>NC_136722.1:2390000-3110000 GCF_936440315.1 Barbus barbus
TAAAAAGTGGACCGCAAGGAATGGGTTATACTCTAAAACATCACGAGTGTAAAACAGATACATCCACTCACACACACACACTTACAAACACAATTATACACACTCAAATGAATTATTATGGCTATAACCAGATAGCCAAAATGAGTTAGAAGACCGAAATAAAGGGTTGAAATCAGATCAGACCCAGAAGTATTCGGCTATGATAAAGCATTCCTGTTCATTTTTGTTACATTTTTATAGAGTTTTAATGTTTTGTGTAACAAAATGCTTTCTGTGTTCAAGGTTGACTGTAGTAATAATAATGCAAAAACCTATATAATAATAATAATGCAAAAAAAAAATAAAAAAAATTGATTTTTACTGAAGAAAAAAGTGTTACATTTCAGGTGTCCGTTCACTTTTGACCGTGAAGACCATGAGTGTGACTCCCAAATGAGGAGCGCACAATAAATAAATTAGAATGAACATTAATGTAAATGCTGTATATATTTACACACACTGGATAAGCGATATAAAATACATTGTGAATTTTGCTCGGCCCTGATTAGTAGTGATTTTGACCTGTGTAAAGCTGATTTATGTGTTTTAGTCACTGTGTGCTCGGTAAGACTTGCTAATTAATTTGCTTTGTTGATAAAATGTCAATGTGTGAAAAAGCCTGTGATATTTTTATTCATGCCTCCTCTCCTCCTCTGCATTTCTCGCAGGATGACAGGGACAAGCTTGCCAAACCACCAGTACGTAAATAATTTTTTAAATAGTTTTTTTCTCCATGCTTATGATTTTAACAAACTCTGCAGTGTCTTTGTTTTGGACTTGCATTGGATGGAAACACCTAAACACACATTTGGTTTTCTGTTTCACAGGAATCACTTGTAACGACCGCACAAGAAAGCACAAGGTAAGTTCAAATCAATGACCAAATGCTTTGCCTGAGAATAACCCAAGGTTTTTGCATAAAGGTAATGCACACAAAGCGAAAACTTTTAAGACATTTTTAAGAAATGTGGATATGTTAACTTTTTATTGTTGTGTAATTAGTCTATTTTCTCTTATTTTCACTTGAAACGTTCCATTGTAGTACAGAAATAGCAAGATTCCAATTAATAATTCAAGTTAATTACCAAGTGCTTTGTTCCTAACCTTCCATTTGGTCTCTCGTTCCAGCTGGTGGTCAAACTGGTTGATACCTGCTGTCGCCGCAGTAATCGTCACATTGATGTACCGTATATACACGGCAGAGGAGGCATGATGGGATGTTTTTCTCTCTGTGCTTACAGCTACAGTACCCATAATCCATTTCAGGTTTTCCCATTACCATAACGATTCTACTAATGAAGGCAACTTTTGTTAGTTTCACTGTTTGTTGTCACATATCCCTGGAGATTTAAATACTGATATATGCAGAGGTTTTTATGAAAGGATATTTTGTATCTAGCATTATAAATATGCATACTCAAGATGAAGTTTTGATTGTCTAATTATTTGCTGTTGTGTAATATATGTACACCATTTATTCAGTTGAAATGTCCATGCTGAAGTGGGGAATATACTGAATATTATCACATAAAATAATTTTTCAAATGTCATTAATGTTCATGTAATTGCAAGATGGATCAGAGAGAAATTATACAAAAGTACACATTCTCAAAAAAGCAAATTAATATAATGTAGATTCACTGGATATTCTGTAAGCTTATTGATTGCTAGCAAAGCGAATCTGATGAAATTCATATTTATCCCCCCCCCCCCCCCCCCCCCCCCCCCCCCCAAAAAAATAATAAATAAAAATGAAATTTTGCAGAAATAAAGTTTTTAGGGTCATTTGTGTTTAACTGAATATATATACACTGTGATTTATATATTTCCTATTTTTCTTTTGTCTTTGGGGTGAAATAGGAACGTGATTGTACACAACCTAACTAACCAAAAATATAATTATGTGCTTTATTAGACAATCAGCTAGCAGTCTCCATGTTATTATCAGTTGTGAAGTGAAACACGGTTATAATTATATTTCTGGCTGCTTGTTAAACATTGATGTGCCATTTAAATGTGTATCAGTGTACCACCATGAACGGTGCTTATACATTCCCTTTTTTTCATTGTTTAACAAAAATGAATGTATATACTTGATATAAGATACAAGCAGCTTTCCCATAGAAACATCCTTCCAGCTGTTTCAGTGCTGCTCCACACTAATGACTCGTTGTACTGTGTCCCAGTGTTTTATGTCATGTTGACTGAATGCAGCAGACAAATCATTCAGCTTTATTGTGTCCCAATAAACAAAGAAACTGATTGTGACTTTCTGGAAACTTATTTCAGTACAAAATTATGCACATGCATTTTTATAATGTAACATTTTATAAGGAACCTATGCATGTACAATGGTCCTGTCCTGTAATCTGAATGAATGTCATTACATTGAACTGACTTCATACACGCACTAAAAATCACCTTCCGACCTGTTGGTGAATGGCTCAGAAACGATAAGCTATAGCTCTGAGAAAGCACCCAAAACTGAAAATTTGCTGATCTGCGTGTTTGTCAGAAACAAATCCATCAATAAGGCACTTATTGATGGTGAAACAGTCCATCTCCTATAGTCTCTTACATCAAAATCCAACCACATATACTTGCATTTGTTTAAAGCTGTTGTAAAGGGCTTGTAAACGGTGCTTAATCTGTTGATATTTCACACCTGATTCAGAACAGATGACTTTTTCACTATGGATTATGATTAAGTTAAAAGTGTACTGTATTAATGGATTTGTTTCTTACAAATGCACAGCTTTTGGCTTCTCAAGACATGAATTGATGGACTGGAGTGGTGTGGTGTGGATTATTGTGATGTTTTTATCAGCTGTCTGGACTCTCATTCTGATGGCACTCATCTTCACTACCATTGATGAACAAGTGATGGAATGCTACATTTCTCCAAATCTGTTCCTATTAAGAAACATCAATCATTTATCTGTTGGATGGCCTGAGGATGATTATACTTTCAGATTTTTGAGTGAACTGTTCCTTTAAGTGCAGCTATCCACTTTGGTATTTCGTTATCCAATGGAATGACATTCAGAGGACATTCCGACCATATTTCTGTTAGAACTTTAGTCAAGAAATGTTATAAGACTGGCATCTGCTGGTGAAGTAGAGCTGCTACAACCTCATTGCAAAAGCCTTGTTTTATATTCATACTCTTTCATATTCCTTATAAGGATCTGATGTGGTAATTGTGTTCAGTCCAAGTGTGTTACAGTTAAAACAGCTTTAAATGTAGAGCCAGAATATATTTTTATATTAAATATCAGATTTGATGATGATTATTAAATATCATACGTCCTCATCATATCATGTTTTGTGCTTTCAGCCTGTAATTACGTTCAGTCTGCTTTGGCCTGTACTTGACACAACTTGTGTTCATTACATGTAAACGAGTAAATAAAAAGCCATATTAGGTCAAGTGTATATCTGTGAACTCGTGTTGTAGCTGGACATGAATGGTGTGTTTGTTTTGTCTGTGATAACAGCGTGTTTTGAAGATCTCACTGACCTGTGGACATTAGATGGGACAGGAGCCAGAGGGAAGCTGGTGTACTGACGCAGACCTACACATGGACACTTTGTAACCGGTTTACTTTTCTGCTGGTTACATCTGCGCTGACGCCTGTTGCCCATTTCCACCAACAGCACTACAAATGTTTCCATTTAAACCACTTTTACTGAATGTCCAGTTCTCGTTGGTCTCGAGTGCCATGCTGATATTCAGATCAAAGGCATGATTGGGAATGTGCTGTTCTTCAATAAACAAGAAGTTAATAGTAACTTATATTTCATAGAAAAAAAAAATGGTCTGTTAATAAATAGTTCCATAAATTGTCAGAGGATCAAGCATTACATGTCACTAGCAGCACACGGCTCTGGAACAGCATGCTCTGAGTGACTGTGGAGTTTTCAGTTCACACACACACACACACGCACACACATGTTGGTTTTTGTGGTTTATGGGGACTCTCCATAGGCGTAATGGTTTTTATTCTGAACAAACTGTGTGTGCTATTGCCCTACACCAACCCTACACCTAAACTTAGCCCTCACAGGAGACTTTGTGCATTTTTAGATTTTCAAAAAAACACCATTTAGTATGTTTTTTAAGCCTTTTGAATTACGGGGACATAGGCAGTGTCCTCATAAACCACCTTCATATTGTAATACCTCTGTCATACCCATGTCATTATACAAATTTGTGTCCTCATAAACCACATAAACATGCACACACACACAAACACACACACACACACACACACACACAAACACACACGCACACACACACACACGCACGCACGCACGCACGCACGCACGCACGCACACACACACACACACACACACACACACACACACACAAACACACACACACACACAAACACACACACACACACACACACACACACACACACACACACACAGGGAAACAGGGAAAGAACAAATAAGCTCAGTCATTTAAATAATGTCACAAAGCAAACAATTTTAATGTTCAATTGTTCCATTTATTTATTTTCACCCAAATATATTATGGTGTAAATTAAAGGTATATTTAAGGTATGTACAAAGTTATTCCTGAGATGGTCAGTGAATTAGATAACACATTATACACACTATACATTTTCACATTACATCATGCACTTTATTCATTTATTTAATTTATTTATAAGCAAATGCAGTGTCATGCTATAATTTATAATTTGAAAAAGAAAAAGTTTTTAAATTATTCATTTATAAATTATATTATAAATAAAAGTGCTGCATTGATGTTATGTGGAAATGATTTACATTATACATTAAATATTAGATTTGATTAGATTAGATAAGAATATATTGATTTCAGAGTGAAATGCGCCACTCATGGTTTTTACAGGTTTTATCAGATTCACCCAAATACTGTATCTCTGGAGTATATTAAAGGTGTATTTATAGTTTATTTAATGTACTTTATGTAGTGAATATGTGCTACTTTAGGCTGTTTCTGAGATGGTCAGTGAACTACATAACACATTAGAGATTGTATTTATATATTAATAATAATAAAAAGCTCTACATTACAATCAGTCATAGTAATATTCTTTATCGAAATCTTGCTTTTTGCATCTAGATGGGAGTGCCTGGATCTAAATATCCCCCTGACCTTGAGGAAATGTCTCTTTATGGAAACCACTGAATTCACTCCATTTATCTGTCTATATACAGCAGCGGTGGGCGTAACCAGCATGTAACTGATTACTAGACAAACCACCAATATATGACCGCTCATATATGCGCCTCTGGAGTGATTCTCCTGGAATGACACATTCTGCCATTATAGATTACAAACCCAGAATAATGGACATAATGAACGAGGAGGAGCAGATGGAGAACGGACTGGACTCCGATGATGATCTTCAACCCGAGGAGATACCCGAGTATCTGAAAGACAGAAGAAGAGCCAAGTCCTTACCCGCGTATCCAGAGCAGGCGAACCTGTACCACCAGATCTCCCAGAACTGCAGGAAACGCGTGAAGTTCGCGGACGCACTCGGCTTGAATCTGGCGAGCGTCAAGCACTTCAGCACCAGCAACGATCCTCAGATTCCAGCCAAAGTCTTCACCAGGCTGAAGAGCTTCCCTCTCCACAAGGACCGGGAGATCATGGATGACTTGTGCGTGAACATCAAGTCCTCTCTGGCTCTGGACAATCTGGTACCGGTGTTCAAGACGCCCGTGGACACCGGCGACTTGGAGACGCGGCTGACGCGCTGCCGTGTCGCGCTGGAAAGCGTCACAGTCACGCAGTTTGATGTCCGTGGGATCATACGGGCGATGGGTAGGAGAGAGGTCGGGGTCAGGTATACTTTCAACGACTGGCTGTCGTTCGTGGATGCGCAAGCCATCCCCGTTCCCACAGAGCACAAGACGCGCGGAGAGCGCTTCTCCTTCACCATGTACAAGCCTCCTTTCTTAAGTCCGAGCGCTGCTGTACATTTCGCCGTGTACCTGAGGGATGATAACTCTGAGTTCTGGGACAACAACGATGGGATGAACTATTCCCTGAAGTACCACAGCTCGTCATCTAGCGAGACCGCGGCTTTCCAAGCGATATGAAGTGGTGCGCTTTTACGCAAGGATTCATTGCGCGTTTCACCGGGCACTGTTACTGCCGTCAAAGAGGTTTCAGCGCTCAAGGCTGAAGGATATATACAGTGGATTGACATGTCCTAGAAAGAGTTTACCAGAAAGGAAATTTCCTTCATCATTTAGTCACCCTCATGTTGTTCCAAACCCGTTTGATGATGTTTCTTTCGTGGAAAGATATTTTGCAGAATGTCCAAGCTGTCCATAGAAAGTGGATGAGGGTTGTCGAGCCCCCAACACCATAAAAGCGCCATAAATATGGTCCATATGTTCTGTCTGTTATGTTCTGAAATTCTAATATCACATATGTTCGTGTAAGGAACAAATTAAAATTTTATTATTTGCTAAAAATCTTGTCTTCTGCAGTCATGTCACATCTGAATTGAAGACTGTTCTCTCATAGGAACAAAAAAAAAAAATTAAAATAAAAGGTAATTGAGACTTTTTATCTCACAAATCAGACTTTCAGAAACCTCAGAATTGCGAGATGTGAACTTGCAGTTCTAAGAAGAAAAGTCATCATTGTGATACAAGTTGTAATTATTATTCCTTTTTTTGTGCTTTATTCTGTGAAAAAATGGGAGGGGGGGATTCTGAATTTACATCTTGCAGTTATAACTTTTTTCCCCCCCTCAGAACTCGAGTTTTTGAGAGAAAAAGTCAGAATTACCTATTTATTAATTTTTTAATGCTGCAGCTTCCAGAGACCATTCAAAAGCATGCCGATATGCCTAGAGTCGAGACACATAGAACCAATGAAAGTTTGACACTTTTGACTATGCAAATCAGACAAGGGAGCTATGGCGAAGGGGAAGCTATGTGTTTTTGTTGTATGGAAAATTCGGGACATTCTCCCAAACATCTCCTTTTGTGTTCCACAAAAGAAAGAAAATCATACAAATTGAAATGACATGAAGATGAGTAAATGATGAAAGAATGTACTTTTTGTATACTGAAATGATGCAGGGAATCACACACATTACTTTATGCAGGTTTTCTTTCACATATGAGTCAAACCATTTATTACTAATGCAAAATGTGTTGTTTCTATCATGGCTCATGCACAATTACTGGAATGAAGAGGCTTATCACTGGGAAAACAATACAGCACTGAATTATGGACAATCAGCAGTTCCATTTGGGACAAATAAATGCGGGGTGGTGATGGCGCAGTGGATAAGACACATGCCTTTGGTGTGAGAGACCCGGGTTCGAATCCACTGTGAGACACCAATGTGTCCCTGAGCAAGACACTTAACCCCTAGTTGCTCCAGAGGCGTGCGACCTCTGACATATATAGCAATTGTAAGTCGCTTTGGATAAAAGCGTCAGCTAAATGAATAAATGTAAATGTAAATGTAAATAAATGTAGTCTGATATGAAAGTATTCATCAATGACATTTGTTAACTCATAATTCTGGGAAAAATTCAGAATTGTGACGTTTTTCTTGTAATTTTGACTTTGAATTTTGAATTCCTGCCACGGAATAAAAATAAAACAGTTCATTAAAAAAAAAAAAGTTGATATCTTGCAAATCTACCTTTTTTTCCCTCTTAAATATGAGATTTTAAAAAAAAGCAATCGCAATTACCCTTATCATTATTATTTTTGTCCTATGGCAGAAACAAGCTTCCATAGTATAAAGTGATGGAAGACTTCAAAACGAAATGTTTAGTTCTCTCAATGTGAGGACAGAGATCGGCTGTGTTGAAAGTAAAGCAGGTCTGTAGTAAGTCTATAATGTACACATATGAGATAAACTTTGTCATTTTAACCAAAGTCTGCAGTCTAGCTGCAGTTTTCCAAGCGTTGTATGCTCTATGCATCTGTTTGACTACGAGAAATGCAGAGGGAAGGTGGTCTTCTGTTTTGCAATATGCAAAAGTTTGTTTGACAATATGCAAATATTCTTCACAAATGCTGAAGTGATTTCTTTTAGCGGCTGGGATTATACTCTGCAAATGATGCTTGACAAAGTGCAGCACAATGCAGTTTTGTAATGCATTTCCTTTTTCCCGACTATGTTTGCGACACAACAGTACCAGGATGAAATGACAACCATTGAGATGCAATTAAAATATCTTTGGATATATAGTGAGCGTGTTTTTCATTTTAATTTGCATATAGGAAATCTGCACAATGTAATATAAACCAAAGCAAAACTGAAAAAACCCCATTAAATATTGTGGATGTGAAATGGATATGAAGGCTGATGCTCCAGATTTGTAAATAATACAGCTCAAGTAAATATAGATCAGATGTAAGATTTGGTTGTTAGACAATACTACATACAGCATACAGGAATAATGGTTTTGGCAATTACCATTTAACAGATGAAGGTATAATATTTACCATAAATTGGGCAAATGCATTACATCTTTTGGGAATATGAATATTTTATAATATCAGTTTTCGAACAAATATATATCTAAAGACTACAAATTATTCTATTCTTTTTTATACGTTGCTTTAATATCACTATGCAATAAATGTCCAAATAAAATAGTCTTATTTTAATTCTATTTAACACTGTATTGATTAAGTTGCTTCTGTCAACGGTATCTGCCTCATGAATTTATGTAATTTCATTTAGATCTCCGTTTTCGTGATGCACTTAGAACTGGGCCGTATTTAGGCCACGAACATAGGACTTTTAACAAAACTGCTTGCTTTTGCTATACACACTCTGTTCATAGGCGTTGGGTAATGTGATCTTTATACCTGTCACCTTTTACTAGGCCATCGCTGCCTGAAAACTAACAGAATGAGCTATTTTTAACTGCTCGGCCTTGTCAGACACCTTTACCCTCTGTGAAACCACCCTTTAAGGAATAGATCAATGAAAACGGTCATTTACTCAGAAAACCCACACAAGGAAATGTAACTGACATGCATTTATTGTAACATTAACCACCAAAGCATTATGTACAATTCTATATAAGTTAATGGCACACAGAACCTTAAATGGCTGTGTAAGCAGCAGTGGATGTGGGATCAATGTGGGATGTTTGAAGAGGAAACACGAAGACAGACAGAAGACCCTCAACCCCACAACAGTCCTGCACAGTCAGAGGACACTTGATGGTCACTCCAACGCCACATCAATCGCTGCTCTTTTCCTTCTGTTCAACGACCGTCTTCTGGATCTCAAACATCTTCCCTATGCACACCTGTGGACAAAGACCAGAGATCATGTCAAATTCCTAGAGCTGACAAAGTTAAAAAAGCAGAAAGATGAAATACGTGTAACACTTTATTATTTACAGTATTAAATAAATATCCCATAGGTACACAGTCTCATGACTGGTTTCTTGTTTGTCAGTAAATGATGGAGAAAGAACTTTTCAATGGCTAATTCATTTATAAATTAAAGATAGGACTTTTATCAAAGCTCAATATTACCAAAAAAAAAAAAAAAACATTGCACCACTAACACAATAGAAGACTAGTAATATCTTTTCTCATTTGACATTATTTGGTTCTCATAAAATTATTTATTTTATATTTATAAATTTTGATGCGCATTCTTCATTTTATTGTGTTCTAATAAAAATATATATATTTTTTTACTAAATATATATATATTTTTTAAAATTTGAATAAAATGAAAACTAAAAGACAATCACATGAGCCAATATTTTATTCACAATAGAACATAGAGAACATAAATGTTTAACAGAAAATGTTCACAATTTTATGCACAAAATGTCAAATTTGATGCCTGCTACAGGTCTCAAAATAATTGGGACAGGGCATGTTTACCATGGTGTAGCATCTCCTCTTCTTTTCACTTTTGGTGTTGGAATTTGGTCCCATTCTTGCCTGATATAGGTTTCAAGCTGCTGAAGAGTTCATGGTCATCTTTGACGTATTTTTCGTTTTATGATGAGCCAAATGTTCTCTATAGGTGAAAGATCTGGACTGCAGGCAGGACAATTCAGCACCCGGATTCTTCTACTACGAAGCCATGCTGTTGTAATAGCTGCAGTATGTGGTTTTGCATTGTCCTGCTGAAATAGACGTCGTCTGGAGGGGAGCATATGTTGCTCTAAAACCTATATATACCTTTCAGCATTCATAGTGCCTTCCAAAACATGTAAGCTGCCCATACCGTATGCACCCCATACCATCAGAGATGCTGGCTTTTGAATTGAACGGTCTATTTTAAATGAGCCTTGGCCCACAGGACACGACGGCGCTTCTGGACCATGTTCACATTTTTGCATGATAGAGCTTTAGTTGGCATCTGCAGATGGCACGGCAGATTGTGTTTACTGACAGTGGTTTCTGGTAGTATTCCTGAGCCCATTTAGTAATGTCATTGACAGAATCATGCCGATGAGTGATGCAGTGTCGTCTGAGGGCCTAAAGACCACGGGCATCCAACAAAGGTCTCCGGCCTTGTCCCTTACACACAGAGATTTATCCAGTTTCTCTCAATATTTTGATGATGTTTTGCACTGTAGATGATGAGATTTGCAAAGCCTTTGCAATTTGACGTTGTTTTTAAAGTATTCCACAATCTTTTTACGCACTCTTTCACAGATTGGAGAGCCTCTGCTCATCTTTACTTCTGAGAGACTCTGCCTCTCCAAGACATCCCTTTTATAGCCAATCATGTTACAGACCTGATGACAATTAACTTAATTAGGTGCCAGATGTTCTCCCAGCTCAATCGTTTCAAAATTTCTTGCTTTTTTCAGCCCTTTGATGCCCCCATGCCAACCTTATTGAGACCTGTAACAGGCATCAAATTTGAAATGAGCTCATTTAGTGGATAAAAGTGTAAATTTTCTCAGTTTAAACATTTATGTTATCTATGTCCTACTGTGAATAAAATATTGGCTCATGTGATTTGAAAGTCTTTTAGTTTTCATTTTATTCAAATAAAAAAAAAAACGTCCCAACATTTCCGGAGTTCGGATTGTAAAAACAAGTAATTAACTGATGGACTGGAGTGGTGTGGATAACTTGTGGATTATTGTGATGTTTTTATCAGCTGTTTGGACTCTCATTCTGACGGCACCCATTCACTGCAGAGGATCCTTTGCTGAGCAAGTGATAGAATGGTACAATTCTCCAATTCTGATGACGAAACAAACTCATCTACATCTTGGATGGCCTGAGTAAATGATCAGTAAATTTTCATTTTTGGGTAAACAAATGCCTAATACCTTTCCAACTCATACCTCTGACTGGATTCTGGTATGTTGCATCCACTTTCATTAATTGAATTAAATACAGACGGAAAAATCAATAACCTACACTTCCTGATGGAAAAACCTATATTATTTTGATGCTGAATACGTTGTTTGTCTGTGAAATATATTATGTCATTAAAATATATACAGGTCCTTTTCAAAAAATTAGCATATTGTGATAAAGTTCATTATTTTCTGTAATGTACTGATAAACATTAGACTTTCATATATTTTAGATTCATTACAACACAACTGAAGTATTTCAAGCCTTTTATTGTTTTAATATTGATGATTTTGGCATACAGCTCATGAAAACCCAAAATTCGTATTTCAAAAAATTAGCATATCATGAAAAGGTTCTCTAAACGAGCTATTAACCTAATCATCTGAATCAACTAATTAACTCTAAACACCTGCAAAAGATTCCTGAGGCTTTTAAAAACTCCCAGCCTGGTTCATTACTCAAAACCGCAATCATGGGTAAGACTGCCGACCTGACTGCTGTCCAGAAGGCCATCATTGACACCCTCAAGCAAGAGGGTAAGACACAGAAAGAAATTTCTGAACGAATAGGCTGTTCCCAGAGTGCTGTATCAAGGCACCTCAGTGGGAAGTCTGTGGGAAGGAAAAAGTGTGGCAGAAAACGCAGCACAACGAGAAGAGGTGACCGGACCCTGAGGAAGATTGTGGAGAAGGACCGATTCCAGACCTTGGGGGACCTGCGGAAGCAGTGGACTGAGTCTGGAGTAGAAACATCCAGAGCCACCGTGTACAGGCGTGTGCAGGAAATGGGCTACAGGTGCCGCATTCCCCAGGTCAAGCCACTTTTGAACCAGAAACAGCGGCAGAAGCGCCTGACCTGGGCTACAGAGAAGCAGCACTGGACTGTTGCTCAGTGGTCCAAAGTACTTTTTTCGGATGAAAGCAAATTTTGCATGTCATTCGGAAATCAAGGTGCCAGAGTCTGGAGGAAGACTGGGGAGAGGGAAATGCCAAAATGCCTGAAGTCCAGTGTCAAGTACCCACAGTCAGTGATGCTGGTGTTGGTCCACTGTGTTTTATCAAGGGCAGGGTCAATGCAGCTAGCTATCAGGAGATTTTGGAGCACTTCATGCTTCCATCTGCTGAAAAGCTTTATGGAGATGAAGATTTCATTTTTCAGCACGACCTGGCACCTGCTCACAGTGCCAAAACCACTGGTAAATGGTTTACTGACCATGGTATTACTGTGCTCAATTGGCCTGCCAACTCTCCTGACCTGAACCCCATAGAGAATCTGTGGGATATTGTGAAGAGAAAGTTGAGAGACGCAAGACCCAACACTCTGGATGAGCTTAAGGCCGCTATCGAAGCATCCTGGGCCTCCATAACACCTCAGCAGTGCCACAGGCTGATTGCCTCCATGCCACGCCGCATTGAAGCAGTCATTTCTGCAAAAGGATTCCCGACCAAGTATTGAGTGCATAACTGAACATAATTATTTGAAGGTTGACTTTTGTTTTGTATTAAAAACACTTTTCTTTTATTGGTCGGATGAAATATGCTAATTTTTTGAGATAGGAATTTGGGGTTTTCATGAGCTGTATGCCAAAATCATCAATATTAAAACCATAAAAGGCTTGAACTACTTCAGTTGTGTTGTAATGAATCTAAAATATATGAAAGTGTAATGTTTATCAGTAAATTACAGAAAATAATGAACTTTATCACAATATGCTAATTTTTTGAAAAGGACCTGTATGTGTGTCCATTCCAGCCTTATTTAAATCATTAAAAAGCAAATCAATTTATAACTTTTTTGAAATGCGTTTTTATGGATTTTTTTGTTGTTATTCTATCTTTCACTGTTCAAATAAACCTACCATAATTATAGACTGATCAATTCTTTGTCCGTGGGCAAATATACAAAATCAGCAGGGAATCAAATATTTTTTTCCCCCCACTGAATGTATATATATATATATATATATATATATATATATATATATATATATATATATATATATGAGAGAGAGAGAGAGAGAGAGAGAGAGAGAGAGAGAGAAAGCGAGAGAGAGAGAGAGAGAGAGAGAGAGAGAGAGAGAGAGAAAGCGAGAGAGAGAGAGAGAGAGAGAGAGAGAGGATTGTAGCTGAAAACATTCAAAGTAGTGGAACAGGAAAATATTGAGGCAAATTTCAAATATTAAAACTCTGAGATTACTTATTGCATCTAAAAAAAAACATGAGATTAATCACAATTATTGTTTAAACCTATTTAAAAAAACTGTTCTTTTAAACCTTCAGAAAAAGTGATGAGAGGAACTTCACAGCACTATATTTGAATAAGACAAAATACAGCTGTGTTGAATGGCAGATCTGCACGTAATATCAGAGCAATTGTGTTAGAAAAGTGCACTAAAGTCCAAAGAATATGTTGTAATCTTTGTTTGTCCATGTTTTCAGCGGTCCCGATAGAGGCCAGCAGCAGGCTAAATCAATACTGAACAGAGAGTCAGGCCAGAGATGCAGCCTTCATGATGAACGAGGACAAACCGTGTGTGTCTGAAAACTGAGTGTTCGAAACATCCATCACCAACACTGCAGGAGAGTATATGAACAGTCAAACTGCTGAGAATGAAACGCAAGCAAAACATCTCTGGAGCATGTAACTCAGAAAGGGCAGAGACTATGTTTGATCAGTATCTGATAAAGAGCTGCTGTTGAAAACGTCTGGTCTAATGTTGGTTATGAATGTGTAAAAAGTAATGGTTGAACAATGAGAGTTTTTCATTTTCTAATACTGGTACCAGTAAGATGAAGAGATGAAGTGCGTCATCAGAAGTTTAGATTGAAGCAAACACAGGCAAGATGGCAAATGCCAATAACGTCGATATAAAGAAGAATCAACTAACAACAACAGAAAACTACTGAAAAATTCACAGAGTAAATATTGGATGCAAAAGGGAACTGCTATTGTGAATCAGTTTCTGCTTTCAGCCGAATGTTGAAAATCTTAAATGTTAAAATACACAATTTAGTAACGGTCATAAAAATGTATTTTTATGAGTTATCAAGAAAGTATTTTTAACACATACAAATAATTATTATTATTATTATATATAATATAATAATAATATATAATATAATTATTATTATTAGTAGTATTAGTAGCAGTAAGTAGAATAAAATACATGTCAAAAGAAAGTATTTTTCAGATCATTTAAAAAATAAATTTATTTTAGTCTTAGTACAGTGCCAAATAAAAAGGCCAATTATTAAATTTTGGAAACAAGTACTTTAGGCCTGTGAAGGTTAACATGTTTATATCAGATATTAATTAAATATGTTTAACAGAATGATTTTTAACACATTTACATAATATAATTGCTGCCTTTAGGTTCCATCAAAATCTTAAAAGTCTTGTCTTTATACGGATCTGTCACAAGTAAAGGTATTTATCTTGTTGGATCTCATGTATGTATCTTCAGGTCTTGTCTAAAATGAAACGGCCCAGAATAAGAGAAATGGCTGTACAGAAGCAGTGATTTCTCAGCAGAAGCATAATCTTTCTCTAATTATCCCCTCGTGTTAAATTTGTTGACAGAGTGCAAAATGAGTCCAGCCGGACCGCTGCAGGCCATCCCGTCCACAGCAGCCTCGTCTGCTCCAGAAACACCACAGGCCTCCTCCACACCGGCAGTTTGTGTTTGACCGATGCTTCGGCTAAATGCAACACACGGCTGCTCTATTAAAGACGTCTCAAAAAGCATCAGGAAAGCCATCGGTTATAAAGACACACCAGAACGTGCGGCAAAAGCCAGAGTGGAAAGAAAAGATGCAAGGTTGGCGAAGGAGGTGTACATGTTCATTTTTCATAGTGATAGCTCAGCAAAGAGGAACATTAAGATCCATTTCGGCGCACGGGCGGCCCTCTGTAAATATTCCCTGCGTCCCTGTGACACAGACCCTCTGTCAACTTCAGCCACTGTCCTGGTGTCTCCTGTCCATAACCTCTCTATAAAACAGAGGAGAGCGGGGCACTGACGCAGACGAGCGCAGGATCTCGAGGGAGCGCAGCCAGATGACTGATGGGGGAGCAAGGTGCATTATGGTCCAGGTGCCAAACGGAGGAGTCAAGCGGCCAGCTGGTTTGAATTAAGTAAAGTATTTAGTAAGTATAATGTCAGACTGATGCTAAACTGTTGGTGTAAACAACGCTAACACAAAACACTAACATGCTCTCAGAAAGAAGGCACAATCTGTGACTGGGGTTTAACCATAAGGTACAAAAGTCCATGTGCAACATTTTAGTTTGTTAATATAACATATTTTGATAAATATATGCTATCTATCTGTCTGTCTCTCCATGCATCTATCTATCTATACTAAAAATTAATAAATGCTCCAAGTTTTGTAGTTTGCTTGAGATTAAAAGTAGCATTCCCAACTCTGGGTAGGAGAAACACAACATAATATGGATAAATCAATTTGTCAAACATATTTTTCTCACGTGACAGATACACATAGTTAGTTGTGTGCTGTATTAGTTAATAATTGCACAAACATTGCAAATTCAAGCTTGAAAATGATCACAGTGCACACTCCCTTTTTTACCCGAGGCACAATTTTTTGTTTGTTTCACTGCAGGCAGACGTGTCCAAACACAGAGCCTTCCCATGCTGTGTTTCCTCCCCCACTATGGACCGATATGACCCTGCTATTATGTCAAATGAGTGAAACTGTGATTGAATCAAATTTAGGAAAAATGTAAGCCTTTAAAATCAAATCAAAGCAAAGCAAAACAACACAAAACAAAAATTAAAAAACTAAATAGAAACAAACAAAAAGAAAAAAATACAAGAAAATACAACAAATCCAAGAAAAACATAAAAAGCAAAAAACACCAAACAAAACAACAACATAAATTAAAACAAAAAACAAAAACCTACAACAACAAAAAACACAAACCAAAAAAGAAAACAAAAAGAACATCCCAAAACCAGAAAACAAAGCAAACAATGACAGCAAAAAACAGAAAACAAACTAAAACAAAGCAAATAAATAAATGAATAAATACATAAACAAAAATAATACAACAAAATAATTCAAGGGAAAAAAAACAAAACAGGGCATAAGTGTAAAAGTGTTCAAAAGGCTTTTCTCTAAGAATATATTGTTACATATTAAAGGATCTTACGCAAGAATAATAATATTTTAATGCATTCAAGACTCTGAATAGCCTTGATTCTGAGGCAAAATGGATATTTTTAATATGACGAAGAGGACGCTTTTCTTGACAAAGTGAAAAGGACAGCGTGGAGTCGGCTGTGCCAGAGCCGGAGTGACTCTTGACTTTCCTCAGGACGGGTTTGTGCTGTGCCATCACAGCTCTTTCTGTTTGGCCTGACATCAGCAGGGCATGCTGGGTACATCACACTCCAGGGAGGCACCTGTGCAAACTCATCCAGCACAGACGCCCTCTCTCAGCATCATCAATATTTGACCGAGAACTTTAAGAACTGACCTCAAAACAGCACCTGCCATAATCACACATACCAATGAATGAAAGACAAACTGAGCAGGTTTATGTGATATTACTGTGGTATGTTTACATCCTCCAATATGACTGGAGAAGCAGCATTCCACCGGATGAAATGTAATATACTGTAACTGGGATGCACTGGATGTTTCACAGATTTTATGTTTGATCTATATTTGCTGAAGTTCAGATCCAGAGGTCCAGATTAAAATAAAATCATATTAAATTAAAAGAAAAAGAAACCATAAAATAGCACAAATTTTATTTAATTTTACTTATTATTATTGTATTAGATAAGTATATCATATTATTATTATTATGTATTGTTTTTACTACTACTACTACAATTATACAATAGTAACATTATGGCTACAGTTTATTTTTAATTTTTATTTGTAGTCAGTTTTATTAAATATATCCACATCATATTGGCCTTCAGCCACCGTGTTTTATAGATATCAATATCAAAACTAGCAAAAATAATAATTAAATAATAAAAAAATATTGTATATATTGTTATAATCATTATATTTATTAAAATAATAACATTTTATAATATATGTATATGGTATTATATATTATTGTATATTACTAGTATTACTCGTACTAGTTATTATTAGTAGTAGTAGTTGTAACATAATAGTAATACATGGTGCAATTTGTCCAGTTGGCAGCATTTTTGAAGGTCGAGGCTGAAATTGTTTGCATTTTGATTTTTATGTTACAACAACTGAACTGAGTGCATCATTTTGCCGCTCGAATTTGCTCAACAGAGTTCAATGTATTGAGTAACTTTTGCTGTGACACATGCAAATACACATGTGTAAATCAAGACTCCTCAAGTCTATCCTAGATGATGGCTTTGGCTTCCTTAAACTAGCACACACTCTTAAAGGCTCCTTGGAGGAAGCCAGCATCTATATTTGTGCTCCCAGTAGGTTTGGCGGCAGATGTTTTCACAGAATTTCAAAGACAGCACAACAGCTGCCTGCTTGTCAAAGATGGAGGATTCTGGGAGATTACAGCTGGCTGTCCTATACGTTTGAGAACCAAACCTAAATATGGCCAGATGGTGCAAATATATGCATAGCTTCATGATGGATGCTGCTTTACTACACATAGAGCCACAGGTGAGTGGTTTCATGACATTAAGGACAGAGAGATGCCAAAGCAAGCATTAAAACATTCACAAAGGGATTATTCCTCAGAAAATTGTTGCCTTACGTTACTCCACATCCTCACAGAGAGCAAACAACAGCCAAAGAGGGTGCTTCAGAGTGCCCAAATAAATCATGACATGACTAATCAGAAAGTCTAATACAGGGCTATTGAGCCGGTCTGCAGAGTTCAGCTCTCATGCTAATCAAACACACCTGGGCAAGCTAATCAAGCTCTTCAGGATTACGTCTGCAGATCGCTGGGTTGGTTTAGGATTGGTTTCCAGAGCGTAGGAAGGGAAGACTAAACTTTCAGTTCAAACGGTGCTGCAAACAGCATAAGGACAAATCATATCAATATATCACTTCACAGCAGGAGCAGAAGGAAAAAAATAGCAAGCTGCCTCAGCAGGTACACACTGAATCACAGGAATTTGGACTAAAATGGTGAAGTCCAGAGCATCTTTATTCAATTTAATTCATCCTATTTTTAGTTTCTATGCATTTTAAAAAACTAAATGTCTATAAAGTGCATGAGATGCTATGGCTACAATGCATTTCTCATGAATGCAGTTAGGAATAAACATCTGATATAACAAATTAAATTGTGTATTAAACATCACAAGGGACAAGGGTTTCAAATATGATGAACAGGATTAAATGTATAATGATAATAATAAATAAATATATATATATTGTATTGTACTGTAATATATTTCTGTGATCAAATCTGTATTTTCAGCATCATTACTGCAGTCTTCAGTGTCACATGATCTTCAGAAATCATTCTAATATGCTGATTTGATAATATAATATAATTACAGTCAGGAGGGCTAAGAAGGTTTTGGCTTGGCCTCCCATAAACTACAGGGATTAATGAGACAATCAACATTTACAAGCTTAACAGCCTTCAGGATGATCATTCTGGCATATTACCCTTTAAAATATGGAAGAAATTAATAATTTGGTTGTAAATGAAAAGTAAGTGTGGGTGTGCACAGCCTAAGGCTCTTCCAGAAGGATTCACTAGGGGGCAGCAGCAGCTAAAACTCCACTCCACACACCAGCACATGCTCTGCTCGCAGTGGGCGTGTCCTCGTGCTCCTCCACTAGCGGTGGGGGCGGAGCTGTGAGGGCGGGAGGAAAGACTGACATGACAGCTCTCTCGGCCAATCAGAGTGCAGCAGGCACTGCCTCATGTTAATTGATGCGGCTGCAGCAGGCACCCCATTGTCTCACACACACACACACACATACACACACACACATACACAGGTGTCACAAGGCTCTTGTTTATTCTGTGGATCAACTGCAGACACTGCAGAAAAACTGTGGTAACCGTACACTGGAAATGACAATGAAACATGTACACAGTACACTATTCCTTAAGGGAATGCAGATGTGTGGACGACTCGCCTGCGACTAGACCGGTTCACATACAGTTAACACTGCAGATAATAAAACATTTCACAGGGAAAGGTTAACGAGTGCAAAGACAGGTGAGAATTAGTTTGCAATTCAGTATCGCGACCACAGGTTCAAATTAAACTTCTGCTGCAAACATTAGATATTTCCCACTGTGCCCTTTAGCAAACAGAACGCTGCGTTAAAATCACACAGGAAATGAACGAAGGATGAACGAGGATTTCAGGTCAAAACGACCTTCAAATGATTCCAGAATCAAATCTACTGTGATATTTTCCAATCTACTCCGACACACGGTCATCCAGAGATACATTTGAGCATACTGATTAATGAATTCAATCCCAGAGTGCACTGGGGCTTTCTAGTAAAGTAGACGGGGCACCTGAAGGGCATTTGAATGGTCCGTAGAACACTATTCATGACCAGACTATGTTTGTACATTTAACCCTATAAAGCCTGTATCAAATCTACCGTATCATATTTGATTTGCACATTTCTAAGGCCTCTAAATGACCAGCATGATCAAAACTGCAGTTAAACCTGCTGTACACAATCTACTACATGCCTCGTCTCTGATTGATAGTTTGTACTTATTTAGCAAGTGAAAGCGCGGTAATACTTTCGGGACCAATTTGCACTTTAGTTGTTTATTAGCATGCATATTACTGGCATATTGCCTAATTATTAGTACTTTTAAAGCACATTTTAATGCCTTATTCTGCATATTTTAGATCCCTGAATCCTACCCCAAACCTAAACCTAACAACTAGTTTAATAATCAGCAAATTAGGAGTTTGTTGAGTTAAAAATCGTAGTTAATTGTTAGTTAATACTGAGAATTGGTCCCCATACTAAATTGTGATCATAAGGGCTTTCAGTATACAGTAATTGGACAAACTTTCACCTTCAGCTCGTAGTTCATGTCTTATTGCTATAAAATCGAATGATTTTTAACGTAAATATAAGAATTTAAGATGAACTTTTATATTGTTATATGGTTTAAGATTTCCATATGAACACTTACTGGACTGACGTAGCTTGGCTTTACTTGATTTTCCAGATATAATTATGAAAAAAACTAAATCAAATCTGATCATCAGGCGTTTGAGGGATATTTGTTCACAGGAAGCTTTACTTTCACTGTTCCTCAGCGGAGGAATGATCTTCCCAAGCCTCCAAAACATCTCACATATTTTGAGGACATCATCTTTCTAAGACATTGTTGAGAGATATAGATATTATACAGTATATCACAATTTTGTCCATATAATTATGAGTTTCAGCACCAAATTGCATATTTTTGCACAGTTTGGGCTCTGGGAAATTTTTTTCCTCCATATTTACATTATGAGCCATAAACAATATCTCAAATATCAAGTTTTTTAGTCAACAAAAAAACAAACATGCAACAAATATGCTAGCTGTTAAATTTAGGCATGGATTAAGGGATCTAAAATAGTGTCATGCAATTAGTTAAGAGTGAGAATTGGTCCCTAAACTAAAGCGTTACCCAATAAATATAGCATTTCTAAAAATGAGATTTCTCAGGCTTTAAATGTTAAGAAAGTTATTTTTATCATAAACTTATTATCAAACACGATGCGAGATGATGGTGTGCGTTTGGCAGGTACGGGTTACTGTGGAAACGGCGGCGGCCAGGAATAAACCTGCGAATGTGGAGTCTGTTCAAATCCTCTGGCTCTTCAAGCGCAATCCCTCGTTCTCTTGGCGGTGGGTGTTGGATACCGCGCCGGCGGGACGTTCCTATCAGACGCCTCCCCTGCCCTTGTTAGGCATTACAAGCCATTAATGAAGCGCTCAGAGTGCCATAAGAGTGGGATGCTGGAAATTAAGGAATGACAGACGTGAGGGGAGGGTGTTTGGCGTCAAGAAATCAACGAGCTCGAGTAAATTAAAGCAAACATTTTGCCTCCTACTGAAATTTTCAGAGGTATAAACAGACCCTGAAGTAAAAAACGAGCGAGTGAGAGAAAGATTATATCCAGCTGTCTCCTCAGATCTTCTCTGTCGTACCTCAGAAAGCTCTTCCCCCTTTAACATTTGCATTTCTGGAGTAGAATGGCAAGTAGTGAACTGACTAACACGGTTCGGTGGCGCTGTGTGTTAATTCTCTCGACCTCCATCAGCTTCTGCTCTGTGTTTCTGCACAGGCTGCTTGAAAATTCAGTTTGTTCAACAGAACAGTTCACCCAAAAATAAAAATTATGCCATCATTTATTAACCCTCGTGTCCTTTCAAACCCGTGTGAAGGGTTTCTGTGTAATTGCAATGAATGAGAAATTAAGCTTCCAAGCTTCAAAAAGGAAGGAATACCACCATTAAAAAGTATCATAGAAGTCATATGATGCTGTGTGTGAGAAGCAGACCAGTGCTGTAATTGAAAAATTACAGACAAAATAATAAAAATTGTTTTTGTTAATTGAAATACACCGGAAATTAAATTAAATAAAACAAAATATAAATATAACATATGAAAATTAAGAAATGTTGCCTTGGCAACTAAAGGAAATAAAGATTTATTTTTTTAATAAAAATAATAAATATAACAATTAATAAGACAAAGGCACAAAACAAATTGAAAAAAATTGCACTAAATTTTAAAATGAAAACTAAATATATATATTAAAAAAAAAAAAAAAAAAAAAAATCGAGCCAATTTAAATTATTCAATTTTTTTCATAATATTTAAATTATAAATGACTTAAACTGAAATAGAATAGTTAAATATAAATAAAAAAAATTATAAATTGTAGAAGCACATTACTAAAACTTACACTAAATATTAAAAGGACAACTGACAATTTAAAATGAAAGGCAATTCAAAATAATTGAAAAAAATGACTGTAGTATGTTAAAGTTGAAAACGAAACAGAAAAAAAAAAAAACAACATGACAAAAGCATGACAAAAATATTGAAATAAAAGGCACTTTCAAATATTTCTAAATACTATGATAGAATACTAAAAAAACATTGCCAAGCTTCGAAACATGCTGCCTGTTTCTGATGCAGAAAAGCTAGTTCATGCATTCATGACCTCTAGACTGGACTATTGTAATGCACTGCTAGCTGCTTGTCCTGCATCTTCAATAAACAAGCTACAGATGCAGCGGCTAGAGTTCTTACCAGGTCAAGAAAATACAGTCTGGATCCAACCCTTAAAACATCGAACACCTGAGAAAAGATGATGCCAACCCCTCAGAGGATGCCAATGCTCAGACAACATACAGAATTACCAAATTTTGCCATAAGTTAAATATATTAAGGTTCTGCAATATATAAATATATTGTGAAAACTTTATTTCCTGTAGAGCTGCTTTGCAATGATTTGTATCGTAAAAAGCGCTATACAAGTAAACTTGAACTTGAACTGCAACGGACCAAGGTTTAAATTGTTACACTGAAAATCTTTCAGAAAATCTTAAATTGACAACCACTGTGGCCAGATCGAGTGATTCAAATGATTCATTCAGATTTGTGAACAAATCATTTAGACTTCCAGCCAGAAACATTGAAAAGATCTGAATCATGCACTAATCACTCACGAAGCCCAGGCAGGTGTGAAGACTTTCAGTGAACAAAGACGTACATTTCAGTGCGTGAATCATGTGCATTTCTTTCATGTTGTGTTTAAAGCTCGAAAGCTCTTATCACTGTTCATTATTTTTTGAATGGAAAAGAATGACGAACACAGCCTTCAAACTATATTATTTTGTGTAACACATAAGAAAGAAATTCATACAGGTTTGCACCAATGTCAGGGTGAGTAAACAGACACTATTTTCATTGAATTCATTTGACCTCTATTGCATGGGCTGCTTCAGCAATAAACATTCAGCTTGTTTAAGGTCACGATGCGGTCGTTCCTCCTCTTCAAAGCTCTTTCACACATATCCACAACCCAACACCTCCCTACAGTAAGCTGCAGTAACTCCTCAGAGGCTCACGGGAGGGGCGAGCAGACAATCAGCAGAAAAACTAGAGGCGAGGAGGACAGGAATCCACCCCTGAGTTTGGGCCATTTGTCTCATCCTTCGAGTATCTTGTCTAGGCATCGGCGCTCAGGGGGTCCCAGGACTGCTTTGATTACCCCCTCATCTTCAATTACAGCGGTGGGGAAGCAGAGGAGGTCATGCCCTTGAAAAAGTGATGGTGAGGGGCAGATGAAGAAACCCTAGCCTCAGCCTCAGACGGCACTTACACACATTGTCTGATGCATATTATGTTTTTAAAAAAGTGCAAGTGCTTCCACAAAATGGCAAGCTTTAATATGATTGGCTGGCTTTGCAAAAGTTTTAAGAGTCCTGTTGCTCAGGTTTTCATTTGCACACATTGTCTGTGTTAATGTACATCATTCTGGAAACTTGTCTCACACACAAGTTGGAGAATATTTGTGAACAAGAGAGATCCTCTGCAGTGAATGGGTGCCGTCAGAATGAGAGTCCAAACAGCTGATAACATCATCACAACTATCCACAAGTAATCCACACCACTACAGTCCGTCGATTAACATCTTGTGGAGACAAAAGCTGTGTGTTTGTAAAAAAACTAAAATCCATCAATAAGGCATTTTAACTTTAAACCGTTGCTTCAGGCTAAAATATGAGTCCATAATCCATAATAACGCTTCCTCCAGTGGAAAAGTCATCTGGTCTAAATCAGACTCAAACTTTGTCCAAAAGTGACAATTTAAAGTTAGAAACGCCTTCATAAGGAATTTGTTTCTTTAAAACACGCAGCTTTTGGCTTCTCGAGACATTCATTGATGGAATGGAGTGGTGTGGATTACTGTGATGTTTTAATCAGCTGATTAGACTCTCATTCTGACGGCACCCATTCACTGCAGGGTTTCCTTTGGTGAACAAGTGATGGAATGCTACATTTCTCCAAATTTGATGCAGGAACAAACTCATCTACATCTTGGATGGCCAGAGGGTGAGGACAATTTCAGCATTTTTTTTGTTTGTTTATGTGTCTCTATGATGTAGCTAGCCTACGTTTAGTTTTTACTTCTGTCGGTTGCATTTAGGCTTCACAATTCATATGTGTATGTGCTGAGGCTCCGGTGCGGTCAGGCTGCCTTCAGCACTCATTAGCATAGCAGTCACTGCAGTTTAATGATGTGCCTCAACCAGCCGGCTCTCAGATGCACATCATATGAAAATGGGATTAGGAGAAACAATGCCAAAAGCCTTCGGGCTAAAAAGCTGTGTGTGGGATGAGATCTGCCCACACAGGTGCTCTGCTGACACCCACGAGAGCACGCTCTCACACACACACACACACACACACACACACACACACACTCATTCACAAACATATGGCAAAGAGCACTTCATCACACACACAAACACACAGGCGGGTCAGAGGCTGGGAAAACTGACTTGAGTATCAAATATCCTTCTGCATCACGACTTTTTGATCTGCATGACCTGTTTGTGGTGTTGGCCAAGCCAAGCATCGTTATAATGGTCTTCATACTGAGGTTAGGGGTCAACATATTCCAAAATATATATTACTGTTTCAAAAGTTTGGGGTCAGTAAGATTTCTTAATAACACTTTTATTCAGCAAGGATAAATTAAAATTGATCATAAGCGACTGTGTAAAGAGATTAATAATGTTACAAACATTTCGATTTCAAATAAATGCTGTTTCTTTGAACTTTCTATTCACCAAAGAATCCACAATAATCAAAAGTATCATGTTTTGCATGAAAATATGAAGCAGCACAACTGTTTTTAACACTGATAATAATTGACAATTGATATAAGATTAGACAGATGATTATTATTAAATATTATTATTATTATTAGTAGTAGTATTGCTACTATTTCCTTTATTCATTCATGCAAAATGTATTCATTCATAAACAATCAAATAAATAAATTAATAAATGTTTCTATATATAAGTAACCTGGCAAAAAACAACAACAACAAAAACAAACAAAAGACAAAAAGCAAACAACTATGATATTTAAAAAAATAAAAACATTCAAAAACAACAACACTTAATTGTTAATGGCATTGTTTTAATTACAACTGTAGGATCATTAATACAATATGTATATTAGTATATATAAATAGGCATTGTTTAAAATAAGTTTATATAGTGTGTATATGCACACACACAATCAATGGTTTGGGGTCAACAAACAAACAGACAAAAGATAGATAGATTTTTTTTACTTTTGGGACACATGCTGTCTTTATAACATCACACTAAATATTTAACAACAGAGATTGCAGTCCCTGACTTTAGATAAGCGAGAACAGCTGCTCACTTGTAACTTTAGCTGATACTGCCGTGTAAATACACTCAGAAAGTCACATCACGCCAAAACCATTTACAGATTCTGCTCTCTGCTGTATAGAAAGGCAGAATATGACTACATTCCCCTCTTAACCTTCCTTTAGACATAATATACTGGGGAAAGGTCATTCCTGGGGCAGGAGTGTGTATATTGAAGCAGGTCAATGGAAATATGAGCGCGAGTCCTCAGATCTATGAACGGCTACATGTGTGTCTCTCTCGGGTCATCTGCAGGGAAAGGCCACTACTGAGGTGGAAAGCTTCCCGCGCCGGTCCTGAGGTGCGATGTGAGCGTTTCATGAGGACACCGGCCTCATCCCATCATGCATTATGCAGTCCATGGGCTGCCTGCATTAAGCAGCCGTTTAATACATACTGCATGAAGGCTCTGAACTGACATTCAGTGGATGTGCAGCCCTTCAGCAAGACGCCCAAAAACTCAAACAAGACGCAACGCAAAATAAACTAGAGGAGTACAGGCTCCCTACATCACCCTAGGGCTCGTATACACCTCTACACTTCTGGAGTATGTTTGGAATTGACCAATCACATTCAGACGCTTAATGAAAGTTATTATAATCCTTTGGTCATGCAGTCATCTTGCATTCATATGTTTGGCACGAAACAAGACTGCTCATCACAACAAAGCATAGTGGTCATTTAGGTGAATTCAGGTAAACTGGGACGCTTTTTGCCTTTCAGAGGACTGGGAAAGTCTCAATTAACCTGAATTCACCTTATAAAATTAAGATATTCTAACTATTATAATTCTTATTATTGCTACTACTATTACCTTTAACATAAATACTTTATTCAAACAAAAAAACTAAAATAAATGAATATATATTTATATATTATACAAATAACCTCTTATGTTTGGCTAACCAAAAAAGCTATCATATTAGCATGTCACTGTAAAAAATAAATAAAAATAAAATAAAATACTACAAAATAAAATAAAAAATTAATATAAAGCATAACAATAATTTTATATAATTTTATACTACTACTACATTTTACATAAATATATTTATTTATTCAAATAAATAAAAATCAATCAATCAATCACTCAATCAATAGCTCATAATAATAATTTTATATATATATATAGTATATATTATGACTTATTTAAATAATATCATATTATAACATACTACTACTACTACTATTAATATTATTATTATTGCTACTAACTTTACCATAAATAAACAATAAAATAAATGCATGTATTCATTCATAAACAAACTAAACTAAAACTAAACAAACAAACAAACTAACATAGCCACACTTTAGACTACTATTTGCATACAATCTGGTCTACTTTATCCTGGTTTATGCTCTGATATAGTTTATGGCAGAATAGACCAGTGTGTGGGGGAAAACGGATATTTAAATTATGTCTACATATTACATCAAATCCAAAAGAAAAGGAAAATCATGCTTCCTACATGCCTCCTTTCAATACACATATCCTGGCAAATATATGCAGTTATACTAGGGTTTCTAGGGAATTGTCATACAGCATATTTCAGCGATGCTGACAGTCCAATATCCACAGAAGCAGATGCACAAGCTAACGCTTAAGTGAAAACCTCCTTGTTAAGATCGGTCCACCATAACAGCACCGCTTCAGCTGTCGTGCGTTTCATACAGATGTAATGGATGTTGTTTATATCATATATATACCCGGCTAAGCCTGTAAACTCCAAATTAAAGTCAGCCCTTCTTGCTGTGTTCTGATGAATAATGAATTATATATAAAAGCGTGCGGAAACGAGTCCCCCGTCAGCGGCTTTAACAAGCCTCTCACTCCTGCGGAGGCAGTTACCTTTAAAAGCTGACGGCGTGGAGCAATGAGGCGACTTTATCAGAGACTCTCCACAGGCCCTGCGGGACGGATGACCTTTAAAGCAGCTCCGCTTCCTTCTGTAGTCAAAGACACTCCTGCCACAGAGCAAATGACAGCAACTGGGATTAGTGGCCAAAACTGCAACATGAAATCGAATGAAATCTGCATTGTTGCAAATTATTTTAAAGATTGTAGCATCTTTATGCCCGCAGGGCCTCGGTAGGACAGTACTGCTCTAATGTGCCCATTATAATAGCAAATAAAAGAGTAGAGAAAGACCATTAAACCTTATAAAATACTACTGCAGTGGTATTATGGAACAGTGATGGTATCAGAATGCCACAGTAATGAAGGGGAATCGTATTCATATACTACTGTACATAAAACACTCACCATAGTGTTATCATGGTAGATATTACCCTTTACAAAAACTGATGTGTAAACATGAAAAAAGTAATAATTTTGAAAATTTTTAAATCCAGTTAATCGAAGAAATAACCAGCAGATTTATAAATTAAAATATATTTTCAAATTTTTAGATATAATGATATAGATGTTCACTTTATTTATAAATGTTGCAATTCTGACTTTATATCTCACAATTCAGAGAAAAAACAAACAAACAAAAAAACATCAGAATTGCTAAAGATATAAACTCAATTGTGACAAAAAAATTAGTCAAAAATTTTTTTTTTTTTAATCCTTTGGAAGACCAAAAAAAAAAAAAAAGAATTGCGAGATGTAAACTTAGAATTTTAGCATAAAAAGTCATAATCGACAGATTTAAACTCAGAACTGTGAGATATATACTCAAAAATCTCAGAATTGCAAGAAAAAAGAAAAGTAACACAAAAGAGGAATTATTTGTTTTATAAAAAATGTCAAACTACACGAGTATTCCATTTAATTGGCAAAAATATGCAACTTTTGGTTAAATATTTATTTTCAGCAATTTTGTGGGCATTAATTTATTCAATTATATATAATTTGAAACAGAACAAAAAAGGCACTTTGAAGTTAATAGTTAATTTTACTTAAACCCAAAAATGAACATTCTGTCACAATATCTTTAATTATTTGTTCTTCTCTGGTCACTAAAGCTCCAAAAATCATGAAAAATATTATAATAAAACAAAATACAAATAAATAAAATATATAGTTTAAAATGCATTATTAGTATATTCTAATATGCTGATTTGCCCAAGAAATATTTCTGATTATTATCAGTGTTGTAAACAGTTGTGCTGCTTCATATTTTAGTGGAATTAGAAAGTTCGAAAATCAAATTTTTGATTAAAATTAGAAAACCACTGTTTTGCCATTGTATTGAAACACTCTCACTGTGCATGTACACACAATGTACCATTATGATTCAAGGAGAAATCCCTCCTCTCACACACACACACACACACACACACGGGTGTGAGATGAATGGAATAAGGACAGCTCCTCTGCAGCATGAGAGAGGCGAGTAGAAAGCGTCTGGTCCTCATAGCTCATCACACTCCACACTCTCTGTTTAATTGGAGTCAGAGAAACCCAGCCGAGCGCTTTCAGAGTTTCCTCAGACGGATAAAAAAAAAAACACAGAGCGAGAGGGAGACGTGGTGATCCTCTGCTGCTGCCGCACTAAAAATAGCCAGCCCATATAATGGCCAATTCAATTCACATTGTTCCAACTTTTTTCCCCTCCTACTGCTCTTACAAACTTACTTCTGTGAGCACGGGGCGTTTAGCATCTGCGAAAGCCTCTCATTTCTCTGAGAGAGAGTGTTTGGGAGGGAAGTTTCTGCGTGTTACTCTATAAGAGCAGACACATGCTTGAAATCCCATCTCGTCGAGTGGCTGTAATCAATGAGGACTGGCAGACATGCTCCGGTCCCCGGTGAACACGAGGAGCTGACCGCATTACTGTCGGGCTAAAAGGCCATCTGATCCCCCACGGCTCTGGAGGAGAGCAAGGCAGCGAGACGACACACAGACGGAGGAATTAAGGATTCTGATGCAGAAAACCAAACGGAGATGAATAGAGAGAGCTGCTGCTGACAACTGTATGGATAACTGATAAATCTGCTGCTCGTTTCTGTGATTAATTGGATTTAAAAAAAAGTCACATTTTATTTCCAGCATTTTGAAAGACTATATGCAATATTTTGGTTAAATATTTAACTGTTAGTCAACAATTTTGTGAGCATTCATTTATTAAATTATAAATTACAATTTGAAATGCCTTCAAATGATACTGTGAAAAAAAAATAAAAAAATACTACTGAATTTTAATTAAACCGAAAAATTCATATTCTGTCATCATTTACTCCAAACTTAGAATTTTTTCTTCTCTGGGAAGTAAATTTTTGAAAAATATTTTGGCCACTAAAGCTCCAAAATCTCTCTCTCACACAAAAATAACAATAATAATAAACTATTCATAAAATAACAATAATCAAAACAAATATATTAATAAATAATAAGAAGAGTAATGAATACATTATAATACAAAGACATATTAATTAAATTAATCAATTGTAAAAGCAATACCTTTTTTGGAGGAATGCACAAAAATGTAACCGATTATTCACTAAAAGCCTCAAAGAATCCGTTGATTCACAGAATTGGTCAGAATGATTCCTTCACATATCAGGCTGATTCTGTTAGTTCTTAACGGATATTTTGATTTTATTTGTAATTCCATGGAAAGGAGTGACCAGTACTATCAATAAAATTCAAAATGTATCCTTTTTGTTTAGCCAATACATCATTAAGGACATTTACTGTCAACTATTTTCAGTAGTGATATACATTTTTGCAATTTTACTGTTGAAAGGCTCCTGGATGCACCTACAGGGATCTTCACTGAAGCAAATGTAAAATAAAGACGCGAGACTCTTCCAGAAGATTCACAGAGCAGCACTTATGCAGCAGCAATGAAGTATGTAATATCTGACAGACGGAGATGTAGACTGAGAAGATCATCTCCCGGGAGGATAAAAGAGCGCGAGAGCGAGAAGATGCCAAGCAGCGAGTGAAAGATGATGACAGAGAATGAGAACATGAAAACAAATGAGTGCGTATGTGAATGAGAAACAGGACAGAGGAAACACTCATACCTATTAGTTTTCAGGACACAACAAACTGATGCCACAAAAGAAAATCATATTTATACACACACTTATACACATACACACACTTATATACACACTTACAGGGTATTACCATGCTACAAAACCCATAACCACCGTACCTCTATGGGAGATGTCCATGGTGCTGTCCAAAAAACACAGTATTACCATGGTGCCATGTCCAAAAACAGTATAAAAAAGGGTACTACCATGATTCAATATCCAAAGCATTGTATTTCTATGATAGATGTCCAAAATGTGGTATTACCATAGTACCATGTAAAAAAAAAAAAAAAAAATACCAACAACAGCCAATTTTCACGATTTTACCATGGTACTACTGTATGTCCAAAAGTCTTCTGACAACATGTCTAGGGAATTACCATAGTACAAAACCATGGTAATCCTAGAGATGTGCAAATGTGGCACTAGCACGCAGTGGTGGGGAAAGTTACTTTTAAAAGTAATGCATTACAATATTGTTTTACTCCCTAAAAAATAAGTAATAACGTTACAATCTTTTGCATTACTTTTGCATACATTTTGTTCATCTAGGCTGGGCTTGCTTGTTTGTTTTTAATACAAAAAGTAATATTTTTGTCAAATGTAAAAGTCCTTTCACACCAAAAGTGAAATAAGTACACCTCAGGCCGAAGGAAGGAGTGGATGGATCTAGATATAGTTATATGTATCTTCAGCAATATGTATTTTTTTTAAATGTTATGTTTATCTAAAGTCATTCTTGCTTTTTAGTATGGTTGAAATGGATCATCGAAGATCAGCATGAAAGATGCTACACTCTTAAAAATAAAGTTTCTTTATTGGCATCAATGAAGAACCCTGAACATCCATGGAAACTTTCAAATGCAGAAAAGGTTCTATATAGTCAAAAAAGTTTGCATCTCACTGTTTTTATTCATTTTGTGGAAATCTGAATCTGTTTTTGTGCAGGTGAGATGAGATGAGCAAAAAAATAAAATAAAAGTAATGCATAACTTTACTAGTTACTTGAAAAAGTAATCTGATTATGTAACTTGCATTACTTGTAATGAGCTACCCCTAACACTGCTGGCATGCTACTATGTCGAAAAAACTAAGATATTACCAAATAACCTTGTATTATCATGGTACCACAATCAAAACCATAGTATTTCTATAGTACATGTCTAAAAACATGCCATGATATATGTCCAAAAGTAGCTTTACCATGACAAAAAAGAAAAGAAAAGAAAGTATTACCAGTATATTGTACTTTGTTACTTCATGAAATTTTATGAAAAACATGGCTAATAGCAAAATACCACCATTTTACTCTACTAGGTAACTTTGATACCTGGACAGACAATGGTAAATATGTGTTAGGAAAAAGAGAGAGCGATAAAGAATGACTGACATGATCATGTCTCAAATAAAGAGGCCGATTGAACAGTCTGTTACTGTTTGTCTGGCAATCTCTACAAATCATTGCAAAATGCCCTTCTATTAGAGCTAATACTCAGAGCCGTCCAGCACCACGAGACACTGATGACACCGTGCTTACGCTAACAACACAAATAACAAGACAATCCAATCGCTCAGCATTACACTCCATCTCAAAACATCTCAGAGCTGACGACAGCACTCAGGGCTCTGAAGCATTAGAGGGATTTAATTCGTCATCTTCTGTCCGGGACGCGTTTAATCGCAATGACAGAGTGTGTGAACGGCGCTCTTCAGATTTCTAATATGCAGATGATGCATCCATGAATCTGTGCTGCTAACAGGGAAGCAAAGCAGAAAATTGAATGGATCAGCGCACGTCAACAGGGGGTTTTGGGCAGGATTAAAGACGGAGGGAAGAGAGATATATGAAGGTCAGGGGAACACCTGCTGCGCATGATGCTGTGAGCGATCAAACCCTCAGAGCCACACACGCAATCGCAGACTCACGCTAGGAAACAAATGCAAGTATAAAGGGGAAAAACAGCATTCTGCTTCCCCACAATCCCCCTCACAGAGTAAACAACAAACACAAATCAACTCGTCATTCCTAAACTCTGGAGGACTGACTAAACTTTCCGTTGTGAAAAACCCAAACGGAAATGGACTGCCAAGAAGTTTGTTCCCAAACAGACTTATACTTTGCTTTAAGTTAAAAAATGGCCTAGTTTTTAGGACATTGAATCATGGTACAAATGGTAATAAAAAGTGTTGCTTTGGATATCTAACCTGGTTATGTCATGATAGGCCTCCAATCCGATCTCATGAACGTGAGTATAAAAAATTCATGAAATGTCTTACTTTACATGTAATGAATCTAAAATAAATGAAAGTTTCACTTTTTGAAATGTTACAAAAAAAATGTTTTTCACAATATTCTAATTTTTTGAGATGTACCTGTATGCAATCAAAAGAGAAGAAAGTCATTCAGGTGTGGATTGACCTGAGGGTGAGTAAATGATGACCGAATGCACATTTTTGAATCCCTTTTAGTTGGGACAGGAGAAAGTATTTCAACATCAAAAATGACATACATCACCTTTAAACAAAAGAATAATGGAAAAACTGCAAGTGGCCTTTAGGACTTCAGGAACTATTAAGTCATTAATCTGAACTTGCCAAGTTACCCAACCTTCATCAGGATGATTTTTATGAGGATGATTTCCTGACCGCTCAGCGATGTTCATTAGTATTCATGTGGAGAGGGTGGGAGGGACGCTCACTCATATTTATGGTGTATAAAGACATTAAGGAGGTTTTAAAAGTAGTCCTGGATCTCTGATCAGACCACCACATAAAAATATAAGAGTTTTCACTCAAAAAGCAAATTCAACACACTCATGGCTATTCCTAACTATTTTAGGTTTTCGTGAATTGTTGGCAAATTTGTATGAATTCGTACACTGTTATTATTACTATGTTTTCATAAGATCATTTCACTGCCTTATTAAAAAAAAAATATATATATACACATGTATATATAAATCCAGATTGTGAATCACTGGGACAAGTGAATATTTTCTTGTTTTGTATTACATATATGTATGTGTGTATATATGCACACACACACACACACACACACACACACACACATACACATGCATGTATACACATACTGTACATACACACTCACTGGCCACTTTATTAGGCACACCGTGCTAGTACCGACATGGTCAGCAACAATACTCAGGTAGGCTGTGGCGTTTAAACAATGCTCAATTGGTACTAAAGGGCCCAAATTGTGCCGAGAAAATATCCCCCACACCATTACACCACCACCACCAGCCTGAACCGTTGAGACAAAGGCAGGATGGATCCATGCTTTCATGTTCTTTACGCCAAATACTGATCCTACCATCTGAATGTTGCAGCAGAAATAGAGACTCATCAGACCAGGCAACATTTTTCCAATCTTCTATTGTCCAATTTTGGTGAGCCTGTGCGAATTGTAGCCTCAGTTTCCTGTTCTTAGCTGACAGGAGCGGCACCCGGTGTGGTCTTCTGCTGCTGTAGCCCATCTGCTTCAGGGTTCGACGTGTTGTGTGTTCAGAGATGGTATTCTGCATACCTTGGTTGTAACGAGTGGTTATTTGAGTTACTGTTGCCTTTCTATCATCTCTAACCAGTCTGCCCATTCTCCTTTGACCTCTGACATCAGCAAGGCATTTTCTTCCACACAACTGCCGCTCACTGGATATTTTCTCTTTTTCGGACCATTCTCTGTAAACCCTAGAGATGGTTGTGCGTGAAAATCCCAGTAACTATGCAAACATCCCAGATCTTGAGTCACCTATCATTTAGATTGTTTTTTCTTTCAGCAAAAAAGCCAAACAATGCAGAATTCTGAAAAATGCATAGATAGCAAGCTAAATAAAGTTCCTTGAGCTAAACTTTGTTAGAAGATGTATCGGTCTTAGATTTAAGTCAAACGGTGTAATTTTTGCACTTTCAGCAGCACCAAACCAAACAACAATCTGTTTGTTTGAGTGGCCTGACGTATATCTGCTCAACCAATAGCGAGATTTTTGGGGCAAAGCTATTGTACCTGTTTGTCCAAATAATGGATTCTCAGCTTCAACCTACAGACCTCTTAACTGTTTTTGGAGAATGAATCACTTTTTAAATCCCATTTGCCATAGTAGCCTCCTGTCTTTTAAAGATTTGCAGTTCTTACCAGTCGACGCTTTTTAATTCAAAGCTGATTTACCTGCATCTGGAGCTTAGCAAGTTTGTTTTCTCAGGTAATAAGCATGACAATACAACTCCACAGTTTTTATATTTAACAAAAACCTTTCTGAGTGAGATTCCTGTCAGGGTCAGAGTGGATTTTCATAGATGCTACTCCTGTTTCCACAGCATTCATTACAGTCACACATCCATCAAGCGCACCACTCTCCTGGGAAAACAGACGGAGTTATTAGTGCCGTAAAAAACTTATGAAGTTATTACACCATAGCTGCCCTTAACACAGCTGGAATAACCACTGCTATTCATCAACCTGTGCTTCAGATGTGCAATGACAGCTTCAAATCCAGACTGTGAATCACTGGGACAAGTGAAGACTTTCTTGTTTTGTTTTACAACTTACTATTGTTATGCACCGTGCAAAAACAAGAAAAAAAAAAAAAAAAGTAATTTATTTATTATTGTCTTTTTTCCCACAAATATCTAAGCAATCTAAAATCAAGATACAATTACTTGAAAAGCAAAATGACTAGATATTAACTCTTAATATTAAAATTAAGTGAGTTTAAGCCTAAAATAAGGAAAATATCTAAAAAAAAAAAAAACAATCTTAATTCAAAATCAAAACAATCAACAACCCTATTGGCATAAACTCACTTTTATAAATTCTAAATGTAATATCTTAGGTCATTTTGCTTCTCAAGTAAGTGTGTCTTGATTTAATATGTTTAGATTTTGTATGAGAACAAGACACATTTGTTTTTGCAGTGTATATAATAGCATATCTAAACAGAATATCTAAAAATACCTAAACAAAATACATTCATTTCACATTTATTATTTTTCTTTCTTTACAAAATGACTTTGTAATTTTTACATGACTTTTAAAATATAATTATACTAATAATTTATAAGATATTATACTATTTATATACAATAATTTTTATTTTTTTTATTCCAATGGCAAAATAGTTTTCCCCCCTTTGTCTAAGCATACAATTTTGTTTACATTTATGAAATAAATAAAGTAAAACACTGAAAAAAGTTAATAAATAGATAAGTAAACCCACAATTCTATTTTGCAATGCACTGCAACAAAAATCAATCTAATCATTAATGCATTTTGCCCATATCTGATTGTGAATTGCTTTAGTTTTATAACACTGAGCAAATGTATTTATAGTGTAGATCTTTCTACTGTTTCTGTTCCCCGTTTATGATTAAAATCAACAAACAATAGAAATGCGAGACAATGTCCTCTGAATAGCTGACCGTTTCTTTGGGGAGGGATATGAATAGACAGACCAAATCAATATGCTGGTGACGGTGTGAAAAAGTGCTGAGCAGGAGAGCCCAGGGGGGTGGCACGGCATGTCAGAGGTACAGAAGAATTAGAATAGAGTAAAACTGCAATGAATATGAAACAGAGGGTGGCTAAAGCGCAAAGTCAGGATCAGCCCCATCTGTCTGTGCGCCACCCGCAAGCCCAAAGGATTCGAGGGTTTGCTTGCTGTCCTCAGAGTGCCCCAAAAAGTGCGAGTTCCTCTGCAGTAGAGTTATGCAAGTTATTTGTAATTGTAAGTAGTTCAACTACAAATCAGGCTATCAACTGATTATCAGTGTAGCAAGGTGAAGATGCTATTGTTCTTATTTCTCTTTTTGTCTGGCCTAAACCTCTATAGATCAAATTACAGCCGGGTAGTGCAATCTGGTTTCTGTAAATGTAATTTCCAGCAGAGTTTAGCTCTAGCTCTAATTAAACACAATACTGAAGGTCTTCGGAGTTCACTCTGCAGGACGGCAGATTTCCGGGAAAAGGAACAAACACTCCGGAATCCAATCGAAAGCCCTTGGAAATTCATTAAAAACATGTTAAAGTATTTTTTACTTTCACACTCCTGTTCACCGGCAATGAAAGTGAGCAAGATGAAGAAATGAGGAAACACGCTTATGAAAGAAAGTAGGAGAAAACGAATAAGGGAAAGCAGAGAGACATGGGTACATTTTTGACAGAAGTTCTTCTATGTTTAAATTAAGAAAGCCAAGCTGTAGAAAGCTCTTTAGCATTTCCATTCATCTCAATGGCATTTGTTCTGTATGCTGCCATCTTTACTTATGGATAATGATCTGGTTGCCGATTATAAGGTCTTTCTTGAATTAGAGGGTAAAGTTCACACAAGTGGCTTTAGTAAGTACTAGTTAATGACAAACTTGGTACATAGTTTAGTTGCACCATTTGCTCTTAAGGCAGGTAGACATTTATAAAGCTCTCAAGTAATGTGTAGTGGACTGATTCACTAAGAAGATCTAAACTTGTAAAGTTAAGCTGAAAATCTACTACATCGGAAAAAAATGGGAAATTGCTAGTAAATTTGACAAATAATTACAAAGGAACAACCAGTAACAGATTGAATTAAGGTGAACATTTTAATCAGAAAGACTGAAATTGTATTTTCTTGTAAAACATACTCTATAAAATAACTATAAATAATATTTTTACAGCATATGCATTCCAGTTCATGTTCTTATTTAAATATACTGTTTAATAATGCCCACTGGAGTCCACATTTTTATAGGTTTTTGAAATAATTATCTTATGCTAATTAAGGCTGCATTTATTTGATGAATAATACAGTAAAAACAAATATAGTGAAACATTATTTCAATCTAAAATAACTTATGTGAATACATTTTGAAATGTAATTTATTCCAGTGATCAAAGCACTGTGATTTACAGCATAATTACTCCAGTCACAGTGTCACATGATCCTTTAGAAATCAATCAATCAATCAATCAATCAATCAATCAATCAATCAATCAATCAATCAATCAATCAATCATTCAATCAATCAATCAATCATTCAATCAATCAATCAATCAATCATTCAATCAATCAATCAAGCAATCCAAAAAAAAAATAAGGGTGGGGGGGGGGGGGGGTGTCAATAAATAAAACAACAAAACAAATTATAAGAATTTACATTTTTAAAATTGAAGTCAAACGTTTAATTCAAATTTAAGTAAAATCTTCTTCAAATTCCCCAAAAAGTCAGCTGCGAAGAGTTTTGAACAACATGAGGGTCAGCAAATAAAGACAGATTTGCCATTTTTAGGTCAACTATCCTTTTAAAGGGATATAAAAGCTCCCTTAAATAAAGAATGACCAATATATTGGGATCATAATTAATAAAACATGAGTCACATGAACATACTACAGTATCTCTGGGCTATCGTGATTAAACAGGAGATTCAGCACCATGGACAGAGGCAACACAATTCAGCACCATGGACAGTTCACAGGCACATAGGCCAAAGAAAACATCTCTGCCTAATACAGATGAAATGAGGCGAGGAGGAGAGACAATGAGGAAAAAAAAAAAACACATAAGAGCAAAACAGGCTTAGAAAGACAAACACCACATTTGTTCCCCTGCCACAGTCTTTTCATTTCTCCTTTTGTGCGCTGAAGCAGAGGTTAGATAAACACAGGGATGTGTAGAAAGAAATGCATTGTATTAAGAGGCGAGCAGTTCCCTGAAGGGGATTGTATTCATTCCGTCTGCTTGCTCAGCTCTCAGCACAGCATTGTTTTTTTTATGAAACATTCTGCTTTTATTGGCATTTTACAGGCAATACTGCCACAGGTGTTTGACTGCATTATAGCGAAACACTAGAGGAAGTGCTCAGGAAACTCAATCTGAGCCGCCGTTGAAACCAAAGAGCGAAATCAGAAACACAATCGATAACAGGGAGTTTAGCCACTGCTGATTGACTGGGTGGACTATGAGAATCGGCATTCATGCTTAGTGTTGTTCAGCTACAATAAACAGGAACGTAGAAAGGAATAATAATACCTAACATTGAACTTATTTTATTCCTCACATCTCTTTCAAAACCCGTATCCATTTCAAAACTTAAATACTCTCCAATTATTGTAATTTCATATAAATGAGCGACCGGCACACTCTTCAAAATGTCTTCTTTTGAGTTCAAGTCAAAGCTTCAAATATGTCACACTTATGCAGTTTAACAGCAGTAACTGAGAGCTCAGTAAACACTAAACATTACTGTTCACAGATCTGTGATCTGCATTCAATACAACATTTGTTGCTGGATCGAGGAAGCTATTTTTGGGAAATGGCGTCAACCCAACATAACGGGTAAATATCTCTCCTTTATCTTGGGAGGAGACGTGATGTGGTTTGAAAAGCTGCAATGAGGACGCTAGTTTCTTAACGGTGTGGTAAAATACAGGAGGAAATGTGGAGATTTTGTGTTTCTTCTTTCAAATACTGTGATCAAAAGGTGGGGAAAAAGGATCAAAAATGTGCAGAAAAAAGGCTGTAGAAAGAACTCACTTTGATATTGGGACTATTATCAGTTATTATTGAAATATGAGATTCATTTATTAATTCAATGGCATCTACTTGATCCGAAATGCAGTAAAAACAGCAATATTATTTATTATTTCAATATTATATATTGAAATAATATATTCAGTATTATATATTATATTACTTAAATAAAAAAACACTTGAATATATATTAAAATGTAATTTATTTCTGTGATGCAAAGCTGTATTTTCAGCATCATTACTCCAGTCTTCAGTGTCACATGATCTTCAGAAATCTTTCTAATATACTGATTTATCATTATTATTACATCACTATCAATTGTGCTGCTTAAACGTTTTGTGGAAACCTTAAAACAAACAAACAAATAAATAAATACATAAAAAAAAGCACTGACCCAAAATGTCTGAACAGTAGTGGTTTTATATTGATAGTGAATAACACTGAGATTGTTTCATCTATCACTCGTTCTTATTTTTGACACAAAATACATTGCAATGCAAAAAACGTGCTGATTCTCTGGCCACACATTTATTGCTGGCTGTTCAGCGAGTATAAAGATCCTGTGGACCATAAGTCACATTAGCAGTCAGATTTCATCTCTATAGCATGAGAAGAGCAGAGAGGTTTTGACACGGAGTACTTCAGCAGTAGTTAGTGGAGATTGATTGTTCAGCATTGAGGAGGTAAATCACATCAATACTGTATTTCAAACACAAGTGGATGGAAGTCATGGCCGTAGACACAGTCAACATCCTCACCGAGGCGTCGCATGCGCTGTGACAGGCTTGCTTTGGCAACCATACAGCAACATACACAAACACATGTGTTATAGCGCACTAAAAGAACTGTTCACATCCGAGATACATATGTGATCTGGATCAAAGACAAAGTGGCTTTGAAGGTGTGTGTTTGTATTGTAAATGTGAATCTGTGCATTTGGAGGGAGGTTCAGACGGCGACAGAAAACTAAATGCACAATCCCATAGGGAGGAAAACATATTTGCTGCAAGTCATCGAACAGAGAAAGATAAAATGACATTACATTGGAATTTTTCCAAAACATCTAAAATGAATGCAACGCCCTATATGGGGTGAAAGCATGGGTTATACCCACAGAAAAGTACAGAACACTTCTGTCTTTTTTTAGGATTTTATGTAAGAACTGAGCTAAAGGGGAAATGAACACAAAGAAGTATACGTCGAGTTTATACAATAATCCACAAGTAATCCACACCACTCCAGTCCATCAGTCATTGCCTTGTGAAGTGAAAAGCTGCGAGTTTGTAAGAAATAAATCCATCAAGATGTTTTTAACTTAATACCATTGCTTCTTGCTTCTGGTCTGAATCAGGTGAGAAATCTGCACAGATCAAACACTGTTTACAAGTGAAAACAGACCAAAACAGCTCTAAAAAAAATATGTTGGTGGACTTTGTTGTGAGAGACAACAGGTGATGGACTTTTTCACTGGTGGAAGCGTTACTATGGGTTAAGGACTCGTATTTTGGCCAGATGCAACAGTTTGAAGTTAAAACATCTTAATGATGGATTTGTTTCTTACAAACATGCAGCTTTTGGCTTCACAAGTCATTAACTGATGGACTGGAGTGGTGTGGATTATTGTGATGTTTTTATCAGCTGTTTGGACTCTCATTCTGACGGCACCCATTCACTGCAGAGCATCCATTGGAGAGCAAGTGATGCAATGCTACATTTCTCCAAATCTGTTGAAGAAACAAACTCATCTTGGATAGTTGAGGGTGAGTACATTTTCAGCAAATTGACATTTTTGGCTGAACTATTTCTTCTACCACTTGTGGCCAAGAATAAAATCACATTGTGAGTGACAACAAGAAATCAACAAAACCCTTGGCCATATCTTTGTCCACTCATTTGTTTCACTTTTCCTTCACTCCCATCATGAGCCTGATCCGGTCTGGAACTCATCTCCGAATCATCCAGGTCTGCTCACCATGTTCAAAATGAAGACCAACATAAATGATCTGTCATGTCAAATGCATTAATGAGCAGAAAGCGACAGCCTGATTGTTGACTCTGGCTCTCAAGAGAATTTAGCAGTCATATTTTAAGTCTCTCTTCAGGACAGATCTCTCACAGCTGGACAGCACTGATGAAATCACAGCACAAATATGTTGAGAAACGATAGATAAATACTTGTCTTGCATACTAACAAGAATGGAATTGTGATGTTTCGATTGTTTTATTTGTACATATATTTTAAAAGGAACACTCCAATTTTTTTGAAAATAGGCTCATTTTACAACTCCCCTAGAGTTAAACAGTTTTCCTGCTTCCACAAATGGGATGCAATGCATTGCAGACTAGAAAACCAGGAAATAGCTGTCTGAGGCATTACCAAGATGGCTGCCAAATACACAGAATTGCTGTAATTGTGCATATGCATTTTTACGCCTTGCAAACTTAAACATTTGGTTGAATAAAATTATCAGTCATAATCTGTTATGTTTTACTCGTACTGTAGAAGAATTTCAGTAAAAGTGTTTATGCAAGCTTCAAGACAGGTCACAATAATTATAACATTATTTCCAGCTATTGTTGCAAAGTTTGTTTGTAAAGACATTACCTAATAAAAAAAAGTGAAACAAATGTTCAATAATGCACAAAAACACAAAACTGAACTGCCATTCAAAGGTTTGGGGTTTTTAAAATGTTTTAGAAATAAGTCTCTTATTCTCACCTAGACTCCTTATATTTGATGAAAATAATTGTTTTCTATGTGAATATGTGTTAAAATATAATTTATTTCTGTGATCTGCAGCTGTATTTTCAGCATTACTGCAGTCTTCAGTGTCACATGATCTTCAGAAATCATTCTAATATACTGATTTACTGCTCAAGAAACATTTCTGATTATTATCAATGTTGAAAACAGTTGTGCCGGTGAATATTTTTGTGGAAACAATGATGCATCAGGACTCTTTAATGAATATAAAGTTCAAAAGAACAGCATTTATAAAAAAAAAAAAAAAAAAAAAAAATCTATAAAATAATAATAATTATATTAATAAAAAGTATTTTTTTTATACATTTCTTTCCCTTAAATAAATAAATATATAGTTACTGAACCAGAACTCTTGAATGATGCAAATTACAAAAATAAATGTAAACATTAACCTCATTAAACATATTGAAATTATGTTTTAAACGCAAAAAAAAAAAAATTCTCTCTCTCTCTATAGTGTTGGGGCCAGTAGAAATTTGAACTATGTTGGAATCACAGCAGAAAATATACTCATAATTCCGCTTTGGTGTCTACAGATATCATTAATACTGCAATAAAATACAATACAATAAAACTTCCTCTAATAAAGAGACATTAGCCTGAACATCTAATGTAAGCCTGATTTGTTGTTATGGTCTTATAGGACAAACCATTTAAGATGATAGAAGTATGGCATCTATAAAAAGAACAAAGACATTGAGAAAGAACAGCAAACCGCGAGTGTCAGAAAAGGACATCTGAGCAGGAGTGGATGGGCAGCAGTGACTCACGGATTGGAGGAGATCCACACTCCTAGAGAAGAGCAGAAGACATAAGCGTGCTCCAGTCTGGGCTGTGGGAGTGTGCGGAGGGCGGGACGCATGCTGGCGGTGTCACGACACACAGTGGGACGTTATGAGTACAGTATGTGTGTGTAACAGAGAGAGGCGTGGGTCTGTGTGCTGTGATGTGTGTGAGTCAACAGAGCGCTGGATGACTGCTGCGCTGCTGAGAGTGTCACCGGCAGAGGCACCTCCTCAAACACTACAACACACCACCGACACTCACCGTGACTCCACAAAACCACTCCACACAAGAACGCAAGCGCATCTGTGAACGCCTGCCACACTCGCTGTACATGCAGGGAGCTACAAACGTCTGAGGCCAATAGTGCGAATTATGGAAGCCCATTTCTGACACAGAATTAAAAAAAGGTAACTGCTTCTGCTTTTCTCACAATGCACAGAGAAAAAATCTGAATTTATCTCTTGAAATCTACCAAAATCTGAAGAGTACCTGCCCCAAAGGGCTACAAGGGATTTCGAAATTTTGCGAGCCCTGAAACTGACATCAAACTATTTATATGCAAAAGAAAAAAAAAAAAAAAAAATCACGAAAGATCTGCATTTATATCTCGCCAATCTAAATTGATACCACGCAATTAATAAGTGAAAAAAATCATAAAAAATGTCATAATTGTGAGAAAAAGTGCAGATTAATGTAAAATGTGGACATTATCAATTAGACAGCTTAAAACAAAAACATGAATAAATAGTTCCTCACAAAACTCAAGAACAAATCTACATATAATAACAAATAACATCAGTAGGAGAGCAACAACAACAATTATTATAACTGTATTTTTTTTTAAATATAATAAATCTAAATATTTTTGCTACTGTTGCAATTATTTAACCACAGCAGCAATAAATAATAATAATAATAACAATAATAATGACCAATTATTCTTATTTCTTTATCGTTGTTATCAAATTATCATATAGGTTATCAGACACTGTAAAATTAAAGATAATCTGCAACGGCAATTACAGTGCAATATTAGCCGGTCTTCATTAATAAATTCACAAGGAATACTGCATCAGAAATAGTTCCTATATTTTTATTTTAAATCCTACAATTCTGTTAATTTACAGGTTTAAAAAAACTGGTCTAACGTTTGGACCCCGCATGCATTCTTGAGACACTGTGGCAGTATGCCTGCCAAAAACCTGAAGCAGTATTATGTCAACACGTTTAACTAACTTTAAGTAACTTGCTCAACAAGCTCTTCTTCAAACAGGGAATGCAGAAAAGCTGGAAATCAAGCTTGCGTTGCTAAAAGCATCTACATTCACGCACTCGCATAGATTGTGTTTTGGGCCTTGAATCTCAAAATTGAGTGAAAGCTGCTCTTCTGAGCCTGACTCTCTAACTCTCATTGAAGATGGTGTTTTAAATCCCCAGGAAGTTTAACTTCATTGATTCCCATGCTGAGAGTGTCAGGGTGACAGGAGCTCTTAATGCAGACAGCATGATGGACTGATCTCTAAGGCTGTACTTTGATTCGGTTTCAAAGGACAGCTCAATGCCTTTGGTACGAGACAAGAGACGAATTATCCCTGTGCCTCATATTCTTCTCCAACCTTTGTTTGTGCTGCTCCTCATAAAATATCTGTGTTTTCTTATTTCAAGAATTAAAAGAAAAAAAAAAGTTTTTTGAAGGATTAAGCCACAAATATTCATACAAATACAAAGAATCTTTAAAAATAGCCATAATTCACTCAAACTTGTATTCTACCCAAGGTCTAATACTAACATGTTGCCACACCAGCCGATGATAATAATAAAATAATTCATATTTTTATATTAGTTTTTTCATTGCTTCCAAATGTTAAAACCACAGAGCTTTTATTTTGCGGAAGATTTTCTCTTTTATTGGCAACCGTTCTCATTATAAATGTGTTGATGTTTTGGCGCGTTCATGCTGCGTTTTCAAATGCATGTTATAAGCGTCATCATGAGTGGCTCGCATAATAACACAATACACATCAGGTCACATGTTTATATAATTGCAATGTCTTTGCAATTTGATAATCAAGCTAACCATATCAGGTTCTCGGGCAATGTTAGAATTAATATAAACAATTACCAGCCAACTGGCGAGAAACGCCGTTTTAAATACTCACCAATGCAGATTTTCATTCACATTTGACACTTGGCGTGTGTTCATTTCAGGCCCCTGGTAATAACTTAGAAGAAAAACTAAATCTGAAGAAATATCAAAATCATAAGAATCATGTCCTCCATGGAGCTGCCCTGAATTGGAGTGGAATTATGGGAACAAAGTGCAGGCCAGCGAGGCATCAGCGGTCATTAGTGGTGCGCAGGACATGCCAGCACACAGGTGGGAGCCGAGCAGGTGTTCATATATATGCATCTGGAGCTGCGACAGACAGAAGATGACTTCCTCCTTCCCTCAGGAGGATACAGTGAATTATACAGGAACAGGAAGACAAGACGAAGCCCACTGCTCCTTCACCAGCAGAGAAAATGAACTTTGATGAAGACGGCTGTTCTTTTAGCAGCTTTGAAATGAAACGGCATGATAATCCATAGGCCTGTGATGGATTGAATAGGAACCTGTCCAGCGCACCAGATTCCAGTTTCTCTCATCATACTATGCAAATAGTTTCGCCTGCGAGCAGCTTCCGGTCTACACATCTGATGCATGTCAAATTATAAAGCTGGAGATTTCTTATTTGGAAATAAATGAATGGCTGGTGTTTTAACTGGAGTCCAGCCATAAATCCATCCATTCATTTATTTTTCAGAATAAGTTGTTGTTGTTTTTTTTAATAAATTAATACTGTCAATCAGTAAATAAGCAATACATTTGACAGCAAATACATTTTAAATAAATGCTGTTAAGCAGAACAATGTTTTCAACATGGATGATAATCAGAAAAGTTTCTTGAGAAGCAAATCATATCAGAATGATTTCTGAAGATCATGTGACACTGAAGACTGGAGTAATGATGCTGAAAATACAGCTTTGATCACAGAAATAAATTATATTTTACAATATATTCACATAGAAAACAGTTATTTATTTTTGCTTGCTTATTATATAAACTAAATAAGAGTCACAATATTACTGTTTTTACTATATTTTTTATCAAACAAATGCAGCCTTGCTGAGCCTTTTCATTTCATTAAAATCTTACCCACTTTTCTTACCATGTTTCCCAAGGGGAAGAAGGGAACCATGCACAAAATGTTGTTCTGGGTTGTCAGCCATCTCTTCTGATTTCTCAACAAACTCTACAGAATCCACAGGTCACATCATCTATTTTGGACCAGTACCTGTCTTTGGATGAGGGCCAAACTGTCCCGGGCCCTGTTCAGCAGCTCCTCCACAACTTTCGGATCTTCCACTGTCCGGTTCTCCCTGAAGGCATCTCGTACCCGCCGCAGAGCGTACGTCCTACAGAAACGAGAGATCAAAACAACTCGATGTTTTGGATTTGCTTGCTCTTGCAAAAGTCACTGCCAAAATTTTGGGAGCCAAACGGGCCAAAAAAGTCACTCAAGTTTTTTTTTAATTCAGCTATTGTTGAAAATAACACACAAAAAAGTGATTCTGCATAATTTGCCATTTAACTGCAAAGTAATCACAAAAAGTTTAGAATTGCTTACAGTTATTGCCATGTTAGTCTGATACAGAAACACACATGAATGAGAAAATAATGCACGGAACAAGCTTGATGTTAAAAAGGGTTATTAAGTGGAATAAGACGTGAAATAAACTCAATGTGGTGCTCATTCCCTGATTGTTGTAATAACATACACTGTAAACATAAATAAATACATTTAAAAAAATCTGTAAGGTTTATGGTAAAATGGCTGCTGGGCTGTGGTTGACAGTACTTTATATGGTAAAAAAAATATAGGATCAACATTTTTGGTTTTATAGACTTAAATTCACCAAAAAAAAATATTAAATTAACTGATGTTAACATAACCTATTCAATAACTAATATCTGTTTTCTACCATCGAAATACACTTAAATGCAAAAACAGATGGTGATGAGAAAGTCACATGATCACAAACAGCTTTTCCACAAGCTGAGGACGGAAATATTTATATAGAGGGTGCACATTCAGTGTCTAACACAAATACTAAACAACATTATCTTAAGACACATGATGAGTGAAATAATGCAAACATTAATGTAACAACATCAGATGCAAGATAAAACCCTAATGAACACAACTGATAAGAAAAATTAAAAAACTAAGAAGAAACATTAAATGTGAAATGGGAATTCTGGGAATATCTATTTACAGTTTTTCAGTGTAAATTATACAATGACTTGTTCTTTTTCACTTCCAAAAGACTACAGAATTAAAAAAAAAAAAAAATGAACAAAAATTCTAACAGTATTAATTGTAATCACATTTATCCACCGTTTATAGTATGGAAACTTATTGTTAACCAATTAACAGGTTTTTACTGCACCATTTTTACAGTCTTTTACTGTTAAAATCACAATCATTTTTACAGTGTATGTAACCCCTAAGACACAAAAAATGTTTCTGCCATGCATGACTATTGTACGTATGTCATAAATAGGCCTAATATGCAGATTTTGCACAAAATGCTGGAAGTTACACTGGAAGTAACATTTTGCATTTTTGACATATTAGGCACAGAAATAAGAATGAAATATTATTTGCAATTAGTTCAAAATGATTACTTCCCAACTAGAATTAGACCTAGCATTTCCTTTTTGCCTTTATATTTTATCAAAAAAAGTGAAACGTGAAATTTTGCAGAGCAGAAATACATCTAGCTGTTTTAAACATCTCTTGCCATTTGGACATAAACAGATTTTATTCCAATAGTCTGAAGATCACAAGTCCCCTGCAAGGTTTACAAACCAAAGCACTAAAAGCAGGGGCTACATACAGAAGTCAGGTGTCTTTTCAGTCATGGCGTGGGTAGATTGCTGCCCCTCTGTTTATGTTGTATGTCAATAGGAAAACTCAAAGCACAATGGACACCTGACTGACAAGGATGCAGTGAGCCCATCACACCGCAGCAAGGAGACAAGGAAAGCTCTGACAGCACACTGGAAAGAGCGAAGACAAACTCAGTCACATTTCTTCTGGATGACAGAGTTCATTAGCACCAGCGCTGTGCGTGCCACATGCTAATAATGGAGCAGTCATTAGACAGCTAGTTACTAAGCTGTAAGGTAGCTTCGCACGTCTGCACTTCTAGGGTGTAAAAAAGCGAGAAGGAAGCATATCTCCAGGCTTTTCATCTCGAAATACGAGCAGTGTGGGGCGTACGGAGGCCCCAGTGCCACGCCAAGATCAAAGTCTCGCCCGAAACCCGAGGAACCACCTCCACCAAGACGAGGCAACTCTGCTCTGACAGCCAAATCCAAGCTTCCCACCATTTCATGGGACGAGGGGAGAGGAGGAGGGAACAAAGCCAGGGAGAAAGGCAGAGAGGTGAAAGAAAATCTGCAAATAATGAGAGAAACCCACAGAGAAAGAGACAGACAGAACGGGTGAGAGCACACTCATGCAAGAGCTGAGCGATCTTAGATCATACACTAAAAAAACAACAGATGACAGATGCAAAATTGTGTCTTGAGAAGGAAAAGGGGCAGTTGCTAGATAAAGAGTGCGTCATCTTTAGAAATACCACAGTGACAGACACTTCAAAGGAATCAAAATTGAGCAGCAGGCTTTGAAGCACTCGTCATGTGCTTTTCAACAGCTCACGTGTATTAAGTGTGACAAACCTGAGGTTAAAGCCATACACAACACAAATAATATACGCATGTACAAATAACAGAACATCGAAGTCATGCACTTTCTGGATGTAACACATTATTCTATATTCCATCTATTATTTGCTCACCTTATGGAACATGTTTACACTGATGGTTGCAACCAAGGTTTATTGAAAAAGCATGCCTTTATCTATATTTCGGCAAAACCTACACATGCATACATATATATACAATCCCCTCAGTTTCCAGCTGAAATTACACTATTGGCAGTAAAACACCAACATTATTTATATTTTCACACAAATTATAATTAAGAGGCAGATTAATATTGATTACTAAAGATTCCTTGCACAACACTTTTACCATAGAGCATGATTTATGAGTAATAGATTTTGATGTTTGCGTCACTTAACCAGCTCCATATGTATGGCTTTTCTGATGTAGTAAACTTGCTCGGTAGCGCACCCGGTACAGCACTGCACTTGCGACGTGAAGTGCTCAAGTACAAGTTTTGTGAAACATGAGTTATAATAAAAGATCAAAGACTTTAGCATTAACCATTTAGCACCAGACATTTAATTTCTGAACTGAACTCTAAATTCTAAACGTGATGTGGTTGTGATTGGCCAGATAGCTCAAGCGTGTGACAGAAATGTTATGCCCCTTACCACACTGGGAATATCAGCTTCTATGGCGTCGGCGACAATACTACAGCGAGAATAAAAGTTACGCCTTCTTTTAGTGCATATACATTTTGGGTGGTGTTATGTAAATCTTCGCACACAGTGGTGTTGTCAGTCCTTGTCTTGTGTTTCCCTTCCTCTCGTGTCCCTATTTGGCCATCCTCGTCCCTTTAATTAGTAGTTAATGTGTCCCCAGCCCTGCATGTGATTGCCCCACACCTGTTTCTGTTCTTCCTTGATAATTTCCCAGTGTTTATAATCCCTGTGTTTCCTAGCCCCTGTGTCCGGTCTAAACGTCATTGATGTTCGTCTCTCCCCAAGCTCCTCGTCTCCTTGTGTGTGTCTCTCCAATAAATGTGCTAGTTGGAACTCCTACGTCTCCTCGCTCCTTGTGTCCCGAGAGGGAACGTGACAGAAGACCGGACCGACAAAGTAAGCGGCGCTCCTTTTCCCCCGTTTTGTTTTCCGTTTTTTGTTTGCTCCTTTTTTCCCGCTCCTTCCATGGCGATGGAGTTCGCCGCCCGCCTCCGCGCCCTGATACTCCGCGAGCTTCCCTTCGTGGAGTACGCAGAGGAGTTCTGCGGGCTCGCGCAGAGTTCGGATCTGCACGACGCGGCCATCCTCCACCTGTTCCGGCTCGGAGCCTGTTACAACTACCCCATGGACCTCCCAGACACCACAGGATTGACCTGGAGGGTAGGAATATACCGGTGTCTGGGAGACTTCCGGGTCCGAGTCGGAGCTAGCCCGCCGTCGTCCGCGGCTCTCCCGAGCCCGCCGCCGCTCGCGCTTCCAGAGCGCCCCCGCGAACTCGCGCTTCCAGAGCGCCCTCCAGTGCCTGCTCCTCGCAGGTGGACTCCTGCGTCCCCGCTGGTCTCGCCCAGCTCTCCTGCGTCCCCGCTGGTCCCGCCCAGCTCTCCTGCGTCTCCGCTGGTCCCGTCCAGCTCAGCTCTTCCCGAGCGCCCCCAAGTGTCCGCGCTTCCAGAGCGCCCTCCAGTGCCGGCTCCACGCACGTGCCCTCCAGTGCCGGCTCCACGCACGTGCCCTCCAGTGCCGGCTCCACGCACGTGCCCTCCAGTGCCGGCTCCACGCACGTGCCCTCCAGTGCGGGCTCCACGCACGTGCCCTCCCGTGCCGGCTCCATCCAGCCCTCCTGAGTTCCCGCTGGTTCCTCCCAGCCGTCCTGAAGTCCCGCTGGTTCCGCCCAGCCGTCCTGAAGTCCCGCTGGTCCCGCCCAGCCGTCCTGAAGTCCCGCTGGTCCCGTCCAGCCCTCCTGAGTTCCCGCTGGTCCCGTCCAGCCCTCCTGAGTTCCCGCTGGTCCCGTCCAGCCCTCCTGAGTTCCCGCTGGTCCCGTCCAGCCCTCCTGAGTTCCCGCTGGTCCCGTCCAGCCCTCCTGAGTTCCCGCTGGTCCCGTCCAGCCCTCCTGAGTTCCCGCTGGTCCCGTCCAGCCCTCCTGAGTTCCCGCTGGTTCCGTCCAGCCCTCCTGAGTTCCCGCTGGTTCCGTCCAGCCCAGCTCGAGACAGAGTCCGCGCTGCAAGAGCGCCCGACAGAGTCCGCGCTGCAAGAGCGCCCGACAGAGTCCGCGCTGCAAGAGCGCCCGACAGAGTCCGCGCTGCAAGAGCGCCCGACAGAGTCCGCGCTGCAAGAGCGCCCGACAGAGTCCGCGCTGCAAGAGCGCCCGACAGAGTCCGCGCTGCAAGAGCGCCCGACAGAGCCCGCTCCTCTGTGGCTCCCAGGGGGGAGCTTCCCCAAGAAAATTTTGGGGGGGGGTAAGAGGGTCACAGCCTGTGTGGCCGGGCCAAGGGCCAAGGCCACAGAACCCCTTGGGCCCGAAAAAAATAGGCCGTGGCCTCCCGAGTCCCCTGACCCGCCCTGGCCTCCCGAGTCCCCTGACCCGGCCTGGCCTCCCGAGTCTCCAGATCCGCCCTGGCCTCCCGAGTCTCCAGATCCGCCCTGGCCTCCCGAGTCTCCAGATCCGCCCTGGCCTCCCGAGTCCCCTGACCCGCCATGGCCCCTGGAACGGGCACCGCCCTGGAGGCCTCCAGAGCGCCCACCCCCCCTCCCCATTGGATGGTGTTAGGCGTGAGGACACGCCTTCCGGAGGGGGGCGTAATGTCAGTCCTTGTCTTGTGTTTCCCTTCCTCTCGTGTCCCTATTTGGCCATCCTCGTCCCTTTAATTAGTAGTTAATGTGTCCCCAGCCCTGCATGTGATTGCCCCACACCTGTTTCTGTTCTTCCTTGATAATTTCCCAGTGTTTATAATCCCTGTGTTTCCTAGCCCCTGTGTCCGGTCTAAACGTCATTGATGTTCGTCTCTCCCCAAGCTCCTCGTCTCCTTGTGTGTGTCTCTCCAATAAATGTGCTAGTTGGAACTCCTACGTCTCCTCGCTCCTTGTGTCCCGAGAGGGAACGTGACAGGTGTAGTTTTGTGGGGCGTATTTGAATGAGACATTTCAGGAAGGCGTGGCAGAGTCTTAACTTTTAGAAAGAATATGTCTTTGGGTGTGAGATTTTAATCTCTGCGACTTTATGGATCTTGTATATCGTGGGATGAGAACCAGAAACCAGACATTTTTGGTGAAATGGAGATATATATATATTAAATGAAAGCTCTTAATGAGCTCTTTCTACAGGCAAAAGTACTATCATCCATGAGCGTACAAATTGTATTATAAACAATTGAAATCAGTACACAAAGTCAGATCAAACTCTGGTTTTGTTTTGGCTCTCCTGTAAAGTTGGTGAAATGTAACTTACTCCTTTCTGGTTCTCACCCCTCGATATGCACAAATAGCTTGTAACACTCCAAAGACAACGAGAATAGTTTTTATGGTTTTCTACTATAGCTTTAAAATTTCTGCATTCACACAACCCTTTCTATGAGTTTATGGGTTTCCTACTGGGTCCAATATACAGTGGGGAAAAAAAAAAAAACGCAACTTGATTTGATTTTTGATTTCAATACACAGTCTAATGTTAGCATTTTGCTAAGCTAACAGGTTGATACTCTAACATGCATAAAACATACAGATTTTGGGTAAAATTGTGCATTTTTATTAAGCTGAACATTTTTAATCAATACATTTCAGAAGTGAATTAAATATTTCAATATAAGACTTCTCTCAACTCTGCCACCTTGCATTCATATTATGAGTTTGATGCACTGCATGATGCCTTACAGTTTAGTCAAGTGACTGAATTGATTAGAGGCCATGAAAAATCTATCTTTTAACACTCTTGTATGCAAATCTTAGATTAACTTTACAATAGAATAGAGGGATCTGCATGTTTCTATATAAAGTATAGCCATTTTAGCTCATTAAATTCTTCAGTTTACATCAGAGAGCCAGTTAATAATAAACCACTCTCATCATCCCTTCGAGGCAACATCCGATAGATATTTTCAGTATTTTCAGCCATCTGGCGTTAAGGTCATCAACAAGACAAAGCATTTGTCAAAAGGAAAACAGAGCGATCTGTGGATCCGTGGTGAATACTGGTTGGGGCCATTGGACAATTAAGCAGTTGGTCTTTGTCACCAGCGTAGGAATGGCTGATTCATCGAGCGGCACGCATATTGAATCCTCAGAGACACTCATCCTCGAAACGCTTGTGTTTTTAAGTGAATGCGTCATGTTGTCAGATATGCTTAAGCTGACCTTAAACAAAAACATAACGTGGCGTCCGATTGAATGTAGCGGGTGGGAGCGTGATTAACACTTGGGCAGCTGAGAGAATTATATTCAGGGAGATGAACAGGAACTGTCGCTTAAGATCTTACGACAGCAGATTAGCAAACTCTTGTTCTGTAGGTGACAATTAGCGTAGCGTCACCCATGGGCAGTTAAACACACAATTAATTCACCTCACCAACACAAAACATGAGTAATAATAAGCATCTAAAAGAACATAAAACAGCTTGTTTCATGGTTCTGTGAAGTGGAACCAATTATAATAGCTTAATATTTAATGACACCTTCAGCTGTAAATACACAGGCCCTGTATTGTTAGCTAAAGATGCTTCCTGCCCCTGAAATGAATTTCACACGTACAGCTGAAAAATGATGAGTGTGTGGCCAAAAACATTTTAACAGAACTGTGGAAAAACAGAGAGAATAAGATGAGAAGAGAAGCAAGACAAGAACAGCCAGTGAGAGACAAGATGTGAAGAGAAAAGAAACAAACAAAAAAGTCAAGAGACCTAAAGAGACGAAGCAATTGGAGAAGGACTACACAAAGAGGAAACATGATGAGGAGCGAAAGAGAAACAGCCAAGAAGCGCAAGTGAGAGACAACATGTGAAGAGATGAAACGAAGAAACAAGAAATAATACAAGATGTAACAGTTTAGACAAGAAGAGAAGAGTGAAAGATCAATGAAAAGACATGAGACAAGAAGAGAGATGAAGAAACAAAATCAGAAGAGGAGAAGAGAGACCAGACAATGAGACGAGATGAGAAGAGACGAGTCTGAAGCGCTGCATGCAGGCTGTGACGTCAGAGCTTGTGGTGGAGATGAAGAGAGTTTCTCTCAGAGATCAAACCCACAGAGATGCTACTGAAGCATCAAAATTACGGCTGGAACTTACTGAGACTCGTGACAGCCCATTACCATCAGAAACGGGAGGATGCGCTTAACTTTCAGCAAACATATCACCTGCCCACATCCTGCGAAGATGCCAGCAAACACCATTCTGGAAAGAATATTTGGGTGGATCCAAAATGAAGGCTTAAGAATACGATCACGAAATGATTTGCTGGCACTTTATTTATAAATTTGAGCAAGAAATCAATCATTTTTACAGCTATAGAAGCATTTCTCAATGTAGATACTGAATCTGAACACACAGAGCAAACGCGGTCACAGTAAATGCAGCATGTTAAATGAACAGCAAGCTATGAATAAATAAATAGCTACAAACAGAACAGAAAATAGCCCTCGGTTTCAAACAGGCACCTCACTGACACGAAGAATTGGCAGGCGAGGACTTTCAAGAAGATCTTCACACGCAAAGCTGCGTGATGTGAGCAGAGCTCACTTATTTATCAGTGGCTTTTAAAGGTTTATTTCTTGTGAGCTTTATGAATAAGACGGAGCACAAACATGTCGTCATTGGCTCTGCACTAACATCGAGCCGGAGGACCACGGGGGAGGGTTATATTTAACGGGAAGATGCTTTACGTAAGAGCTGCCCTACTTTCTGCAGTCTACACTTGTAGCCGTATTGTTAAATCTGCAGTGTACACCATCAAAAAATCTGCTTCCTCTCCTCAAAAAGAGTCTCTCTTTCTCCCTGGGTGCATGTTGTGAATCTTCCTTCTTGGCAGATGTGATATTTTTCTTACCTTCCGTCAAAATCAACATCTCTTTCATCCTCCCTTCTCAATCATTCGCTCTCACTGACTGAATTTGTTTCTGGCTTTCAATCATTTCGCAGTCGCTCCGAGTTGTCCTGCATTTCATTCACTCTTTCCCCTCCCTGCATCGCTCTCTCTCTCTCTCTTCACATGCTGTTTCAACTTCTTTCTCCCTGCGTAAATTTGAGAATTTCACATCACATACACACGGCATTCAAACCACAACCTAAAAAAAATCAGATTTGAAGGAGTACTATACTGCATATCTCAAAAATGCTAAATATGAGTTACCATCAGCATGTTAAAAAACAAGTTGCCAGGTCTTGAATAATTGAACAGACTATATTACACAGTTAGAAAACATGCACATTCTCACTAAACTAGCCAGAATTACAGTGAAAACAATAGGCTTCATTAATGAAACATGAGCAGAATGGATTTCTGTGTAATCTGTGACCGTTCATTGTGATTTGTTTCTTCATTACATCACTTGCTCACCAATGGATCCTCTGCAGTGAATGGGTGCCGTCAGAATAGGAGTCCAAAGAGCTGAGAAGTGAAAAGCTGCGTGTTTGTATGGCGTTTTAACTTCAAACCGTCCTATCCATAACAACACTTCCTCCAGTTATCAAAAAAGTCATGTGGTCTGAATCAGGAGAGAAATCTGCACAGATCAAACACTGTTTACAAGCCAAACCAAAACAGCTCTAAACAAATGTGTGTGTGTATTTTGATGTGAGAGACAACGGGAGATGGACTTTTTCACTGGAGGAAGCATTATTATGGATTTAAAACACCACAATGATGGATTTGTTTCTCACAAACACAGCTTTTGTCTTCTCAAGATGTTAACTGATGGACTGGAGTGGTTTGGATTACTTGTGGATTATTGTGATGTTTTTATCAACTGTTTGGACTCTCGTTCTGACGGCAACCATTCACTGCAGAGCATCCATTGGTTAGCAAGTGATGCAATGTTACATTTCTCCAAATCTGATGCAGAAACAAACTCAACTACATCTTGGGTGGCCCGAGGGTGAGGAAATATTCAGCAAAATGTAATTTTTGGGTGAAATACACCATAAATTACATCAAAGGTAATCTGAATGTAAAAATAGAGGGAATAAACATGCACAATTGACCCTTGCAAAAACCCATACCTCCGACAAAACAATGCCGCTCTCACACTATACACATGTTCTCACGTAGTAAAAAATAAATTGTGGAGCAAAGAGGAAACTGACGACGTGCAGACAGACAAGACAGCACAGGTTACTTCTGGTATGAAAATTAGTGTCAGGTTTCAAATTGTCATTTTTTTGACAAAGAAGAAATTCAATTTTTGAAGAAATTCAAACAATAAATACCCTTTTATGGCTCTTTAACGTGTCGTGACAGATTGCTGTATTGCCTCAGTTCAAACGGTTTTCATATTTACTTAAAGCACAAAATGAACATCAGAATTTTATTTCAACTGCAGAAAGACATCAATACACACCACTTTTCAAGTTTAAGTCCACTGAAGTTAATCTACTCTTCTGTCTGATTTGTTTGTCAGACAAGATGGCAGATTCGGCGTTAAGATTGTTCAGATCACCTGTCAATCAAGCTCTTTGCGAACGGTCAATTACATTTCCAAGTTTTACACTATAAACAAAAGCAACTAAAAATACAGTCATATAACTGATATATCAGTTTACTAAGAAATTAGGCCCCATGTTGCTTTCAATTCTATATGAATTCTATACCTTTTTCAAGAAAAGTTTTATGAGTGACTTGCAAAAATCCACTCTGCCTCCGTTTCATCAATGAGACATGTATGAATTGCATTAATATTAGCATTTGCATTCAGGCAAACCAAAAGGATTACAAAGTATGAGCTTTAAAACTGCTAATGTATGAACATTGGCAGATTTCAGAACAAGAATTAAACTGGAGACTAAAAGCTCTGTGGAAACTGAGTGGGTTGGAGATTATTATCCTTTGGCTGTCAGCTCTGTTAGCAGAACAGTATTCTGTGAACACGATAAGCCTTTTATAGCTATTTGTAATATGAAGCACCATGATGAGAGAATTTCCGGAAAACTTGGAACGATATCATGGTTATAGTTCAAATATTAAGAGTTGAAGTGAGAATCAGGGGATGTTTCAAATGGCACTCTATAAAGCTATCCATACTATTTCTGCAGCACAGTGTGTATACAGGTACATCTCAAAAAATTTGAATATCGTGAAAAAGTTCTTTTTTTTCTTGTAAGTTATTTCAAAAAGTGAAACTTTCATATATTTTAGATTCATTACATGTAAAGTAAAATATTTCAAAAGTTGTTTTGTTTTAATTTTGATGATTAGAGCTTACAGCTCATGAAAGTCAAAAATCAGTATCTCAAAATATTATAATATTTACATTTGAGTTTCAATAAATGACCATCCATACAGTATAAATTCCGGGTATCTCTTGTTCTTTGAAACCACAATAATAGAGAAGACTGCTGACTTGGCAATGATCCAGAAGACGAACATTGATGCCCTCCACAAAGAGGGTAAGTCACAGAGGGTCATTACTGAAAGCTGTGGCTGTTTACAGAGTGCTGTATCAAAGCATATTAAATGCAAAGTTGACTGGAAGGAAGAATTTGGGTAGGAAAAGGTGCACAAGCAACAGGGATGACCTCAAGCTTGAGAATACTGCCAAGCAAAGCTGATTCAAACACTTGGGAGAGCTTCACAAGGAGTGGACTGAAGCTGGAGTCAGTGCATCAAGAGTCTCCACGCTCAGACGTCTTCAGGAAAAGGGCTACCAAGCCACTTCTGAACCAGAGACAACGTCAGAAGTGTCTTACCTGGGCTGTGGAGAAAAAGAACTGGACTGTTGCTCAGTGATCCAAAGTCCTCTTTTCAGATGAAAGTAAAATTTGCATTTCATTTGGAAATCAAGGTCCCAGAGTCTGGAGGAAGACTGGAGAGGCACAGAATCCATGTTGCTTGAAGTCCAGTGTGAAGTTTCCACAGTCAGTGATGATTTGGGCTGCCATGTCATCTGCTGGTGTTGGTCCACTGTGTTTTCTGAAGTCCACAGTCAATGCAGCCATCTACCAGGAGATTTTAGAGCACTTCATGCTTACTTCTGCTGACAAGCTTTATGGAGATGCTGATTTCATTTTCCAGCAGGACTTGGCACCTGCCCACACTGCCAAAGGTACCAAAAGCTGGTTCAATCACCATGGTGTTACTGTGCTTGATTGGCCAGCAAACTCGCCTGACCTGAACCCCATAGAGAATCTATAGGGGATTGTCAAGAGGAAGACCTTAAAAACTCTTCAATTTAGTTGTATCAAACTTAAGGCCATAAAAAATAAATATGTTAAATGTATAATTTAAATCATTTCAAGAGGTCTTACAGTTGGGGACAGAAAAAAAAAAGTATGGCGATACAGCTGGATTAAACTTCAAAAGACAATGATGTCATTGAATAAATATGAGCGCTGCACGTTTCAAATCAAAACACGACACGGATGTCTTTATGTGAATGTACCTGAAGGGAACCGACTGTCTTCAGAAATGTGTTGGTGGCATTTTCATGTCATCTTACCTATAATGCCTGATAAAGCAGCGTTTATGAGCGCGGACGGTGCTGCGTTGTGTACTGAAACCGCTATATTAAGCCGCTCCAAAAGCGCCACCTCGTGGCAGAGAATGAATTTGCATTTTCAATAAGCCTTTCTTGTGTGGTCAGATCAATGCAAATATCGACCATTGTTTTTAAGCAGCAAACACAGAGTTGTGAATGACAAAGAAGTTAATGTGCCTTCTAAAAATCTAAACAATTAGAGAGTAATATTTAATCATTTTAATTTAACAATTTATATGCTTGATTTTTCCCTTTTCATAAAAATGGTCTAAAGCTGAAATACTGTTGTATAAGATTTTTGTTTTTGTGAAAACCTGTATCTGAACTGTAAATCATGTCATTTTATGGCTTAATACTGTATTTTACCATAGACATTGTCCAACCTCGCTCATACTGCGTTCATTTTACTTGTGCAGCTCTTAAAATGGGTCATAAATCTGCAGATACCTTGTAAATAGTGAAATCAAATTCCTTCCTTCATATTTGTTGATATTTGTGTATTGACAATATTTCTGATTGACGATTAGACTCCTATCTGATTTTCTATATTTAAAAAAAAAAGTTTTATTTATTTTTTATTTGGGCTAGTTAAATCTGAGGAGTACCTGCCCGAAGGGCTACCAGGGATTTTGAAATTGTGTGAGCCCTGGGCTTACAGTACTACATTTCCCAGTAACAGCAGCATGCAACAGAGCACACTTTGTAAGGTTCTGTTTCCCACAATGCAATGCATTTGACTTGACCTTCCATTTCCAACGTCACACATGAACCAAAATCTTATGACTCATTCAGTTGACTCATTGATAGCGGTTGACCGATATGTAGCCTGGGCCGATATACTGCCTGATATTTACACACACATTGCATCAGCCGATAAGTTTTCTTGTCTGGCCAGTTTGTCAGAATTGGGACTTTTATTTTGACAGTGCTGCAACACCAGCAGCTCTTTATTAGTTTACTGTCTGTTTATTTTACAGCTGCATTTATTTATTTATGCATGTATGTATTTATTTAAAATGACTAATTAAAATGTATTTAAAATTACTTATTTCTAATTTCGTATTATTAGTATAATTTAGTATTAATATATAACATAATAAATACAGTCATTGCCAAAAATATCGGCACCCTTGGTAAATATGATCAAAGGCGGCTGTGAAAATTAACCTGCATTGTTAATATTTTATTTGAAAAATTCACAAAAATCTAACATTTCATTGGATAATAAGAATTTAAAATAGGGGGAAATATCATTATGAAATAAATGTTTTTCTCTAATACACGTTGGACATAATTATTGGCACCCCTAGAAATTCTTATGAGTAAAATATTTTTTAAATAAAGGATCAAAAGGATTCATTTTCACAGCCTTCTTTGATCATATTTACCAAGGGTGCCGATATTTTTGGCCATGACTGTACAACGATCAACACAATTAACCTCAAACAAAAGATTAATTAAGGCTGAAGCCTCCACAGATGTCAAGCTCTGATCCTGAAGGGTCATGGTCCTGCAGAGTTCAGCAACACCCTTAACTGTGATTTCAATTAATCCTGAAGACCTTAGTTAGCTTGATCAGGTGTCTAATTAGAGTTGGAGCCAACACTGCGAGACTGTGAACCTCCTGAAGCAGAGTTTGACACCTTTGGGTCTTGGCCTTGACTTGCTGTTGAATTTCAATTTAAAATCATGAAAAAAATATTTTCCTCTTTTAATTCATAATGCAAGAACAAAGCAAGTATCATATATACAAACTTCCACCTCAGCCCATAGAAAAAAATCCATAATTTACATTGAAGATGAGGTCATATAAAATTAAATCGTCTTTTCTTTTAATTTTGGTGTATAATAATAATAGCAACAACAACATATTAATATACATTTAAATATTTTAGGAAAAAAAAAGGTAAAATTGAGATATTATTACAATTCAGTATAATATTGTCTCTCTCAACAAAATAGAAAACATATATAATTTAAAACAAGTCTTAATGAATTTACTCTAATTATTCTAATTGGACACAATGCAAACATCACAAATACTCAAGTATGCACATCTGCATCTATGCATATGCCACGGAGACTATTGTATAAGTGACACGCGCTCGTGCCGCAGATAAATAAATGCATATTGTTGTAAATACCTATAATTGTAAGAGGGGAATTTCTTGCTCTCCTTCAGAAGCAGTCTGTAGAGTGACAACACATGCTCTCTGCCGGACGCCGCCATGATGAAAACAGAGCTGTCAGTTCAACGCAAGGACCCAAGAACAGCAATAAGAGGCGCGCCTGAATACATACACTCGCTTTAGTGTTAACATATACAATGCTCAAGTTTACTTAATGACGTGTTTTATATTTAAAATATAATACCGTACACATAATAGGCTCTGAATTAATATCCTGTATGAGATGCAGTGTTTATATTGATCAGGCATATCAGCAGTCCTCTCAACAACAGCACGCGCGTCCAGATAGAGGTGAGTGAAGGGTTCTTCTGTAGTGTCCATGTGTTGATTTGCACGCATTTATTCTGTATTAGTTAATTATGAAATGAGAATGAGTGTCAGGGTGATTATATTGGGAGTGGTTCAATGGCTGGTTATTATGTTGTCAGTTTGAGTGTAAATTGCAGGCTAGCTGTAGCTTGATCCTTGAGTTTGATTTAATTTCTCTTCATATATATAGATGATATATCCTGCATTATAACATTTCTGACTATTAAACCAAGTTATGATGCGTGACTTCCATGTGGATGTGATTTCATGAGCCAGTGGCAGATATTTTCTACATTGAGCTGCTGTTTATAGCTAAAATGTATATTTGCATGTTACAAAAAACACTTTTTGTATCATTTAAATGATTAATATGTTTTGTTAAGAATGTCTTGCTCTTGTGCAAGAAGTGTAGATGCACATGTTCTGTTGTTTTGTTTTAGGTAATGGTATTTCATATATTTAGGTTTGATTGAAACCTAGTTTTTATGGTTTATGCATACTTTTATGACCTAAAATATTCTCTTTAAGTACCCCCGAATGTCGAAATGAACAGGCTGAGTAACATTTCAGTTTGTTTTGTCACTTACTATATCAAGTTTCTCCAAATCACTTGAATTTTAGAATTATATTGAATATTGAATAACTATAATTAGAATTAATCAATCTAGAGTTAGCAGTGATTTCGTTAGAGAGTGTTTCTGGATAGAAAAATAATACTTTTTTTCCCACTTCATCTTTGAACATCAGATGGAGATATATATATATAATGTAACAAAAAAATGCTAAAGTGAGCCGATTTTACTAATCGACATGCCATTTTCTGTGAGAGAAAAAAACAAAAAAAAATCTCCAAATTGTCATTTTGATCCCCTCTCTACAAAAATAGTTGATTAGCTAGTAATTATTCATCCATGGCTTTTAATATTTTGGCTTTATTCTTCATTCGTGTATTTCTTTCACCAGAAAAAAAAAATCAATATTTTTTTTTTTTGGTGAAGTTGATGACAAAATGAGCCAGCTTTGATCACACCATCAGACCAGCTCATAGATTTGGCTGCAGATCAAGCAGCTTAAATTGAGCGAGTAGAGATCGGTACGTCTCAGACCTTCCAGTAAGATCCACGTTGCCTGTCAAATGCTGGCTAAGGGAATCATATGCTGCTCTATCTTGTGAAGAGTGGGTGTTTGAAGATCCTTGCTCTAAAAGTAAAGTGTGAAGTAAGTCACATCTCAAATGAACGTCTCTGTGATGTGTTAAAAGTCGCTGCTGGATGCGGCAGTAAAACGGTCACTGACTTCTGTTACGACTGCCATCCGTCAGTAAATGCTTAATTTAGGTGGACTGAACTTGTTTCTATTGTTGTAAAATGAACTGTAAAGCTCTCTTGAATTCAGACACTGATGCCCACTGGTGCATTTATGAGTTTTTATGTGTAGTCTAGTAGAAAACATTCGGCCACTTTAATGCAGTAAGTCTTCAGTGGGCTCTAAACTGGTGCTGGTGACACAATCTGACATTATGGTTAAAAAAAAAGACCTATAAAGTAAGTAATATGGCTGCTGAAACTCATTTTGGAGAACCCTTAGAGAAACTATATTTCTGAATTGTTTGGATTGTAAGAATTGAGGATTTACAGATGAGGCAGACCTAGTCTGAGAGTAGCAGTGAGTTTTGGTGGAAACATCAGAAGCAAAATATGTGACCCTGGACCACAAAACCAACCATAAGTGTCAATTTTTCAAAATTGAGATTTATACATCGCCTGGAAGCTGAATAAATAATCTTTCCATTGATGTATGGTTTGTTAGGATAGGACAATATTTGTCTGAGATGCAACTATTAGAAAATCTGGAATCTGAGGGTGCAAAAAAATCTAAATATTGAGAAAATCTCCTTTTAAAGTTGTTCAAATGAAGTTCTTAGCAATGCATATTACTAATCAAAAATGAAGTTTTGATATATTTACGGTAATAAATTTACAAAATGTCTTTGGGAACATCATCTTTACTTAATATCCTAATGATTTTTGGCATAAAAGAAAAATGTATAATTTTGAGCCATACAATGTATTGTTGTCTATTGCTACAAATATACCTGTGTTACTCATGACTGCTTTTGTGCTCCAGGGACACATATATATGAGAAAACCTAGCCCTTTTTCTGTTTTTCATCTGAGCAATCAAATGGGTTGGAAATGTTACATGTAAGAAGCAAATTATATTAAAATACAGGCATGTTTTCTCAGTACAATGCATTTGGGAAAAAATAAATAAATAAATAATGAATTTTCATCCGCTATTACTCCAGTCTTCAGCGTCACATGAGTCTTCAGAAATCTTGCTGATATGCTGATTTGTCATCAATGTTGGAAACTTTTGTTTTGTACTGCTTCATGTATTTGATTTAAAATAAAATCATTTGTAACAATAATATTCTGTCAAGTTTTTAGTGTCAGTTTTTTTTTCTTGCCTTTATTTAATAAATGAACTTACTTTTATTCAGCAAGGATGTGTTAAATTGATAAAAAGTTGTAGTAAATACTTATATTGTTAGAAAAGATTTATTTTGAAACAATGTTGTTCTTTATAACTTTTTATTCATCAAAGATTCCAAAAAAATAATAATAATCAGCACAACTGTTTCCAACAGTGATAATAAATAAAAATATTGATAATTTATTTTTTTGGTGTTTGGCTTAGTGTTATGTTATAATCATTATTATACTCATACCTTTTGTTTTTAATATTTTGAATTGTTTTTAGCTTTACTTTTAGTTTTTCATTTAAATGTTACGTTTTGAAATTTTGTTGTATGCATTTGTCATTTTTTTATTTCTTTATTTTTAAAATATGTATAGTATTTATACAGTTTTAGCTTTTAGTTTTGGATCTGTTTTTAGTTGTTTTAATACTACAATCGATTGCTTCTGTTGTCCTCGTTTGTAAGTCGCTTTGGATAAAAGCGTCTGCTAAATGACTAAATAATAATAATAAATCAGAATGATTCCTGAAGGATCATGTGACACTGAAGTCTGGAGTAACGGCTGATGAAAATTCAACTTTGCATCACAGAAATATATTATATTTTAAGATGATATTAAAAGAGAAAACCAGTATTTTAAATTGCTACAATATTACAGTTTTTTTCCCCCTGTATTTTTGATCAAATAATGCAGCCTTGATGATCATAAATATCTCAAAAATAAAAAAAATCGTACTGATCGCAAACTTTTAAATGGCAGTGTATATATTATTGTAATAGTCATTATGTTGGTTAATTTTAGAATTTCAATTAATTAATAAATATTCAATATAGCCTTATCATTGCTGGAAGGAACATAGTATTTATGAAGAATTACTTTTTAGTCTTAATTTTATTCTGTTTTTCACATCAAGCTATTACAATTTTCAAAACTGCAGCTTTTTGAGATGCAAAAAAATCAAATAAATCCAAATAATTTTTTTTTTAAGCTACAGCCGTTGTTTGGTGAATCTTTATGGGTGAACTCCAGTCATTTGAATAGGCATCCATGACATTTCGTGTGAAGGTGAAACTTCCCCACAGATTTTGCAGCACTTTTAAGCTATCAGGCAGATTCACCCTCATGTTGTCTAACAGAAAGCTGCTTGGCTTGAAAGTGGCTTATATTTGAGCTGTGCTTCATACACCACACGACTGACAATACACAATGAACCTTTTTTTGTGACTGCACCGTTATGGTACTTATTGTTCTTTTTGAAGCATTTATTATGTTGTCATGTTTGTGTATTTGCAGCTCATGTGTTTTTATCCAAGGTTTAGCTTGAATTGTTATTTTCCAAGGCTGATTCTCTGCACATAACAAATCAACCCATCATCACTATCCGCTTTATGAAAAACACAAGCTGCCTCCTTACTCTCCATGAGAAGCGTGCTTCTCGTGCTTGTTCCGTCTCTGATGCATGAAGATCGGGTCTGTCTCTGAGCCGCAGAGATCGATGCTCTGCTCATAGCACATGATTGTGGGGAGATGGAGAGCTCGGCGGGGCTGGAGGCTGAAGATGAGCTTGGATTTAAAGGGTCTCCACATCTCAGCGCCACTTGGAAAAGGTCACAGACGTGTCCTGTTTGCAGATGGCCTTCACTTTGAGTGGAAAGGTCACCAGCAAGTGGCAGGTCAAGGCAACAGACTGTAAAATCATGTCAGCTGATTGATCTCTCAATTTGGAGCTCAGTTAAAAAAAAAAAAATGACAGCACATAATGACAAAAAAATTTATGTTGTCATAATGACAACATAAAATAATGACAGCATTTATTTCTGAATTATTGCCCATTATACAGATGTTTGATTGGACTTTGATTGAACACATTGATGTAAAGCTATGTCTCACACATGTCTCAGGACTTGCTCTTTCATCAGTGCTGTGAAATACACAGCTTAGTTTATTTGACCAGGTGAAAACCAACTTTGCAGTTAAACCACGCAGTTGCATGACCTGATCAATATAGACTTTAATCCAACTTCACAACAGCTGTACTGTGCCACGAACAATTTGTGCTCTTCAGTTCCATTTTTCATGTGACTTTTCCCAAGAAGGCATTAAATTGGCAATTTCATGCCATTCAGAAAACACTGGATCCTTGTCCAGTTGAATCTAAAGGGAAGCCAGGAGTATTTTTTGACTGTGTGCTGGTCAATTTTCATTTATGCTCCGCTCCGTGAACATGGTGTGCATAAAAGTAATGTCAAAAGATTTCCTTTAGCGATCAAGGCTGTCTTGTTAGATGATTCTTGTTTTCGTGTTGATGACATCCGGTTTTCATTGTAGATGCCGTGGAGATCCAGACAGCTTGTTAGTGTACTTTGCTTCTCTAGAGTGTCTATGTGTCATTGTTTCCTCGCAGCGGAGTGCTGATGTCATCTAGAAACACACAAGAAGTTTTCTCTTTATTCACTTGAAAATCTCTCATTCGATCTTAATGAGAAACAAAACTTGACAGTTTTCAGTTCTTCTGAGTTTTTCATTAGTGCTTTTTTTCTCATTTTGATGTCTTCAAGTGTGCAGTGTGTCAGAGGTTTAGTGAATTTTAGGTGTACCTCTAGCTAAATGTTGGTATACCTGACAGATTTCTCTCAGATACGAATCATGTCATGTCAGGTTTTAATAAGTCATGATAAGATTTTTCCATTGCTTTAACTCATAAAATTAATATAACCAATTTCAACTTAATTTTTTAATTTTATATAATATTCAACTTTTTTTTTTTATATAGCAAATGTAATATAATTTGAGTTTTTTACAGACAATTTGATTATGCTTAAGTTTAAGGCAGCAACTGAACTGATGCTTTTAAGTAGGTCTGTTCACAATTAAATAAAATCAGTAAAAAAGACATTTGTCAATGGTCTTTTGGCAAAACTAAATTCTAAAGTTCATGCATAAAATAGCAATAAAGAGCTGAAGAAGAAAAAGTACAGAGAAACAATTAATGCCATCGTCAGGGACAAATGAGAAGAGAACCACGAGTACACGGCACACATTTGTCTTTGAATATGATTTTTTTCTATTAAAACCAGTTTTTTAATTAAACATGTTTTATTTAGGTTTCAAGATGCCATTTTCTTCTTATGATATTATGAAATTCATCGGGCACGATAAAATTAAATTATGAAAATCGTTATGCAATTAATTGACTGCAACACACTAATTTATACACTGCAGTGTTTTTCACATTTTATTAAATGGCTGATCTGCCGCACCATTTCTCAGCTTAAGGCTTTAGTCTACAGTCGTCCTCATTGCATTGGCAATATTTTCTGTCCCGTTCGGAGTGGTTCATTTTCTCCTCTCCCTGAGGACTGCTTCTGTCTTTGAAGAGAGAATATGAAAGTTGAAAAAAAGAAAAAGCATTAATGCCAACACTGCACTTGACATCTTTATAGTCTCAGAGTACTGAAGAAATTGCAGTGAAAAAAAATGGAAAGAAACGCTGTTGAGCGATTGTGCATTCCTATACTGTAAAGCAAAAAATATTGATGTATTCTTAAGTATATTATGTATAAACTGATAATAATGTGCTCTTAAACAGGAGCACTATAAAACTAAAACTGAATGTAAAATTTACCATAAGCAAACATTTAAAGAGAGTGGCGTTCCAGCGGATGACGTAGGATATAGGTGTAGCGTAAACTCTGAAGAGAATATGCTAGTCTCGCGAGAACCAGGTTTTGTTTACAGCAAAGGAAAACCAGTCTCCTCTAGGGCTGTCAAATGTTTTTTAAATTTCGATTGTTTGTCAAATTTAAAATAAAAATCCACATTTGAATGCAAAAACGGTGCATTCGACATTTAGGTGTGCGTCGGGCGTCAGCTTATCAGTGGTGCACGAAATGCGACGATGATGTAGGTGTCATTGAATTTCAATGCTTTTGTTAGCCTATCCAGTTGAATCCACTACATGCGGCGCTGCTACGTTGTTCATTCAAAATATTGTGGAAAAAGAGAACATCAATGCAGAGAAGATGTTGTTTACGGAGAAACTGAAACCAAGACGTTGACACAGAACGCATATTTATCGCATTTTCTGACATCTATCAGCGTTGCACTCACGTCTTGCACAAGAGAGCCACGTGTTTAGAAAACCATTCAAAATTAATGTAAGTTCATCTTTTAAAAAACATCTCAAGACCCATCCCACTGCATGAAGAAAGTACTCTTTGTGACTGGCTTTCGGTCCTTTGTATTAAACTATAAATACATTTATGCATTTAGCAGATGCTTTTATCCAAAGCGACTTACATTGGATTCAAGTTACAGTTTTTAGATTTTATCAGCTCTTGCTTTCCCTGGGACTCGAACCTATGACCTTGGCGTTGCTAGCGCCATGCTCTACTATTTGAGCTACAGGAAATACATGCATGGTGATGTTTTGTTTCTAATTGTTTAAGCAGCTTTATTAATTATATATGGTTTATAAACATTATTTGAAACATCATGCACTTTTTTTCAAAGATAGTTGTGTTATTTTATTCCTTTGAAGAAACGTACATAATTAATATTTTGCTCGATGCGCCCTCTTGTGGCCTCAGGAGAGAAACCGAAAGCTTTTTCCCCCCTTAACCGAAATTATGCCTTTTAAATACGATTATTGATAATATTTAAAGGCAAACTCCACCCCAAAATGAAAAATATCTTAAATTGTGTTCCGAAGACAAACAAAGCTTTTACGGGTTTGGAACGACATGGTGGTAAGTGATTAATGACAACATTTTAATTTTGGGGTGGAGTAACCCTTTAAGTACAAAATTCGAATGGACTTTTTCAGCTATTTTGACAGCCCTGGTCTCCTCTTGGCTTATATCGAAATCTTCTGACATTTGTCTTCACAAATCTTCGTTTTGCACTTCTAATCCGTGACCAGTGTTTTGTTTTACTCTCTGCACTTCTGCGTTCGTTACTTCTGACCAGAGCTTGGATCCTCCGCTGGAATGCCACTCTCATGTGAACATGCGTATAACAGTTTTATCACTTCGCTTCAGAAGGCCTTTATTTACCCCCCGGAGCCGTGTGGAGCACTTTTTATGATGGATAGACACCCTTTTTTGGGCTTCAAAATCTCAACCCCCATTCACTGAAAGAAGAAAGTCATTTATACCTCTTTTTTTATTATTGGCTTGAGGGTGAGTAAATCATGGGGTAATTAGCATTTATTTTGGGGTGAACTATCTCTTTAAAACAAAAAAAATATATAAAAAAATATTGCTTGAGGGTATTAATAAAAACGAATAAAAATACTAATAAAAATGTGTTTTTCAGCTAGAGGAACAATTATAAACTAACTCTCTAAATAAATAAGTGTTGGCTAAATTAACGTAAGATATTAATATTTAGGTAATAAATATTGTAAATTATCCAATTACATTGTCTTAATGCAGGCTGTTACATTAATATTTTTTGTGTGATGACTCAAACAAATCAATACTTTAAACCAATTCATTAAAACAGACTGCCTGCTGATTTGTGGAAATAAATCATATATTAAGCATCAGCATTTATTAAATCAGAAACTCATGTTAAGCTTGGAACTACATGCTTTGAGCAAAATGACCTTTATTCTTGTTTCATCCTCCTCCATTCTTTCATTAGTATAATGTTTGAATATGTAAATCATGTACAACTTTGTTGGCTATTATTTTAATTATTCTGCTTTTTTTGCCAGACGTTGTTTCCAGCTTTCAGGCATCTCCAGTACCAAAGTGGAAGCAGTTTAGTGCAACTTTAGGCAGGGTGCTCTCAAGCCAGCATGAGCGTTTGTCTCCAGCATTGTCTGATGCAGGAATTTCCCCATCATGCAGTGCTCACAGCTGAGAACTGGAGCTTGCATGGGAGTCGTCACTCTCGCAGATCCTGCTGCGTTTGCACCGCATTAACTTGCCACCCACTCGCTCCTGAACCCAGAATGCACTCGAGCGCCAATGATTACTCAGCCTACAGCCATCAGCAGCCCACCGGCCGGCTATGACGGGGCTGCACAGAGCGGCCGAGCGCTCTGATCTCCTGAAGGCCACCGGCTGGACTGTTGTCTTCAGAGGTCGAGTCGGCTGCTGTCGACAGTCGTATCTCGAGCTCGTGTGTGATTAAGTGGGTGAAGAAGAGCAGGCCTGTTTTTTGTCCACTTCAGTGAAGCAGTCAGACTTAAGTGGCTTTTATTGATTTCCAATGGGATGTTAGTTAGGAGTGTGTGTGATTTGTCCTGTGGTTGGTCGGGAAGATTACGGCTTGTACGAGATTTAGGCTTGGCGATCTTCGTGAATCCAGGAGGAGAATGACTTAGACTCCATTTACACCTGGTGCTAGCATCGGTTTTGGGATCAAATCACTCAGACCTCATTCTGAGATAAAATGAATGTGATCACACTGCACCTGTAGAGTAAATGCAACAACATCAAAGAAATCCTACTCAACTCAATCAGCCATTGCGCTATTACAAGGGGTTTACTCTTTGCTGGTTGTTCATGGATTTATAAGATTTATAATAATAAAACACAACCCATTATTGTTGCCCTATCAATTCTGCTTTTGTGCACTTTTCTAAAATGCATGTTCATTTTTCATATTCATATTCAATATGTGCACAAGAGCAGAATTGATAGGTCAATTACATATAAGAGTTCCCAAGATAAATAAAAGGGAAAAAATCTATTACACTTTATTTTGGTATCATTGTTACAATGTAATTACACAGGTACTAATATAATTAAAGGGGTGGTTGATTGCGATTTCACTTTTTTTAACGTTAGTTATTGTGTAATGTTGCTGTTTGAGCATAAACAATACCTGAAAAGTTGCGGCGCTGAAAGTTCAATGCTAACAGAGACATCATCTTTTAAAATTCTGGCAGTTTAATGCCTACAAAAATGGCTCGTAGTGACTACAACGAGTTACTTTCCGGTTCTGTTACGTCACAAACCCAGATAAACCCTCGCTCAGAAACACGCAACGAAGGAGGCGAGGCCATGCTGCGCTGCTTTAGAGAAGAGGAAGAAAACTAGGGGTGCACGTAAAATTATATTCTTATATGAATCTCGATTCTGTCTTCTAACGATTCTAATGATTCACAAATTTCAAAATCATATGTTCTAAAGCAGCGGTTCTGCACACGCTTTGCATCTCTCTCTCTCTCTCTCTCTCATTCAGATCATCAGATCAGCTCCAACAAACTGTTCCAATTATACACTTATTTTCACATAGCAATGAGAAGCGTTATACATGGACGCGTGTGCGGTTGTTGTGCTGTATTAAAGCTCTAATCAGGATAAAACCGTATATTAAAAGCTAACAGAAGCAGTAGCACTTACAAATAACAGTGTATCTAAAAGTATGAACCAACAACAAACAAACAAACAAAAAACATAGCCAATCACAACACCAGCTAGCCAATCACGAGCCCATCACGTATTTCTGAGGGAGGTGCTTCATGAAACCAGGACATAATCAGGGCGTTTATCAGAGAAGGGACAGAGCGCTGTAGAATAAAGCTAAATTATGTGAAAAATAATGCATTTTTTAACAAACGAAGCATTAACATGTTAGACTGCACCCCATAAACACAATCAAGCCTAGAAAAAAAACTGTCAACCACCCCTTTAACAACATACTTACTGGTTAAGTTTTGGTACAGGGTCAAGGATGGAATTTTTTTTTTGTGATAATGCATAATTTATAACAAAGATGCTATAAAATAAAGTGTTACTCCGAAATATTTTAAAAATCTAGTTTAAAACACACGTGGCAAGTTCTAAGAAAAGTACTCTATATTAATTCAACTTCTATACCGTTATTATGAGAAGTGGTAATTTAATGCCTCTAAAAATGTCATGTGGTGTAATAGTTGTAGGATTACCTTTTAAAGGTTTTTTGGTGGAGTTTCACCACATGACATTTTACAACCTGAACTAATCTCACTTTGTCATAAAAAGGTCAAATTATCTGATATTTTAGGAGGCTTGGGTAACACCTTATTTCAATAGTCCACTTTAGACATTCTACTAACAGTAAGCAACTTAGTAACTACATGTTAGCTAGCAGTCATTAGAGTATTAGTAGACTGTCCAGCCCGATCTCACGGCAATTCGTATATATTTTACGAGGTGGCTAATTCGTACGACCTCACTCGTACAAATTCATACGATTTTTGCTTAATCGTACGTATTTTACGAGTTGCCAATTCGTATGATTTTGTACGAATGACCTACACCTAACCCCGCCCCTAAACCTACCCGTCACTGGGGTTTAGACAAATCGTACTAAATCGTATGAGTGAGGTCTTATGAATTCGTAAGAATTAGCCACCTCGTAAAATACGTACGAATTGCCGTGAGATAGCGTTGGACTGTCTGCTTAATATCTTCTAGCACTTTTGTTTTTTGATGGGTCCACAACATACAACATACTGACTATGAGAAACTTTGCAAGTATGTAAACTTATTCTACTAAGCCTAAACCTACCCTACTGAGAGTTAGTAGACATGTAGTTGCAAATTAAAGACAATTAGTTGACTTGTAGTTACAAAGTTACTTATAATGTCTAAAGTGGACTTCAAAATAAAGTGTAACCGGCTTGACCTTTTGATTGGACCCAGTTTTATTACATACTATTATAGGTTTTGAATATCAACATGCATTGACAAATGAGATGAAGTAACACACTGATGTAGTAAGGCATTCACGTAGTGATGATTTCCTGGAAATGCGATCGTAAGTGGTCACAGGAGATGCCTTTGAAACATGTTACTTCCATGAGTCAATGGCGATCTGTCTCAGCTGACGGTTTACGATCAGATCGGCCGAGACGGATGCTAATACAATGTAAACAGGGCCTCAGAGATCCTGCTGTCTATCACAGATGAGTGGATATGACCAGATAAGAGTTCCCTGTGATTATTGTCCTTTACTACCTCTTCCCTCAGGAGCGGTGAGCGGCTGGTCATTACTCAGCGTGCAGCATAGATTACACGGGTTTGAGCCCACTGACCTGTGTCTCCAGAGAAGAACCTGGAATAATTCAAACCGGTAGAGACTGTGACTGGCTTCTCGCTACACAAGTTTTCCAGCTCGCTCTTCTGTTCCTTCTAGATCGGTAGGCTCGTGTGACATTTTGTCATAGCGTGTTGAACATTTCATTGATTTCATTGTGGTGTTGATATTCACTATGCCACGCTGCATTTCAGCTGACGAACCTCAAGGGACTCGTGCCAGAGCTGAGAAATAATGCTGCGGCGTCTAGAGTTTCAGTTATGCTAAGACCTGCTAAGATCCTAAGACTTGCTTTTGCCAGGAGCATGACACGGGTCTGCTTTCAACCCTTGGTAGAGGAGAAACAATAAATTGGGGGTAATACTAATAAGGTGACTCCAATCTGTGGATTGATGGATGCATGTAAACACGTACTTGCTGAAGGCAAAATAGGGTTCAAAACGGAGGTTTGTTTGCTTTGACAATGACTGAATGCTGAAATCTGACATTTTTCATGGTTTGGTTTAATTCTTATCACTTTTATGATTAATCTTTTATGTGTGTGTGTGTAACTGAAGGGACAATCAAACAGGAGAATACTTATTTTCATATTATGTCTCATGTTAAAATTCTATGTTTTTGTTTGAATATAGGCATCAAAGAATTATAATAATATGCATAATAGATATTAATTTTGAGATGCACAAAATGTTGATATTACATCGTTTATGTATACATACATACATGTATGTACGGTATATTTATTTATTAGATGTACTGTATATGTCTGGCAAAATTTGGTTAATTAATATTTTAATAAAAAATTATTTTAAAGTTTTGTGTCTGTGTCAATGAGGTTTTTGTGGACACATGAATATAGTAAACTGTGTAGTAAAAACTTTATTTTTAATTGTGTAATAATACAAATCTGGTCACTAGAAGGCCCCAAGTGCATGTTGTTATTGTAATTAATTGAGTTGTTTTTCAGTATTTCTATAAGATGTCATTAAAATCTATAGGATAATTGAGTGAAATCATTTATTTTGCACACATAGTGTTGATATTATGACATATTTTCAATTAAAATATGGGCAATTAAATATGTAAATATTCATATGGATGTTTAATATGGATTTATGCCTAACTGTCAACTAAACTGTGAAAATGCATTTTTAAATATAGTTAATTTAGTATTTTACGTGTGTGTGTTTATTATTGAGATTTAACTATTTATTTCTGTTATGGACTTTTGCATTTCTAAATTGGCATTCTTTGATTCTAATGTTTTTTTGATCAAGAACTAGAGCAGTATAGTGAAAATAAAGGCTCTGGGCATTAAACAATGCTTATACAGACTCCTTGCCAGCATCTTGTTCTTTGCATTGAAACTGGCAGCAGCTTGATCAGTTTATTCAAGCGTTTTCAATCAGCTGAACTGCTGTTGCTCCCACAGCATGCTTGGAAACGTACACTGACCATTACAGACTGGTCAGATAGGTCAGTTTCCCACTTGGAAACTGTTTTCCATCCGTGTTGTTACTGAAATCGCTGTTGCTGTCAGAGCCATGACCTAGCGATTAGTGTGCATGCTTTAATAAACCGAGCTGTGCTGCTCAGGCTTCTTGTTTCAGCCCAATCTTCCTCCGAAGAGGTTTTTAGCTGAGCAATCGTCCAGTGTGATTGGTAGTATCTCTAACAGTGTATTTCACAGCGTCCTGTCAGAGTCCACGAGCCGCTCGGCTTGTTCGTTGAGAAATGTTGTTATTAGTCTGGCCTCAGTCTTTTAGCACAAATTAAACTAGTCTATCTTCACTCTCGGCCTTCCGGCGGTGCATCAGTCAGACAAGGAGCTTCTGCATTTAAAACCATTACCGCCATCAACATATAACAGAGGCAATGGACGATTGTCTTGAAAGAACCTGGCAGTTTTTCTTCATGAAGGCCTCCCGGCATTTGTCAAAGGCGCTGAACAGCTCATCTCCACTTAACATACAGTGGGAAAAATGACCGAATTCATAAATGTAACACAATGCAAGGCAAATTTGGCAAGTCAGCAGAAATAGAAGCGTGTTTGCAGTGTGCACCAATAAAATGCACCAATCCTTTTTTTTCTACCACCAACAAATACTAGGCAGATATTATACTAAAATAATTGTAATGTTTTGTATGAATGTAAAACATAGTCTTGGGTTTTCACCTGTATGCAGACTTATTTCTTATTCATGCATTCACAGAAATACGTTCAGTGCAGCGAGTTTTCTTAGAGCAGATATAATCTATAGCATTTTTCCATTTGGTGGTCTAACGCCTCTAAACCCAGACCTGAAAACATAATGTTAGAGTTGTTCCCGAGAGGTTAATTGTGGATCTTTAATCACTTTTTTGTTGGTTTAGCAAGGAGTTAGTAAATGCATTACCCTATGCTGCCTTGATAATGTCCTCCTGTTGGAGTTGTAGCATTGGTTTAGCTGTCATTGAGACAAATTATCTGCTGTGCTAATTGTTTGAAATTTGTCTGAGATGTAAAACCATATGAGCGTGTGTAAAGCTTGCTGAGAACAACGAAAGAACAAAGCCATAGTCCTTCTCCACATACTAATTTCTTAGTAAGCTTATTAATGTACTGATTTACCTCAGGCGTCTTCGAGCTGAAGTGTCTAATTTCTTTTATATTGTTGTCTCTATATTAAACTGAGAAAGAATTTTAATAAGCAAGTCGTTAGTGGGTTATTTTAACAGAAAAGTGAAAACTGTGTGTCTTTGTAGTGATTTCAAAACATTAGTCTACTGTTGGTTTGATTAATAAACCAGCAACAGCAGACCAATCATGAGTTTGGGGCGGGGCTCTGTGTTTGACTGACCAATTACAGATGAGGAGAGTGTTTGGGGAAACCGGTTTGAAAACAATCACTTTTAATTGCTAAAAAACAACAGCAACTAAAAACACTAGAGGTCCAGAAATTATGATATTAAATTTGTCTAGCCTCTGCAGGTCATCCTTGTTCTACACTATTTTTCAAAATAAGTTCATTTTAGGGAGAATTTTTTTTTTTTATTGTTTGAACCAAATCAAGATGAACCAAGGCAAGCATTTGTAGTTAAAGTACTTTTTTTTTTCTCTCTGAAAATGACTGATCCTTTGGCTAGAGAAGACCCTTGTTTTTCAAATGGGGTCGTGTGGATTACTTTGAAGCTGCCTAAATGGGGAAGTTGTGGCCTAATGGTTAGAGAGTTGGACTCGTGATCCAAAGGTTGCGGGTTCGAGTCTCGGGCCAGCAGGGATTGTAGGTGGGGTGAGTGAATGTCCAGCGCTCTCTCCACCCTCAATACCACGACTGAGGTGCCCTTGAGCAAGACACCGAACCCCCAACTGCTCCCCGGGCGCTGCAGCATAAATGGCTGCCCACTGCTCCGGGTGTATGTTCACGGTGTGTGTGTGTTCACTGCTGTGTGTGTGTGTTCACTGCTGTGTGTGTGCACGTTGGATGGGTTAAATGCAGAGCACGAATTCCGAGTATGGGTCACCATACTTGGCAGTATGTCACTTCACTAAATATGGATTTTTGGCCATCAAAATGGTCTACTTGAGCCCTTGCATTAGATGGAGAAAAATAATGGAATATTTTCTTTAATTTCTCTTCAGCTCAAGAAAGCAAGTCATTCATCTCGTATAGCCTGTAAAAATTCAAGAAAAACTCTTTAACTGGTTTGAGGAAAAAAAATATCAAGCATGTTATGCCCTGATTAGATTCTCTTTATAAAGAAATCATGTCTCCTATCTACCGTCTTTGTCGTTAAACTTGGCAAATATGCCAAAAATAAAATCACCTGGTGAGAAACGTGCAAATAAATTGAGTGGATGTTATCGCAGTGGTTCGACTGTGGAGAGCGCTCCTCTCAGACTTATAGAGGCTTGTTGCTCTGCAGGACGCTCCCATCTGCTCCATATAGCTCTTCCTGGCCCTGCTGGGTCTCCTGCCTCAGCCTGTGCCCATGAATAGTGCCCAACACAGACACCTCAGCGCCAGCTTGCCTTGTGATGTAACATGGGATGCATCCCATGCCAGCTCGCCATTCACTTCCTCTTACAATCGGTTCACACATGGTGCGGTTTCATTGCTCCAGTCACTGAGATATATTGACATTTAGATGCTCGGCCTCTGTGGGCCAGCACACTGCTTGAAACGGCTTGATTTCAAGTGATTATTATTTATACACTCACACTTTGAATAGGTCACATAAGAAAGATTTTATTTCTGAAACATTTCGCCGGGTGTTTGTTTTTATAAGGTGACAGAATGTGGGCAGCATCTCTGAGAAAAGAAAAGAAAAGTGTCTGAAAATGACTAAACGCTTCTTCCTTTGCATGAGTCATTGTTTGATCTCTTGATTTATAGGCTGATCAGCTGGATGAAACCCAGTTAGAGCTTAATCATCAATCTTTGACAATCATATCATTTACCTTAGCCTTAATGACTGCAAAAACACAACTGTATTCTGTATTTCATGTTAATACTGGAAAAGTCCTGTAAGGACCATGATTAAAAAACTGCAACATAGACAACAATAAAATAAAAAGAACTTTCTCAGCACAAGGATATTTTTGCACCTTTTCATACCTCTAGGCAGTGTCATTTTTAGAATCATTGATATACTGTTATAGTTTATAGATTTTATTTTTTAAATTTCTATTTTCAATAATAACTTGATTTGCATCAACTTCAGGCTTTCTTGTAAACAATAAATGGTCAAAATTAAAATAGTGTAATCTTTGTTTATACATTTTTTAAAAAGAACTAATTAAATCAAAATCAACCATTTTAAATGCTATGAGTGAATTTAAAACGATACTAAACCGTGTTAGAATACAGTATGAAAAATGGATACTCATACTAAAGGTCATAATTTACAGTGTTATTAAATTTTAGTGTTTGAAAATATTATGTGAGCATTGGAATGCAATTGTAAAAAGAAGAGGAAGTGAGTTTGCGTATTTTCAATTTCAAATATCAGCCAATATCAATAAATCATCATTGGCAGTAGGGGTGGGAATCTTTAGGCCCTTCACGATCCGATTCCAAAACGATCTACATTTTTTCCTAATGAATTCTTCTACTGTGCAAATACATCTTTACAACTTTACATTTGAACTAAAATTGGAGTTTCTATGATTTGTGTTCACAGTTGGAATCTCTGTGACAGTGCTGCCATCTTAAAATTAGGGGTGTGAATCTGCACTGGTTTCACGATTCGTTTCGATTAAGATTTTCATGTCAATGATTCGATTCAATTCGATATCACAATGCATCACATCCTCATTTTTCAATATTACTGCTCATGGCTACATTTTCATATAAATTTTATATATAATATATTTTTTAAATTACATTACATAAGCAGGCTATTTTTTTATTTAAATAATGACTTATTTAAAATAAATGTTCTTTTAGTATCTGAAAGTTTACAGACAATAGTTATGGGTTTTTCTTTTTACTTCAGCATTACTGCCATTTGATCATAGACAGTAGCAGCTTTAATAGCCTGCATTCACACTAATGCACAGATCTAATTTGACATATCAAATGTTTTGTCCTGCTCTGAAAACATAACTGACTGTGTTTACACCAATTTCATATAAAAGTATTCGGAGATGCAAGTGCATTTTGAAATGCTTCAGGACAATACATAAAGCGTACGTGAAAGTCCGTGAGTTTCATGCCTCTAATATGTACTGCATTCCAAACGGCATAAATGAAAGCATATCTAAAGTAAAATGCTGAAATAACAGCGGGTGGAAGCACACACTGTCCAGCAATACGCACGTGCCTCACGGGGCGTATCCTATTCAATGAAGCTCCCGCGTTGTCTCTAGCGTGCACACGTGCCATATATTGGGGGGGGGCAAGCTCCGAATCGATTCTGAAATGTTTAGAATCGATTCAGAATCGTCGAAGAGAGAATTGCAAAGCATTGGAGAATCTATTTTTTTTCTCCCACCCCTAATTGGGATACATCAAAATGCTCTGGATGGTGAACTTGGTGTCTTTAAAAATGGAGGCCAGTGTTGTTTTAGTCTTACAAAATCTACTGTAAACGCATTCAGGTGTGAGTCCACTGTTATATTGAACACATTTCACCATCCAATCATTTCCTATTCCTGTTCTACATATTTCATTGGTTCACACACCCTGTTTCACCTTGAAACATGTCATGTAATGGAAGTAAAATGGGTTGTGAATGCCGTTTCATGTCGAATTTATAAGTCTGCTGCTTCAAAGTATCACAGACATGGTCATTCAGTATAAAACATATCCAGAGTCTGTTTTTTTACAGATTTGGAGCTTAAACAGATTGTATTTGGCTATTTTGTGTTTCACTCTGTGGTTTAATCTAAATGGATTCAAACTTGAATAGATTCTTATGGCAATTCCAAATCAAGAGTAAATGAAGGTGAGTGAGAGTTTGAATTTGAATTGATTGAGGCTGGAGAGAAGCCAGACTGAATAAATAAACCAAAACAAGGTCTTCATCATTATAGACTGAGGCTGGTCTCCTAAACAAACAGGGTCACTTGCAGGACCTGTAGATGCAGTGTGCATGCTGAATTTGGAGGACATTATGAACCAAGATGGATTATCAGGAGGACAATGTCTTTGTGTATTAGACTTTGGATGTTGCAGACCGAACAAAACTGAGGCGGTGCTGAAGAGGGACTTGATGATGGATGTGATGGCAGGCTGTACCCAAATGATGAGGGATCCATGTCTCAAGATGATGCCACTCTAAAGGCCGGGCTCCAGGCCAAGCCACCCCAGGGATGGGCAATTGGGGGCATCTTATCCGTAGTGCATGTGGCTGTTGGTAGTCCCAGAGGCCACTGCCTGCTGACTGCACATCATCTAGACAGTCTTTGGGCAAGCTGGGGCTTTTCAGGCTCTGAGAAAGTCAGGTCAAGTTTGTATCAGGTTGGCATCCCTCTCAAGGGTTCGCGGCTGAAAGCAGTGTGCTTAACTCAATATTACATAAAGATGGATGCTGCCAACAGAAATTAAGAAACTATAGCTTGGTTCCAAAAACCTGAGCTACTGTTTCCTGCCTACACAGCGTCACAATAGAAATAGAACCTCATAAGTGACTGTTTTGGAACGCTCTAAATACGCTCTACATCTCTGTGCCAGATTAGATCTCTGCTCTGGAAACCTGAGTCAGCATTGATTTCAATAGCATTTGGCATTAGCATGTTGTTAAGCTAACAATGCGATACACCGTTAAGCATAGAAAGAGTATAAATAGTCACCTTCATGTGAAACACACTTGAAATGTTGTTAGTTAACAATGTTGGTTGGCCCTAAGCTTAAAAAAACACTCTTCAATCACTCTTTTTGCGAATCGCACTGGAAACTTAATTGAATTTGTTGCACGTTGCTAACAACGTGATAATCTAACAAGCATAAAAATGCTTCAGCTAGCCCTGTTAACGTGAACCGCACTGGGAACCTGACTCAGTATTGAGTTCAATAGAATTTTGCATTAACATTAAGCTTACAACATGATACTCCAGAAAGCATAGAAACAACACAAATATTTTTTTTCACGTTAATTGCACTTGAATCCTGACTCACTGTTGATTTCGAAAGAGTTTGAAGTTAGTGTGATGCCGAGTTAACAATGAGATACGTTCATAAGGTCAAAAACAACAAAAATGTCTCTTTTCACATGAATCGCACCGGAAATTCGATATGCATTGATTACAACAAAATTCGTCGTTAGCATGTGGCTAATAACATGATACTCCAGTTGTAACAAAGTTCGTAGGTCAGGAAGAAGGAGGCGGGAACCGGCAAACCTTTACGAATTTAATAATAAAAATAAACAAACGTAAAAGTACAGCGGCAGCCCCTCACGGACGACTGCCGCACACAAAACACAAGCTAAAATCCAGGCCTGGTCCTCTCTCGTCTCCTGGTGGGGGGCCCGTCAGGGCGGCCGCGGCATACCTGGGGGTATGGACAGACGAGGCGAGAGAAAAGGAGACTGAAGGATGAGGAGAGACAGCGACGAGAGAGGGGAGAGAGGAAAAAAAAAAATTTGGTCCGGTTCACGGACACACTGCTGGTTGGTCCTCAACCAGCTGAGAGGCTCTCACTCGCGGTGCCATTCGATGGTACTGGATCTCTTTGGTGGACGGCTCGACGCTCTGCCTCCTGGCGGACGGCGATGGCTCCTCCGGTCGAGGGCAGCCGGCAGCGAGTCCCCCACTCCCTGCTCCTCCCCAACATGGCGGATGGCAGCAGGCTACGGCCCCATGGCGAATGGCGCCGACTCCTCCGCTCCCTCTTGGACGGCAGCCCCCCTCCTCGACCCAGGAGCACGGCAGCGAGCCTTCCGTCCAATGTAACAAAGTTCGTAGGTCGGCAAGAAGGAGGCGGGAACCGGCAAACCTTTACGAATTTAATAATAAAAATAAACAAACGTAAAAGTACAGCGGCAGCCCCTCACGGACGACTGCCGCACACAAAACACAAACTAAAATCCAGGCCTGGTCCTCTCTCGTCTTCCACTGTCATCCCTCCTCCTTTTATCCTTCCGGAGCTCCTCCGTGGGACTCGAGACCGGTGAGTGGCGCAGGTGTCGCTCATTATCATTCACTCCACCGGCCTCGTTCCGCTCCCACGGCTCTCTGCCCCGCCCACTCACTACTACACCAGTAAGCATAAAAATACGTTAAATATCCATGTTTACATGAATCGCAATGGAAACCTGACTCTGCATCTGTTTCAATAGAATTTGGCATTAGCATGTTGCTAAGCTAATAACATGACACTCCAAAGAGCATAGAAATAACACAAATACTGTAGTCGTCTGCACATGAATCGCACTTGAAGCCTGACTTACTATTAATTTAAAAATAATTTTGTTAGCATTTTGCTAAGTTAACAGCGTGATGCTCTAATAAGGTTAAAATCAAAACAAATATCCCTCTTTTTGTGAATTGTGCGAGAAACTTTATTTACTGTTAGTTGCAATAAAATCCATTGTTAGCATGTTGCTAACAACGTGATATTCCAGTATGCATAAAAAACCTCAAATAGCCCCGTTTACATGAATCACACTGGAAACCTGACTCTGCAACGATTTAAAAAGAATTTTGCTATAGCATGGTGCTATGCTAATAATGTGGTACTCCAAAAAGCATAGAAATAACAAAAATAGCCATCTTCATGTAAATCGCACTTGAAAACGGACTGTTGATTTCAAAATTAATTTGAAGTTGGCATGATGCTACGTTAACAATGTGATACTTGTGTGAGCTTAAAAACAACACAAATGTCCCTCTTCATGTGAATCGCAGTTTAAACTCAATTGATTGCAATAGAATTTGCTGTTAGCTTGTTGATAAAAACGTAATACTCCAGTAAGCATAAAAGTACCTCATATAGCCATATTTACGCAAATCACACTGGAAACCGGACTCTGCATCGATTTCAGTATTTAAATATAAAAAATTCACCTGTGTGAATCATTTGACATTAGCATGTTTTGCTAAGCTAACTAAATGATACAGTAATAAGCATAAAAATAACCCAACTCTTGTAATGTAATACTTGAATAAGCATAGAAATGCACATAGTGTTGCACAGGAAACTCGATTTACCATTGATTGCAATAGAATGTGACGTTAGCATGTTGATAAACTAACAATGATACTCTAAGCCTAAAAATACACCTACAACATCTTAAAATGCTGCGTAGGTAGGCATCTCACTAGGTGTTGGACCAGAGTTTATGTCAGATGCAATTTATGAGCTCAGTATTTTATGTATATATTCTGTTTAGAATTAATGAATATATTTTCACATTTAGAGAGTGTTCATTTTCTTTCTCCTCAGCCACAACATTCTCCAATCACACGCTTCGGTGAGCACATACCTGTTTGCTGCCAGCGTGACCCCACCCACACACTTCCCTAACCACACACCGAGCTCCCCAACTCCCATGCACTTCTATTTCTATGGGGCTTCACCATTCAAGACAGTTTCCTTTCAGAAGTCAGCCAGCGAGGGCCGATCCTTTTAAAGCAGAAGTTTACTTTAACTTCGGTTGTTTATTTTATGTCTTAAACACCTGTGGAATCTGTAATGGGCACAGTTTTACGTCCCTCTCGTCTCGGCTGTGTTGACTTTGAATTCGCTCTTGAAATATGGAGAAAACCTTTTCTGAGCCCCCAGGACTGTTACACCACCGTTTCTTTGATCTTCGTTCAAGGAGAGATGACTGAGAAAGCATCTCAGCGGAATCCCGATAAAGACGGTCCTTTTGACTGTTTCTCAAATGAGGTCCAGACTGAGACAGAAAGAGACATACAGGGAGGAAGGCATTCCCCAGAAGCCGCCTTCTAAATTCAGCCGTGTGCCTCGAGAGACAGCGAGTGGTTTAATGTAGTGTGTCAACACTGAGTTGCAAGCTCAGGGATTCTAGTTCAATTCCCTCCAAACCTGTTGCTTCAGTATGAAACATGTTGTCACCTTGACTTACCATGCAAGACCGTGTCGAAAAACACTCCCAAGAATGGGACAAAGTCAAGCTGCAAGTGTAAAGTGTCTAGTAAGCGGACTAGTGCATTCGGAGCTGTCACGGATGTCATTTTAGTGTTATTTCATCTGATGTGACAGTTCATAATGTAGAGTGCACAAACAGGACGAACGGAATGCATCTGGGGAGGTGACGGGCTCTGAAGACAAGAGGGTTGCTTGGGGCCGACACACACACAGGGGACAGATGAATGGAGTGCGCTGGCTGAGATGGTCTGGAGACGGCAGCTGCCACACATTTCCTGGCTGCTCATAAAAGTTTACCTTGTTTGCGCTTTTGCCGGCAACTACTCAAGGCTCTGACAGCCGTGTGGCACGGTGGTCCTGAAATGCACTTTTATTGCATTTATATCCCTGTCAGAGCTGCTTTAGGAGCGTGCTATATGTCATAAGTTTTCTCTATATTACAAAAGCGAAATAAAGCGCTTTGAGTCTGGCTTCATGGTGAATGATGTTTGCAATTTTAATGTTAAATACTGAGATTAATAGACATAGACAGCTGTAAGTAAGCCATTTGTAGGTTGATTTCCCCTAAAGTGACAACACTGTGGCTCTGTGGTGGTTTCAAAACATTTTTGTTTGCTTATTTTCAAAATCCTGTCAGTATGACACAGCAACAGCTTAGCCAATAGCGTGAGTTTGGGGCGGGGCTTTTTGTTTTTTAACCAGTAGAGAGTCTTTATGAAAACTTTTTGAAAACAGTCATTATTGCAGTTAATTTTAATGAGACTAGTGGTGCAGAAATGACATATTTCAACTTTAAAGAGCTAGTTCACTCAAAATTCACCTTCAAATTTAGTTTATAGAACTTGTCACAATACATATTGTTTCAAAGCAGCTTTACAGAGAGAGAGAGAGAGAGAGAAAGAAAAACACTTGTTTCTGGTAGGTAGGCAGTGTAGAGATGAGACAATTGAAGTCATGAATGCATGAACTAGCTTTTCTGCATCAGAAACAAATAACATGTTCTATCACCTAAAAAAGGTTTCAAAGGTGGAAGAACGCTGTTTTTCTTATTAAATATTTCTCTCTAATATAAGACCCTAATAGATAAAGTGACAGTACTTCTAAATGCAGATTATATTCCAAGAGTTAATGTGTACAGGATTTTGGTCCAGTGAATAATATCTCTGCTTTATCAGAATTGAATAGAAGAAAATTAATGTGATTGCAGTACTTAATGTCTTTAACTTGGATAATTCAGACATTTCACCTGGCCTGGAAGAAAAAAAAGAAAATTCTATCATCATTTACTTACTCTCATGTTGTTCCAAAGCTATAAAGTCTTTAATTTATCTTGAAAACAACAATGAAGATTGTTTTAATATTCTTTCATTATTTTTGTCTCTATTGTCTAGGTAACCAACATTTACAAGCTTCAAAAAGTACATAAACGCATTGTAAAGGTAACCTTCAGAAAAGAAACAATCACTTTATTTGATGAAGAGATTCAATTTAGTTTTTTATTGCTTTTTATGTAAATACTGATCAATGCACATATATAGAGCGCATTTGGAAGCTCAAATGTGCATGCTTAGCATTTAAAGAGGGCATAACACACACAGTTTCACCCAATCGCATGTTAACCTTGAGTACCTATAGAGTAGTATTGCATCCTTCATATCTCCATTTAGTTTTATCATATTTATAAAATAAAGATGCAGCTTTTCGATTCTCTCCGAAAAAATCTGAGCTCCTGGAGGCGCGCCGTGTGGGCGGAGCTAAAGAGTGACAAGCACTTGCACCAATCGCCAACAAAACAGAGATATTTGATGCCGTTTCACTTACCGTCTGCAGTTCTGAATCATGAACGGGATCTTTTATAGCTGGCACTGCTCCATCTTTCAGTATTAAACAATGTGCAAATCCAGCCTCGAACTGGGCCTCGTTTATAAAATGTTTGTCAACAAACACACTTGAGAAACTCCATTGCTGCCCTGAAAAAAACAAACTGCATGCACTGTTTACGTAGGGTTCTTTGGGAAGCTGAACAAGGTTATATTTCCCTCACAACCAAAAACACACTTCTTTAGAGACATTCTTACCGAGTGAGTCCCGTGCAGTGCTGCCGGATGAAGCGCGTTAATGCTCTTGCTCTCGCTCTGGTCAATGCGTGCATGGGCGCGTTCTTCCGGGAGAAATGCCCATATAAGGAGTTCCACCCTCGTTTACGTCATCAAGAGCCACGATCGAAAAAAAAAACTCTCTGAAATTTGTTCGAACCCGGAAGTAAGATTTTTGGCGCTGAAATAATGTTTGTTGAAACTTTGTCCATGCTTAGCATGAGAATCTTTAACACCGCATTCTACCCCCCTTTATCTGCAGTAACATATTAATGATAAATCTTTGTAATTTTATGTAAATATACTGTATATAAATAAATCAATTTAATTGAAAATGCCTTTTAAACTTGATCATTTTCATGCAAGCCGCAAAAACCGCTGTTTTCTAACTTTTTTCACATTTGTTCAATTGCAAAACGAGTGGCACAAATGGCCAGCATATAGTTTCCAAGCAAATGAGAGAAGGACACAAAGTCACAAGGAAATGGGACATTCTAATGCGGGGGCGGCCGAATGTTGGCCGAGGTGAGAGGGACACCAGTTAGTGCGTGGGTGCGGATGGCGCCATCCCGCGTTGCCGTGGGAACAGCGTGTCAGCCAAGATGCGTGATTCCTGGCCTTGCCTGAGGGCTGCCCTCTCTCAGAGCCCAGCACGACCTCTTAGCAGGCGCTCATTGAGCTCTGCGGCCCTCGGTTTCCTGTTGCAGGGCATGGCTCCACCGTAGGCGTGTGTAACCGCAGAGCTGATGAAGCATAAGGTGGGGGCGGAACGGCTTGTTTCATTCCCTCCTTCGGCCATTTAACCCCTCAACTGAATCACCATCTGAGGTGTGAAAGCCATGACACGGTCTGGAGACACCAACAACATATAGAAACTCCTCTGTGACTCCTTCCAAACACATAGAATGGAAATGTCAAGGTGTGGAAGTTACGCACAACTTCTTATTGCTTGCATTCATAAAGTAGCAAGAGTTGTACGATAAAAGATACTCAGTGTTGGATAGATTACGTACAGATTGCAGTCCGTTACTAATTCCTGATGAAATGACACAAATTGTAGTTAGTAACGTAAACCATTACGTTACACATTTTAGGTAATATAATCGGACTATTTTTGATTACTTTTAGATTACTTTTGACCAAACTCGTTTATCACATTGATTGAAATCAGATAATCTTGTACCATATTGATATAAAAGTACAAAGAGAAAGAAAATATATTTCATTTGTTGTGCATTAAACATTACAATACATCAAGTTTCCAAAACTTGCAGGGGGGTTGTGCATTTAAAAAGTTCATAATTAGATCATAAAAATGAAAATAAATGGGACCCTGGACCACAAAACCAGTCATAAGGGCCATATAAAATAATACATCACCTGACAGCTGAATAAATAAGCTTCCCATTGATATATGGTTTTTAAGTTATGACAATATTTGGCTGAGATACAACTATTTGAATATCTGGATTCTGAGGGTGCAAAAAAATCTAAATATTGAGAAAATTGCCAAATGAGTTGTCCAAATGAAATCCTTAGCAATGCATATTACTAATAAAAAATTAAGTTTTGATACATTTAAAGGGATAGTTCACCCAAAAATGAAAATTCTGTCATCATTTACTCACCCTCAAGAAGTTCTAAACCTGTATGAATGTCTTTGTTCTGCTGAACACAAAGGAAGATATTTTGAAGAAAGTTTGTAACCAGGCTGTTTTGGGGCACCATTGACTTCCGTAGTGCCCCAGAACTGCCCTCTTTCCCACATTCTTCAGAATATCTTCCTTTGTGTTCAGCAGAACAAAGACATTCATACAGGTTTGGAATGACTTGAGGGTGAGTAAATGATGACAGAATTTTCATTTTTGGGTGAACTATCCCTTTAACGTAGGGAATTTACAAAATATCTTCATGGAACCTGATCTTTCCTTAATATCATAATGATTTTTGGCATAAAAGAAAGAATTATCATTTTGATCCATACAATGTAGTGTTGGCTATTGCTACAAATATACCCGTGCTACTTAAGACTGGTTTTGTGCTCCAGGGACACACATTTTAAAATACCAACAGTCAAAATAAAAAGATTAAATATTTGATTTGTTTACCTGCATGTCATGCAAAATTTCCTGCTGAAATGAAATACATTTCTATGTACACACATTTATAGAAATGGCAACTTCTTGATTGTGTAATCCTATTATAACACGTGTTCCCTATCAAGGGAACTTCGAACTGCGTCCTCTAGAGGTCGCTATGGGGAACTCCATCTACGTGACCCGTGTCTGAAGCATATATACAACAACACCAAATATTGGCCGGCGACAGCCTATGACGTCACTCCCGGTGCGCCACAGTATAAAGGGGCGCCGGGAGAAAGCATCATCCTCTTCTTCGTCTTCAATGACTGCTTTGTTTGAAGCGTGTATTCACGAGGTAAGAACGGTTTCTTCTAAATATAATAATGGCGAGCACTAGCAAGGCGTTTAAGAGGTGTGTGCATCCGTGTCCGCGTTATCTGACACCTGATGATTCACACGATCTTTGCGTCTTTTGTTTGGGTGAAGAGCACGCACGCGATGTTCTCGAGGGAGCGGTATGCGTGCACTGTGAGCGGTTTTCCATGAAAACGCTCCGCTCTCGTTTGTCTCTCTTTTTGAGGAAGGAGGGACAGCCATCTGCTCCCCGGGGTTCAGGACCCTCTGCTGCTGAGGCACGGAGGAAAATGAGCTCATGGGGCTCGCAGGTGAGTCTCGCTGGTGAGTTAGAGAAGGGGCTTTCCTTCTCACGCTCATCAGTCGCGGACGAGGGCGAGCTGCTGGAGGAGGATGACGCGATTTCACTGGCGCCATCTGACTCAACAGCTAGTGCTCTGCTGGGCGCTGCCCAGGAAGAGCAGGAGATGTCTGAGGGTGAAGAAGTCGAGACTGAGCCCTCTCAATCCTCCTGCCCTGCGTATGAGGAGCTGTTGGAGGTTATGGAACGCGCCTCGGCAAGGCTTGACTTGCCGTGGAAGCGGGCCAGAGTGGTGGCGCCGCGGGGTCGTCTCGATGAGCGTTATCTCTCTGGCCATAACCCCCCAGCCCAAGTGAACCTTCCTTTCCTTCCTGACCTTCATACGGAGGTTGAGAAGGAATGGAAAAAGCCGTTTTCCTCTCGTATTGTTAGATTTCAGCATACCAGTTATGCTAATATTGAGGGGATGCGTGAGAACGGCTATGAGCGGATGCCTCCCATAGAAGAGACGCTAGCTAGCTATCTCTCTGAGGGCAAGGCATCCTCTCTTCAGGTTCCTTCCTTGCCATCTAAGCCCCTTCAGATGACATCTCGCTTAAATGGTAAGGCATATGCAGCAGCAGGTCAGGCCATCGCCTCGGTGCACACGATGGCTGTGCTTCAGGCTTATCAGGCTGATCTGCTGAAAGACCTGGATAAGGGTCAGGGTCTTTCCCCTGACGAGGTGGCTGAGTTGCGCCGCACCACTGATTTGGCTCTCCGAGCCACCAAACAGGCCGCCGCTGCTATGGGCAGGTCCATGGCGGCCATGGTGGTAACGGAGAGACAACTGTGGTTGAACCTGGCAGACGTTGGGAAGAAAGAGAGGGGCTTTCTTCTCGATGCGCCGGTTTCGCCTTCTGAACTTTTTGGTACCTCCGTCGAGACGGTGGTTGAAAAGTTTAGGGAGGCGAGGGCGCGCTCAGCGGCTTTTAAAACCTTCATCCCGAGAAGGTCCAGGTCTGAACCCAAACAACGCGAGGGTCCTGGCCCATCTGGATCTGAGGATCAAAGATGGGTACAGAAGGCTAGTGTCGCGACTCGCGCCCCTCCCCCGCCTGCGGGTAAGGCCTCAGGGAAGCGCAGGTCGACGAGAGGTAGGCAGAACCTGAGGGACGTGGTCTGGAAGAGGCGTTCACAACGCTCTCGCCCGGGCCAGGGTGAAAGTTGAGACTTTCCTTCCTTCAGAGGGCCTTTACATCTCCCTCTCTAATTCCCTTGCAACCTCCGTTCACTCCACCTAACTGAGGCTAGGTGAGCACCTCCTACACTCACATTTCCATCTACCGGATCTATGATGATTTTGGTTAGGTTCTATGCCTTTAGAACCTGCCTTACTGATGATCTGGACCTAGGCCCTGTTTGCGCCTCTGGGTCCGATCTTATGCGCTGGATCCTTGGATGGGTGAGTACGATCCAATTTTCAGATTCGCTGGGATGTGTTCAATCTACTTTAGAAATGGTATCAGGTATGGATGAGCGTCGTTATTACTATGCTTTGGTAACTAGGAGCAGCATTTCGAGTTTGGCCCTTTTGTTCTTCAAACGAGGCAATAATAGGCACACGAGGTTTAGCTTGGAACTGCCCACCCTTATTAGGGTTTTAAGTAGCAGTTTCCCTGAGCCCTTGTTGCCTTCTGTTCAGCTACCTGTTACCTGATACTTTTCCAGCAGCTCGTTCGGGTTGTTAGGTATCCCTCTGTTTGTAGGTCGAGCCGGTTTGCTCCCCTCGCCTAGAATGTGGAGGGTTATTTTTTGAGCATGCCGCTCCCTCCTGAGTGTCTGAGCTCTCATGCTGAGAGTAGATTCTCCGCTCTCCAGAGCTTTATCATGGTAGAGCTAGTCTTGCTCCCCTCACGGTGAGGGTCACCTTGAGTATACTGCTCTCGTATGAGCGTGTGAGTTCCCTCTTTTGCCGTAAGTAGAGTTCCGCTCCCAGAGCTTGTTACTTAACAACCTGCTCCTCGTTGCTGCTGTACCCCTCCGAGCTCTACCCTGTTAGTTGAGCTGGCGCTGCTCCCCTCGCTATAGAGGGTTGCCTATGAGCATGCCGCCCCCTGCTGAGCGTCTGAGTTTCCTCTCATATGAGAGTCGAGTCTCCGCTCCCAGAGCTCTGTTATTCAGAAGCCTCAGCACGTCAGGCCTTTCTCTAGGCCTCCTTGTCAGGTTGCTCTCATAGTTGGTCGAGCTAGCATTGCTCTCCTCACTTTAGAGGGTTATTTATGAGCATGTTGCTCCCTTTCTGAGCTCTCTTTGTTGGGTGAGCTGGCATCGCTCCCCTTATTTTAGAGGGTCTCTTATGAGCGTGTCGCTCCCTTCTGAGTGTCTGAGTTCCCTCTCATGTTGAGAGTTGAATTCTCCGCTCTCCAGAGCTCTTTCTTGGTAGAGTTAGCATTGTTCCCCTCACTTAGAGGGTCATCTATGAACATGCTGCTCCCTCCAGAGAGCATCTGACAATACGGTTTCTGAAATCCATATTTGGTAAGTGCGCACGCTAGTGTCTGTGCATTTTTCTAAGAACCACGCTGTGGTAAGATCGCACACCAAGTGTTTTTGCGGTCTTTTCTAAAATCCTGTATGGTATGGGTTACGCGCTGAGGCTTCGTCCCATTCTTTGAGTCGGTTAGGCCCCGGTTTTCACCTTGGGCCCCACTCTACTTATATATGTGCTGAGTATCCTCTCTGTCTTGGTAGAGCTAGCATTGCTCCCCTCATTTAGAGGGTCGCCTATGAGCATGCTGCTCCCTCAGGAGCTCTCGTTGCTGGTCGAGATAGCATTGCTCCCCTCTCTTAGAGGGTCACTTTGACTACGAGCATGCTGCTCCCTCCAGAGAGCATCCGATAGAGAGTAACGTTGTTTAAAGCTAGAGCATTTGGAGAATAGAAATTTCAAATCCATCATTATGGTAAGTGCGCACGCTAGTCTCTGGGCACTTTCTGAAATCCACGATGTGGTAAGATCGCACACCGAGTGTCTTGTGGTCTTTCTAAAAATCCTGTATGGTATGGGGTACGCGCTGAGGCTTCGTCCCATTCTTTGAGTTGGTTAGGCCCCGGTCTCCTTGGGCCCCACTCTACTCATGTATGTGCTAATATCCTCTCATGAACTGAGAGTTAAGTTCTCCGCTCGCTGGAGCTCGGTCTGGGTAGAGCTGGCATTGCTGCCTATGAGCATGCCGCTCCCTGCTGAGCGTTGAGTTTCCCCTCTTATGAGGGTCGAGTCTCCGCTCTCAGAGCTCTGTTATTCAGAAATTTCAGCACGTCAGGCCTTTCTTTAGGCCTCCTCGTCATCTGACAGTACGATTTCTAAAATCCATATTTGGTAAGTGCGCACGCTAGTCTCTGGGCACTTTTCTAAAAACCACGCTGTGGTAAGATCGCACACCGAGTGTCTTGTGGTCTTTTCTAAAAATCCTGTATGGTATGGGTTACGCGCCGAGGCTTCGTCCCATTCTTTGAGTTGGTTAGGCCCCGGTCTCCTTGGGCCCCACTCTACTCATGTACGTGCTAGTATCCTCTCATGAACTGAGAGTTAAGTTCTCCGCTCTCTGGAGCTCTGTCGTGGTAGAGCTGGCATTGCTCCCCTCGCTATAGAGGGTTATCTATGAGCTTGCTGCTCCCTCACGAGCTCTCCTTGTTGGTCGAGCCGGCACTGCTCCCCTCGCTATAGAGGGTTATCTATGAGCTTGCTGCTCCCTCCAGAGCATATGAAAAGAACGATGTCTAAATCCATGTTATGGTAAGTGCGCACGCTAGTCTTTGTTCACTTTCTGAAAGCCACGCTGTGGTAAGATCGCACACCGAGTGTCTTGTGGTCTTTTCTAAAAATCCTGTATGGTATGGGTTACGCGCTGAGGCTTCGTCCCATTCTTTGAGTCAGTTGGGCCCCGGTCTCCTTGGGCCCCACTCTACCTATGTATCCCCAGTGATATCATTTGCACGGGGGCTACTATTAAGGATCTGTTGATACAGTTCCTCGGCGAGCTCTTGTAGGAGCAAGCAGTAGCCCCTGGGTGACAGGCCAGGCTTAGTTACTATCCTAAGCGCTCGGCCGTATCCCCTTAAAGGAATCTTTCTTTCTGATTCCAAGCCCTGAGTTTTACCCTAGGTCCAGGAGGTCCGGCCTCTATCAGGTAAGTCCGGGGTATGAAACTCAGGCCTTTGGCCGAAGGGGATAATGTCACTGACAGCCGTCAATTCATCCCAGGGACAACTCCTTTATCGTTGATAAGAGTTGATGCTTAGTGCTCGCCTTTGGAATGGCATGCACTTCCCTCAGCATGGCGGCGTTGGTATATCGTTCCCCATAGCGACCTCTAGAGGACGCAGTTCGAAGTTCCCTTGATAGGGAACGTCTCAGGTTACGTATGTAACCATGGTTCCCTGAGAGGGAACGAGACACTGCGTCCTCTAGACTTCAGGCCATGCTTCGGATGCAGCTTCAGACGGAGAAGCGGATGATGCTTTCTCCCGGCGCCCCTTTATACTGTGGCGCACCGGGAGTGACGTCATAGGCTGTCGCCGGCCAATATTTGGTGTTGTTGTATATATGCTTCAGACACGGGTCACGTAGATGGAGTTCCCCATAGCGACCTCTAGAGGACGCAGTGTCTCGTTCCCTCTCAGGGAACCATGGTTACATACGTAACCTGAGACGTTTTTTTAATACAACATTAAAAAATTTAATTTAACACTTTAGAGCATCTCACATTGATTTGACAAACTTTGCAGAGTTTGTCATATTAAATGTTTATTAAATGCTCAAAGACTTGTTTAAATTATATAGAATATATATTATAATAATAATGGCATCACTGTGTGCTCAGCTGCTGGCATTCATTTTAAAATACCAAATATCGGCCGATATATCGGTTGACCACTAGTGTTACATGTTTTTAGCACATAGCTTCTAGGATGTTAATAAATTGTTGCTAGGCTGCTGAATGTTATTCAGTGTAAGGCTTTTCAGATTTTTTTAAATTGTTCTTCAACCAAAAATCATTCATTGAAACAAATCTGACCTCTCAAGTCGCTTTCTCTTGGCTCACTGTTGCTGAGAACTTGTAAGAAATAATTTTACTATTTAGTTTTGGTGTGCCAACTTTTTTCCTTTTGTGATTTGTTTTTTGTGGTTGAACACCATCATTGTGTTTCATCTCGTGTAGTTTTTGCAAAACATTTCACAACAAAGTATAAGTAATTTTGTGGATTTCGCCATGCTCGCCAAAAGAAAGCTGCTTGGTTTGAAAGTGACAAAATTTTGTCAAATTGCACTGTTATGACCCAACCTTAAGAAAAGGAATTTAAGAAAAATGTCTAGATGCCATCTTGCAGTGGGACTTTAAAGCTTGTTTCGACCTCAATATAAACAATAAAACAGCTAATTGTGAAATAAAGTTGCATTGTAACAAACAAATTACTAGGACAAATTGTACAAGTCACACTGTGAGATATACATTTGTAATTGAGAGAAAGTAAGTTTGTTTCTTCTGTTTCATTTGCTTGTTTGCAAGAAATAAACTCTCAATTGTGATATATAACATCACAAAATGCTTTATTTATTTATTTTTAGTCTGAGCTGGAAATGGGCTTCTGTGGTCTTGAATTTCAACGAATGTTTACTGAAGAAACATTGAATAAAAGCAAGGATATCAGTCAGATCTTCTGACCTCTTTCTTTTGATGGTGACGTTTCATCACTCCCTCTATCTGTGATTTTATTTATATTTGAAGTTTTCCTCTGAAGAAAACCATCTGTGATGCATTTGTGGTCGCTGATGTTTTGCTCTCACTTCAGTTTCAAGTGCTTGACATCATGTTGACGAGCCATGTTGTCTGATATTGAAATTCGCTCATACTTTGCAATTCAGTTTTTTTTTGTCCTTTGTTCCTCTGATGTAGGTCATTAGATCCGGTTTCATGTTCGATCATGGTCCAACAGAAATGCAGTGGAGAATTCCCACATGTTATGAATAACGTATGCTGACTGTATTATGTGAAGATTAACTCAGGAAGGAGTGTGATCTGTCTAAATGATCCATACGCAGAAATTTGAACGTGAACCGAGAAGTAGCATACTGATGTAGTGATTACAGCACTAAGGTGCCAATTACATGTGAACACTGTGTCCTTGTCACACTCCTGTCTGCTGGTAACCTTCACACCGCTGTGGGTTTCTATCTATAGGCAGAGCCTGCTATTAGACAGGAAACATGGTGGGAACATTAGCATCGGTGGGTCATGATGATTTGGAGGTGTTGTCCTTGAGGTGGTTTAAACTGCTCTCCGATGGTGAATATTCTAATGCCCTTGAAGAAGTTCTGCTAGGATCAGGCTTTAACCTCTTCCATCTACCTGAATATTCTTCTATCTGAATATTTATTTATATAATGTAATATATGTAAACTGAAGATATGATTATAAACATTACTGTATGTTTATTTGCATGTAAACTAGACATGAAATAAAATTCCATTTCGTTTATGCTTCATAGATCTTACTATGATGAAATATTAATCTATATTAAGTACTATGGAACCCTGTTTTCTTGTAAGGAATGAATGAAAGAATAAATAGAGAAATGGGTAATTGCAGCTTTTTATCTCACAGTTCTGACATTTTATAGTTTATATTTAAAAGATTTTGACTTTTTTTCTTGCAATTCTGATAAAAAAAAAAAAAAGTCAGATATAAACTCAAGATTTTTGACTTTCTTTCTCCCAATGCTGAGTTCTCAGTATTCTGAATCTACATCTTGCAATTCGAATACTAAAATTGATGTTTTGCATTTTTTCATAGAATTTTTATTTGATTGCATTGCTACGGAAGCGTATTGCATTCACTTGAGGAAAAAAAATCTACTCTGTTTTTCTCAATTAACGAGTTAATTATCTCAGAATTACGAGAGAATTTTTAATGAAAAAAAAAGTTTTTGCTCTGTTTTTCTGAATTAACGAGTTAATTATCTCATAAGTCTGAGATAATTAAGTCATTAATTCAGAAAAACAGAGCAAAAACTTTTTTTAATGAAAAATTCTCGTAATTCTGAGATAATTAACTCGTTAATTCAGAAAAACTGAGTAGATTTTTTTTTCCTCAAGTGAATGCAATACGCTTCCGTACATTGCACTGCATTTTATTGCATTGCATTCCATATGTTAAAGTCTTAAAAAAATGTACAGCCATGAAGTGGCTGCGTCTACAACAGCTGTTTTTGAGATGAGTGGACATGCAAACAGCTTTTTCCAGATATGTTAGAGCTCTTTGCATCTATGTGACACCTTGTCTAAACTACGAATGAGCTGCACAATGAAATTGCTCCCATAATAATCAACAGTCATCTAGAATCCAAGCTGAGTTTTGTGTACAGCAAAATACAACACTTCGAATTTAAGCCTAGCGCTTCTGTTCTGTTCTGACACGACCTTAGGCAATGCATTACTTTTGATAAGTGTTTAAATGTATTTAGCTACTTGTTAGGAGTAACACAATAATGTAGTATGTTGCTTTTAATAGTAACGCTCCAAGGCGCTGAAACATTCTGCTAGGTATCAGACAGCAGTCAGCAGATGCAGAATATGCCATTGGCAGCATTTCTCTCAGTATGACCTGTTGTATACTCTCTCAGATTAGTTATTCTGTTTGCTGCCCATTGGACCTTTCTGTGATGCCAGCTCATTTGAGGGTGACCTGGCTCTGCATGGATCCGCTGGTGCCCACAGCGACTGAACACAAGCAGGCCAATCAGGCTTGGGCACAGGCGTATGGCATAACGTCCACGCCAACCTGGCTCTCTCAAAATAGCATGGGGACCAGAGCGGGAGGGAAAATAAATGTCATGCCATCTGATTCCCAATGCCACTGGGATTACCAGTTCATGCCAGTGGCATGAATGAGGATGAATGCATGAGACCTGCACAAAACCAGTAGGTTGTCCTAGATTTTCATGTTTTTAGAACTTTTTTTTATGAACTATGGTAAGAGTGTGCAGTTAACATTGTTTAAAAAAAATTGTTTTTAAATTTTTTAAAAGGTTTTTAAATTTCTGCTACTGAAAGAAAGAGAGATATAGGCTAACAAATAAAAGTGTAGTCTGCACAAAATTGTATTTGTTATTTTATTCGTCTTGTCAAGAGTCTTGAATTTGACAGAAAAATATTAAATGAACTTTGTGTCTAAATTCACAAAATTTGGTTAACATTTTGCTGCCAACACAGTAGGTAAAAAAGTGTCACAGAAAAAAATTTAAGTGTTGTACAAAAATTGTATTTCTTATTTATATTTGTCTAACATTTATGCACTGGTTCATGCGTGCAGCATGCATAACGGTCCTGAGTGCAGGCTGTACCTGTGGTCAATAAGAATACAGCACAAATATGCTATTCTGAAAGGACCTCGGGAACGGGATATTGTTAGACCACCCGCTTCCATTCAACTTACTCCAGAGTTACCGACCGCTACCGCATTTTATTCGGGAATTTAATCCCGCTTAGCAAGAAATCTGGTCGGGTCCCGCGGAATGCAGACCTCTACAATGGTGTTTCATTTCTGAATGAAGCATCTGTTTGAATGAATCGGTTGAATGAGTGATTCAATGACTCACTCAGGCAGTGACTTGCCACCACCTACTGGCAATTTTAATTTCATATTTAGTATTTGTTTTTGTTTTTTTATCATTTCAAGTATCAGTATTCAAGGTTTTGTTTTTCAAATATGAAAACATTATTTTGCATTTGCAACTGCAGATTAATGAAAAAACTGGTGTTATAATGGTAAAATGCCCATAAAATCAATTTAAACTTACTGGAAAAGTTTATTTCTGCTACTGCTGCAAACTAACCACCACACAGAATATGAAAAATATCAAAAGCTTTGGAATTGAGCTGTCAACAACAGTCTTAAACCTGCTGATGTACTGGCACAACAACACATCAAAATATTGTCTAATTGTCGTTAAGGACAAAATTCCAGAAAATATCAGAAAGTATCTGACTAGATTTTTCGCATAAATGTCAGAATAGCCTTTATGGTGCTGTTGTAAATGCTTTTTATTTAATTTAAGTTTTATTTTTCTTTCTTTATTTATTTTTTGAGAGGCTTATAATCCCATGCTATCATAATGAAATTAAATAAAGGACCCCTGCATCTTCACATGATTGAACCTTAAACTTTGCATATTGGTAATGAGTACAATATATCACAATTGGACGCCAAGCAGCGTCACCATCTGTCTATTCTACACATTGAACTGAGAATTTATGAACAAGGACAAGCTCAGTGACAAGGGTTATCGTAAAGAAAGCCTGATTCTATATTTTCCTCTGAAATATGTTATGATAGAAGAGTTTCAGGATTAAGATTTATGACACTGCAGTGTCTGCATTACGAAATCTATCCAGAAGTAGGAGCTCATGTGAGGTTCCGAGTGCTGAAACTGTTGCACCCTAAAAACCTGAGCTGATCTTACAGCGCTAGATAGTGTTTAGATGTGTTTGCTGCAGTGGTTGCTCTGTTCTCTCTCTTTTTCTTAACTAATTACAGATCGCTTGCCATCCACACTATTCCCAAAGCAGGTGACACTGACTGATGCCTGCAAGCAAGCGTGTGTGTGTGTGTGTGTGTGCGCCAGGTCATGTGTGAGTGTGTTTGGCAGAGTCTCTGATAGAGCTTGGAGTGGTGCTTAAAGTGCTGTGGTGGCGTCCGCCGTCTGAAGGCGATAGTCCTGTGAATTATGGCTCCAGAGAGGCCTCGCCTGAGCCCCACTCACTCCACACACGGCTGCAGAGCACATGACTGCCACCCATAAACTGAAAAAAAAAATGGACTAAGTCCATTCCCTTCCATCTGCTCAGTAGTGATTCATTTGGATCCTGAGTCTGTGCGGTAATGATTCATTTGGATCCCGAGTTTCCGTGGTAGTGATTAATTTGGATCCAGAGTCTGCGCAGTACTGATTCATTTGCAGCCCGAGTCTGATTCATTTAGAGCCTCCAGCCCTAGACCGAAAAAAATGGACGAAGCATCTGCATTGTCTTCCAATGCTCCGTCTGCTCTGCTCAGAGCCTGAGTCTCCATAGTAGCGATTAATTTAGAACCTGAGTCTGCGCAGTAGTGATTCATTTGCAGCAAAGACAGTGATTCATTTGTAACACGAGTCTGTGCAGTAGGGAATCATCTGCAGCCAGAGTCTGCATAGTAGTGACGAAGCATCTGCATTGTCTTCCAATGCTCCGTCTGCTCTGCTCAGAGCCTGAGTCTCCACAGTAGTGATTAATTTAGAACCTGAGTCTATGCAGTAGTGATTCATATGGAGTTCGATCCTGCGCAGTAGTGATTAATTTGTAGCCCGAGCCTGTGCAGTAGTGATTCATTTGGAGCCTGATTCTGCACAGTAGTGATTCATTTGAAACCGAGTCTGCACAGTAGTGATTCATTTGAAACCGAGTCTGCACAGTAGTGATTCATTTGTAGCCCGAGTTTGTGCAGTAATGAGTCATTTGGAGCCAGAGTCTGCGCATTAGTGATTCGTTTGGAGCCCGAGTCTGTGCATATTCATTTGTGCATATTCATTTATTCATATTCATTTGGAGCTAGAGTCTGCACAGAAATTATTCATTTGGAGCCAGAGTCTGTGCAGTAGTGATTCATTTGAGCCAGAGTCTGCACAGTAGTGATTCATTTGGAGCCAGAGTCTACGCAGTAGTGATTCATTTGGAGCCAGAGTCTGTGCAGTAATGATTCATTTGAGCCTGAGTCTACGCAGTAGTGATTCATTTGGAGCCAGAGTCTGTGCAGTAATGAGTCATTTGAGCCTGAGTCTACGCAGTAGTGATTCATTTGGAGCCAGAGTCTGTGCAGTAATGAGTCATTTGGAGCCAGAGTCTGTGCAGTAGTGATTCATTTGAGCCAGAGTCTGCACAGTAGTGATTCATTTGAGCCAGAGTCTGCACAGTAGTGATTCATTTGGAGCCTGAATCTGTGCAGTAGTGATTAATTTGTAGCCAGAGTCTGCACAGTAATGATTCATTTGGAGCCAGAGTCTGTGCATAGAGATTCATTTGGAGCTAGAGTCTGCGCAGTAGTGATTCATTTGTAGCCCGAGTTTGTGCAGCAATGATTCATTTGAGCCTGAGTCTACGCATTAGTGATTCGTTTGGAGCCCGAGTCTGTGCATATTCATTTGTGCATATTCATTTATTCATATTCATTTGGAGCTAGAGTCTGCACAGAAATTATTCATTTGGAGCCAGAGTCTGTGCAGTAGTGATTAATTTGTAGCCAGAGTCTGCACAGTAATGATTCATTTGGAGCCAGAGTCTGTGCATATAAACTTATTCGAAAAACAAGCACTCGAACATACATCAGCGTGATAAGAAATGCCCATTTTGGGGTGAACTATCCCTTTAAGTACATTTGCAAGCTGTGCGTTTGAGTTATGTTTCTTCCTGGGGATTTTAACTAAGTTGGCCCGAAATCACATAAAACTGCATCTGGCTTCACACTGTCTGCTTATGCATCTTGTTGAAGCTAATGAATTAGTTGATGTATGGTGAGGCGAACACGGACAGCTCTAGAGACAATTCCACCTCTCTGAGAATACAGAATTGGCTGCTTCACACAGAAGTTACAGAATTGCAAGCTACGTCTTCAGCTACGACTTTGGTTGATCCCCAAAAGATCCCTGTATCATGTTCATGAAAACCTGAATGCTCTCAGCGACATTTGGGTTTTTGATGTTTAAAAAGAAGTTGGGTCAGATGAGCAATGAGACAAACCGGGTGATCTACTGTATCTAACCAACTGCGTTCTGTTTGATTTCTTCAGAGTTCCTAAAAGTGACATGAAATCAATTCTTCAGGTCATTCAGGTAAATTCTATCCCAAAATTTCACAATGCATTTGATTCAGCTATAATATCACAGTGCATTGCCGATAGCCAAGTACTTTGAGTGGAAATGGGCGCATTCGAGACTAATGACCTTTCCAGAATGGACTTGAAACAATCCCGTGATTGTGTTTATTGTTTGCGAAAACAACGACGGATGTCTTACTCTTTGGCAGGTGCGTCATGGTTTGCTGCATCTCATGTCAAGACTGTTTTTAAGAAGGTGTGTCAAGCTAAAAATAGTTCAACTTTTGTTGTGCAGCACATCATTGAGAGTTTTGAAATGATGGCATATTCAGAAGAAGCTGGTGATAGCACAAATACCTTAAACATAATGATTGGTTATTTTAATGTCTTAGAGCGTTTTGTTTAAAATAGTTATGATGTTGCTTTTTTTGTTTGGTATAAAATAATAATAATTGTGTTTTCGTTTTTGTTTTGTGTTGCTTGGTAGAAAATAGTTATATGATGGAGCATTGTTTTGTTTGGCATATTGAATGTTTATTGTAACGTCTTACGATGGAAGATTGTTTTGTTTTGTTTAAAATTGTTGTAATGGTGGACGAGCATTTTGTTATTGTTTGGTTTGATATAAAAGAATGATCAAGGTGGAGGAGTGTTTGTTTGTTTGTTTTTGTTTGGTATGAAAGAATTACAGTTGTGAAGGAGCTATTTTGTTTTGTTTGGTTTGGTTTGATATAAAAGTAGTTTTTTATTTTCTTTGTTTTGTTTTGGTTTTGGTATACAAAAGATATAATGATAAGGGAGCTTTTTTTGTTGCTTTTTGTTTGGTTTTCAATAATGGTGCAAGAGCATTATGATTGTGGAGGAGATGTTGTTTGTTTTGTTTTTGTTTGCTATAAAAGAGCTTAAGAAAGAAATGTGTCTGTGATCTGGAATCTCTGGCGAGTAGCGACAGGCCTGGGTGCTAAAAACACATCTTGAGACTCCTGCATTTTGTTTTTTAGTTTAGTTCTGTTGAGCTCTGTTTTTTTGTGTCTATGCCTCTTTACACTGGCTTGTTTGACAACATAACAGTGACATCATCTGAGCACTGCATCTAAGCATTTTATTTGATTCAGTTTATTTCATTTATTTAATTTCACCGAACATGCACAAATCCATCCCATTAGGGATGCAGCAACATTTCACTCACCAAATATTGCGTAGCATAATTCAAATACGTAATTTTAGAGAGAACTAATTTTAACGTTAACGCATATATGATTACATATGTACACATTAATTTATTTTATATAATTTAACTTTTTATATGATTGTATTTATTTATTCATTCATTCATTCATTCAAACTAAATACATATAACTTCAATATAATTTGTAGTTGTTAAAAAACACAATTTTCCTTTCATTTATTTTTTCCTTTCAGCTTTTGGTTTTAGCCAATATTTCTAATTTTGGTGCATTCTCCACTCAAGGAGGGGCCATAAACTCATCAAACTGCAGAGTATGACAAGGTTCTCCAGTTCTCGACTTTGCAGCAAAGTTGAAACTCTTGAGAAAAGTCTTTCAGATGAGGGTAAATACTGTATATCTTGCTGCATGCATGCTGAGTCGTCGCAGGTGGATGAATGACCTTTGACTCTTCAGCACACACTGAGCAGCAGATGTGACCATATAGATGAACACGAGACTGACTTCATTAACCTCTGCGCCCGCTCGCCAGGTCTAATTAATACAGACGTTTGTCTTCTGTGCTGGAAGACGCTTCCATCTTCTCACACGCCCACTCGGACTGTTGCTGGAGTAGTTAGGAGATGATGTTGGCCGGATCTGCAGTCAGGTTTCCCTGTCTCACCTCAAACCAAAATAACCAGTGAGAAGCCTTCCAAGATGTAGATGAGTTTGTTTCTTCAACAGATTTGGAGAAATGTAGCATTCATCAATTGCTCACCAATAGATGCTCTGCAGTGAATGGGTGCCGTCAGAATGAGAGTCCAAACAGCTGATAAAAACATCACAATAATCCACACCACTCCAGTCCATCAATTAACATCTTATGAAGCCAAAAATTATTTTTTTAAGAAACAAATAAATTCTTGAATATGTTTTTAAGTTCAAGCCGTGGCTGATAAAATATGAGTCCTCTATATATAATATTGCTTTCTTTGATAAAAAACTTGTCTCATCTGAATCAGGAGAGAAATCTGCACAGATCAAACACTGTTTGCAATTAAGCGAAAACAGTTGTAAACAAATATGTTGGTGGATTTTGATATTAGAGGACAACAAGGGATGGACTTTTTCACTGGAGGAAGCGTTATTATTGATTATGCCCTGGATTATGGAATATATTTAGCCAGAATCAAAGTTTTAAAGTTAAAACGCCTTAATGATGGATTTGCTTCATACAAACACAGCTTTTGGCTTCTCAAGACATTAATTGATGGACTGGAATGGTGTGGATTATTGTGATGTTTTTATCAGCTGTTTGGACTCTCATTCTGACGGCACCCATTCACTGCAGAGGATCCATTGGTGAGCAAGTGATGAAATACAACATCTCCCCAAATCTATTCTGACGAAAAAACTAACTCTTCTACATCTTTCACTGAGGGCTTTTTGGGTGAACTACATTTTTGCTGAGCACAATGCCACACTGTTATTGTGGCATTATGGGAAGTCGTGGCCTAATGGTTAGAGAGTCGGACTCGTAATCCAAAGGTTGCGGGTTCGAGTCTCGGGCCGGCAGGAATTGTAGGTGGGGGGAGTGAATGTCCAGCGCTCTCTCCACCCTCAATACCACGACTGAGGTGCCCTTGAGCAAGGCACCAAACCCCCAACTGCTCCTGGGGTGCCGCAGCATAAATGGCTGCCCACTGCTCCGGGTGTGTGTTCACTGCTGTGTGTGTGTTCACTGCTGTGTGTGTGCACTTTGGATGGGATAAATGCAGAGCACGAATTCCGAGTATGGGTCACCATACTTGGCCGTATGTCACTTCACTTTCACTGCACTGTTCTAATTAGCCAATAAGAATTCTAATTGCTATGTACAAACAAACGCTTGGTGGCGGCAATTTTGCTTTCTTCATGTTGGAAACGAGCTATGTGTGGGCTGACTCAGAGTCTCAGTGAGATTTGGGCTTCTTCAGGTTAGCAACATGATCAATGGATAAGGACAAACACAGGATTTTATATAATTTATGATAATTCTCAAGTCATCATTATCGCCTCTGCTCTAATAAAACAAGATTGCCCTGCAGCTGTTGTTGGAACATTTCCATTTCACTAAGGCACTGCACAAACCCTGGAGTCACAAATGGATGAATTTAGCTTTTAAAGCAAAACTGCACTGAGAAATACAAGGCCAAATACATGACCGTCAGTTATATAATGAGACCCAGTGAGCACCGCTGCGCTTTCTGGCTTTTATTAACTCAATCAGTGTCAAATATTACTGCTTTTATGGTGAAATCTGTATTTAACCAGTAGAGACACGCCTGCTGAATGTTTTTATTTTTACCTTTTATATGCTACATTTCCCAAACTTTATGCAAAAGCATCTATTCAGCAAACTGTTACACATCTGACAAATTTAAATACAAATGTGAATACAGTTGAAACTTTTGTCATGTGAAATGTGAAATCAAATGTATTTACTTCACATACAGTACTCCACAGTTCTTTCAAGAATACCATGTTAGTACCATGATACTATGTCCTCATAAAATTGTAATTATGACATCTAGATTTAGTGGATCTAGTGGGCTCTTTGTCTAGGTTTAAAAATCTACATGTCATAATTACAATTTTACAGAGTTTTACTAAACACAATGGAAGCCTGTTTCCGTCAATGAATAAAAAAATAATAGGATTAGTAGTAATAACAACAAAAGTAATGGTAGTAGATTAAATGATTAGTCCATGTAAATGATAGTTCCAGATATAGTATCTCCAGGTCATGACATGAGGGGGTTTCCATCGCTGAACTAATAGTTTCATTGCCACAGTCACTCACAGCCTTGTTTCGCAATTGCGAGTTTATATTTCGCAATTCTGACTTCTGAAATGCGTGATATAAACTTGCAATTCAAAGTTTTTATTGTATTTTTTTCTCAGAATTATGAGATCCCAATTTTGAGTTCTTAAGTCAGCATTGTAAGATATAGGCTAAACTAAAAATTTATCGTAAATAAAGTCAGAATTGCGAGAAATAAACTTGCAATTCTGAGTTTCTTTTTTTCTCTCGCAATTGCAAGTTTATGTCTAAAAATTCTGACTTTATTTCTCAGAATTGCAAATTTATACCTCACAATTTGGACTTTTTCCCCGGATTAATTTAAATCTCACAATTCTGGCTTTGTAACTCGCAATTGCAAGTTTCTGTCATGCAATTCTGATTTTTTCAGATTTTCTCAGATTTATGAGTTTAAAGCATAAACTAATACGCAATTCTGAATTTATAACTTGCATCTGCGAATTTACATCACAGTTCTGAGAAAAGTCTAATTGAAAAAAATCTGAATTGTGAGATAAAAAGTCGCAATTACCTATTTTTATTTATTTATTTTTTATTCAGTGGTGGAAACAGGCTTCTATAAATTTATTATTGTCTACATTTTTTTTTTTTTTTTTGACTAAAGTGTCAGCCTTTTGTCAGGCGTTATTTAAGATCCCAAGAAACTTGAATTAATTTGTGTCGTTCGGACTGGAATACATTTGGACTGGTAGTGTATTGTCAAAATACCATCCTGTTTTCATCTGATGCACTCCCTGAATCTTGGTGTAAAAGCGAGGTCTTAACTGGAGCAGCATCTTGAGCACTGCCATACTGCAATGACACTGCAGTGCTACACACTGTCTTTGTACCTGCAGCTTCTCCGAACGCTCTTAGTCTTGACAGTATGCATGTGTACCTGAGAGTGCATAAGTCTCTCAGAGTGACAGTGCCTCTATTTTGTGCTGCTCACTGGATCCAGAGAGAGAGAGTGATGAGAGGGGAGAAAAAAATGAGTCTTTCTGCCTCATAAAATATTGCTTGGTCAAAGCAAATATTTGCGCTGGGCCGAGAGAAAGAAGAACTGTTAGTCTGGGATAAATACAGCATTGCTCTCCCCTGTGTCCTCAGAACATCCAGCACCTGAGCCAAACCTGCAGCCCGCTAAATGCTCTCTGAGAGAAAGAGAGGGATGGGGAGAAAGAACGAGTGAGGAGGGATGAGGGTGAAAGCATGTGACTTAATAGAGGGGCCAGACAAGGAAAGGAAAAGAAAAGATGGCCACATATTACAGAATGGACACTGACAAAAGTTGCAAAAACTATACATTTTTGAGATGTTAAACATTCAAGTCTTACCATTACTTGAAGTAAGTTACCTTAAAATGCCATTGCAAGAATAGCATGGTTCTTTCAACATGCACCATAGTTGTACCATGGTATTCTATTATATGTACCTTGGTCTCCCATGGTAATGCCATGCTATTGTTTTTAAGTGTATGTAGTTCAGTGGACTTCCAAGGATATTTTGATACTACCAAAAAAAGACTGGTATGTTTATTGAAGAAGCGTGTCCAAAAAAAACATGATATTATGATATATTTTTTATAAGAGTATCTGTGGTTGTACCATGGGACACGCTTCTTCAGTAAACATACCAATCCATTATTTAAAGTAAATTACCTTTGAATATCAAGGTGTTTTAATTAATAGTGTTTTATACATGAATTAAGGGAAGTTCTGTCAACATACACATTAATTGCACCATGGTATTCTGTGAACTATGGTAAATGCACTTCCAAGAACATCACAATACTAGCATGGTATATGTTTTAGGACCACATATTTTCGACGACTAAAATTGCACAATTTGTGAACATATACCATGGTTTTCTTTGAATTGCTTTAAAGTTTATTTATTTATTTTTTAATATATATCATGGGAATAAAGTGTACCACAGTTGCACCATGGTATTCTTTAAAGTATTCTGAAATACCATGGTACTGTCATGTTTTAGGACTTAAATCACGTTTTGCACCAGAGGAATTACAAATTGTTTTGAATGTTCCACAGATGTACCATGATATTCTATTATTTACTTTTAAGTATCATGATTACCATGTTTTATTTTGAATATATATCATGGGTATAGCATATGCCATAGTTGTAGGACCACATGTTTTGGATGACTGGAATTGCATGTTTTTTGAAGATGTATTATAGTTTTCTTTTAATTACTTTAAAGAACCATGTTATTACCCTATTTTTAATGTATATTATGAGAATAGCAAGTACCATAATTGTACCATGGTATTCTTTAAAACGCCATGAAATACAATGGTAATGCCATGTTTTATGACTTGGTCCACATGTTTTGGACCACAGAAATTGCACTTTTTTTCTGAATGTACAATAGATTTACCATGGCTTTCTTTTAATTACTTTGAAGTACCATGAAGTTACCATATTTTATTTTGCATATATAACAAGGCTTTAAAGCACGCTTAATATCATGGTAACAACATGTTTTCAGACTTGGACCACATGTTTTGGACCAATTGCATGTTATTTGCATGTTATATTTTGGATATATACAATACCATGTGCCATAGTAAACCATGGCATTCTTTATACTACCCTGAAATACAATGGCATGTTTAAGGACCTTTTTGGGGGGGAATTTCTTCTCCTTTAAAGTACCATATTACCATGTTTTACTGGAATAGCATGTGCCATACTTGTACAATAGTATCCTTTAAGGTGTCTTGACATTAGGGTTATGACATTTGTAGATGTACCATGGTCGTAGCATTGTACCATGTAAATAGTACTATGGCACATGATGAAGGCAGTCACCATCTGAAACGGTCACTGTACCACCACAGCACTTGAGGCTACAAACAATAAAAATAGGACAGAGATTGTCTAGAACTGAGAAAATGAAACAAAATGAGGAAATCAAAGGGGGGCAATGAAGATGGGACCACCCTTAATTCAATTACACTGCACTCCCCATAAATCACATCCACAGTGTATTATGACACCCCGGATTGAGCCCGCTGTGTGATGGATATCAGATCTCACGTTAATGTGTGGTGTGCTGGCAGCAAAGACAACGAGATGAGCGTGTGTCTCTGTCTCTGTCTGTGCGTTTGTGAGGGCATGAGCTCTCACATCAGCTCTCTCATGTCACGGGGCCTCTTTTCCTATGTCACAAGTTAGAACAGGCACCGCACATCTCACCAGAGGTTTCTGAGGTTAAGTCCCTTGTGCGTGAGCTCATCTGACATCCCAGTAATCTAATCTAACTCTCACACTGCTCGACTAAAGCCCAGCATGCCTGAGAATCTCCAATACTTGTACAACAGCGTTTATTGCCAGAGCAATACAGAGGAAGCAGAGAGGCTACAGAAGCAGACAACAAACGACATCAAATGGGTTCATGTATTTGCTCTTAATATGTCATGTAGCATTCATATTTTGTGCAAAACCTACCAGTCAGTGGGATGCTGATCAGTTTGTAGGTTGATCAATGCTAAACATTTTTTCACAACTTTTTATTTTTTTATTAATTTTTTTATTTTTTTATTCCAGGAATTGATCACCATGAATTGACTGGATCATGAAAAGTGGTCGTAACAAACTAATAAAGACAACCTTTTTAAAAATGTTATAACATGCACTGAACAAAATTGACTTGTTTTCTCTCAGCAAACAGTATATATGGACAATAAGTGCAGCCCTTCAATAAGAAAACTGACAAATATAATGAATAAACAGGCTAAATAAATAGCCTATAATATTTTATTGACGTCTGACAGTATTTGGAGCTAGTGAATGTTACAAAAGCAGTGTTTTGATGGCAGTAGAAATGGTGCTCCTAAATGGGATAAATTTAAATACAGCATCTTAGGAATCCTGCATATTTTGCATTATGAATTTTACTTTTCCATGTGCTGCAATTAATCTGTTAGAGAAGGTTTTAGTGCACTAGACAGTAAATTAGATGTGCGTATGGTGCTTGCAAACCCACAAAAGGGTCAATGATGTGACCCCTACATTTTCTGTCCGACTGCATTTTTTTCAGTTAAAAATTGGTTTAAATGCATAAAAAAGATGCCATATATAAGAAGTACTTCTACCACGTGTGTACCAACTAAAATTCTTCAAAAAACATTAGTTATTTGTAATTTTTCTGTTATTCAAAGTGTCAAAACATCATGTGGTTTTGGAAACATCTTTGAAATTACCCTAAATTTATTCAGATTCATTTTCTGCACTACTTGGCATGTTTTCCAAAGTGTTTTGTAATCCTGTATAAAATTGCAAAGTATTTGTATTTATATTTCCATCATAATATTTAAACAAACTTTGTCCGATAATCTCCATTTTATGAAATATCATGTGGTGCGACCATCAAGAGACTACCATTTTGGTACTTTTATGTTAAAATCCATTCAAAGATAAGACTTTGCATCATATAACAATTTGCCAAGGACCCATAGAAGCATCAAACTGGTTTGTAACTCTCTTTCAAATTTGGAAACAAATAACCTATTTAATGACTGGTATGTAGTTACCACATTTGGATATCATGTGGTATGACCTAAAAAAACAAAACAATGAATATTAAGTTATTTCTACAAGCACTTATTTTTATTATAAATTTCATAGTGACCTCTCATGGGAAGCTAGCTTGTTTTGTTTAGGTGGCTAATTCTGTGCTTGTAAATTTTGACTGAATTTGAAAATATCATGTGGTGCGACCAAATATCATGTGGTGCGACCACTGTAGAGTGTTTTCCATTATAGATATATGTCCCAGATTCACAGTTTTTGTGCTTTTATATTCAATTAATGGTTTATATACACAACATACTTTATTTTATGATTTCATCTCAGAACCTGAGCCAGCAACTCTAAATTGACCCTTAGCAAAGACCCACCCTTAGTTACTGTTGCTACGTCAGACAAACCATCCGACAAACCATGGCACTTTTATGCCACACATCATGTTCTCATGCAGTGAAAAATACATCGGAGCAAAGAAGAGACTGACAATACCCCGACATACAAGATAGTATTAAACAGTCTCAGATTTCAAATTTAGTCATTTTTTTTTAAAGAAATTCAAACAACAAATACTGTTTTGTTGCTCTTTAATGTGTCGTGACAGATCGCCGTAGCACCTCAGTTCAAGCAGCATGTGACCGATCATCTCTTACTATTTATAGCACAAAATAAACATGAATGAACATCAGAAGGTATCTTGTTTCAACTGTGAAAAGATGTTAAATACACACTATTTTTCAAGTTAAAGTCCACAGACGTTAATCTACTCTCCTGTGTGGTTTGTTTGTCGGACAAAAATGGCTGATTTGGCATTATGATTGCTCAGATTGCCTGTTAATCAAACTCCCGGCGACGGGTCAATTGAGCAGCCAAGGTTGGGCAAAGGTTAAAAATAACTGGTCCTAAAAAAATGACTGCAGTTAAATGCTGAACTTTTCTCACGTTTCTTTAAATAGATTTTTAATGATGTATGGTCTTTGTGTCATTTGGAGCGACCACTCATCATGTGGTGCGACCGATAATAGCAATAACTGTATTAAATTAAAAATAAATTATCTAATTTCTGTGGCTGAAATATGAATCACTGCTATAGTATGCTTAAGTGAATGGTATTTTAAAAATATTTTTCTCAGTTTTATGCAGTTTACAGGAAAAATCAGTCTGCTAACTACAATTAAGAAGGCAATACTGAAATTATAGAACAAAAATATGAGATCATTATGTACAAAAACTCAAAAGAAATGCAAATACTTTGTTCCTAAACACTTCAGTTACTGACAACATCTAAAAAAAAAATAAGCATGTTAAGGAAATTCATTAATTTTAATATAAATCATGGTCGCATTTTTTAAGGCTACAGATGATTCATCTAGATGAAAAAACACTAAAATCACTTAATTTAAAATTTTAATATAAATTTGTGTACACAACCTTCTTAATGTTTGAACAACTACAAAATATATTATTATTTTTTGTATTTTAAAATTTGCAGAAAATCCTTATACGTCAATGACCCAAAATACAAACTGCTATTCAAATGTGTGGGGTCATTAAGATCTTTTTTTAAGGAAATGAATACTTGTATTTTGCAAGGATGCATTCAATTGATTAAAAGTGACAGTAAAGACATCTGTATATCTGTCTGTCTATCTATCTGTCTGTCTTTTATTTATTTTTTGATCAAATAAATTCTGCATTGATGTTTTCCTTACAAAAACATTAAAACATCTTACATGACCCCATGATGCTATATTATTCATTATTGTATTAATATTATTAATAACAGTTCTTACTTAAATGCCAGCTTAAATGTGTTCTCTCCAAAGAGAAATGACTGCATTACCAATATGAAATTGCAAAATGTTTTTTGAGCCCTCCTGCCATTGGTCAGACAAACATATAGTCCCGCCCCAAACTCACGCCATTGGTTGAGTTGTTGCTGTGTCAAGTTGGTTGAATGTTAAAACAAACATGGCACACAAATTGTTAGAATCCATTATAGTTTTCAGGAGAATTAACCTAAGAATTACTTTGACATAATTGTTTTTGCTGCTTATTAATATTGGATACAAGAAAGTACCTTAAGAAAAGTCTAGTTGACTTTATTTAAATAGTTGTATGACCGGTTGACTCTGATTCTTTCCCATTCCTAATTAGCACTGTTTTTTATTCACTTTGAAACCAATGAAGAGTTCACAGATGAAAGTTGTCCTCTCTTTTCTTACAGACTCATGGATCAGCTGCGATGATGTTTTACAAGAGTTCCCAGTCTCTCCTCAAACACATAGTCCGTCACTGGCCGGCTAACTGCCAATGGACCGGTTCTCTCGCCCTGTCCCACAAACTCCACCCCTGCAAGGGTCTGTCGACGGACAGCTCCGCTCCTCGGCCGCAGATTACTGAAAACTCAATTGAAGTTTTCAGCCATGTCTACCCGCGAGATGACATGAGCAATGTGACAGCTAAAATCTTGTCCAAAGTTGGCTGCCAGCTTCACAACCGGCCGCACCACCCCTTGTGGCTTATTAAAGAGCGCATCAAAGACCATTTCTACCGCTCCTACATCGGACGCACAGGAAACCCGCTCTTCTCCGTACACGACAACCTCAGCCCGGTGGTAACGGTGGAGCAGAACTTCGACAGCCTGCTCATTCCTCCAGACCATCCCAGTCGGAAAAAAGGAGACAATTATTACCTGAACCGCACACACATGCTGCGGGCCCACACCTCCGCCCATCAGAAGGAGCTGGTGCGTTCAGGTCTGGACTGCTTCCTGCTGGCTGGAGATGTGTACAGACGAGATGAGATCGACTCCAACCACTATCCTGTCTTCCATCAGATGGAGGGAGTGAGGCTTTTCTCAAACCATGAGGTTAGAATGGTGTCCTTAATGGAGGAGACCCTGGCTAAAACTTTGAAATGTGACAAAAAAGTTTGAAATGTGACACAAAATTGTCATGTTTAGACATTGAAACTCATTTGTAGTGAACAATTCATCCATGCACATTGTTTTGTTTTGTTGCCTTAATTTCTCAATCTTCTGGTGAAAGACTTGGTGGCATATGCAGGACTTCTCCAACTATTTCACCCACTTCTGCCTTCATCTAATCAACAACCAATGGACACAGAATCAACCGGCCATACATTTTTATCAAAAATATTACTTTACAGTAAATTACTTAACATTATAGTACATTGTGAATTTAAAATTATTTATATAATATAATGTATAATAAATATATAATAATATAATATAATAAAATAACTAATACAATATAAAAATAATAATATTAAATATTATTGATAATATATTAATATATTAGTTTTATAATTCATTCGGGTCCTTTTTGACCCGGAAGAGATACATAACAAATGATAAAAAACACATCGTTTTTTTGTACTGTAATGACATGAAAACATAATATTTCAGTCATTTATTCATTTGATCATTCATTCATTACATTTTTTACATGTTTCGTGTTCGGGTCATGTTGGGACCCGTGTGTATATATAGAGTGCAGTTAGGTGTCAAAAATACTTTTTGTAAAATACTTTTTATAATTATATTAGGTAATTAGGTAATATTATGTAATTATATTTTGTAGTTATATTAGTGTCAAAAAACTAAATAAAATAAAAATTCAGCCTTTTACCTGTATCACACAAACATTTGGGATTGAATTTTGTTGATAAACATGAATATTTTTGACAGTTGACGAACCTTAACAGCATCATCTGAAATTGAAAGTTAGTGCAAGTAAACTTTTCAGCGTAATATTTAAGTTGTTTTGATGCTGTTTTGTTAGTAATAAAAATGTTGGTGTCATAAATTTGGACTTTTTTGAGCAATCATTATTCAATCAATTAAATTTAATTAATACTGGTAGTTTTCAGATGATATGATATACATTTTATACAATGATATTTTCATATTCTTTTTATTTGGTGTGGTTAATGTGTAACATTTAATTTAAAATAATTCCTCATTTTTTAATTAAGAAATCATTAATAAGTTAATAACAAAATAATAATACAATAATATGTTATCAACATTCAAACTATATAATGTTTTTCTCATTTTCTCATTAATAAGAAGTTGCTGATCAGATGCAATATGCATAAACATAAAAATCAAACTGTTTTACAAAATAATAATTCTTGATAATAATGAATGTGAAAAACAGTATGCAGATTTATTGAATACATTATGAATGTTAATGCATTCTTATTAATATATTATTGTTATAATATTCATGATAATAAATGCTGATTTTATTGTTTTTTTGATGGAGGAAAAAAATAATAACCGTTGGATGGTTTCAGGGACTCTTCAAATTAATGTTAAGACTTTAATTAATTTGTTGTTGTTGTTGATTTGAAGAATTTTTCCTCTTAAACTGAAATAGAAGAAAGTATTTAGGCATCAATACTTCACCCGCCCCCCCACACACACACCTATTTGTGTAGAAAAAGCTGTTTATTCCAAGCATCCAGACTGTAATGAAGAGGCTGTTTAAGGACAAGTGTCAGAGAAGTCATGATGAAATCTTAACGTAATCTTTCTGGGTGCAGTTAAAGATACACATTTGTTTTCAACCGTTTTCTCTCTAATAGCTGTTTGCTCGAGTGGAGAATGGTGAGGAGCTGTCTTTGTTTGAGAGCGGTGGCCGCCGCACGCCTCAGAAACAGGAGACGCACACGCTGGAGGCTGTCAAACTTGTGGAGTTCGATCTGAAACAGGCTCTCACGCGCCTCATGCGACACCTTTTTGGGGAAGGTATGAATCCTGTGATGTTCACACTTGTTTTTCCTCACTTCCTCTGTCCAGCTCTCTTCCTCCATCTGTTTGTTTCTGTCTTACAGATTTGGAGATCCGCTGGGTGGACTGCTACTTCCCTTTCACACATCCCTCCTTTGAGATGGAGGTGCGCTTCCAGGGCGACTGGTTGGAGGTGCTGGGCTGCGGGGTGATGGAGCAGGAACTGGTCTGCTCAGGTACGCTCATGCAAACAAGAAAAAGCTGCCTACAGGCTACATAAGCAATGAGCTGCTGAGTCATAAACATCAAAACAAAAAGTTGAGCAGGGTTCAACTTTATGCAAATTCATACTGAGATTTTATAGCAACCACCAATGAGAGTGCAGACAGGGCAGCTGTCATGATCCGCCTTGTGATAAAGTTTGATTAGAAACGACTATTAGCAAACAACAGTCCGTCGAGATGCCGAGCTCCAGCGATTTAATTGCTGTCAGTGCACACATACCGTTAGGCAGCAGGCAGTGACGTGGAACCTTTTAAATTACCGATCCCAAACACGACATAGTGTGCAACGCTGGAAATTTAGCCGTCGCAATAGATGCAGTATACTACAAAAGTAGTTTTCAGTTATTTAAACATGAGATTGATATGGAAGCCCATTTTTGAAAAAATGTATTTATTATAATTATGGCATAAATGTTGAAACTATGGCTCAGTCCTAAATATGACATAAAAGTTAAAATTATGAGATAAAATGGTAAGATTGACAAGTATGTCTTTGTCAGTCTTAACTTTTTTTATTTCTTCATTTTGACTTTATCTCATAATTTTAACTTCGGCTCTTTTTTTTTTATCTTATAATATTACATTTATCTAATAATTATTATGACAAAAAGTCATATTTACAAAATAAAAGGTTGATTTATGACAAAGTTGTTGTTGTTGTTTTATAATTGCATTTTTATCTCATGATTTCTATTAATTCTAATTTCTAATTTTGACTTAGTATCTCATATTTTTTTCATATGTTTTATATTATTATGGCTTTTAAGAAAATAAATAAATATGTAATTTTGAATTACCAAAGCATGATTGTTATGTGGCCAAAAAAATTAATAAAATGAAATTAAAACATGAAGTATAGCAAAAAAAAAATTTTTTTTTTTTTTGTAGACATGTCCCAAACAAATGAAGACATACTTGTTTTTAAGAATTTAGAGGCTGAACTCTAAAAAAAAAACAGTTTTATTGATTTGAGTGAATAATCTTGTCTTTTGCTCTCCGTTAGGTTCCAAATAAAAAGAGAAATTACTTTTAAGAATCTTTTTATATAGGCCTATCTCACTGGATTTTCAAAACAAAAAATAGACATTAATAGACAATAGACATTACTACATGGTTATTCAGATAGTTTTTTTTCTAGCAAAAACAGCTGCATGATAACATACTGTTACCATGACACAAAAATAATCATGAACATTATTAAGAGTAAGTTTTAAGTGCGATTGAATACTGCATGTCATTGGAAGCACAAAAGAAACTGATGCTCACAGAGCGTGTCAGACTGTTGCTGAACAACTAATAATCAATAAAATATACTTATATTTAGCATTGCCCTTGACTCCAACCACCCTCAGATGAGTTTGTCACAATGCATTCTGGGTTGACCATAGGATAGCTGCCATTGAATTTGGTCAAAATGAGAAATCCAAAACGGCATAATTTTTTCAGGATAATTTGTTAGGAGCAGCCTTCACATAGTGAGTGTGAGATGCATGAAAATGAAGATGCTTAGAAGGTTTTCCAGCCGCTCGGTGCCTCCAGAGCAGTGGCCACACCTTTGAGCCGGAGAGAATGGCGTTCTGCCTCTGCCAGTAGATGGCGGTGTTGTGCAGTGCTGTGTGAGGCAACCAGCCCTCATAAAGCGGATGGGATAGTCCCACACAAGGGAGATCCAAGCCCACCAGTAAAGGGGGAGGGGAAAGACACGCATGACTGCAGAGACATGGTTTTCCTCCCTGGGGATGGACCTGTATGACCGGCCCTCCCTCTCCACCGGCCCAGTCATCTCACTCCTCACTGCCACTTAATTCTTCAATCTCATCTGCTCTCTTCATCGATCCTGTCTGTGTTAAACAGTACCGCGTCCCCCGCCGACATGTGGAACATGTTATGGCCAATTAACGACAGTGCCACTCAATGGCGAGTGATCGCTTTTTTCCTCACTGCTCTGTTAACTTGATTTTACACTCTACATGTAAAGTTTGACTTAATCTTTTGCTTGATATTTATAATTAACATCCATCGTTATTCTGAATAGAAGCTCATGCATTCTATATGAAAATTATAGATATTTTAATTTTTGCCATTTTTAGTGATAAATTTGTACTTATTTTGCACGGTAATTATAAAAAAATTACTTATAATTATTATAAATTGATCAAAAGTGACAGTAAAGATATTTATAATTTAACAAAATATTTATTTCAAATTCTTTTAAACACTCAAATAATCCTGAAAACAATATATCACAGTTTCCACAAAAAAATATAAATCAGTAGAACTGCTTTCAACATCAGTAATAATCATAATGATCTGAATTTTTTCTTTGAGCCGCAAATCAGCGTATTAGAATGAATTCTGAAGGATCACGTGACACTGAAGACTGGAGTAATGATGCTGAAAATCAGCTTTGATCACAGGAATAAACAGCATTTACTTTTGTTTGCTCATATGCAGATATAAATGAATATTCCATTACAGTGAATATTCTGAATAAGGTGTTTACATGACCCAACATTTTTATTAATGCAGGCATATGTGGAATGTTTTATTCAGATTTCTTGTAATCTGAATGTTGCTAAATGGGATTATTGCAGTTGGATTGTGCATGCATAATCAGAATATGGCCACATTCCAGTTAACACTGGAATATTCTTATTTCTCTAAATGCAGTCTGTGTATTCAGTAGGCGGCCCCTCTCCAACAAATAATATTTTTCTGCATTTTATCTTTAGGTCCTCTTGTGTGGTCTGGCATTTTCAATCCATCAATAATTAAAAGCTGAATGGAAGTCCTTAAGAGCCCCCTCCTCTCTCTCACTTTATTTTTTATTCTCCATTCCACCCTTCCCATCATCTCTCTCTTTGAAACCACTCACGGTCAGGTGCATCTCTTCCGTTGTGCTGGAAGGCTACTGCTCCCCTGCATTGTTTTGGCAGCATGGAAAAATAGTGTTTCTTGTAAAGAGCTTTCTATTTATGGTCCTCACATCTTCGTTCAGTTTTATCTTCTGTGTGGATGCAAAGAGGTCAGTCGCTATGGTTATGACCAAACAAAGAGTCATAAACCACTTTTTATGAAAATCTGAGTCTAGAATGATAATATGGAAATTGATTTCCACGCTCGTATTTATCATCACAGCAAGGGCACTTGTAATCCTGCTTTGATTTGACTTTAGTAGAAAGTTTGTGTCTTTTGCAGTACTGTGCCTGACAGGAGTACAGATTACTGAGTGTGCGTCTCTCTTCCTGTTCTGTCTGGTTGTACTCAGTCACTGCTTTATCCCTGTGTACACCCACTCGAGTGGCAATGCATATTCACAACTGGGTAAACAAAGCCCTCGTGTCTCCAGACAGCTGTCAGCAGGCCTTGCTCCCCTCCTCAAGGCTTTGCTGCTCAGACGAATCCGCTCACGGGTGTCATTCTGACAGCGTTTAGGCAAACCGTGCCTTCCTGTCAAGGTTATGGGGCTTGTTTAATCAAAGTTTTCGCAGTAATGTAAAAGCAATTTTAATTAATTTTGACAAACCCACACAATGTGTCAAAAAATGGCTTATTAACTAAATATCTGTCAGTAGCTGCTGCAAGTGTCTAAGTACTAAGTACTGCAGCCATAGATGATATTCTAATTGTGTCAGATAGTAATACCGGGGAGTGTGATTTATTCCCTTGTCCTGAATGACCACGTACACATTTGTGAAAACATGGTAACATGGGAGAGTGTCAGTCTATCCACCAGTACCATGTAGGTACTAATATGTACATTTTAGGTACAAACATGTGCCTTTAAGGTACTAAAATGCACCCTTTAGGGGTAAATAATATACCTTGAAAGGGTACTGTCCCAGTCACAGCTTTTGTCCCTTTTTTTCTGAGAATACAGCGTATTCAGTGAGAAATAAAATGTAGGATTGGACCCAAATTCATCCACTAGGGATGGATTAGATCATGTAAACTGACCTTTTATTGTAAGGGAGAGGTTGAAATGTGTATAGAGACAAAAAAGATGTTTCAGAGGTGGAATGAGTTACAAAATTTTATTGAAAGATTACAAACATAAACATATTTTTCTTTGGAATAAGATTGCTGTCTGATTGCGTATGCACATCTCATTTACACTTGGCCATATAAATGCAATACTGATATAAATCCCATATTTAATTCCCATGATATATGCAAATGTTAGCATCTGCGATGATGCCAATGCCAGCAGCAAAATGTTGTTTACTCTGTTGCAACCCCATATTGCAACTAACGTTAGAGTTGTGCTTTCTTCATCCATGTCTTATCTATGATTGCTCCCTTATGTGTGGTTTGGGGGAAACATTTACAAATGTTACCCGAACAGCTAAGTGCATTTACATGTGGTCTAGCTGCATCTTCAGAAAGTGATTTGAGTGATCGGATTACTATTGTATGCATATTGGAAGACATTTACATTTGGTCTTTTTGTTATTCTATTGTTATAAGAAAAGTAAAAATTCAACATGGTGACCAAGTGTAACTTTCCGCATTCTCCCCCTGGCGATGTTAAGAATTGATGCAAGCAACCAGCAATGACATTTCAGCTTTGAGAGTCTCAACCTATCCACATTATTCATAAATAATGTTAATGTCTATATAATTGTGTTTAGAATTGTGTTTATTGGATTGTTGTCAGAACAGAACAAAATGCAACATAGTGACCAAGTGCAACTTCTCATTCTGCCTCTGGTGATGTTACGAATTGACGTGAACATCCGGCAATGACATTCGGCACTATCAGTTTCGGCAAAAAAGACAGAAAAACCAGATGTGGAAGGTAAGGGAGTTTTTTCCCCTAAACTGCTGGTGTCTCAGAGTTTTTCCACAACTACTGACAAACTGACCCTCCTCTGCATCGACTGTCGTCATATGTACGCAAACACAAACTCACTCTCACTCAGTCTCCTCTTTGACTTCTCTCTATGTCCCAGCCCTCTCCTTCCCTGCTTCCTCACCGGACTGCAGGGATTCTGTCAAATCCTCTCCGCCGTTCTCCTTCACTCCCCCCTCCATTCTCATTTTCACTCTCTCCTTCTGCCTTTCTTCACTGCGGCAGAGCAGTGTGGCTCCGTTGCTATGGCAACTTCTCATTCAGTCACACCCCCCTTATTTCACACACCCCTCTACACTAACACATTCTCTCTTTTCTCTTCAGAGCAGTAGGACAATAAAAATCTGCCAGCAAGACAGCATTAAACGTGTGGCAGCCGGCGGGGGTATGGGGATGAGTGAGACAGGGAGGAGAAAAACCAGGAACGGGGCGTCCTGGAAAGTTGAAAGGTTATTTATTCGCCTCTGAGCGTGACCGCCATATGCTAAGCGTGGCATAAGTGTGCCAGAGATTGTGTGTTTTGTTTAGGGGCTGAGCTTCACTAATGAAAGGGGAGGAGGGGTAACAGTGCGGCACCAGTTCGGCGGTAGATCCACTTAGTTATTCATTAGAGCGCGGCGTGTAATCCCCGGACGCATCAATTCTGCAGTGGGCCCAGGACAGAGCCCTGTGGGACCTCGCCGGGACTGTACGTAGCATATGGGACCCGGTGTTAATGACGGCACGCGTCAGCAGCGTGGTTGAGGTTTAGTCACGCCCCTGAGGGCAGGGGGCCCGGGGAATGTGATTAAAGCCGTGTTTGGTGACAATTAACGGCCCTTCAAGTCACACGCCCTGGGGCCTTTGGGACAGCAGGGGAGCGGGGGGCGGCTGGTAGGTGGTGAAGGTACCAGCTGAGCTCTCTTTCTGGTTCAGGTGGCGCTTTCAATCTTAGTCTTAATCCTTAATACCCCCCGCCCTCCCACACTGAATAAATCATGTGCCAGTTGTGACCGGCTCCGCTTAAAGCTCTCTCTTTCATACCCACATGTGTCTTTGGCCTCATTACAGGGCTTCTGTCAGGATGCTTCGATTTTGACGAGCTGGCAGTTTTTTAATCAGTCAGCCTTCCTTCAGTCAGACTCTGCTTCTTCTGTATCTCCCTCACCCTTTGCCTTTCTCAGTTGCAATGTCTTTTAGTGCTTTATTGGCCTGATAAATAATGCACCTTTGTATTACAAAAGCAGTAGCAAGTTAGACAATGAGTGTAATGGGGCAAAATAAATGGGTGAATCTAACAAAGAAGTGTTCAGGTCATGTTTCACCCCCCAAAATCAGTCTGTCTGTCTGTCTGTCATTCTATCTGTCTATCTATCATTCCATAATTTTATCTATCATTCTATCATTATGTCTATTGTTCTATACAGCTATCATTCTATCTATATTGTTTCCTTTCATTTTATCCTATCTATCTATCTATCTATCTATCTATCTATCTATCTATCTATCTATCTATCTATCTATCTATCTATCTATCTATCTATCTATCTATCTATCTATCTATCTATCTATCTATCTATCTATCTATCTATCTATCATCTGTATTTCTCACTTTCTATCACTTTATCTATCTCTTGATTTATCTGTCGTTCTATCATTTAATCTATCATTCTGTCTATCCTACAGTCATATATACCCCTTTGCCTTCTCTTCATCTTAAAAGGCAAACACACATACTCGGTCACAGTTGCCTCCTGCATGTCTAGTCTCTCGGGTTTGCACTATTAGTTGTGCACTGTTCCGTTTCAGCCATCACACCCGAGAGAGGGGGACAAATAGTCCTGGACGCTTTAGCGAATAGAGTCATCGAAAGGACAGAGAGGGAAAGAAGGCAATGAAGAAGCAGAGGAAAATGAGTGAATGAGATACTCTGTTTCCCTTGTTGTGCAATGTATTTCTCTGGCCTATTTACTGAAATGAAGGCTTTGCCGTAACGCCTAAGGGTTGCATTGTGTAATGAGGACTAAATTACATCCCATTTAGACAAGCACCCACAGCTGCTAGTGATATGTAGCATGTTCAATTTCAGCCGGGATAATCGAGTTCATCTCACTCGGACTGGTTGTGCGGATGTGTGTTATGTAATATGCATGTGGCTGTTTTGTATGCAACAGCTTGTGGTCACAGGAAACAGATCATTCAGAGGAAAAACGGGGGTTTTACATTTATCAAATAACATACTCTTATCATTGTACTTTGTGAATGGCTTATTTTTTGGCAAGTCAAATATTTATTTTTTACCTTTAAATCAGCAAATACTAGTGTCCCTGCAGTTTTCGGCATGTCGTGGTTTTTGGCAACCTAGGTTAGAAAAAATTAGCATTTGCCTAAACTCTAAAAAAACATATGTATGCATAAACTTCACTGCAGTTTCCAGCTAAAATGAAAACTAGACTTGTTTATAAGAAAGAGACAGAATTTAAGCAGACAAAATAATTGGAGAAGTCCTGCATAAATGTATGATATTTTGATGAAAAATTATGGACAGAAAAACAAATTAAAAAAATTATTAATAAATAAATCGTTCAAAATTAGATAATTAAGATGATTGAAAATAGATAAGGTGAATTTGTATTTCATATTGACTTAAATAGTTCACCTTTGTTCTGTGTTTATGTACGGTGATTAATGTCTCTTGAATTAATTTCATGCAACTTTTATGTCCTTTTTGGAGCTTAAATGTTTTGAACCTTATTGTCTTTCATAATGTGGACGAAAACAGTTGAAATTCTTATCAGAAATCTTTTGTATTCTGCTGAAAAAAGAAAATCATGAGTTTGAAATGAAATATGGGTGAGTAAATGATTTATTAGAATTAATATTATTTTTGGGTGAACTTTCCCTTTAGGCAATTATTTTATGTAATCGGGACATACAGCCTTGTAATATGAAGGGTCAAAGCAAAATCTGCAGGAATCTGCATAGCATCATTTCTAGTGCTTTGAATGTCAAACCATATATCGCGTCCCTGCACGGTTGCGATGTGTGTCTTCACATCTGAACTCTATGCACTGTGTTTGAGTGGGTGTGTGTGGGAGCTGCACATGTTAGCGCGGCAAATACACGGCTACGGCTCTGTCTGACTCAGCAATCAATGGGGCGATGCTGCTGGAATGGCAAACAGGTGTGTTAACGACTGGCATGCTGCCCACCTGAGGCTGTCTTCAACCTCAGGACTGATCAGTTGCTCTCTTGGGAAGAGAGAGTGCCTTTCAGGAAGAAAGCAATTGTCAAAGATGCTTTCAAGGAAACTGGAACGAGTATCGTCAGTAGGACGGGGTGGGAACATGGACGCTTGCGATTACACTATTGATAAACTCCTTTGGAAGGCTCTGAGAGGTTTAAAAAAATTGTTGATAGTGTGGCTAAAATGCTGAATCAGTGGATTCACAGTGCATTGATACTCAAGGAAATGTATAGGGTTTTCCCATTTTCTTAAATTCTGTTACGTAATTATTTTACGATGGAGCTATGGCTGTTTTCCAAAGCAGCATTTATATCTTAAACTTAAGCACATCGTTATAGGGGTCATAAGGTGCTATTATCTTGTTGAGATATTTAATAGAATATTGTGTAATATAGTAAGAAGAATAATATGCCATACAGTAAGGTTATATACTGTATGCATGCGCTCATTTAGCACAACGTTATCTATCTGTCTGTCTGTCTGTCTGTCGGTCTGTCTCTGTCTGTCTGTCTGTCTGTCTGTGTCTGTCTGTCTGTCTGTCTGTCTGTCTGTCTGTTTGTCTGTCTGTCTATCTCTGCCTGTCTGTCTGTCTGTCTGTCTGTCTGTTTGTCTGTCTGTCTATCTCTGCCTGTCTGTCTGTCTGTCTGTCTATCTCTGCCTGTCTGTCTGTCTGTCTGTCTATCTCTGCCTGTCTGTCTGTCTGTCTATCTGTGTCTGTCTGTCTGTGTCTGTCTGTCTGTCTGTCTGTCTGTCTGTCTGTCCATCTGTCTGTCTGTCTGTCTGTCTGTCCATCTGTCTGTCTGTCTGTCTGTCTGTCTGTGTCTGTCTGTCTGTCTGTCTGTTTGTCTGTTTGTCTGTCTATCTGTTTGTCTGTCTGTCTGTCTGTGTCTGTCTTTCTGTCTGTCTGTCTGTCTGTCTGTCTTTGATGTCGATTACGGTTTTGTTTTGTGTTTTTTCGTTGCTTTGCTTTGCTTCATTTGCTCATCGGGGGCTGTTTCATAAAAGACGCTATAAGAAAAGCAGGGATTAAAGTCCAAAACCTGACTTGAAATAACCTAAAAAATCAATCGGGACTAAAGCGGTTTCATAAATGACTATTTAAGTTTACGCAATCTCACTAATTCGATCCAGGTTCAGTGAGTCAGGATAATTTGATGTGCACGCTTATTCGTAAGCCCTTAATGACGATCATGGATCAAATCTGTCCATCATGGCAAACAGCGAATATTTGTGCTGTTTAATGCATGTGAGACATTGTGTTTTCCTCAGTGCATAACTGACACCTCAGTTATATCTTTGTAAATTTCTGTAAATGTTAGAAAGTCATGCAAATACACTGTAAAAAATAAAAAGTTGAGAAAACGTAAAAGTTTAAGGCAACCAGCTTCAACAGATTTTTGAGTTTTCTCAACTTGTTGTTTTCAGTTTATACAAAAAATCTCCTACAAAACCAAGTTTAGAAAACTCAAAATCTGCTGAAGCTGGTTGCCTTAAACTTTTACGTTTTCTAAACTTAATTTTTTACAGTGTATCTACATTTTACTGTCAGGAGTGGACGAGGTTTACACGAGCGAACAAACACAGATGCGTGTATGCGCTACACAGACGGAGCAGAATACAATATTAGCACAATAATTCTGAATAAAATAAACATTCTGCTAAAATATTTGTTGTTGGACATTAAATGTGACGTAGAATTTTAATCCTACATATAAGTGTAATTTTATGACAGCAGTATCTGTAAATCAAATGTAAGCTGGCTAATACAGCCCTACTAGCTCAAATTAGATAAATGTTATCACTTAAAATGTAGTCTGATTTCTATTATTTATTTTCATCTTTAATTTAGTGTTTTTAATGCTTTAAAGTGTAATTTTAGATTGCAATGTTTGAATTATCTACTAATAACCATAAAATGTACAGCTGTCATAAAATCAGAAAGACAACCTGCATGGCTAGAAACTGCTGATCGGCTGAATGCGCAAGCAGCAACTATGTTAAAATGTTTTCATATATCTTAAAAAAGAAAAAAAAAAAGGTCATTGCATTTTGGGCACAATACATTAAATACAGTTGGATGTAGTCTATTTGTTTATTTATTTTATTATTTAAGTTGCATTTTCTGTATACTTTTATTTTTGGACTAATAATAAAGTCAGCTAATTGTATGTGAGGGAGTCAGTGGTCATATTGAAGCGTTCCTATTGGTCAGTGCTTGAGGAGCTCAGCTTAGCCTTACAGTTTCTCAGCATAAATTGCCACGGTGACTGAACTTGAGCTATGGTAATTTTGCTTTCGGAAACCAAATCATGTGACAATAAGTCAGAATAACTTAAATAAGCCTGGCTTATTTGATAAACTAGTTTTATCCCCCTGGATGTAATTTACTGTTTTTGTTTGTTTGTTTAGTTTTGTGCATTATACTTTAAGATAAGATAAGATAAGATAAGATAAGATAAGATAAGATAAGATAAGATAAGATAAGATAAGATAAGATAAGATAAGATAAGATAAGATAAGATAAGATAAGATAAGATAAGATAAGATAAGATAAGATAAGATAAGATAAGATAAGATAAGATAAGATAAGATAAGATAAGATAAGATAAGATAAGATAAGATAAGATAAGATAAGATAAGATAAGATAAGATGATAAAGATTTTTCTTGCTCTCAATTTTTGGAGTATTCTACTGTAGCTTCCAGCTTTCTTATGTTAAGTTTAATCTGGACAAAAAAAATAACAAAATTCTTGCCTGTTTACAGCTTAATTAATTGTGGATTCTCAATGCTTTGTGTCTTTGGGTTTTAATGTGTACTCACTTAGAAAATGTTTTTATCCGTAGCATCTTGCATTCATTGTTACTGGAACAAGCCCCCTGAAGCAACCCTGGGTTAAGTGCCATGCTCTTGCCTTGCAGGGATCAAGCCAGCAAACTTCTGATTAGAGAATCCCCAAGGCTTTAGCTGCCATGCTGTAAGGCAACCGCTGCTTCTTGCCTGTGGTTAGAGGAAAAAATAAATAAATAAATTTAAAAACGTGTTACTGTTGTAGATGCTCTGCATCTTTATGCATATGCATGTATTAATTAACCACAACATGTAATTGCATCATTTTGTGTGTCATTTCACTGGGCACCACAGAAACCACAGGTTTTTTCAGAGTGATGCCAAGCAGAAAGGTTTTCAGAAAAGCCTCAGAGGTTTGGGACTGGGTTCGGCTAGTAAGCGTGTGTGTTCACATGAGCTTTTAACTTTGTGGACTAAAATACATCCGGAATGCTTTTTCATTTCTGACTAGGACATTTTGAGGTTTTGAGTCTGGTTTGTGGTCTGATTTCTTGTAAAAGTGGTGTGTGCAATCAATGCAACATCAGGATGAACATGGCATGCTTCAGACATCTCAGCATCTTCAAGTAAACCTTATACAATACAGTAGTGGAACTATGATGCCACTTTGTAGGCAAAAACCCGGAAGCGAGTTCCGGTTCCATCGTCCCAGAGTCAATAGGGTTTTTGAATGGGATTTTGGTTAAATCCCTTAAATAAGGTCCGTGGTTCACACAGGCTCAAGATACTTTCATGTTTTATTCTACGAAATAAAACGCACCAGTTACACCCCACTCATTTAAACTGTTATGTTTCTTAAAAAAGACAGTTGCAAACAAGTTTCTAAATGGGACTACAGGCGCTGTCAGAGACATTCAACCTCATCACGCCGAACAGTTTATCAATTTACAGTATTTTCCAGTTGTAGTATAATTTGTAGTTCAATTAATTGTAGAATAACCAATGAATAGTTTCCCGCATTTGATATTGTTGTTCGACAATGTTTTTTTTTGCTTTGCCCCGAAATGCGACACAAGTCTTCGGATGAAAGATGCTCGAGTTTATCGCTTACTGATGCGGAGACTCTGGGTTCGTACCATAAGCTAAACTCATATTACGATTATTACATGTAAAAACCACATTTACCGGCTTTACGTGGTGAAAGTGAAACTTTAATGATGCATGGTGCTTAAAGCCACGTTAAAATGAAATGTTTTCGGCCACATGAAGAAAGCATATAGATTGAGGATTTCTTAAAGCAAGGATAAAATAATATTTTGTGTAACCACCCGAACAAAATGCGAGCTAAAATGTTGTACTTTGTTCACTAAAATAAGTTTAGTCTTACCATATCCAAAAATTTGTGCACTCTGCTAATATTTAATAGATTAAATGCACTAGAATTTTATTGAATAGTACGTGGGGATACGTTTTTAATTAAAATATTCATATTAATCAAGGATTTATTGATTTTTAATGCACCTTATTTCGAAATGTACAGAAATACGTGGTTTCAAATGTCCTTTTAGTTAAGATTATTTCATTTATTGAATATACTATTTATTACTAATGTCTCATTTCAGTTTTAGTTTGGCTCTAGTTTTGTATTTATTCCAGTTTATATTCATTTATATTCATATACAGTGTAAATCCTTTTCACTGAACGTTAAAAGTAAGTTTGAAAAAGTTGTCGGAAGTTATATTACTTTGTGAAGATTATCTTGATGGACAAAACATGCAAGTTTCATTCAACTATGACTGAACACAGAGCTTATTTTTTACGATTATCCAAAAGCCTTTGGAAAAATCCTATTGGCTTTTTGTCGAGGAACCAGTTTCATGCTAACAGCCGATCCGCCTACAAAGTGACGTCATAGTTCCCCCACTCTATTGTGAATACTATCCACAGCATGCCAAATGTCCCATTTAAGGCCTTTTTGTGTTCCCATTTGCCTCTAAACCCACTGATTGCTGCTTGCAGTGACATTATTTTATTGTTTAATAGAGAATTTGTAGGCTCACTCGTTGAGAACAATGAATAATGTATGAATTAGATGGATATGTATGACTGTAGGTAAGCATTCTGTAAGCATTGCGCTCAGTGTTTGATTGTTTGCTTGATATCATTGTTTCACTCTCGCTCTGCTATATAATTATAACAGCCATCAATCCAGTTGTTTGGCTTTGCTGCATATTTATGAGCCAGGACTGTGTGAACTTACGGAAGACTGAGCAAATCAATCATTTCATCTCACTGCAATTTCTTCGATTATTACAGCAACATGCAAGTTTGGTATCATAGCAACAGTCCAAGTACAACCATATGCTTGGATTTTTTTGCAGTTTCCGCTATTGAACCGTTCGTTAATGAGAGCCGTTTGGACGAATTTGTTGCATCCCATTTTTTAACGCTTCAGGGACAAGTGTGGACTCATTTGCCTGTTTAGTTAGATGGGCTGACATGTTAATTCCCTTCACATCAGAACATCTCCATCTAATATTTATGGGACCAGGTGGTGACTTTGCATATTTAGTGTTTACAACCTGTAATCTGAATTTATGGACAAAAAGATGTCCTTAACTTTATCAAAGAATTTTTTTTTTTTTGAAGATGAAGTTGAATATTAAGTCATATCGTTCACCCCCTTGTTGAACGTTGTTTGCTGCTGAATTTCGTCTGCAGATTCATGGTCAGTGGTCATTATTACGGCCGGATCCATCCCTACACACAATGCAATATATCTGTTCCGCTTCATTTGAAACAACAAAGCAAAGCGAGGAAAGAATGAATGCATCACTGGATAATTAAGAATTAATCGTAGTTGTTGGAAATAGATGTTAATGGAATGCAAAGCTACCAAATCAAGTGGATTGAGAGCATAAAATTTATATTGCACAAGCCTGGAGATTTAATTAATATACATAATGATTGAATTTGATCAGCAGTCTTGTAATTTGGGTCTTTTATCACCCTTGTGTCTCTTTCCAACTTTTCAGACATAAAAAAAATTAATAATTAGAACAAAGCCCAAAGTTAATTTACAGAAACCACTTATATTTTGCACTTTAATTGATGTGCTGGAAAGTCATCTGACACTTAAATATGTCTTAGATGCGTCACGAGACCATGCATTGTGTTAAGTGCATGTTCTAGCTTTCTACCAGTAAAGCAAGGTAAGTTTCTCACAAATTGATGTACTCAAATTTTCATTTAGATGCAAAACATGGTATTGTATATGGTTGTATTTATGAAAGTGATGCCCTATTTTATGCAGCGTGTCACATGGCTTTTGCAGGAATTTTCACTCAGTTCAGCAGAAAATGTCCTAGACTGTGACCTGGTTCACAGCTCACTTTTGAGATTGGAAACTCTTCAGTTGTTTTTTTCCCCCCTGATATATTTAGTATAGTATGTCATACAGATTTCCTGAACTTCAGTTCGTTTGAAAAAATGAGAATCTGTCGAAATTAGCACGTATTAGTGACAGTTTAGCTTAATTTAAGCTGAATTTTCAACCTTGTTACCCATTCTGGTGTCTATCTGTCTGTTTGTTTGTTTGTTTGTTTGTTTGTTTGTTTGTTTGTTTGTGTAATAACAAAATTTGACAATGGAGTAGTTTTGAACAAATTCCCGTATAGTAACTACAGTTATTGTTGCTATAGTAAAATCGTATTAAATGCTAAATATGATACTAAATCACATTAAACTTTATTTATTTCTGATTTAGTTTATCTTCCAAATGTAATAAACATTGTTTAATTTAGATTCTTTTATTGCTATTTAGCTTGATAGATAATTTAGATTGTTTATTGCTAATAGTAAATCAGTGTTTGAGCTGTTTATAAATTCATCCTGAGGTTGATTATCAAAATTTTAAGGTTAAAGGAAGTTCACCCAAAAATGAAAATGTGCAGAGAATTTACAAACCCTCAGTGCGTCTGAGAATATTGAGAGAAATGTAGCATTGCATCATTTGTTCACCAATGGATGCTCTGCAGTGAATGGGTGCCGTCAGAATGAGAGTCCAAACAGCTGATAAAAACATCACAATAATCCACACCACTGCAGTCCATCAGTTAACATTTTGAGAAGAGAAAATCTGCATGTTTGTAAGAAACAAATCCATAATTAAGAAAACAATTCCTCTATACATAATATTTATTTCTCCAGTGAAAAATTTGTCTCGTCTGAATCAGGAGGGAAATATGCACTGATCAAGCACTGTTTATGAGCAAAAATGTTCCAAAAAAACAAATATGTGGGTGAATTTTGATGTGAGAGACAACAGGAGATGGACTTTTTCACTGATGGAAGAATTATTATGGATTAAATGTATGGAGTCATGTTTTGGCCAGAAGTGACTGTTTAAAAAGCCTTAATGATGGATTGTTTACTGCAAACACTCAGCTTTTGGCTTCACAAGATGTTAATTGATGGACTGGAGTGGTGAGGATTATTGTGATGTTTTTATCAGCTGTTTGGACTCTCATTCTGACGGCACCCATTCACTGCAGAGCATCCATTGCTGAGACACTGATGCAGAGACACATTCCTCAAAACTATTCAGATGAAGAAACAAACTCATACATCTTGGGTGGTCTGTGGGTGAATAAATGTTCAGAAATGTCTCATTTTTAGATGAACTATCACTTTAAGAACTGCATTTCACTTACCATTGTTGAGTTTTTTTAGCCTCTTCATTAAACACACCAGCTTCAGAAAAATAATCAATACAATACCCTTTGAACTTGTGCCAAGCAATCAGCATCAATAACTCAGTGATGCTGTTTTATAACATTCTGTATCCTGCCGGTCTTATGCAATATATCACTGCTTTAGCAGGAATTTTTGCAGCTTAAAGTGAACCGTTGCTCAGGTCATGACCGAGACTGTGACCTAGTCTAAATTCAGCTGGTTGACTGCTCTTTTTCAGCTCTGAGTTTGCAAGACAGAGACTAACTGTGGAGCTCCAAGACAGGAACGAGAATGAATATGTCACCGTGAGTGTTGGGCTTTCGAGTCCCCAGGCAGCTGCTGCAATGGGACCAGAGAGCAATCATCCCCGCATAGCCAAGACACGCTAATTGAGATGTAATTAGTTTGTAAATGAACCAAGCATGCTAATATATCTGTTTATCCATATGAGGTTGCGTTCGCGTCTCACAGAGGTGCAACTATTAATTAAATGCATTAAAAGGAAAAGCCCTTCTTTATGACAGGTAGCACACTTTATAATACCACGGCATGTCATGTGAAGAATTAGCCGCGTGTATCGAAGCGCTAACATGCACACAACGTCAAAAACAACCTTTAATTTGGAGAGGATTAAATGCAAATGATAACAGAGGAAGTTTTTGCGAAAGTGGAACTCGACATGGCTTAGTTTTTATCCAGCATTTAGAGGAGGTTAAGCCACATTGTCAACCTCTCATGAATAATTAGCAGTACTTGCTGCTGTGGTTTATAAAAGGAACTCGGTTGTCATCGTCCTCTAAGTAGAGGACAAAATGAGCATGGCACAACAAAAAAGACTCCAGAGGACGGCCGGATGAGATGGAGATAAATGAGGACGCTGTCAGCCAAGATTTTAGCGCAGGTCAATGTTTGAGTTCAGAGCAGATTAAACGCTGCTGGGCACCCAATGCTGATTGGGTAAATTGGTCATTTTAGAGGTTAACTATTCAGATTATTTCAAGTTTGGTCCTAATCGAAAAGACCATGACATGCAGAAAACAGCAACAAGCAAAGAAAAACTGACATGGAATTACATTGAATTAGTTGTGTGCAAATAGATTTTTAACTATCGAAAAAGTAAAGTCGTCGTAAAGTCGTGACGTATTGTCAAGTATGGTGACCCATACTCGAAATTGGTGCTCTGCGTTTAACCCATCCAAGTGCACACACACAGCAGTGAGTAGTGAACAAATGCACACACACACACACACACACACCGTGAACACACACCCGGAGCAGTGGGCAGCCATTTATGCTGCGGCACCGGGGAGCAGTTGTGGGTTCGGTGCCTTGCTCAAGGGCACCTCAGTCGTGGTATTGAGGGTGGAGAGAGTGCTGTACATTCACTCCCCCCACACTCTTAAAAATAAAGGTGCTTCAAAAGGTTCAAAGGTTCTTCAAGCGATGCCATAGAAGAACCATTTTTGGTTCCACAAAGAACAATTCAGTCAAAGGTTCTTTAAAGAACCATCTCTTTCTTATATTTTTAAATTCTGAAGAACCTTCTTTCGCCACAAAGAACCTTTTGTGAAACAGAAAGGTTCTTCAGATGTTAAAGGTTCTTTATGGAACCATTTAGACAAAAAGGTTCTTCTATGGCATCGTGAAGCACCTTTATTTTTAAGAGTGCACCTACAATCCCTGCCGGCCGGAGACTCGAACCCACAACCTTTCGATTACGAGTCCGACTCTCTAACCATTAGGCCACGACTTCCCATGAAAAACAACTTTATAAAGCACATTTATAAACTAATTTTGTACCAAACAGTCTACAGTCAAGAAAACAAACTCAGAAGTTATCATAAAACATGCAAATAAAACCCATCCCAAAAGCATCATAGGCTGGAATAAATGTCTTCAACCCAGTTTTTAATGTGGCCAGTGTGATAAAAGACCACCAAAAACGGAAGTGCAAGGTTTGTTTTACATCTGTTTAACTTGCCTACTTTGCACTTTTTTCTGCTATAAACTTGTGGCTATAACATGTTTATAACAATTCTTATTCCTCCAAAAATACAGCCAAGTTTGGCATTCAGATCAGTTGGGAAAAAAAAACATAACGAATTGAACTGTAAAGTATTTAATAATAATAATAATAATAGATTTAGATTATTTCAATGTCATTTACATGGCGTATTTACTGTATTAAAAATGGTAAACCCCTTCATAATTGTATTTTGCACTCATTTTCAAATTACCATGCATAAATAATAAAACGTAAATAAATAAACAAGCCTTGAATGACTTTGAGCTAAACAAAACAAAAAACAGGACTTTGTTCATTGTTCAGTGTTTTTATTATTATTATTATTATTATTGTTTTTGTTATAATAAAAATATTATTGTGTGTTATTTATTTATTTTGAATCAGATGAATAAAAATCACTGTAATACTATTGAACTGTAAAGTATTTAATAATAATTGTCATTTATAACAATACAGCTATTATTATTATTAAATTGCAATAGCAATAATTATGCTTGTTGTTGTTTTCTTTGCTTTCAAACGCTGATCCGTAGAGGCTTTTATTTTGGTAGAATACTTCAGGGAATTATCATGAGCGCATAATTATATAATTACTTCACAATTTTATAATTGCACTAAGCCATATCGGGTTCTTAGGCATTGTTAGAATTACTTTAAAAAACTATTTCATATAATCGCCAGCGCTGATTTTCATTCTCATTGTGCGTCTGGCGAGTGTTCATTTTAGGCCCGGTGTCGAAATGCTTTGACGGTCACACAGATGTCCTGCTTTTCATTCTAGTCGTCTAGGCGGTGATTTTTGTATTCTGCGTCACACATCACTGGTGCTTTCATTACACGCGGGGCTGACCCTCAGACTGAGAGATCCTGATGCTGCGTCCGTGGCCTCTAACCTCCTCTGGGCTTTTCCCATGACCGCATCTCCTCTGCAAAACCTGTGATGCTCGTGAAGACACAGCCTCTCATCATCTGTATGAATAAAACAAGTGAGACAAAAGTTATGTGCCCTCAATCATATGGTTAGAGCATTCAATAATGCATGGAAGCGCATCCCTTTTCTTCATCTCTGGTTTTCTGACCGGCGATGCTCCAGGTTGATTTGTTCAGCGCACTTATTGAACTCATATATATATAAAAATATAGTGTACAGCACCCAGCCAGACACCTGTGTTAGTGGTGAAGGTAAATCTGAATAAGTTCTTTATAGCTGGAATAAATCATGGTCTGATAAGGAATGCAGTATTTATTTTTATTTTTTTCTCCTTTTCTTTTTATCACAAAAGATTAACACAATAAACATTCTCTGAATTAGTTTATTTATTTAATTATTTATTTGGTAACGATTTTAATGTGCTCTTAATGTGTTACATGTTATACCAATAATGCTGTAAATTATGCACAATTAAATTAAAAGCAAATTTTGACATTTTAATGTTGCTTACGATCATTTGTGTAATTACACTACAACAACAACAGATAAAAACAGTGTTACTTTTATTTTATTAATGCAATTTTTAATTATTCATTAATTAATTTTATTTTTATATTTTATTTGTGTTTATTCATATATATAATAAAATAAATACATTCCATAATTTCTGATTTCTTGTTAATTTGTTCAGTTTATTACTATTACTTAATTAATTTAATTACAATTTTTATTTTATTTTATTTTACAAAAGTATTTTTTTCATTTGGGACAGTGATGGAACAGATGATAATAGCATGGTACTGAATGTTATATAACATTGCAATTCATGATTCTTCAATGATATGACCATAGTGCATGTCTAAAAACATGGTATTTGAATTATGTTGAAGAACCATGGTACGTTTTGTGTTACCAAATGTATTTAAGTAATTTTTGCCATAAACTATAGTATATTGATGTTTCCCCCCAACCTTAGTGTTTTTCTCAAAATCCAAGTGATATTTTCCCGATTTCAGCCGAGTTAAAGTTAATTTCCAACAGTTTTAATAATGTTTAACTGTCCCCGTATCGACACAAAGTAACAAAAGCACTTCATTACGAAGCCAGCCACAGTAGTTAATAACCTATAGTGTTAATATATGATAATGGTTCAGTAAGGAGCTGCGTGAGCCAATATTCCCCCTGCAAAATCCATTTTAATTTCACTATGCAAATGTAATTTTGTGTTCATAACAGAATAAATGAGGCTCTCCGTCTCTGCGTGGACTGCAGGTGTCTGTGTTTCCATCTAATGGTAATTTAAGCGACATACCTGATGATTAGGTTTTGTGATCTGTTTTTCTTTCTCTCAGTGTGAAATGAATGGTTCTCAACGTCTGAGAGCTTCACACGTACAGCGTATTTGGATACTGCGACGCCTTATGCTCTCTGAGAAATGCTGAAACAATGGAGAGTATCAGCCAATTAGTGTACGAGAGGACAAGATCGGTTTATTTTTAGAGCGTTTTAGTCCAACATCCCCAAACTGAGACTCGTTCATTAGCAGCGGAGAGTCTTCATCTTTAAGTGCTCTCCTCCTCTGTTTGGTCTGTCTGACTCGGCAGCCGTAGATAAATAGTGCAGCTTGTTAGTCGGGTTAATGATTAAAAGCATTTGCTCTGTGATTATTGAAGTGGAAAGAAGGATTAAAACAAACAGATGTGTGAGAAAGTAAAAATGCTCCAGAGAGGATTAGAACACGGTCATCTGCGGGAGTCTATCAGCTCAAATCCACTTTCCTTTTTCCAAACACAGATTGCAGCTAAAATGTCAAAGGTATGTTTTAAACCAGGAATAAAAAAAATGTGACATTTTTAGCCATCTAGCAAATGCTATTCAGTAAAGGTGACAGATAAAACAGTCCTAAAATAATCCTAAATATAGAAATATACACTTTTTGGGCAAACCTTAACTTTATTTATTTGCTGTTTAAACCCTCATTAAATCACCTGACACACACTTTTATTTGTTGCTGTGCTGACGTTCATATTGAAGCGGGAAGTTTGGTGGGACACGTCAAATGGCTTGTCCCATTTTTTAATTACCCAGTAACCTCACAATCATAGTTATGAACCATAATTTGCTATTTGCTAATGCAAATCATGGATTACTTGCCTTCTTTAAGAAGTAAATGAGCATGGATGATTTCAAAGCTAATAGACATGGTCTAAAAGCCACCAAATGTTTCTTTTACTCGAGTCTCTTTAACATTCAGCAGTGCTGTGAACTCTCTGGAAGTCTGCTACAGTGCTATTACAGCATGCTTGACATGGCATTTTCATTTGCAGTGAGCTATATTTGGAGTCTGCTATGAAAAAGGGGATTCATTTACGGCACTACACATCATATGACAAAACTCTGAAAGTGTTTCTTCAATGATAAAGACACAAAGTTTGGCCACGCAGTAGAATTTTAAACCTGTCAAAGCACAGCTAAATATTGCTTGGGAATCTCCACGGCCATATACACTCACCTAAAGGATTATTAGGAACACCATACTAATACTGTGTTTGACCCCCTTTCGCCTTCAGAACTGCCTTAATTCTACGTGGCATTGATTCAACAAGGTGCTGAAAGCATTCTTTAGAAATGTTGGCCCATATTGATAGGATAGCATCTTGCAGTTGATGGAGATTTGTGGGATGCACATCCAGGGCACGAAGCTCCCGTTCCACCACATCCTAAAAAATGCTCTATTGGGTTGAGATCTGGTGACTGTGGGGGCCATTTTAGTACAGTGAACTCATTGTCATGTTCAAGAAACCAATTTGAAATGATTCGAGCTTTGTGACATGGTGCATTATCCTGCTGGAAGTAGCCATCAGAGGATGGGTACATGATGGTCATAAAGGGATGGACATGGTCAGAAACAATGCTCAGGTAGGCCGTGGCATTTAAACGATGCCCAATTGGCACTAAGAGGCCTAAAGTGTGCCAAGAAAACATCCCCCACACCATTACACCACCACCACCAGCCTGCACAGTGGTAACAAGGCATGATGGATCCATGTTCTCATTCTGTTTACGCCAAATTCTGACTCTACCATCTGAATGTCTCAACAGAAATCGAGACTCATCAGACCAGGCAACATTTTTCCAGTCTTCAACCGTCCAATTTTGGTGAGCTCGTGCAAATTGTAGCCTCTTTTTCCTATTTGTAGTGGAGATGAGTGGTACCCGGTGGGGTCTTCTGCTGTTGTAGCCCATCCGCCTCAAGGTTGTGCGTGTTGTGGCTTCACAAATGCTTTGCTGCATACCTCGGTTGTAACGAGTGGTTATTTCAGTCAAAGTTGCTCTTCTATCAGCTTGAATCAGTCGGCCCATTCTCCTCTGACCTCTAGCATCAACAAGGCATTTTCGCCCACAGGTGTTCCTAATAATCCTTTAGGTGAGTGTATATATATACACAAGTGGAGATTCTCAAGCAATATTTAGCTGTGCTTTGACAGGTTTAAAATTCTACTGCGTGGCCAAATTTATTTATTTTTTATTTAAAACTCAAATATATGTTTGTGTTTTCAGTATTTTTACTGTTTAGTGTTTATGCTTCCCATTCCCATTTACCTATCAACCTTGTACAATCTTTCCATTGTGACTTTACTTTCTCTTACATCAGTGTGTCTAGATAAAGCAGAGACTTATGTTATAGACAATGCATAGACAATAGATGTTTATTTTTATTGTATATTATTTTATTTTATTTTTTATTTTTTTGTAATGCTGGTTTTCTACCAAATATATGTATGAAGTATTACACAAGGGTTTAAAGAGACATTTTTCTCCAGTCCAAAATGTTCTTATTTTATGTTATTTGAGGTTTTTTACTAAATATATTTAAATAAATAAACAAATAATGTTTCATCATATACATTATTTTTTAGTAACATACTGTACATATTTCTGTTTAAATTTTGTCTTGGTCTTTGAGATAAAAGAGCTTGATGCACTAGATAAACATGCGGTCATTTTCAAAATATAAAGGTTGTTTTTTTTTCCCAGTCCAAAAAGCTTTGTTTGTTTAGTTATGTATGTATGTATGTATGTATGTATGTATTTTTTTTTTGTTTGTTTTCTAACAAATACACAGTATGTATATTATTATACATAAAAAGGGTTTCACTTAATTATTTAGGTAATTATTTAGTTTGTACCAGAATCATCTCCATATTAGGCTTCTCCATATCCAAACTCAAATTTAATTGATGGGTTGCTTAAGACTATTTTAAACTTTAATAAGTAGACATTAGATGAAACAAAATGCTCTGACCCCGACCAAAGCATACAAATAAGCATCTTAAACAGCTAAACCAGCACTCTGTTTCCCAGCATGCCGACGGCTGTTTTAGAGACTCCAGCCTGTTGTCAAACATGATTATTAATGCTGAAAACAGCAGGTGTGTTTCTGGTGAGGGGCAACTAGTGCAAATCTACATCAACGCCAGAGGAAGAAAAAAAAACACACACAAGGGAAGTGCTGAGAGACTAAAGAGTCAAGGGAAGATTAGAAGCAAACTGATAGTAAGTGGCAGAAAAATGGGCCATGTTGGGACTGGGGGTGATGAAAGGGTGTAAAGTGAGTAATAGCGAGGGAGCAGAGACAACGGGAGACTGGAATGAGCACTGGAGGGATGCAGGAGACCGAATGAGAGAGATGAGGGAAGAGAATGTGGGATTGGCAGGGAGGGACGGCAAAGCTGTGAGTCAAAGCTGCCAAGGACTATTAGCCCTGCTGATGTCATCAGGAGGCGAATGCCGTCAAACACAGCCCACGCTCCGATTGGCTACGAGTGCTTCAGACATCATCGACTCTGAAAATGCAAAGCGTTCGGTTGAGGTCATTCAGATCGTGCCGTCTTCTGGCTGACGTCTCTGGCGTTCTCCGTGTGTGTGTTGGCACCCATCCGCTTAGCATCCGCTTCACTCTGTGTCACAACGCTTTACACCTCTCTTTTATCTCCCTGGATGTGCTCGTGATTTCCACTGACAGACGAGTGATAGCAATCAGCGCCACCATCAATCCAAAGCTCGGCGCCGGAGCGACTCTAGTGGAGTCTTCCTTCCATCTGCATCATCATCCGTGTAATTAGATGTGCTTGCTAAAGCAGGCATCAGTGTGACTATTGCTCATACTGCGTTCATGTCACGCTACGAACATGCTGCGGACGTGAATGATGCCTCATAATGTGCAAAAAGCTTTCGTTTCCTATCGCCATTGATGAAATGTACAAAAAACTGCTCAGGTTTTAAAATGTAATTTATTCCTGTGATGCAAGATGAATTTTCAGCATCATTACTCCAGTCTTCAGTGTCACAAGATCCTTCAGAAATCATTCAGATATGCTGATTTGTTGCTCAAGAAACATTTCTGATTATCATTAGTTGATTTGTTGTTCACATTTGTTTCCCTGGAGCACAAAACCAGTCATAAGTAGCACGGATATATTTGTAGCAATAGCCAACAATACATTTTATGAGTTAAAATTGTTGATTTTTCTTTTATGCCAACAATCATTAGGATATTAAGTAAAGATCATGTTCCATGAAGATATTTTGTAAATGTCCTACCTTAAATAGAGAAAAACTTAACAAGGCAATATGCATTGTTATGGACTTCATTTGGACAACTTTAAAGGTGATTTTTCTCAATATTTAGATTTTTTTCACCCTCAGATTCCAGATTTTAAAATAGTTGTATCTCGGTCGAATAATGTCCTATCCTAACAATACATCAAAGCTTATTTATTCAGCTTTCAGATGATGTATAAATCTCAATTTAAAAAAATTGACCCTTTTTTTGTGGTCCAGAGTCATATTTGTTGTCATATAAAAACACAAAGTCATGTAGAAGTCATCTTCACAATTCCTGACACTTTAGCAAAGGATGTTTCGCCATTACTAACAAAGTTTTTCATTGGGGTAGTATCCAAATCCATCCGAAATCCAAACAGTCTTTTAGTCGCCTGACGTAACAACCTGTTGCACAATGAATGGCAGAAATTGACAGTGAAATCCAATCGGATTGTTTATACTGAGACACAATAAAGTGTTTTTTTTCTCATTAGAACAGTAAACACGATTTTTAGCTGAATCCATGGTCTTTGGTGATTCATAAAATGCAAATCAGTGGTTGCGGTCACTTTGAAAGTAAAAAAAAGCATATACAGGTGACACAAAATGAATACCCGTGTCTCCAGATGATATATTGAGGTCTTATGAAGCGAAACGATCGGTCTGTGCAAGAAACTGCACATTATTTACAACATTATTACCAATCCAGAGCCAAAGGCAAAAGGGGAAATATGATTCTTTTCTGAACCTGGTTCCTTATGGACAGTTTGTTTCAGTAAACTGGTTCAATTCACTAGTTATTCACGCAATGACATCACCTATATGCTTTTATATTATTGAAGCACCCAGTAGTGATGTGAAACATGGCTGTTTAAAGCATATGAAGCGAATAAACTAGTCTTCATTAGCTCAGCTGTTTACAGAAACCATGAGAAACCTTAAAACGTCCATTTTGCACCTTCGGTCATGTGTTGGGTTCATGCATGCTCATATCAGCGGCTCATCAGTCTTCGGTCCGAGTCGAACGGTTTCCTCAGTTCAGTGATTGTTGGAGGAAGTGAAGCGTTGAATAAGTTGGAAAAAACAGCATCATACAATCAGATATATGCTGGTATTTTTGGCTCATTTTGGTCAGGTGAGTTTTAATTGAGTAACTTGTAGATCTGTGCTGCTCGAGTCACAAAGTGTTTCAGACACTTTAGTCTGATTTGGTGGACTGGTCTGAAACTAATTTAGTTGACTAAAGCCAATAAAAAACACCAAGAAAAGCCACTTAGCAACTCTACAGCACCCAATTATTGTGGCTTTAATTTTTCATGGGCAAACACCGCTTTCATTTTCTTCAGAGAAATCATGTATTTAAATCAAATTCAAGCTCCCACTCAAGGCATGCTTATTCAGGCTTGGAGACAATTAAAACTATTATTATTTTTTGCAATTGGTGAAATTAGTATTTCAAACTCATTTTCATTCGGCGGTCTTGAGAGAGATCGGAATCGCTAATGTCTCCACCTGGGACAGGAAAGGAGAGTTGATTGATTTGTTAGATTTATTCCGGTTTCTGTCCCGTCTGGCTGAGCGCTTTGACCCCTGAGCATTCCCTTCATTAACATATAAAGCACATTTCCCTCACATCTGAAGGAATGCCTCACTGGGTTAAACTGTGACGCGCCAGAGAGAGTGAAAGCCCGGAAAAGAGGAGAAATATCTGTTTGTTCACTCTTCCGCGCACCATAGGTCATACAGGGTTGCAAAGCAAATAATAATTTATAATGACTATAATCACATCAGAAATAGCAGCACTATTTCCAGCACTGATCACACGAGAGCCACATAGACCTGTCGCTGACTGTCAATCAACAAGATATCTCAATTTAATTATTCTCTGCATTTCTCCTCTTCTCTTGCTTGCTTTGGAATCTGCAATTAATGCAATCGTAATCAAATAAACCTGGCAATGTAGATTACAAATATGTGACGCTGGAGCACAAAAGCAGTCATAAGTTGCACGGGTATATTTATAGCCATAGTATGGGTCAAAATTATAGATTTTTCTTTTATGCCAAAAATCATTAGGATATTAAGTAAAGATCATGTTCCATGAAGATATTTTGTACATTTCCTACCGTAACTTCATTTTTGATTAGTAATATGCATTAAGAACTTCATTTGGACAACTTTAAAGGAGATTTTCTCAATATTTAGATTTTTTTTTTTTTTTGCACCCTCAGATTCCAGATTTTCAACTAGTTGTATCTCGGCCAAATATTGTCCTATCATAACAAACCATACATAGCTTATTTATTCAGCTTTCATATGATGTATAAATCTCATTTTCGGAAAATTGACCCTTACGACTGGTTTTGTGTTCCAGGGTCACATATTGTTGTCTCCTTGACAAATTGCTAAATGCGTAAATGTAAATGTAAAACACAGTTAGATGAATTTAATGCTGTCACATGAGCTGAAGTGAGCGTGAAACGTCATTCACAACCAGCGCTGGGTAAGTTACTCTAAAAAAGTAATAAATTACTAGTTACAAATGATATCTTCGGCATTGTAATTGTATTTCTGTACTAATTACTTCCTCTAAAAAGGATTGCATTACTTATCACTGATTACTTTCTGAATCTCATATCAATCTCAACCAGCTGAACAACGATAGACTTTAAACTGCTCTAATTCATTCAAATAAATAATACGAAATTGCTTCAAATTATTCTTTAACTGACCAAAATATTACATTAAAAACATATATTTTAACATTAGCACTATTGTTTTATATATAATTGTTATATAGTCTACACAGTATTTAATATACAAGTACTGCAATTAAATTACAAAAAAAAAAAATAATAATTAAAAGCAATGCCTTTACTTTTTCAAGGCAAAAATCTCTTTTTATGAGAGATTATGTAGCAAACAATTTTGCTTTTATTTGGAAAAACATGAAGCGATGAATCATGCACAGTGCGATCAAAAAATGCTTGAAAGGTGGGAAGGTGGGTTTTGCTTTCAGGTTGACTTAAAGGGTTTCTATTTACATGCTGAAAGCACATGCTGCAACACAACAGAAGAACGTCAAGGTTTTGGATCGGGTGGTTTTGTTTTGACTAGCTGCATTCATGCTTGTTGAAACATTTGTCTTTTCATGACAGAATGTCACACTCTGAGAAACAAATAATAAAATGAGGAGCTTTTCCACTCAGTTGTGCTTTTCTTCTGCAGCTGGTGCTGGGAATAAGATGGGTTGGGCGTTTGGTCTGGGGCTGGAGAGGCTGGCCATGGTTCTGTTTGGTATCCCTGATATCCGGCTTTTCTGGAGCGAGGACGAATGCTTCCTCAAGCAGTTCCTCCTGTCTGACATCTATCAGCCCGTCACCTTCCAGGTAAGATTTACTGCCCTTCTCTAAAATAGGAACCATAAGGGCCGTTCACATGATTTTTAATAATCATGCCACATTATGATTATCAAAAGATATGGTCAAAACAGTAATAACATAAAATACTACAATTTAAACACGGTTTTGTATCTGAATGTATTTTCAAATGAAATTGTGATAGCAAAGTTCAATCTTGAGTGTCAGTTAATCCTTTAGAAATCATTCTACTATGTTGATTCGCTGCTAATTTCTTATTATTTTATGTTGAAAATATAGTTTCCAGTGGTTTTTATGTTTTTATGTTAATTTTCTATAATTTCTTATGGTTCATTATGGAACATTGGTTTACTAATTTTGTACTAATTTTGCATTTTTCATTCTTTTTTTTGAAGATATTTTGGTTTTGCAAGGATGGGAATATTCTAGATAATATTCTACTTTCTGGAACATTCCAGAACATTGTGTCATAAAAGACAAAAATAATCCAACATATATGGACAACTCACTTTTGGTAGCTGTTTATGTTGAACTGTTGTTAGCTCAGAATTATGCATGCACTATGTCATTTTTATACCTGAGTAATAACAGATTAGCTTGTAAGTTGTCATCATATGTATTAGTTTTCATGGGCACTGTTAATGATACATAAAAAGTAATGTGATTTTCATATTCAGTTCCATGGTGTAATTGAGCACTAATTAATAATCAGTGTATCAGAATTGTTACGATGCTGTGCGGAACAAGGAGCACAAGACAAGGATATCCAATAATACTTCCTTTTAATCAGGATTCTTGGAGCAGATACGAACAGGGGAGTGCACACACATCAATAATAGAAACAATAACCGACAATCAGACATACTAACACAGGAACTTATAAAGGGACAGATAACGAGGATGGACAGGTGCACACAATGACTAATTAAACTGAACTAGGACACAGGGGAAAACAGAAAACCCGACATGGAACAGTCACAAAAAAACCCAACATGTAACATATCGCCCCCTCCCCGCAAGGCGTGGCCTCACGCCGTAACGTAACAACTGAGGAGGGCGGGTGGGGGCTCTGGAGGAGGATGTGGAACAGGAGGGTGACAGAGAAAAGACATGGAGTCCAAACAATAAGTCCATGGGGGAGTGGAGGGTGGGAGGAGCCAAGGGGGAGCCAGGAACAGGAGGAGCCAGATGACGACCCAGGCCACAGTCAGGATGGTGGCCCACGGGGGAGCCGACGGAGGGAGGAGCCATGGTGGAGGAGTGACCGCCGACTCCATGGGGCCGACCCACGGCGGTGGAGCAGGTGGAGGTGGAGCCCGAGGTGTAGACGGAGAGCCGAAGAGCCAGGGTGACGCCGAAGATCCGGATGGCCGCGGCGGAGCCGGCGCGATAGAGGACATAGGTGGAGCAGGAGGGAAGGAGGAGCCCAACGGAGCCAGAGGCACGAAGGGACGGGGCGCAGCCCAAGGAGAGTAGTCCTGAGGTGCAGGTAGGGGGACGACTGACAAATGCGGAGCCGGAAGGACGAGGGAGCCCGGTGGAGCTGGTGGGCAGACGGGATCCGGTGGAGCCGAGGGAGCTGGAAGACATGGTGGAGCCGCTGGGTCGCCGGACTGAGGCGGAGTCTGGGTCTCGGAGGCTGAGGGCGGAGACGAGGGATCCTCCAGACTCAACGCCAACAGAGCTGGAGATCGGCAGACCAGCGGCGAGCCCACGCCACAGATGGTGAGCTGAGGGTGAGCAGAGGGGCTGACGAACTCCAGTGATGAGGGTGTTGGAGTAGGGACCCGGTTAATGAGAGGCGGTGGGAGAGGGAGGTCGGGTGGGATAATTTCCCAGAAATCCAATACAGGAGCTGGCTTCAGGATGATTGTGTCAGTGTGAAAGTCAATGAGGTTTCCCAGGTCCAGTTCATGCTCACCCTCAGCGGTGGCGCCGTGGGCGGGGCGTTCCATCGCCCCCGCGATCTCCACAGCTTCATCCACCGTCGGTTGAACTGCCGGCTCTCGCACCTGGTCAGACACTTGGGGCTCGGGCTCCGGGACGATCGGCAGCTCTGTCGCTCCTGATGGCGATGGCTCAACGACCGCGGCAGGTTCTGGCTCTCCGTCTGCGGTGGGCTCGGGCAGCTCCGCGCTGCTGGGTGGTAGCGGACTGGGCACTGGGTCCCAAGTGGGGCTGGTGTCTTTCTCTGCGAGGTCCACGGTGAGTTGCGATTTGCAAGACACCAGCACCCACTCGATAAAGGCGGCGAGGCTCTCTCGAGGACCGTCCCCGGACAACTGCCTACGTGTGGTGATGTTAAGTGCAGCCTTGTAGAAGGTGCAGAGGCAGTAGTCCGGGAAGTGTGTCTCGTTGGCCAGACACAAAAAATCCTCGGTGTGGTCCTCGAGAGAGCGATCCCCCTGTTCCAACAGGAGGACGAGGACAGCGGGATCCATGGAAAACAAAATTAAAAACTGGCAAAACCGGGAAAATAAAACGGGGGAAAAAACGCCGCAAACTTGCTGTTTCGGTCGGTTATTCTGTTACGATGCTGTGCGGAACAAGGAGCACAAGACAAGGATATCCAATAATACTTCCTTTTAATCAGGATTCTTGGAGCAGATACGAACAGGGGAGTGCACACACATCAATAATAGAAACAATAACCGACAATCAGACATACTAACACAGGAACTTATAAAGGGACAGATAACGAGGATGGACAGGTGCACACAATGACTAATTAAACTGAACTAGGACACAGGGGAAAACAGAAAACCCGACATGGAACAGTCACAAAAAAACCCAACATGTAACAAGAATGATTTCGGAAAGGATCATGTGATGCTGAAGACTGGAGTAATGATGCTGAAAATGACAAATAAATTACATTTTAACATAGATTCACATAGAAAACAGTCATTTTAAAGTGTAATAATACTTCACAGTATTACTGTTTTTACCATATTTTGATCAAATAAATGCAGCCTAAAATAATTTTTTTTTAAAAAGGAATGACATTTTCATTGTAATTCTATAAGAATATTTAAATCCACACCGCAGCTTTAACAATAACGATACAGAGGAAAGATATTGTTGGAATCACTTCTAATTGTACACAGTATACACTGTAGTTATCTTCATAGTTATCCTGATGGTTATCATTCTTGATGTGAACAGGCCTTTAGATCTCAACCAGGTTCAGTATGTTTCCCAGTGATGTCACTAAGGTTTGCAGTGCCGGTGTCTCAAATTCATATTCTGTTCCTCTGCACCGCCTCTCTCCATCTCATTTTTTTTTTCCCCTCGTTGCTATTATTCTAAGGGTCAAATGAACACACGCAGTACACTATCCCATAATAGTCAGTCATAAGCATAGCTGTGAGCGCACAGACCGTGACGACCACAGCTTTGCAAGCTGAATCAAAACAGCTGGTCTGAAAACACTGTCACTAAATTCACTGAGGTCTGAATCAATGCAACGATGATTTGTTTTTGTACCGCTGAGGTGCAACCAATAAAACCAGCCCTCTAGACAGACACTGAGCTGGGAATATTGCTGTTTCTAAGTAAAAGGAATATGTAATAGAGGGGCCAACAAATGAGAATCTCATTAAACCTGGATTGCAAGATTTTCCAAATGATCAGGCATCTTGGTATTCACATGTAATATTGTGAAATATTATTTCAATTTTAAAAAAACTGTTGAATATATTTTACTCTTTAATTTATTCTTATGATGCAAAGCTGAATTGTCATCATCATTGCTCCAGTTTTCAGTGTCACATGATCCTTTAGAAATCATTCTAATATATTGATATCCACAATAAACATTTCTGGATATTATCAGTGTTGGATAAATATCCAAAAAAAAAACAGTTCTGCTGCTTCGCATTTTTATGGAAACTGTGATGCATTTTATTTCTCTGGATTATTTAAAGAATAGAAAGTTCAGCGTTTATTTGAAATAGAAAATATTTTGTAATGTTATAAATATTTTTACTGTCACTTCTGATCAATGTAATGTATCCTTGCTGAACAATACGTATTAGATTCTTTACAAAAAAAACAACTATTAAACAGTAGTGTATTTGTGCTGACTGGGTTATTGAAACTCTATAACAACTGGTTTAAATCCAGCAGAGAAACTTTCTGATCCAGAAAAAATCCACTTAAAGATGAAGTGTAGTCTCAGCAAAAATGAAGTTTGTTATTTGTTTCCCAAACATGTAGCCCCTCCCCTGACTCATGCCATTGGTTGAGCCAGTGTCACGTGACACAGGCCATCTACTGTAAATATGTCAGGGGTGTTTTAGCTCAAACGTTAAACAAAAGCACTAAAAACAATAAAAAAATAACCCATATATTTTATTAATATAATTTTAATATAGCTTTTTTTAAGGAATACAGTGCTACAGTGTTTACAATTTCTGAAACCAATCTTTGATACTTCAAGTTCTCTTTGCACATTAAACTGGCATAAGAGAAAATATTTTATCCTTTAATGCATTTTTTCTATTACTGCGATTTCACTTTATTGCTGTAGCACATTAATTTTATGAATGCCTGTTTGAATTAGCACTGAAATTGTTGCACAGAGACTGTAGGAGAGGTGTTTTGAGGACAGTATGAGATCTTCTCTGTACATGTGACCTTCTGTATGTCTCATATGGCCTATATTGTTGAGGGACCTTAGTCTATTAAAGGTTTGCCACTGAATGTGTCCTCCTATAGATGTGTGTGTGACTGATTACCTGTGCTCTCTGGCTATAGGTCATTTCTCAGCCCATCTCCCTCTCTGCCCACTGTCCATTACTCATATATAGAGAGAGAGAGAGAGAGAGAGACTTTTGCTTGTCAGTTTGCCTGATGCTCTGCAGGGGTTATAATATGACATTCTCTCTGTCTGTCTCTCTCTGCGCTGGTAATGAGGTATGACCGCGGGGTCAACACGCTCATCCGCCCTTGTGTGTTTTGTCATGTCCTGTGAGAGCAACATGCGCAACATACACACAAGTGCACACTATAAATCACTGCACACAATAAGACATGCTGTATGACACACATACGGCCTCCACACACACACACACACACAGCCAAAAACAAGCAGCGCAATGCAGGTTCCCGTAAGACAAGGACACCGTCCTCACTTTAATAACCTCATAATAATGACGTCTTACATGATCTACTTTTACATTTATATCAAGCACACATGATAAAAATTGAGGGCATATTCTTTGCCCAAAAATTAACCAACTATCAGAGATTGAGTTTTAATTTAGCCCAAACACAAAACTCTAACTGAAAATAAAACTTTTTTTAATAATCAATATATTAATCAAATTTATTTAATAATCAACACATTGAGTTGTATACAAACATTTAAATTGCACACAAGGCAGTTTTTATACCAACTTGAATTAATGTAATTGATTTAATTTGTGGTTGAAACGTTTGAACAGTGGTTGTAATAAAAGCTTGTTTTCATGACACTTTTTTTTCAAACTTGCATTAAATAATAAAGACATCACCAGGTTAATAAACCTATAATTAATATTTAATATAATGCATATATTTAGCAAAATGCTCCTCGCTAGGGTTTTTTTTATTTATTTATTTTTTTGGATAAAGTACTAACAAACTATAGACAAGAATGGCTTTCAATGAGAGTACCACAGTTTTGAAGATGGTTATTAATTATTATTTGTTTTATAGTCGTCGTTCCGCAGTTGAAACGTGGGATGAAACAATGCGTTTCAGTAAGCTGTACGGTTTCTTTCAACACTGTAACATGGCGAACGAGACGTGAGGCGTGCGGATCCATGTGCAAGGTTTTATTAATAGACATGGTCAAAAACACAGGCAGGGTCGAACAAATGGCAAACAGGTATATTGAGGGCAAGACAGATGAGTACTCAAGTAAACGGGTGTGGTCTTCGATCGGTGAACAATATCCAGAGGGCTTGACAAGAGAGGTAATCCAGGTACACAAGCAATGGTCCAGGCAGGGGCAAACAGAGTCCAAATGGAAGGCAAATGGTTAATCCAAGATACAAGGTAGAAGATCAGGAAGCAGACAACAAGGCAACACAAAAAGACTAGACTTAAACTAAAATAAGTAACGGAAACTAGGAATGGCTCAGTAAAGCAGCTCGGAGAGTGATAAAAGCAGAACAATACAGGAGACTGAACACAAAACAAACACGGAAAGGCTTGGTACGTAGCTAACACTAGGAGAGTGCTAAACGCTAGATAATACTCAGCGATCTGTGAAAGGAAGTCCATGGTTTAAGTAGGGTGTGTGATTGTGTGATAATTCTCCGGTGTGAGCATGTGATCGTGAAATGGCTGTGTGATCAATGCATTCAGCTGTGTCTGTGCAATCAGTGCAATCAGGTGTGTGTGTGTCATCAGTGCAATGGATGATGGGAAATGCAGTCCAGTGTGATGTGTGGTGTGAGAGTCAATATGATGGAGAGGCGACCTCTTGTGGCAGTCGGACGGAAGACCATGAACTGGATTCGTGACAAACACCTTCTGATATTCATTCTTGTTTATTTCATGCTATAACTAGTAGTAAAGAGAAAGATGATCAGTTCATGTGCCGCTTGAACTGAAGTGGCTACAGCGATCAATTATTCCACATTAAAGACAGTCAAAATTGGGATCATTCGGTAGGAGGCAGGTGCACAAGAAGTTGTTTAGTGAAGTTTTGTTTAATTGTTTAAGTCAATTGAAAACACCATAAACTAAATAATCGTTCTTGCAATTTAAGAATCAATATTGGTTCATCAAAATGAAGATTGATTAAAAGTGAGAAATTGATATTGTCAACCCAGTTATAGGGTCCACGCAGCTTACACGTTTACCTGTGGTAGACCCTGATGGAGTCAAAACTCCATCATAGCCATGTCACTGTTTCAATCGATGATTGTGGCCCTCTAAATCTATTTCAGCCAAAAACTAAATCCATTTTATTTTGCTGATTCGGCTGAATATTTTTGGTTGACAAAATTGCGGTGCATTACTACCAGCTATGGTCACAAGTTCCATCATTATCAACATTAAGTGGTTTAGTGTTTCCCCGAAACCAGAGTTTCAATGAAAATGACCAATGAAAATCAGCCTGGTGGCTTTCTAAGAGCAGCAAACTACCTTAGGATGGATTCAAATGCTTTTTCAACAGAAGAAAAAAAAATCCCCTTGTAAAATTAATATGACACACGGCTTTGAGTGGCTTTCTGCGGTTATAAAATGGAACAGTTTTATATACGCCCATTGAACTGAGTCCATCCCAGAAAATCCCAAAGCAAATTATGTTATATATTAAATACTATTTATTACGCTATAGGTTGCGAAATTATTATTATTATAATAATTATTTATTTATTATTTAGCTAAGTTTTAGCATATTAAATTGGCATGCCGCTTTTGCTAGCCAAATAGACTGCTAGCTTACCCTTTACTCTATGCAGATGTTTGATTATATTTTTATACTGTACATATTGTAAGTTTTTGCTTCATACTGTTGGAATGCCGCTCTGCAAATCAGATCAGAGGAGCAGAACTGCTGAATAATGATGATATAAACACACATTTATCTGCAGAAAGGAGCTTGGTTTGAGATCTTTTACCACACTCCTCCATACAGCTTTCCTTTCATTTGGCTTTTCTATTTTTGCTGCTCTTGTGGAAGAGAACTGCTTGTATTTTATGAGTGTTCAAGGTTTTCTTAGAGCCAGGAGGGCTCAGATGCCTGCTGTTATAAGGATACTAGCCCTTGTAGGTATGATGGCCTCAGGGTGTGACTGTAGATTTAACCTCCGGCTGAAGAGACGCCTCGCTCACACCAAACTCCTCCTGTGTGTGTGTGTGTCTGTTTGTGCTGAGTGCTGAAAGGTTTTTTAATACAATACATCTATATACTATATGTTTACAGTGGGAAAAAAAAAAGTGATCCTCTGCTGATTTTGCCCACTGACAAAGATATGATAAGTCTATAATTTTAATGGTAGGTGTATTTGAACAGTGAGTGACAGAATAACAACAAAAAAATACAGAAAAGTTATAAATTGATTTACATTTTAATGAGTCAAATAAGTATTTGATCCCCTATCAATCAGCAAAATTTCTGGCTCCTAGGTGTCTTTTATACAGGTAAGGAGCTGAGATTAGTAGCACTCTCTTAAAGGGATAAAAGACACCTGTCCACAGAAGCAATCAATCAATCAGATTCCAAACTCTCCACCATGGCCAAGACCAAAGAGCTGTCCAAGGATGTCAGGGACAAGACTGTAGACCTACACAAGGCTGGAATGGGCTACAAGACCATCGCCAAGCAGCTTGGTGAGAAGGTGACAACAGTTGGTGCGATTATTTGCAAATGGAAGAAACACAAAATAACTGTCAATCTCCCTCGGTCTGGGGCTCCATGCAAGATCTCACCTCGTGGAGTTTCAATGATCTAGAGCAGTGGTTCCCAACCTGGGCGGGGGCACGGGTGCAGATATACTTTGAGGTAGGGCCGGGCGATAAAACGATAACTATAATTTTATAGTGATATAATTTTCCTCGAAAAACCAAGTTCGATAAATATTAAATTTAATGTTTATGTGGCAAAAGCGGAAACAAAACAGCGCTACTCATTTAAACCACACCACACGGACCATATCCGCTCGGTTCAAACAGCGGCGCAGCGCATAGCGAGCTGACTAGAGCAGATGTGTTTACTCACCGATCACGCAACCACTAAACAGCGCTGTGAGATCCAGTGAGAAGCGCTTGAATTCAGCGAAGAACACAAATGACTGGTATAGTATCAGTCAATATCAGTCAACTGATATAAACAACCTAGTCTCATGGCATTTACGTACCTGGGTGCACTTTTTAGCGAGACACGAAATACTTAGCAATAACGGCATATTACTACAGTTTCAACAAGAAACAAACACTAGAGGCAGTGAAAACCTTTTACTCCTTTTCACACAAATTTACAGAGTTTTGATTAATAAAGCGTATTTTTTGCACAATTACTTTAAGAATATCATGTTACGACTTCAAAACAATATTAATATGCTGGGAGATTTGAAAACTGATGCTTTTGAATGTTAGCATCGCACATATCCAGCCTCGTATTTATGGGTTTTCATAGACGGAAAATTTGTTCGGTAGCTCACGGAGTACGGAGCCGTACTTAGAAGGCTCGAATCCCGCTTAACTACGGTTCGACAAAACAGTTTAAATCTGCATAAAAGGAAGTTGAAATGGCACGGTTGCATCAACAAAAGTTTTTATACCAGTTTTGCATTTGTTAACACTATCGGGTAGGTTTAGAGTTGGGTTTGGTGTAGGGCATATTTCCAACACGATAGAGCATTAACTTTTAGGGACAGACCCCTGATATTTGAATTCTGAACCGCAGCAGTACATACCTATATCAAAGCAACAAAGGAGTGGCTCAAGAAGAAGCATATTAAGGTCCTGGAGTGGCCTAGCCAGTCTCCAGACCTTAATCGCATAGAAAATCTGTGGAAGGAGCTGAAGGTTCAAGTTGCCAAACGTCAGCCTCGAAACCTAAATCACTTGGAGAGGATCTGCAAAGAGGAGTGGGACAAAATCCCTCCTGAGATGTGTGCAAACCTGGTGGCCAACTACAAGAAACATCTGACCTCTCTGATTGCCAACAAGGGTTTTGCCACCAAGTACTAAGTCATGTTTTGCGAAGGGGTCAAATACTTATTTGACTCATTAAAATGCAAATCAATTTACAACTTTTTTGATTTGGTATTCTGTCTCTCACTGTTCAAATAAACCTACCATTAAAATTATAGACTGATCATTTCTTTGTCAGTGGGCAAACGTACAAAATCAGCAGGGTATCAAATATTTTTTTTCCTACTGTGGATATATATTACTAGCATGTATTGTATTCCTAACAAATGGATTTCTTCTCTCTTTTTCGCAGCCTCTCAGTAAGTACCCACCGCTCTTCAATGACATCTCTTTTTGGCTCCCTGCTGAAGGTTACACAGAAAACGACTTCTACGACCTGGTACGCAGCATCGGAGGAGACCTAGTGGAGAAGGTCACGCTGGTGGACGAGTTCACTCATCCAAAGTAAGAAATTCAACATGTCAGATACAGAAATGCTTAAAGCCAAAACCCATAACCGAACAAGAATTCCAGTAGCACAAGACTAAAAAAAAATATATTTATTATTATTTTAATAATAGATTTTAGGTGATCACATGGTGGGTGTATAGGGGTAGTTTACAAATAAAAATTGGACTGTTCTATGGTGTGATATAGCAAAAATGTAGAAAAAATAAAAACTTAACATATAAATAACATGAGAAAAATGTATCTTCATTCTTGGAGTTAAAAATAGCATGAGAGAGGTTTATATTCAATGTTAGAGTTTTTTATTTATTTTTTCGTCTCACCATAGGACAAATTGATACGTCAACTACCCATAGATACAGACAAGTATTTATTAAATGTGTTCAGTGCAAAAAGTCCTATTGTAAGTCAGTACTTTTAGCTCTTTTTTCCTCTAGAAAAAGATAAATTAAATTGAGAAGTGACATTTAGGTGTGTTTTCAGAGAACATATATTTTACATAATTACATATTTTTTCTAGGTGAAGGGAAATTGCAGATGAGTCTGTTTTACTTATTAATTTATTTGAAATATTTGTACACAATGATTGCAAAAATATCATAAATTTAACTTAAATTTCCAAAATACAGTACATTCAAATTGAATTACATTATTTAATGTATCCAAAATTCTATTCTTTTTCATGGATGCTTATTGATTGATTGATTGATTCATACATTCATTCATTCATTGAATGCAGCTGTTGATCCAACATGAAGATTTTAGGAAGTTGCTGTGTTCCGTCATTTATTTGCTCAATTGTGTTTGTCAATCTTTGCAGTCATTGTCAAAGCTAATGGCTTTCACTGGAGAGAATGCTAATGTTATTGCGCGGGACCATTAGCAGCACAGCGTTCATCTATTGACAAAAGAAGCAGGGGTCAACGATGCCTAATGGCTCGGTTTTGAACTTTCCAGCATTAGCATCCTTTTCACATTGGACCATGTTTGACAGGCTCTTCAAACTCATTATCTCTTCCTTCCGTCGTCCATTCACAAACACTTTTACAAACCACAGAATGAGCCACGTGATTTTCTCTGAGTGCAGCTCATACGGCAATGCTCTTCCTGAACAGGTCTGTTCTTGTGGACTGCAGAGGCTGTGCTCGGGTTGCCCTTTCCCTGTTTCCTCGCCCTGTGGCATCAATAATACATTTTTAAAGAGGATGAGAAGTTCACCTGCGGGCACAGCGGTCCGACTGTCCCAAGTCCCCTCTGCTGGAACAGTGTGTGTGTGTTAAATGAGACAACGAGAACCTGCAGTGCGTAAAAAGAACCGCAAACATTCATCTCTGTCCCTGCTCTTAATCTTTTTTAAATAGCAACCTTTTCGCTCCCCTTCCCCTAATGACATCCATAAATAAGATGACATCATGAGGTGCTGCAAGGGTGTAATAGCCCATACGACAGCTAGAAATTGAAAGAGATTGGAGTTTGTTTTGCTCGTTTTCTAATTCGATTCGGTCCAGACCGTGCGCACGTTTCTTTGAAAACAAATATATTAGTTGAATAGTTTCTAGAATAGTTTGTGATTCATCATAATGTAAGTGTATTGCCACTGCGGAAGTACCTTTCTAAGTAGCTGTAATGTATTGTGTGTGTGTGTGTGTGTGTCCTGCAGCTAATTTCCTCTTTATGATCATTTTGCTGCAGTTGCGTCAATGCCTGTGAGCTTTGCTTCACACTTTCTACAACCAGAGAGAGAGAGAGAGAGAGAGAGGGAAAGGGCGAGGGAGACATCAATACTTACTTTAACCCTGTTCTCCATCTTCAAATCACTAATTACAGCGAGAGGATGGCCAATCACAGCTCATCTAGCCTCCAACCATCTCCGTCCGTCAGAAATGTCACATTCGCAATATTGTCCTAATCAGTTTCTCTCGTTTTCTCTGCGGTACTGCTGACTCTGGCAGTTTTGAGAGCTGGTAATATGATGAGATTGGCAGAAAGTCTCCCATCACGCTCTTCTTCAGTGCGGTGAGGAAGATTCTGCCATTAGATGTGCCCTCAAAGAGCCATCGGAAACATAATGCTTTTCCTTTGTGCTAACTGCTTCAGTTTTGACAACAACACCGCAGGGGTTTCCTTCAAAAATGACTAGATTTTTACATGTGACTCACAGAAATATGAGTATTTTCTCATTCTGCAAAACAATGAATATCAAAAAATACATTGTATGGGTCAACATTTTCGATTTTTTTTATGCCAAAAATCATTAGGATAATAAAGATCATGTTCCATGAAGATATTTTGCAAATTTCTTACTGTAAATATATCAAAACTTAATTTTTGATCAGTAATATGCATTAAGAACTACATAAACGATTTTCTCAATATTTGGATTTTTTTGCACCCTCAGATTCCAGATTTTCAAATAGTTGTATCTCGGCCAAATATTGTCCTATCATAACAAACCATACATCAATGGAAATATTATTTATTCAGCTTTGAGATGATGTATAAACCTCAATTAAAAAAAAAAAATGACACTTAAGACTGGTTTTGTGGTTCAGGGTCACATATTTGAATTTGTGCAGCGCATTTTATGGACGACAGTTTCGTGAACCTAGTAGAGTACAAGGCTGGCTGTGCACGAAAGCTATTTCTAAAAAAAAAAGGGTCAATTCCGACTTTGCTATGACAATCTGCTGCTTCTGAATCAGCGACTGCAAGTATGTTTTGTTATTAGTTCACATATTTGCTATTGACTGTTCAAATGCCGAGTTTTGCACGTAACGCGTCGTGTGTGTGTGTGTGTGTGTGTGTGAGGGGAACAGGATCACATCACAGTGGAGTTTACAGTCTGTCAGAAATCGTCTTAACCGCGGCTTGTGTGCAAATACATACGAGCATCATCGCTGTGTCTGTCACGCGACTCTGTTCCCCTCTCGGGCTTGAGCTGATGAAACTAACTTGAAAGCTGAAGCTCGCGATTACGGGAAGGGGCGTACATTTCCGACGCGTACTTGTGGTGTACGGCCAATCACAGTGCACTAGGTCAGTTGGCCAATCAGAGTAGACTTCACTTGTTGGAAGGAGGGGATCATTGCAGTTCCCTTTTTTACTCCACATTTTTGCTTTCCCATCCCTTAGATAAAGGTTCATTTTTGTCTCATCGGTCCATAAACACAGTTCCAAAACTCTTCTGGCTCACCTTTGTGCTTTTTTGCAAACTCTAATCTTGCTTTCTATTTTTGGTGCTGGTCAGAGGTTTGCATCTTGCTGTGTAGCATCTGTAATTCTGTGTCAAAGTCTCCTGAGGACAGTAGATTGTCAGAGCATCACCCAGCTTTCTGGAAGTTGTTGGTGATTTTACAGACACGTCTTTTAGGATTCATTTTCACAGCTTTTATGATTTGTCTGTCATCAACTTCTGTTGTTTTCTCAGCCGATCAGGTTGTTGTTGGTTGCTGGTGGTTTGCAAACTCTTGATTTCTCCATGCCCTTTGTTTTTGCTAGAGCTCTAACTGACTTACTCTTTTCTTTTGGCATCCAAATTGCTTGCTTTTCTCTCAAAGTCAGCTCCCTCATCTTCATCCTGGTTTGTGTGTGTCATCATCGAATGCAAGATTCAGAATACAGAAGTAATGGATATAACTGATACGACACAATCCCTGCTTTTAATATCTGAAGAATTAATGCAACAGGACACAGCTGATCACTTAGAAAGACCTGTGGAGCAACTGCTCCAATACTTATGCTCACATCAGATAGAGGGATGAAACTCTAAAAGTGCTGAACTTCTTAGCTGGTAAAACATCTATGTGTTGAATCACCCAATAATACAGTGTGACATTCTGTAGTTTTGCCTCATATTCATCTTTTAATCATATTTGTAAATGTCTTGCCTCCACAGCCAACAGAGCAATTTTGTCTTTACTGTTAGATGACTTAGTTTTTTCATAAGATTTAGAGAAATGTAGCATTCCATCACTTGCTCAGCAATGGATGCTCTGCAGTGAATGGGTGCCGTCAGAATGAGAGTCCAAACAGCTGATAAAAACATCACAATAATCCTCACCACTCCAGTCCATCAGTTAACATCTTGAGAAGTGAGAAGCTGTGTGACTGCAAGAAACAAATCTATCTTTAAAACATTTTAACTTTAAACCATTGCTTTTGACCAAAATATGAGTCCATAATCAAAAATAACGCTTCCACCAGTGAAAAAGTACATCTCCTGTTGTGCTCTCATATCAGTGTCCACTGACATATTTGTTTAGCGCTGTTTGGGACTGTTTTTGCTTGAAAAATGTGCATATTTCTCCTAATTCAGGCCAGACGATTTTTTTCACTGGTAATATTATGGATGGAGGACTTATTTTTGTGTGAACTGTTCCTTTAAGAGCAAATGTTGAAAATGAATAGTACTAATAAATAAAGGAAATAATGTGCATAAATATAAAATAAAATAATTTAAATAAATTTGACTAAATTAATAAAATAAAATAATGATTCTATATAAAATAAAATAAAGTGTGAAATATAGACAACTAAGAAAGTAAAAAGTCTCACTCTCTCTCCTTTGCTCTCTTTCAACATGAAGTTGTTTATCTGACATCAATAACAAATCTCACCCGAAGGGCACTATAATCCAACACAAATCTGCATTTATCAGCCCATAACACTGTCAGGTGTAAACGAGCAGAATTAATTTGGAAAGTTGACAGAGCTGTCAATAAATCTGACAGCTGTGGACAGGAGACCTGACGGAGAACTGACAGATTTAGCCCGACTGAGCTCATCAAAGCACTCTGATTTATGCTCTCTGTGGCGTGATACAGTGTGATTTTTCTGCTGATTGGTGGGTTACTGAGGTTTGATTATGGGATATGTGTGATGCCATCTGTAGTAATATCATATTTGAGAACAGGAGCATCAGCTGCAATGACAAGACTAAGCGTTTTGAGGCCCTCATGGTTATGTATTTATATATATATATATATATATATATATTGGAAGCATCACATCATCAGGATTTATGTCATGCTGAGATCAACATTTGCTTTGCTGTCAAGCTGTTTGTTTTTTTTGTATTTTTTAAAAGAAAAGAATAGGTGTGTGGTTGAGACACTTGCTCTTGATGAAAAAAAATCTACATTGCTGCACTCTTTTTTATAATAGATATAATAGAATCCGATCCTTTCAAAAAAAGGTTTTAAATTTGCTGGCTGAATGACAGAGCGTGAGGGAGGGAGAGAAGATACGTGTCAAAAAGTGTGAACGTACATGACTGCAGTTGCAGCTAAGCACGGCCGGTCAGGTTGGGAGACAGTGATAGGAGTAAGGGATGTACTGCTAGCAAATCGTTGTCCTCATCAGCAGGCTGCTGGAAGAGCCAGACTTATTAAAAATCTGCCCTCTTTGTCGGAAACCCGGGGGGGATCCTTCCGGAAAGCGCTACAAGCCAGCAGGCTAATGTCTGCCACCATTACTGAGCCACAGTGAAGGAGACACAAGAGAGAGTGTGTGTGTGTGTGTGTGAGAGAGAGAGAGAGCGGAGTGTATTTAATGGCCCATGGCTCAGAGAACGTCAACTATAGGCTTATGAATAATGGGGTGTTGTTGACGATGCGAAACTGCACAGGGGAAGATGCTATGCATCACATTACACCTCACAAACATGCTCACGCTCATACATACACATACTGGCACATTTATATCTCACACTATAGAGTGAACTGTGCTGAAAAAGAGATGATGATGTCATATGTTTTGTCATATTTGACTAAATATTGGATTTAGGCATATATATGCTGCCTTCAGAAAACAACACTCATTAATTATTTTATTCTGATTTTAAATTAAAGCACATTTAAAGGGATTTTTTTCCCCACACCTATGAGTCATTGCACAATAATACAGGAACGTGGAGTAGAGGCACATTCTGCCTCAGAGTGAAAAGATATGATGATAAAATGAGATTTGTGAGATGTAAAATAAAAATTCCATCTCACAAGTGTGAGATATAATGTAGATTTACATTTAAAGCCACAGTTGGAAGATATTAAGCCACAATTATAAGCAGTAAAGTTGTACTTGGGGGATATAAAGTCACAGTTGGGAGATTTAAAGTCACAATTACAAGAAATAACATCATGATTGTGAGTTTTATTGTCATATAAGATATAAATTGCAATAAATAATAATATATAAATAGTTGTATATAGTTGAGATATAAGGCCAGAATTACAAGAAATAGAGTTGAAATTGTGAGAGATATTCACAGTTGAAAGATATGAAGCCGGAATTACAGGAAATAGTCACAACTCTGAGATTTAAAGTCGCAATTGCAAGAAACAAAGTTACAGTCATGAAATAAAGTCAGAATTACAAGAAACATAGTAACAATTTTGAGATATAAAATAACAGTTAAAAGAAATGAAGCCAGAATTACAAGAAATTAAATTGCAATTACAAGAAAAAAAAGTCAGAATTGTGAGATTTAAAAGCAGAGTTGAAATATATATAGCCAGAATTACAAGAAAAACTAAAATTGCAATTGCAAGAAATAGTCACAATTCTGAGATTTAAAGTCACAATTACAAGAAATAAAGTTACAGATAGATTTAAAATCACAGAAGATATAAAATAAGAATTACAAGAAATTTTGATTTTCTCAGTTCATGACACCTTTAAAATAACAGTTAAAAGATATAAAGCCAGAATTACAAAAAAAATAAGATAAAATAGTGAGATTTAAAGTAACAGTTGGGAGATACACTCACCTAAAGGATTATTAGGAACACCTGTTCAATTTCTCATTAATGCAATTATCTAATTAGACTGATTCAAGACTGATTCAAGCTGATAGAAGAGCAACTTTGACTGAAATAACCACTCGTTACAACCGAGGTATGCAGCAAAGCATTTGTGAAGCCACCACACACACAACCTTGAGGCGGATGGGCTACAACAGCAGAAGACCCCACCGGGTACCACTCATCTCCACTACAAATAGGAAAAAGAGGCTACAATTTGCACAAGCTCACCAAAATTGGATGGTTGAAGACTGGAAAAATGTTGCCTGGTCTGATGAGTCTCGATTTCTGTTGAGACATTCAGATGGTAGAGTCAGAATTTGGCATAAACAGAATGAGAACATGGATCCATCATGCCTTGTTACCACTGTGCAGGCTGGTGGTGGTGGTGTAATGGTGTGGGGGATGTTTTCTTTGCACACTTTAGGCCCCTTAGTGCCAATTGGGCATCGTTTAAATGCCACGGTCTACCTGAGCATTGTTTCTGACCATGTCCATCCCTTTATGACCACCATGTACCCATCCTCTGATGGCTACTTCCAGCAGGATAATGCACCATGTCACAAAGCTCGAATCATTTCAAATTGGTTTCTTGAACATGACAATGAGTTCACTGTACTAAAATGGCCCCCACAGTCACCAGATCTCAACCCAATAGAGCATTTTTTAGGATGTGGTGGAACGGGAGCTTCGTGCCCTGGATTTGCATCCCACAAATCTCCATCGACTGCAAGATGCTGTCCTATCAATATGGGCCAACATTTCTAAAGAATGCTTTCAGCACCTTGTTGAATCAATGCCACGTAGAATTAAGGCAGTTCTGAAGGCGAAAGGGGGTCAAACACAGTATTAGTATGGTGTTCCTAATAATCCTTTAGGTGAGTGTATATAGTCACAATTACGATAAATAGTTGAAATTGTGAGATTTAAAGTCACAATTGTTTGAAATATAAAGTTGAATTACAGTTACGGGGAAAAATAGACTTTCATACATTGCTGGTATTATTGTGCAGTGACTTTTTTTTCTTTTTTCTTTGAACCCAACAAAATTTCTGTAGCTCCATGGATTATAATGGCAAAAGCCACCTAATCGGTTCCAAGTAAGCTGAATGTGAATGCCAAAGAGTATTCACATTCATTCAGTTTCTCCAGGTTTTACAAACCTTCTTGACCCAGACACTATGAGACCAGACCATCCTATCAAATTAGAATAACTGAGCCAGAACGGCGGTTGTCAAAAAAGTGACCAGTAGGAGTTGCAGAGCGAAGACTGACATGGCAGAAACTCTCCAGACATCAACAGACTCCTCTGTAGTTCACAGATTCTCTTTGGAACAATGACCAGAGGGAACGACACTTCTGAGAAAGTCATGCCTGGAGATTGCTAAAAGCCTTGTGACAAAATCTAAAACCTTTTTGAAAAATATTTTGCCACTGAGATTTATAGCGCAAAGCACTGTCTTTGACACCAACCAGATAAAGCCCACCCAACATTATCCTTAAGGTGGGATCGCATTAGCAAAATTTCATAGGCAACAAAAGGTCCATAGTCTATTGTTCGTTGTGTAGTAATGAATGAAGCATAGCTCATGCAGAAAACACTTTCAAACCAAGTGGATTTCTGTTGGTCAACAAAATAAATCCACGAGACCAACTCGAACTGATTGCAAACATATAGGGAATGTTTTTTTGTTTAGTTTTTTTTTTACTTTTTTTTTCCCCGATCATAGGAATTCCTATTGATAAATTCACCAGTGTTAAATGTGACCGCACCTTTACTGTCAAGCATATTGTGTTCAAAATATGAAGATATGTCTTGAAATAAATATATTCAAGTTCTGGAAAATGCAGAGCCAGGGTGAATGCATAAATGTGTTGAATCTGTTAAAGGGGGAAATTACAGAAGAAAAAACTGAAGATAAGATATAATAAGATAAAATAGTTGAGTTGAATAATTTCTTAAAGCACTGTAGATCTAAAGTCTATTGAAGAGTAATGAAGATTTAAGGAATAGTTCACCAAGATGGAAAATTCAGTAAAGAAAGGTTTACTCAAAATCATGTCATTTTAATAGATTAAAAACAGCATTATTAATTAAACAAAACAATGTTTAGATGTGAGTAATAATCAATCAAATTAACTTCTTAAAATAAAATCTTTCAAAATGAGTGACTGATTAAAAGTTAAAAAAGCTTTTATTTTAAGGGAAGAATATCCATAATTTTTCCTACAAAAACGAACCATCCATTTTGTATTTAATAGTCATACACTGTAAAAAAAATTCCGTAACATTTACGGAAAAAAACTGTCAGCTGTGGTTACCAGAATTCTACCGTAAAAAATACGGTAGCAACGTTTTAGGTTTTAACTTAAATTTACAGTTAAATACCACAATTTCTTTAACTGATATAATCTTAATATACCAACCTATTAAAGTACTGAAATCTGTTTTGTTCCTTTGAAATACACTGATAACCACCAATTGCAGGTGATGATGAGAAAGTCACATGATGAGCCAAAGCCCATCACAAGCAACATTTAAACAATAGCATATACAGAAGGTGCACAGTGTCATTCACACAAGCACTAAACACCATCATGGTGAGACTCATTAAACTGAAATATGCTATAAACATTAATTTAACAACATTAGATGTAACATACAACCCTAATAAACATAATTGATAAGAAAAAACTAAGAAGAAACATAGTTATTTCAAAGAAAAAACTTCAAATTCAAACAGAATTTGAAATGGAACGCATGGAATTCTGGGAACGTCAGTTTACGGTTTTTCCCTGTAAATTTTACAGGAACTTTCCGTTAACCATGTAACAGGTTTTTACCGTAGCATTTTCACAGTTTTTTACCGTTAAAATCACGATCATTTTTTACAGTGTACAACTTTGGCCTGAAATTAGTAAATAATGACAGAATTTTCATTTTTGCATAAGATAATCATTTAAACTGCCATGCTGCTGTGCAAGCAATGCATTTATAGTGTTTTGTGTAATTAGACCAGACAGCTGAGCTATAAATCTGGATTGAACCGTAAGTACTCTGCGATGGCCAGTGTGAGGGACTCGAGTCAGTTCATGCAACTGTGACCAGATTTGACATGCAAGACATGCATAATGATGCATTTTATTAATCAGCAATGTGTCATTTGATGGTGAGGCCAGTGAAGATGTAAAAATCTAATCTCCAGCAGAAAAATCCTTGCGGGTGAGCCCTGTAAATGTCTTGACATTTCCTCCAGTGAGAGGCATTATTCTGTAGTATACAAATTTTACAACCAGTTTTTGTTTGAGAAGGCCTGACTCATTCTCCTCAGTCCTCGTGAAAGCCGAACCTGAGCATTCTCATTATTTAACCCTGTTGCTCAGCCAAAGGAAGGAGAGATGAATGAAGTGCAGACTGACTCACTTCACTTTGACTGCTGTTTTGTCAGCTTTTACTCAGCGGTCGGACTGAGATGAGGACTTTAAGAGGTCTGGTCATTCAGCTGTGAGGTTAATTAGACGCCACTTTACTGCAGATATGTTTATGGAGCGATCAGTGATTAGCGTTTGGAGAGTCTGTCGGTGCCGCATCACTGTGGGTATACTGATAGTCAACATTAAACAGCATTCACAGTGCATTTCACTTCAATAATGTGACTCACAAAGCAGACAGTTCTGGTCCTGGATGCTGATTGGTCTGTAAAATGTATCTACATACACTATATACTATCGTCTATGACTGTTTCTGTGTGAGGATATGCCATACCCATAGAAAATGAGTCTTAGTTTATATTAATCTAAGCCGAAGATGGCACTTGATGAATTTAACATTTATTTTGTTTTTATTATTAATTCATATAAATTATCAAATAAGTATTTAATATATTATAAATTATTAGTCTTAATAGATAGAACCTCAATGAATGAACAGGCAGATAATAGAAAATATAAGTATTTTATTATTATTATTATTATTATTGTTGTTGTTGTTTTAAAGCACTTAATTTACTCAATAAAATTGATTAAAGATATTAAATCAAAATGTAATATTTTAAAGTTTTATTTAAATGATAAAACATGGTAAATATATTCCAAATAATTATTAATAAATAGCACTTAATTTGCTTAATAAAACTGAACTGGAAAAAAATATTACACTTAAATGTACATTTTTATTAATTGTTTAAAGATTCAATTAAATTATACAATATTTTGTATGTCAATTATAAATATGTTAACTATATTATAAATTATTATAATTAATAAATAGCAAAATATATTAAATGAAAATCTTAATTAAATCTTAAATCATGAAATGGTATTATTATTATTATTATTATTATTAAATAGCACTTAATTAGTGTGCTTAATAAAATGTTCTAAATATATTCAATGTAAAAAATGACATTATTTTTAATCTATATACATGAGTGATCACGTTAGTCATGTGAGAAATGATGTGAAGCAGAATTGATTTGATCCATCAGGATTTGATTGGATATTTTGGGTGAAAACAGGTTAGGTTAATGTTATTTTTCCCTTGGTTACAACAGCAGAATAGAAAACCCATTTCAGAGCAGAGGAAGTTATTACATTTTGATGAAAGATTATGAAAGCAAACTTTTTTTTTCTCTCAATAACATGCACTGATAAATCGTGGACAATAACACAAGGAACACTTATTAACAAAGAAAAAGGTGGGTCAATATTGATCGCTTTTTAAAAAAATATATATATCTGAGAAATGTTACAGACACATTAATGGTAAGATATCAATGATCTAACAATAAGACATGAACCCAGGAGTGTTTTACTGTAGGAGAGCGATGATATTGTCAGATGTAGGAGAACAAATTGGTTGCTCTTGAGCAGCAGCGTGAGCATAGCTCCATCTGTATCTCTCTCAGTCTGTGTCTGTGTCTGTCTCTGACGTCTGTATTAACTCTGCACTCTCTCCTCCTGTGTGTATGGGAGCAGGCAGTGTTTAATGGCGTTAGGAGGCAGGAGTGAGCGTAATTGTGCCGCCTCTAAATTTATAGAGGCTGACAAGTCAGGCCGGGGCTGCTGGGTAATCTCTGTGTAATTGAGAGTGGAGGTCACCGGTGGGAGACGGCACTGCTCCGCCAAATCCCACGGGCTCCTGTGTGTCTGTAACTACCATGATACAGTGTTTGCAGTGCTCTTCACTTTACAAATTACAGTGATAGCACTAAAATGCTATTTGGCCTGATTATACAAAAAAAAAAAAAAAAAAATGGTCAATCTCTGGATAAAGCAGACGTTGAAAACCTTTTGACACAAAGGGCTATTTTTCTTAATCATTCTCTCTGTACAGTATATTAGGGTATACAATTTTACATTTATTATAAATTATAAAATGTATCAGTACATCTACTCAACCTTTTAAAAGTTTGGGGTCAGATCTTTTTAAAGATATTATTATTATTATTATTATTATTAGTGGTGCTTGCCAAAGGCAAGGCATCACTATTATTATCTTGCATACTTATTATTCTGCTTCTTCGTCTTCTTCTTCTGGACAAAACTTTGGTTCGCTACTCCTCCTGCACCGTTTGTCACAGACCCATGAGGTGTCAAATCGACCGGCTCATTGAGGAGAGGTGTGCTGTATCTTTTCTAAGCGATTGGATCTACGATGTTCGCACAGCGGACGAAAAAGTGGGCAAAAAGTCCCATTGGCTTACAATGCTGGAAAGTTCGTTAATTTGAATTAACTCTCTCTCTCTCTCTCTGTAACTCCCACACACTCATTTGACTCATCCTTTAAGTCAGGGGTTTTCAACCTGTGGGGCGCGCCCCCCCAGGGGGGCGCCAGCACCTGTCAAGGGGGGCGCGAGCATCAATTAATTCAGAGACATTGCCTTGAAGATTTATGAATACGAGCTTTCAATTCTTCAGCCATCCGCTAGGGGGCAATCTGACTCCCGCTGTTCGGCGACAGTGAGAATGGTGTATTTACGGTTAGTCATGTCAGAAATCCAACCACAGATTGGCATGTTGTTATCTCAGAAACAAGCTCAGCCATCACACTGAATCAGGTAAACTGGTTATATGTTTATGTTTCTTAATGCTACGCACTGGAAACGCAGCAAACAATATGTGAATGATGTTCGCACACTTTGGGCTCGCGGGGGGGTGTTGGGGGGGCGCGAGTGAAATTAGACAAACTTAGGGAGGCGCATGTCCTAAAAGGTTGAAAACCCCTGCTTTAAGTAACCAATAGAGAATGAGAATGTGACGTAATGCCGCGTTGAGTTCTGGGAAACCGCGTTGTTTATCCACCATACTTGCAGGATAGCACTGCCTTTGCGCTATTAAGTTTAGGGCAGTATTTTATTTTTTGTTGTGATTGTGTAAAATGTCACCATTGTATGTCATTCATGCTGCATCGAGAATTGCAATAGTAACTCAGATCATCGTTCTGAGAGAAAACGGGATAAAACTGTTTTTTCACCTTTTTTCTGTGTAAAAACACCAAAGGAAGCAGATCGCGGAGAAGACGCCAAATAGTAAATCTGTTAATGTCGCTGATTAAACCTACTGCCTCTCACTCAATAAAAGAATCACATTTCTGTTTGTTTTTTGAAAGATTTGATTTTGTTGGTTTAATAATCAGCGTTACCTTCTTTGCTAGTATGACTTGTGGCTTAAGTTAAACAATTATTCATTCTTCATTGTATCGTTGTAGGGAAGAGAAGCTAATTTATCACAGTGCATGATAATTAGATTTGTTTAGCTTGTGAACAGTTTTATAGCATTTTAAAAAGCTGGTTTAATGTACTAAGACAGTGATGCTAAAAGACATGCAGGTGAGGCAGAGTATTAAAACGACATGTTTAAACAAAGAGTTTTCCTCCCTTTAGAAAACTGTAATGTACACTAAAGGCAAAAACATAAAGAATGAAGAATGAGAAGTAACCATGGAAACGGACAGCGTATCCTGCTAATATGGCGGCGCCTTCCCGAAATGCAACGTGGAGTGAAAAGAATGTGACGTAACTCCTCATTCTCTATAAGTAATGACCTATGATCTTCATAGCCACACCCTAGCAACCACCCCATAGACCTCCATTGAAAACAGATCAAAAGGGATATCTTTGGATAGAAGTGTCATAGAAACATGTGGGTTTTGCTCTTTTGACTCATGATCGCAAACAGGACTTCCCTCATGCATGCTACACATGCTAGCAGTGAATAGCTACATGTTAATAGTGATTAGCTAAGTGTTAAACCAGACTAAGAACATACTAAGAGCTCTATAAAACTACATAGTAATGATGTGTGACAACTACCAACCGCTTAGCAACATGATAGTAACCACCCAGAACACCCTAGCAATGCCCTAGCAATCGCCTAGAAACACCCTAGCAATTGAGGGGCGAGTTTTGCCACGGCAAGCATCACTCACATTTGGAGAGGCTATTAAGCTGTGCGAGAACATACCCTGCAGTAGGGTATAAGTTGTACCCCTGGGGCGCAAGAGCAGCCCAAATTTGCCCCATAGACATACTATGGTGAGGGAAACAGCATCTGAACACATGTGTTTTTCCTACTATGGTAATTTACTTTGGAATTTTTCATTGAACATAACTCTGCATCACAATGTCATAGAGACATGGGGGCGGGCTCATTTTACTCAGCCAACCAATCAGACTCTCAGGATCATTGTGAAGCTGTCAAGCCTCGCCCTAGCATCCATTTAGAGAACCCTAGCAACTGATCATATAAACTGCCATTATAAAATATGAATATCTTTGGATCACAATGTCACAGAGACACGAGGGTGGGTGTTTTTGACTCGGGACAGCAAACAACCAATCATGAACCACCATTGACACTTCCTAGCCACACCCTAGCAACCATTATTGACGACCCTAGCAACCCAAAGAGGTGTATCTTCAAATCTGAATGTCATAGAGATATGGGGGTTTGTTTATGTCATTCATACTGACAAGCTGTCTTTGGAGTATAATCATTGGCAGCTGCCAAGCCACTCCCTAGCAACCAAACAATGTACCCTAGCAACCGTCTAGCAAGACCTATATCTTTGCATCAGAATATTGGACATACATGGGAGTTGGTTCTTTTGACTCATGCTAGCAAACGGGACTTCAAACATGCTAGTCATGCTAGCAGTGAATAGCTACATGTTAATAGTCATTAGGTAAGTGCTAATTCATGTTAAGAACATGCTAAGAAATCTATAAAACTCCATAGTAATGATCTGTGAAACTAGCAACTGCCTAGCAACATTCTAGCAACCCCCAGGTACCATAGCAACCACACTGGGTACCCTAGCAACGGCCCTAGCAACCACACTTGGTACCCTAGCAACGGCCCTAACAACCATCCTGGGTACCCTAGCAACCGCATAGCAACACCCTAGCAACCACATAGCAACACCTTAGCAACCATCCTGGGTACCCTAGCAACCGCCCTAGCAATCACCCTGAGTACCCTAGCAACCATACTGGGTACCCTAGCAACGGCCCTAGCAACCACCCCGAGTACCCTAGCAACCAGCCTGGGTACCCTAGCAACGATCCTAGCAACCATCCTTGGTACCCTAGAAACCACATAGCAACACCTTAGCAACCATTCTGGGTACCCTAGCAACCACCCTAGCAACTTTCTAGCAACCACCCTGAGTACCCTAGCAACCAGCCTGGGTACCCTAGCAACAGCCCTAGCAACCATCCTTGGTACCCTAGCAACCGCATAGCAATACCCTAGCAACCACATAGCAACACCTTAGCAACCATCCTGGGTACCCTAGCAACCACCCCGAGTACCCTAGCGACCAGCCTTGATACCTTAGCAACTATTTATTATTATTATTATTATTGTGTAATTTTTTTTAGCAAGGACACATTCAGTCATTAGAGGCATTAAAGGCGTTTGCTTAGTTACAAAAGGCTTCTGTTAATATATCTATTTCAAGTTTCCACAAAAATCAGAAACAGCACAACTGTTTTCAATACTGATAATAATAAGAAATATTTATTTAGCAAATCAGCATATTAAAATGATTTCTGAAAAATCATTGATAGAGTACTGATGCTGAAAATTCAGCAAGAATGTATTCACGTAGGAAATGTTTATTTTAAACTATAGTACTTTTTCACAATATTACTGTTATTACTGTATTTTTGATCAAATAAATGCAACCTTGGTGAGCAGAACAGACTTAAAAAAAAGCCCAAACTTTGGATATGCTAATCAGAGATACCTATGCATCATCATACACTATATGACCAAAACATATGTTGACACTCGCTCTAAATTACACGATTAGCTGTTTCAGCTAAATCACTAACAGGTGCAAAAAATCAATCATACAGCCACAAAACGCTTGCAGACAAATGGGTCGCTGTCATCACGGCACTGTTATAGGATTCCACCAGTAAAGTGCTTTACTGACTCAAGCGTGGAAGAAGCCCAGAGCTAAACGCCACCGAATACCCTGGACTGTCCTGCATTCACCAAGCACGTGTGGACGTGTTGTTTGAGTGTCCATATACTTCTGGCCACGTTTGTGTGTGATGGAATGATATTTACCACAGTCTGAATGCAAAAGCAAAATGCTTTAGGAAATAAGTGGTGGATTTTTTAAGATGCCAGTGTGTCTACCGATCTGACGTCGACTCAGGCCTCCAGAGTCTGTGGCGGTGTTGATTGCCCGTGTGCAGGTGTGCCGTTGTCACGCTACCTGAGATGCAGCAGTCTCACAGATGAAACAGGTGCGACTCGTCCCAGACAAGCAGTCAGCTCGGCACCAGTCGCCATCCTGTCAGAGCAGACCCCTTCAAATGGAGCTGTCACTTTATCACTTTGAAGGAGAGCGAGAGAGAAAGAGAGGATGGAGAGAGAGAGTGAGATGGCAAGTCCACCTGTCAAAACCACACATTGCCATCGCTACAGAGAAGCGCCGCTGATGAGCTGGAAATACTCAGCGCGTAAGGCTGCTGTTTGACGCTGTGGGCAGAGAGAGAGAGAGAGAGATCTCACATGTTTCCTGAGGTCAGATGAGATGAATTCTAGGACAGATGGAACAAAGACTTTGAGGCTTTCATCATTTGCTTCTAGACAATTGTCTCAGTTCATAAATAGACTGTGACGGTGACTGCCCACTTTTTCAGCAGTCTTGATATTTTTCCCATTCATTTTTTTCCAAAGGCATTTAAAAAAACCCTTCAAAAAATACTTGTAAGCCTTGAGCCAAATCTGCATTGTAAAAAAAAAAAATTCCTCTGTGGTTGCCAGATTTATACTATAAATAATACTGTAGCAAAATTCTAGGTTTTACAGATTGTACTTGTATTTGCAGAAATTGCAGAAAGAAATTAGCATTTTCTCACAGCAGCTAGAATAATTAAATGTATCATTTTGATGGCATATTGTAATCCAGAAAGGATTATGTGTTTATGAAACACATGTGAATGAAATTAGATTATATTCCAGTTTTAAATGTGCTTCTGATTACAGATATCCTGGGATTACACAAGATTTGTATTTTAAAGAAAACCAGTTCGAAGGCAGCATAGATTGCTTTTTGGGTTAAAATAATTTCTTAATATGAAATTCGAATGGCATGACAATTAGATTAGACTGTACAGAAATTGAAATCTACATGTTAATACACTCTATACTCATTGTCACACAATGCTGATGTTGTTAACATTGATACTTTGAGAATAAAGTATAACAGTAATAATAATTTGCACGGTTTGATCATGTTATATGAGGTAACGATCTTTAGATTAAATCACCATTGGTAGCACGGTTTATGGTAATATTTTTTTTCCTCAGTTGGGCAGAACATACGTGACAGACTTCTGTGATTGCGAAGTGCAGTAAACATCCATACCGGTGCGGTGACTGACAGCCACACATTCACCTCAAAACATTAGATTCATCCGTGCTGGAAACGTGCCGACTCACAACCCACGCAATCAAGATAATACTGCAAGTAACTGCAATTTCCAGGTTTTCAAACAGAGATGGTGACAAAGAGGCAAAACTTACGGACTGCAGCTTTAATTAAACAACATAAGATGCAACGTAAACCCTAATGTACATAAGATGATGAGAAACAAAATGGTTGTTTTATTGAAAATTCATCAAATAGCTGTCAGTTTATAATTTTCACTGTTAATTATAATGGGACTAGTTCTATTTCACTTCCAAAAACTGTACATTAAAGGGGTCATATGACATTGCTAAAAAGAACATTATTTTGTGTATTTGGTGTAATGCAATGTGTTTATACGGTTTAAGGTTAAAAAAATACATTATTTTCCACATACTGCACATTATTGTTGCTCCTCTATGCCCTGCCTTTCTGAAACGTGCCGATTTTTCCAAAGCTCATCGTCCTGAGAAGCGAGGCATGCTCTGCTTGGCCAGCTATCCAGTGCGGTGTGATTGGCCGAATACCTCAAGCGTGAGACGGAAATGTTACACCCCCTTACTGTATTGTGATGCCGTGTCCTGGCGCAACGACACAAAAACAATAAAACCCATTACAAATGAGGCATTTGTTGCATCCAGTGGGGTTGCAAATACAACTTAACCACTGATTTCTAGTTGGGTCCTCTTTTGGATACCCCAAACGAAGTAGTTTCACTTTCACAACGAAACACAGCGTCTCCACGACATGGCACCAGCATTAACAATACTACAGCGAGAATAATAGTTCCGCCTTCTGTCTTTGCGTATACGTTTGGGCGGTGTTTTGCAAATCTTCCCACACCATGACGTAGACATGTAGGGGCGTGTTTGAATGAGCCGTTTTAGGTGGGCATGCTCGGGTCTTAACTTTTATAAACAATATCTCTTTGGTTTTGAGACTTTAGTCTTTGCAACTTCAGGGATCTTATCCATGCACAAACAGCTTGTAACACTCCAAAGAGAAAGGAAATCTTGAAATCACCTCATATGACCCCTTTAACATTTTATGAAGTGACCCATAAGATTTACTACTGTTTTGTACCATTTCAAATAAAGTAACTTACTGTTAACCAATTTCTGGGTTTTTACAGTATTTTACTGTTAGAATTACATTTTTAATAGTGCATCAGCATAAAAACAAATATTAGCAATATAAAACCAATTTGAAACTAAAATAGACAAAAAAAATGAAAATGGCAAAAATGGACGTCTTTCCCTTAAAGGAACAGTTCACCAAAAAATGAAAAATTCTTGACCTCAAGAAGGCCTTTGACACTGTAAACCACATAATTTAATTCTTATGTCTAAATTATTAAGTTTTAATTTCTCTCCACATACTTTAAGATGGAGTGAATAATACTTGTCAGGTCCCACAGTATGTTAGTATACAGAATTATAAGTCTGCTCCCCTAAGTATATCCACTGGTGTTGCACAAGGATCTATTCTGGGTCCTTTACTTTTTACGTTGTACATCAATGATCTTCCATCCTTCGGTCTTAACACTATGTCATAACAGATGACACTGTCATTTATATACACAAGTAGTGTGTCACAAGTTGCAAATGAACTTACAGAATCCCTGGTTCATGTTTCTTCTTGGCTAGAATAATGCTGCTTACAGTTAAACATCTCTAAAATAGTGTGTATGTTCATTACCAAAACTAAGAGTTTAAGTGTAGTGCCAGATGTATTTGTATCAGGGGAAAGATTACAAGTTGTATCTGAATATAAGTACCTCTGTGTTCAGATTGATTCGTAACTTTCATTTAAGGCGTAGGTTAAAAAGGTCTGTAACCGGGTCAGATTTAGTTTATCAAATTTTAGATTTATTCGTGATTATATGTCGTCTGAGGCCGCTTTGATGTATATGCATTGCATGATTATTTCTCATATTACTTACTGTTTAACTACTTGGTCGCAAGCTAGTATTACTACTCTGAAACCACTAGAGTCTTTGTATAAACAATAACTAACCATACGCCTCACACTGCAACAAATGTATCGTCCCAGAAGGAAGCCTCTTCTAAAGATGATGCAAAAGAAAACCTGCAAACAATTTGCTGAAGACAAGCAGACTAAGGACATGGATTACTGGAACCATGTCCTGTGGTCTGAGACCAAGATAAACGTATTTGGTTCAGATGGTGTCAAGCATGTGTGGCGGCAACCAGGTGAGGAGTACAGAGACAAGCGTGTCTTGCCTACAGTCAAGCATGGTGGTGGGAGTGTCATGGACTGGGGCTGCATGAGTGCTGCCGGCACTGGGGAGCTACAATTCATTGAGGGAACCATGAATGCCAACATGTACTGTGACATACTGAAGCAGAGACATGCTAACGACCCCAAACACACCTCCATGATGACCACTGCCTTGCTAAAGAAACTGAGGATAAAGGTGATGGACTGGCCAAGCATGTCTCCAGACCTAAACCCTATTGAGCATCTGTGGGGCATCCTCAAACAGAAGGTGGAGGAGCGCAAGGTCTCTAACATCCACCAGCTCTGTGATGTCGTCATGGAGGAGTGGAAGAGAACTCCAGTGGACCTGTGAAGCTCTGGTGAACTCCATGCTCAAGAGGATTAAGGCAGTGCTGGAAAACAATGGTGGCCACACATAATATTGACACTTTGGGCCCAATTTGGGCATTTTCACTTAGGGGTGTACTCACTTTTGTGGCCAGCGGTTTGGCTGTGTGTTGAGTTATTTTGAGGGGAGAGCAAACTTAAACTGTTATACAAGCAATACACTCAATACTTTTCATTGTAGCAAAATGTCATTTCTTCAGTGTTGTCACATGAAAAGATATAATAAAATATTTACAAAAATGTGAGGGGTGTACTAACGTCTGTGAGATACTGTTGTCTGCTGTTTAAGACTATGCATAGCTTGAATTCACCACTAAAACAGTTTGTGAATATTAGAACAACTGCTCACCGATCTGTGTGGGGAAAGAGGGGACTATATTATTCCTCTCAAAAGAAGTAATTTCAGTCAGCTTGTATTTTCAGTCAAAGCTGCAAGGGAATGGAACTCCATCCCATCAACAATTAGAAGATTACATACTTTTGGTTCTTTTCAGTCTCATCTTAAAAAATGGTTACTGACAACTCAGCACTGTCAACATTAGTATTGTATTCTTGACAATAGACTTTTTTGTACTAATTGCTCTTGGCTATGTTGCCTTCTCCTGTTGCCATTCTCTCTCTCTCTCTTTCTCTCTCTCTCTCTCTTTCTCTCTCTCCCTTCCCTCATATGTTTACTTTGTTTTAGATAATTCAATTGTATTTTAGTTGCGATTTTTTTTTTTTTTTTTTTTTGGTGTTTATGTGTGAATTTATGTTTCTGTAGTTTTTTTTTCTTTCTCTCCATATGATGGGTTAGGTGATGCTCTGTCTTAGTTTTTAGGGTGACCTTTTAACATTCTGTCAAGGGTCTACAGATGAAAAATAGCCTTTTGGGCTAATTCTGGTACATTTGCAGTCACGTTTATTAATGTGCATTGCCCCTGTAAATAAATAAACTTGAAACTTGAAAGTTAAAGTCACACTGACTTTTATACAAGGATATGCCATTTCTTAACAAGCTCAGGGAAGGTCTGAAAGGTTCATGCATTATTTCTTAAAATCAATTTCTTCTCTGGAGATTTTGAATGAGAATCTATCTTCCGGAGGCCGTCTGCTGCGGCATATTATCCTGAATTGTCTACCTAGGCAAATGTTAGGTATAGATATTCCCACCTCAGTATTTTCAGATGCATGTAACTGTAACCGCATTGACTGTATTTCTGAATGCATATCAGATATGACAGCTTTCACAGACCACATGCAGACATCAGGTGGTATCATGTATGCTGTCAGTAACTCAGGAGCAGAAACACAGTGGGAAATGCGATGAAAGCGCTTGAGGTCAGATCAATGAGCTGCGCTGTGGCTAAAGACTTTCACCTAGGCAGGAGGAAACTCTTTCAATCCCAAATGCAGGAGGAGTATTGATTACAGTTTTCTTTTTGCTGTAATGAGTCCGTACTGATTACTGAACTGAATGTGTCAAAAGGAAAGTGAGTTCAGGCCTTCGGTCTTTAATGCAGTCATAACACGTGTATGTGCTCCTTAGCTAATTATCACTTCCGTTCTGAAGGTGCATATAGTTAGTTAATATATCAGATACTATTACCCTGTACTAATAAAAAGTACTGTAGTATTACCTTTTGCATAAACCATGGGAAACTAATAAAAATGTATTTATATTTTTAGTGTTATTTATTTGGTTTGTACAGTATCTACACTAACTTGAAGAATAATTTTTGACATAATACCATAGTATTACAATGGAACTTTTTTCCATTTATGCATTTTGGCATATTTGCAATGCATTTAATGATCACATTTTATCAATTTTTGCTTTCCTTAGAAATCGAACCCATGACCTTGACATTGCTAGCACAATGCTTCACTGTTTGAAATACAGGAAATAATTTTTCAGAACCATTCATGGTTCAAACCTCCATTGTATATAAGGGGCGTTGTTAGGCACGACACAGAGCCTAATTCACATTAGAACTTATTATTATGAATACCATATAAATGTGTATCATATTCATAATATATGTATAATATATATATTAACATTTAGTAATTTAGCAGACAATTTTATCCAAAGCAACTTACAAATGATGACAATAGAACCAACAAAATATACATATAAAAATATAAATGTATAATATTACTAGTACTAGAAGTTTTATTAAAATGACTATTCATTTACAACAGTTTCACACCACCTGTTTACTAACAAGATAATTCTCAGTTGACCTCTGAATATTCTTGACTGAAGAGGGGAAATGTGCAAGAGGTTGTGCAAATGAGTCGGGGGCCAGTGAGTGCTCCGATCGGATCAATATAGTAATTAGAGAAGCAGGGCCAGTGAAGAAGAGTGTCTAACCCACACAGGAATACTCTGGAAACACTCTCAATATCCTCTCTGAAGGTGTGTGTGCGCATGTTCAGACATGTTAGCCCCTTTAGAGGTCAGAGGTCAATAACTGAGTGACAGGTGTGCGCACAGGGAATTTGAGAGAAAGATTGCTCCCACATCGAAAAAAAAGAGAGATGCATCGCAAGCAGCAATCCAGCATTGACTGTTGAGAATGTATAGTTTAAACACTGAAACTGCATCCAGAGCACAACATTTCAAGTCTTTCCAACAAGGCTACACTGAGGAGAATTAATAATGCAGCTAAAACCAGGTCCAAACTATTGGCATGATGTCTGGTCCACTTTGCAGTTTATTCTAGCCATTTGTACAGGAAGTAAACATTTGACCAACACTAATGAAACTAACCTCAGTTTGTTATGCTGTTATGTGTTGTTTAGAAATGCGTAAGTCTGAAATGAAGGATACAGTAATAGATAAAAAAGCCCTTATTTGTTCATTTTTACGATAAAGTTCCTTTTGTAAACATTAGTTTACATCAACTAACAATGTTAGTTAATGTTATTTTTTAAATCATATCATTATTAAAATCATTATTCAAAATATTATTATACATATTCAAATCAAAAGTGGAATTTGGTAATCTAACATGAACTAAGTTGTATTTTTATCAACTAAGATTAATAAATACTGTAAAACATACTGTATATTTGCTCATCATTAGTTCATGTTAGTCAGTGTAAACTAATGGGAACTTATTGAAAATTGTTACAATTTCTGCATTTTTTTTAAATTTTTTATTATTGTTATTGTTTGTTTGTTTTTGACATTTGGCAAAAATATCCTTTGTTTAATCAAGATTTTGTTAATTATTATATTTTATTTTATTATATTACAGTATATTATATATTATTATTATTATATTTACGGCTGTCAGTTCAACACGTTAACTAAATTAATTAGTATAAAAAATAACGTGATTAAAATATTTTAACACAGTTAATGCACTAGCCCCGCCCCCAGACCTGTACGTCATCTTACATTTCATACAGTTGAATATTGACAAATATGATGCAGGGCAGCAACTCCATCAATGCAGTTATGTCCTAAAATTCAAGATATTGGGGCCAAAAATGCCCCTGTATGAGTTTTTGTCAACAGACAATGGGATTTTTCGCCAAACCTTCGCTAATATGACCGCACCTTTTTTTTTTCATTCTTTCATTAATTGTGTGCATTTTCCAAATGCATTACCCAACTGTGGTTGCAAGTTTCAATCATTACCAACGTAGTTAAACGATTTGGTGTTTCCTGAAACATTTGTAAACATCATTGCAAACTTGTGTGGTTGGAACTACTTCTCCCAAACTATGGTTAGAAGCATAGTTACTTGTTAGTATGACTTCAATAGATCATGCACTTGGACACAATTAGCAAAATTAACATGCAGTACAGTCTATTATCCATTCCATTTCAATAGATGTTTCAGTTCATATATTTTGGCGTGTCAGATGTCAGCACTGTTTTTGAAGAGTGTGCATGTACACAAAGGCATAGAGGAAGTATGAGTTCAGATGGAACCCATCATGGCTAAAACACCAGATAAAGCAAAACGACACATCAAAAACCAGTGAAATAGTCACTAGCTGCCATGTTCTTTACAGCAGCAGCTCATCTCCAGTCGAATTGAATAGTAAGAGTGATTAGTCCACCACCTGTCCATAACGTCATTAACGACAGTCCTATATTGTTAAAAGTGGTTCGAAAGATGGAGATGCAACCATGTTACTACAGATTTGGAAACAGCTGTGACTAGTTGGTTTCTCCAGTGATGCATTGTACTATGGTAGTTAATCAGTGAGTTAAAGGAAGGAAACAATGAGGCCGAGACTAGCTGGCAGACCTGGTTTCAACCTGGTCAAGATGATTAAGACTGATGTATCACCATAGACCAGCAACAAACCAGCTATAGATTTCCAGTGAAAAACCAGCCGGTGATGAAAACAGCAAAGGAATGAAATAACCTGTCTGTAGCGATGAATGAGTGCTAATGAAAACATGGACAGTGGAGGAGATTGAGAGCAGGAGCAGGAAGGATACTGTAAGCTTACATCATAACGCAGGTTATAACGAAGGTGCATACCGGCGAGTCTGTTGGTGTCAAAGCCTCATCTGATAGCGGGATACAGGCCAACGGGGAAGAGAAAGAGAGAAACTAGAGGCGGTGGATGTGTGGGCAAGAGTCACTGACAGATTGATTGCCCAGTGATTTGGGTCAATCTCTAACCCTGTCGCCCCGTGACAGCGGTTGCATTGTCTCAGCCGCTATCGCTTTCCGCTGTCTCAGACTCCCATTAAAAAGCATTTGGGCTTCATTACAGTGAATCGTGTAAACGAGTTACAGGTGCGGGAGGGGGAAAAACAATTTGCATCCCTGATGCACCACCAGAGGCCTAAAAAACGGGAAAACATTGATGCACCTGATTGTCCTCAGTTCGCCTCGGAAAGAATCTGTTCACGTAGGAAACACAATACTCATTATGAGATTTTTGATGCCACAATCCACAAGCAAATTCTTTCGCGAGGAAAACAACCGTCCGCAATTTAAATGTGAATGCACAACTATTCCTGGTAGAATTTAATTAATTTTCTTCTCAAAAGATGGAGGAAAATATGCGGTGTGCGGTAAACAAAAGGCCTCGCTTATGCAAATGAGATTCTTTTTACATAGAACAAATACAACAAATATGATTGAATTGGATGTTTACACCTCAATATTCAAGCAGACGCTTTGCAACCTCCAAGAGTTCTGTATCGTATTGGAAACAGTTTTTTTAGCGTCCGTGGAAACAGAGCTGTTCCCTTTGGAAGAATTCATGAAAGCATTACAGATCCCAGTCTCAATCTAGAGCTATCAGAATATCAGCAGGAAGTTTCATTTGCATGTCTCTCCGTAGGTTTCTCTTTTAAGGTATCTGAACCACCAACCCAAATGCAACCTTAATGGATCTGATAATAGAATCCGACACATTCTTCTGAATGATTTTGACTAATTGGCCAGCATTTGCTTCTGTGTGTTCTGTCTGTTGGTTTCCTCACTGCATCCATCTGCTGTTGTATAGTAAAGCACACCTCTGTGCATTGCATTTATAGCCCTATAAACGTCTGGACAGACACTTAACCGTTTCTGTCTGCGAAAGATCATTCGAGGTAAAACACTAAATAAATCACATTACATCTTGTCTAACAAATGTGCAGTTAAACATGCATTGTTTTGTGTTAGTAACTAGATATATTTCCAGCTATGTTTAAATATTTCGCAAAATTGCAAAAACAATTTACGAATATAGCAATGTTTTAATCACTCATCTAAGAGATTAAAATCGCTCAGGGTAAATTAAATGGATGTCGTCACCACTGTTGTGCTTTTATTAAATATAATAAATTAGCTGCAGTTTAGAGTGCACAAACAAGGTTTTGGTATTTTAGACCAGAGACATGTTTATTTGACAAAATTATTCAGTCGCATGACTTGTTTTTGATGTGCATCTAGAAATTTATTTGGTAACTGTCATGAGTTCTTACGAAAAAAATCCCCCACAAGAAAGTGCATACATTTTTTAAAGTGCATTTTGGAAATTTGATTACGATTTTGATTTCCATTCAGCATTTTTATTTAAAAGATTAAAAATGTGCAGAGTTAGGGAAAACTTAAGTGTTATTCTTGTATCAACATTTCCATTGGTCTGGAAATAATGTCTCTAACAACCAATCAAGTTGACTATGCCTTGAGTAATTTCCTCTGATGTTTAGGTTAGTTAATGATTAAGATTGGGTTTAGTGATCGGGTTAGTGTTAGAACTATGCTTGACAGTACCATCAAAGGTTGATCCAGGACCATGTCTATTAAATTCCGATGTATTTCAAAGAATCACATCGAGTCCCAGAAGCTGAGACTCAGAGATCCAGTTTGTTTAATTGTTTAAACACACAGTTGTTTAATCCAGCAGTCTTATAATTCTCCATTCTGATGCTCTTGTAGATCCTGCGCTTGGGTTCTTTGAGTGAATCTATTTTTACATTGTACTGTAATGTACGGTGTAGATTAACTTAACCCAGCATTAGAGATATTGATCAGTTCCCTCAGAGAAGCGCAGGATTCTCAGATTCCCTGCACCAGCTGCAATAAATCTGCATTTAACATTTCCTTGCTCACCACACCCAGTCTAAAAACTGTTTTTTAAGAGCGATGAAGGGCTCTGGTAGCCATTCTGACAGTAAAGAAGTACCTGTTTGGTTAAGCCTGTATTATTGTGGTTAAGACAATCCTGCCGATGCTCCTTTTAAGTGTCTCAGAGTCTTTCCACCCACAGCACAAGCTTTATTGACTGCCTGAATCCCAGTAATTAGAAGAGAAGAGGCCTCCGCTACTGTGATGAGAGGGCTTTGCTTAGTATTCCTCAAGGCATTTGTTTCATGGGATTTATTCGAGAATAACACCAATAAAAGCGACACATTGTTAGAAATTGAAAATTCTATTTAAATTAATTAAGAAATTGATGCCTGGCCAGCAACAGAGAGAATATGTAATTGTTTTAAGATTCTCATAACAATCTTTATAGACATGAAAAATGCTGATTTACCGGACCTTTTGAGTCACAAATACTAAGAAATGCAATTTGCAGTACTTCATAGAAACCAAAAGAACTCTCTCAAATGTGTTGCAGCTAGTCAAACAATCTAGTTTGGATGAAGAATTTGAAGTTGAACAATATTGCTGAAATGTCCTATAAATTGCAGCATTAATAAATTGTGCGGTTGTAGGATTATTGTTTTGCTCTTTGCTTACGTTGTTGTTATGTCATTAGTTAATATATGATAGATCAATGTGTTGTTACTAACTGAAAATTAGCTGAAAAAGAAATCTAGTTGCTTTGATGAATTTGTTTCAATTTCAGTTGTACTTGGGACAATATTTCAGAAAACCTAAAAATCTAAAAACATCAGTTGAATTTAAGTTTTCTCAGTTCCTTTTTTAACAGACTTGAACAATCACCCTTACAAATGCAACAAAAATGCTATAAATTATTACTATTATTATTATTGAAACAAAAATAAGAACTTTTGGGCCAGTTTTACTAAACAGGGCAAATTATCGCAAATTATGGCCCTTAATTTTTTGTGGTTTTCTATAATTACAATGTCTAATTACAATTTTAAATACTGAATCCACAAGTCAACAAATCACCCTTCTTTATTTTATTGTATTTTATTTCTGTTATTACAAATATAGCTCATTGTTATTTATGAGATATATACCCAAGACCATATTTTGTTGTTTTAGTATATAGACATACCAAAAATAAATTGTAATCATTTTGGCTTCGAATTACCCAGGCTTTTGCTTGAAACTTCGAGTGGCTGTGGAAAGATGATCTCCTTCTGCAAACCTCACGTATTATTCATTTCCCCCTCAGAGGAGGTTTCCTCGTATCACACGCTGCAAGGTATTTGTCATCTCCCTGGGTCTGGGTCACCTTACACGTGGTGCTTTCAGGGTGTTCTGGCAGAAAGAATACAGTAATCTCTATCCCTGCACATATCATCCTTACCAGACCCAGTCCGATCAATATGGCACTGTTCTGCCAAACCGAGACCTTTAGAGTGAGCCAGTGGAAACGATGCAGTTATAATATGTGTTGTATTGTATTTAAGGTTTTGCAGATGTTATATTAACAAACCCAGATGTAAGAGAAGAACTTGAGTGGAATAAATAGATTTTTCTATGCCTGTGGAAAAAGCGGGAAGTGGATAGATATTTGAGTGGCTGTAATTATCTTGGAGATGCACGGATTAATGGCTTCCAGCAACAGGCCCTGGCGCCATGCTGTCTCTAGTGATTTTGAGTGTTTTTCTCTTTCAGCCTTCAATAAGGCAGTGTGCTTGTATTCTTCAGCTCTACAATCCCTTATTCTATTTGCTGGTCATCTTTTATTTCTTGTCTTTGCACGTAGCATCGCTTATAATCCATGCCGTCAGAAAGAGACTCCAAACAGCTGATAAAAACATCCCAATAATCTACACCACTCCATTCCATCAATTAACATTTTATGAAGCAGAAAGTTGCATGTTTGTTGTAACATTTTTTACGTCAAACGTTGAAAATCTTCTGTACATAATATTGCTTTCTTCAAAATGCCTTGGCTTTAAAAAAAAATCTTAATTTCCTATTAATGTAGTTTTTTCACAAGACATTAATTAATGGACTGGAATGGTGTGGATTATTGTGATGTTTTTAACATCTGTTTGGACTCTCATTCTGACGGCACCCATTCACTGCTGAGCATCCATTGGTGAGCAAGTGATGCAATGCTACATTTCTCCAAATCTGTTTAAATGAGGAAAAAAAACGCAATTAAATTCAGAATGCAAAACAATCGTGTTGCTAGAAGGGTCTGTACGCCAGTATGTTTCAGGCCACAGAAAGAGTGCAGAAACCTAACAGTTTTACTTGCAACTCCTGATGCTGTTAAACAGGTTAGACAGCCAAGACTTCATGTCCAGCTCCTGATCCCATGGGGCCTTGCAGGAAAAATTAAGCCTCCATGTGCACCTTTCTAATTAGTTAGGCGCCAGTTTGCTGAAAGGATGCTGATAATAGGCTTAGCCTGTACTCCTGTCATCTTCCTCTTGTCCTCTTTTGCTAAACTAGACTTGACTTCTGAAATTGGTACAAATGAAACCATTATATGCAAAATATAGATATTTCTAGCCCCACCTATTTTTAGGGAAATAATCATTACATTTTAAGGGTTCTGTTTTGCCTAACAAAGAAATAACATGAAACATTAGCAGGCCTTTAGCATACGGTTTCACCAGCAATGAGCTTCTTTCCAATGTCTGCAGTCAGGTAGCACTACTGAGCAAACATAATATTCACAATACAAGCTGATATCTTTTATAATATGTCTGCCCCCTGAGTTTTGCATATTATAGTCATCTTCATAATTACCTCTTCAATTATTTACATGTTATTTACACGAACATGATACAATTTTAATATGCCAAACTAAGCAATCAGTGGAGATGAATGCATTTGTTTTTCGAGTAGTCAATCTTAATTGACCACCATCTTTGAGCAAATATTATAGTTGATGATTACACATCCATTATAGAGTATTACTGCAATACAATCTGCAAACATTCCATGTATGCTTGTTCTTCTGATCAGAGGCAACACTTCTTCCAAAAGTAAATCATTTAAGAAAAGACGTTTTGGAAAATGTTTGAAAGCCTTGATGTGTTAGCTCTGTACCAAACCTTAGCGAGCTGCCTCGCAGTCTTCAATTGTTGGTAACCAAACAAATAAATAGTGTCAAATAGTGTCAAAACTGAAATACAGTTTAGCCATTATATCTATCATGTAATCTTAAAAGTAACTTATTAGAAACACACAATTTCATCACGCTAAGTGTATACAAATGTGACTGAAACTTGAGTTGATTCACAAAAACCTTTTTTTTTTTTTATTTAATGAGTCAACAGGTTTTGAAATTGTTTGTATCATTTGCATGGGTTTCTGGGGTTCAATAGTAGCTGGATATTTTATAAGACAGAAAACTGCTGGAGTGCTGGGTTAGGTGGATATTTACCAGTCCATTGTAGAAAACAAAACTTGAAAATGTCTTCTACTGTTTGTTCGAAGCAGCTCTTTATAGTAGCTTGTGAATGACTACTAGCCAAGTAAAGACTAAAAGTGAATAGATTACCATCACCCGGCATATTTGTTTCTGAAAAACTACAATAATGCTGTCTAGATGGGCAGCTCACTGAAATATTGTGTTAGCATTTCAGTTTTACCAAGGCTTCATGGTCGGTAAATGTTTACATCCCTGTGCTTTTGCTTTAAATGGGTATGTATGATCTAAGAAGGTTTCACATTCTTACAGTCAAGTGCCATAACTTGCTTAGGGATTTTTAATATCATCTCCCAGCAATGCAGAGGTTGGAAATCATTGTTTATAGGCGCCATTAGAGAAGCGCTCTTCTGCTTCTTCTCACCGGTGTTAGGCTAACCGGTTTTATTATTACCGTACATATGACCTGGAAAATGGAAAAAGGCTGCAGGCATATGGTCGCCGGTCTAGTCCCAAGCAGTCGGTGTGATTGACCCATCTGATAATTGAGGAATGCAAGTATGCATCCCTTCCTCTCCATCGTTTATGTAAATGTAGGCAAGCTATCACTGGTTTTACAATGCCCCACCCTTTCCTCCATCTCACCACCTGACGCCGTCAGACCACGATAACTGTCGTCTGACACTGCCGAGACCCGACAGCTCGCTGGCGATTATTGATTGGGTGCAAACACCATAGCAGTATTAAACATTTATGCCTGTGAATACTGACACTTTTGCTTCTCGGGGGGGGTTGCTGCAAGCACGGGATGTCCGGCGTCAAAGTAAATCTGAAAAGACTGGTCATAATTTTATGCAACACCTGTCATCAGATGCGGAAATCTCAAGTAAAATCAGCTGCATGTGCTCTCTGGAAATCAAAACGTCAAAGAACGACCGAGTGATGATAATCTGCCCAAGTAAAAACAATTTTTAAAAAGGGGTATTAATTGGTAAGTGAGATTTTATCCCCTTAAAAAAGGTCAAGTTAAACATTTAACGAGCAATTAAGAAGAGGAAATGCCATCTGGCAATTGGCAACTATAAAATAAATTGGCATAAATAATTAAGGGGAATAACAGGAAGGAGAAGGGAATAAAGCTCTGGGTGGATTGCTGGGCTAATGTCAGCTGTCTCTCTCGCTCTCGCCAGTGTTCAGAGTCATTCATTACTGAGAGAGCCTCTGCCACTAATGCGTGTGATAGATCCCACTGAGAGCCCAGCTCCCAGGAGCCCCTCTCACAGAGCAAATGTAACTGGAAGCCAATCATCACTTACTCCTTTTTGCTTTCTTTTTGTGTTCTCTGTTATCCGAGGCATTAGTGCAGGACTGTATTATGATTCAGTGATTTGACCGTGTGTTTGTGGCTTATGGTAATCGTCTGGTTACGAAGAGCGTCCAAGATAAAGAAAAGGAAACATCTTTTAAAATCTAGTTCAAATGTACTCTTTGTATTCAAGTTGGCAAGACATATTTTTTTGGTCAGTTGTGAGATTTTGGGCTAATTGGCTGTTGTTTCAGACTAGTGGAAAGAAAACATCCAGAATACACACTTAAGTTTTTATTTTATTGCACTTTATCTGTTTGCATCAGGAGATTTTAATTGCATGCATATCTTATAAGGATGGTTTCTCAAATTTAGTTTTTTCTCATGCACTGATCCAGAAATCGCCACTTCAGCAGCACTTAAATACACCAGACTTTACCGATTTATTCTTGTCTATATTATGAGGGGCTTTTTTACGGAGGGGTTTGTTCATATATCATTTCTGGCTGTTGACAGTATTTTCTGCTTTATGGAGTGATAAAACAAGATATGAAAATCTCCAATGTAAAAACCTTTAACTCTGATATGTCAACAAAATTAAATAAGAATTGTACGCCTGGCTTTATCTAGTGTTCAGATTTCTGTTCTGGAAATGTATGCAAATCAGTGCATATTTACTTAGGTAATGCCTCATTTGCATATTTAAACATAACATTTCAGTAGGCTTGTAATACAAAAAATGTTTTGCAGTTCCTAATGTAATCCTAATGTAAAGATTTGGTGCTATATATTAGTTCAATGTCTTACCATTTATCATTTTCAAAAAAATAAGTTACTCTAAAAGTGTCATGTGGTGTAACCATCAAGAAAAAAGTAATAAAATATTTTCCTTACACCTTAAATATGCTTAAGCATACACCTTATATATATATATATATAGTTTTTTTCTTCATATATTTGAGCTGCTATAATACTTTTCATATACTGTCAGCATTCAGAAAATATCTTTGAATATCTTTGTGCATTTAATAATAATTTAATGCCACAAACTTCGCAATATAAATGTCTTATTTTATGTTCCGCAAATACATTGAATTACACAAGAAATTTTGAAGTAAACTGAGTGAAAAGGTATTTTCTTGTAAAACAGTAATCATTTTTTACAGTGTAGGGTTAACAGAGGCTAATGGAATTGGAAGTTAACAGCAGGCGGATTTGTCACCGAGTGCTGTCCATTGGCAGCCATTAAGCGATGCATCATGTCAGGGGTTTGATGTGTTTGATGAAAAACCGAGCTGCTTCTCAAAGTGAGCCATCAGCAGGAGAAATCCTCCACCTCGTGCACTTCACAAAGTCTGAGATCTCTCAGGCCCCCCAGATGCAACAAATGAAAACACAGTCACGATTTCTCCACTACACCCTGCGACGACAATTAATTACGGCGCTTGCAGTAAAGACTAGCCCACTCCCTGCGACAGTCACCCAGCATCTGATTTAGCTTGCAGACCTGTAGAGGCGCTTGTACACAGTGTTATTGAAATATTTAAAATTCATGAAAAGTTAATGAAATGTGTTGCAATGGAAAATCTGAATATTTGTATATAGATTAAAAGTTTGTTTTCTAGCGATTCGCATCAAAATGTTGATATGATTAATGGAAGTGCATTTATTTATTTTTATATATCGTTCAGTGTTCATTTAAGGCTTGATTTTGGTGGTGCTATTTTTTTCCATTTTGATTGATGGATCTAATTATTATGATGTTTAGACAATTAATTATACATCTGAGAACCCCTCGTTAAGCAACTATTGAAAATCACAGGCTTTCATACTGTACTACAGAACTATCGCTGTGATTTATGGGTAGCACTGCATTATGGGAAGAAAGCTCACAGCAGAAACATAATATATGACGAAGGAACAAAGGTACCACCATATGCAGTGGGTTTCCATGACTCTGTGTGTGTATGTGTGTGTGTGTGTGTGTTTCCATTAGCACTGCCACAGGCTCTGGTGCAGTAATGAGGAGGCAGTGCATGGAGAGCGTTTGCTGGATTAAAGGCAGGCGGACGGTGGTGACCCTGCTCGCGTCTGCTGCCATTCAGTAATGCGTTTCACTCAGTGACTGAGGGAATTCAATCAGATCCAGCTGAAAGCACAAAGACTCCATGCCCTTCCTGACCCGCACACACACCCTTGTGCTGTTGCATATTCACTGACGCCCATGGGATATTCCCTCCTGCTACTGGAGCTGCTCACACGAGTCTGAATAATACGTGAAACAGTAGATGACTGCGGCATAAAGTGCTAGACATTATAGGTAGGGCCGGGTTGATTTTCAGTTTGAATGCAATGTTTTGCCACAATTTTATTTTTAAAATCGAGGAATTGTAGTTATTAGCAAATGTTATCGTTAGGGCTGTCACTAACGATTATTTTGGCAATTGAGTAATCGGTCGATTATTCTGACGATTAATCGAATAATCAGATAATTGTCATTTTTTGTTGTTGTTGTTGTTGTAAAAATAGACCTAAGTGAACAATAGCCTTTAAAATCATAGCGATAATAATTAGTTCAAATACAAGTATGGTATACATATGGTTTTATTGAACAAAACTAAAATACATAATGTATTCTAAACAATAGAGCTAACGTACATTACGCATTATAACAATTGCCTACAGAGGGCGCAAACGGCCTGACGATTGTTTTTACTCTTTACTGCGTGATCTAATCCTTGTTTAATATTGAACGAACATCATTTAATTCGAATATCCACTTAATCTAATATTTGGCCATTTCTTTATGACAGAAAAGCTACAGCCACTGAAATTTCTTGATTTTGTGTGGAGATCAAAACTCAGAGTGAGGGGTTTAAACTTTTATTTTGAAATCGGGATGAACAGTTAACGTATTGAGAAAGATATTGATGTTTTCTTGTTTGCGTATAGGTTTATAAATGATTTACCTTACAATTTTGATGAAATGGTGCACGTTGTGTTCCCAGAAGATTGTTATAATAAACCTAAACTCACAACAATATGCAGAGATGGAGTTTGAGACGCTCCACATGTAAATGATAACAATTTTTGTGGAGCAGCATTTACTGTGAATGGAGCCGCTCTGACATGTATGTAAATAATTCAAGTGCAAATATTAAACCTGCAACGCATATATTTATTTAATTGAATCATAGCGTTTGTGAATTTACAATAGCATTATGCTTTGTTATGCTTTTTAATTGGGTTTAATATATTATGCAGCCTTGGAAAACGGTCTTATAATGTGTTTCATGGATTCTCGTCTGTGGAATGTGTCACTTCTAGTATTTTGCCGTTTTTTTGACATGTGCAAAATGAAATCAAGGATTTTTTTTAACTCGAATACTCAAATAGAATCGAAGAATCATTGCAGCCCTAGTTAAAGTTAGACGCTTTGACAATACACCAATAGCAGTGTCCCAAGTTAGAGGCTTCAACCTTCGAAGACCGAATGCGTTACAGCAATGCGACAAATGCTGACCCAATTCGAAAGCTCCTTAAAAAAATCGATACAGCATAGTATCACAATATTTTCCATGGCAGTACTGTATCGTACACGGACGCCAAATATCGATCTTTTATTATACTATTTGGTAGAATAATAAAATCAATTTCTTTACAGTCCACTAGATGGTGGTGTTGAGATTTTTTCTGGTGAGGTCAGCTGGGTCACCTTCAGCATGCAGTAAGTTAGTAAAATAAAGATGGCGGCATAACGGAAAGTTATCAAGAAAGCCCTACCCACATTTAAATCAGATGTAAGACTGTGTTTTATTTATTTTAAATAAGGCTATCAAAACATGTAAATGCTATCAAAACATTGCTGTTTGTTTGAGAACCCTGACATAGCAACAGCTCAGCCAATGGTGTGAGTTTAGGGCGGGGTTATCTGTTTGACTAACCAGTTACAGGGGTCAGAGGAAACCTGTTTGAAAACAATCAAAACAATTTTTTTTTTTTTTTTTTTACTCTTTGTAGACCTGCTTTATAGCTGAATCAGATTTGTTTTATAATCGATTCATTTAGTAACATCAACACTATTATTGAACTGAAATGAATCAACAATTAACTGATTTGAGCTGAATAACAACACTATAGTCTCATATTTGAAAAAGGTTGATTGATCATTGATTGTTATTTTACTGTTTATTATCGTGAAGCTGCTTTGTATTGTATCAATATGTATTGTACAAAGCGCTATATAAATAAAGGTGACTATTTTGTTTGCTGACAGTAGAAATAACACTCTTCACTTTTAAGGTTTTAAATGCCTTTAGGTTTCCAATTCAAACCAGATTGACCCAAACATGTTGGAAATTGGTATATGCTGAAGTAATATGTCCTCATGAAAATTTAAAATCCATATCAAGGCTTTCGATCCAGATTCTAGCAAGAAGACCCTGGAGATTTGCCTTTTAAAGACTGTATTTCAGCTGCAGTTTTTATATATTATACTTTAGTATTTGAATAAAATAATTACATTCAGATGTAGTAAAAGCCAAAACCTCAACATTTTAGGCAATTTCGAAATCCCAGCCAGGTCATGTCCTAGAAAAACAGTACAGTCGCCAAGTGCTGTTACCATCACTGTATGAAACCTATACATTCATTCAGTGTTTCTTAAAATACCCTCAGCCTGAAATATGCCATCATATCCCAAGATCCCCACATTATCAATCTCTGTTTGGTCTGGAGCTACAGATATCCCTTTAACTCTGAGAGGAGGAGCAGATTACATAGCTCATATATTTTAAGTTTTTGGTTCTTTGGGCCCTGCTGGAGAATTGGTCCATAAAGGTAAATCCATGAAAATCCGGCCTCCCTGAGCGCAGCTTCATGGTAACTTATTCATTACACTATTGCATGAACTGGATCGATACAGGAAGCCAAGCAACAATTTAGCCCCCTGCACAGCAAACAAGTCCACAGACAAATGTTTCATGGCCCCTATCTTACACGTATTATATTAGATGCACATGTAGCCCTTCCTGAAGAAGGAGGATGTTGTACTATGGCCATTGGTTATGACATTTAACCCCTGTTCACACTGACACTGATGACATTTCTGGAGATTCTTAGTTGCATCTAGATGTTTGTCTGCAGTATCCAACTGTATCAGGTGGTGCATCCCATTGGAGGACATTTGCATAAAGATAAAAGGTGTATTGACAACAGCAGCTGTTGCTCCTGACATTAGAATTTGCCAACTTTTCTACAAAGTTATCGACATCCAGTTGCTTTTATGTTGCAAATGGCTGTCACTATAAATCTGTTTTGGTGGATCAAAAAACAAAACAAAACAAAACACTATATTTAAAATATATCAAAGTTCCTTTCAGTTCAGTTCAGCCAGTTTACTCGGTCATGCAAAACCAGCTCCTATTTACTTAAAGGGGAAATACAGAAATTTCAGGAACTAGGCCTACTTGACAAACTCTCATTTTAATAACAAATTTCAATTCAACAACAAAAACTGACACAAAATGTTTCTTATGCTCAAATAGCATACGTTTCAGGTTAGTCCAGTCAAAGCACATGTGCTTCAGTGACGTGACGACAGAAGAGTAGAATCGGAAGAGTAGATTAACTTTGGTGGACTTAAACTTAAAAGTGTGTGTATTGACGTGGAAGTAAAATACGTTCTGATGTTCATTCATGTTAATTTCGTGCTTTATGTAAATATAACAAGACAATCAATTCATGTGCCGCTTGAACTGAGGCAATACAGCGATTTGTCACGACACATTAAAGAGCCACAAAATGGTATTTATTGTTTGAATTTCTTAAAAAATTTGCACAATCTGAAAGCTGAGACCATGTTTCATGTCAGAGGTATATTCATGTTAACGGTCAGTTAATCTACTCTACGTGCAGACAATAATATAGATACAATATCGAAGAGGTCTTCAAACTTCCCTCCAAAAAAGGAAAATACATCGTGACTTTGGAACAAACCATTGCTGATTTATAGGGGGTTTTAAAGTGAGTAACACAGTTGACACTGATTTCTCAGACGTACGCATAATGGATGATTTAATGTAGCTGCATGAGCAAAATATTTTTTAAAACACCTTTCTCATAATTGAATGATTATTTTGCACAAATAATTATAAGAAATATATAAATTTATTATGAGAGCAAAACCTCACATTTACCAAATAGGACAGCACAAAAACAGCAACTTCCAGTATAGAATAAGCCATTTTTGCAAGATAAAAGATGGATATTTGTTGGATTTTTGTGTTAAATTAATTAGAAATGTCCCCTGATATAAAAGTGATCATTGTTTAAAGTGAAAAGTTAATGAAAAATTTGTAAAATTGATAATAGAGTCCATGGACATGACATGCACCCCTAATTATAGAATCACTCTTAAAGGGTTACTCCACACCAAAATGCAAATTGTACTCACCCCATGTCGTTCCAAACCCGTAAAAGCTTTGTTCGTCTTCTGAACACAATTTAAGATATTTTGGATGAAAACCGGGAGGTTTGTGACTGTCTTTTACGGGTTTGGAACCACATGGGGGTAAGTGATTAATGACAAAATTGTCATTTTGGGTTGGAGTAAACCTTTAATATATTTTTCACTGTGTGAGAACATGGTGTGTTTAGTGTGAGAGCGGCATGGCCTGTTAAACATAGCAACAGTAACTAAGGGTCAGTTGGTGACTGGCTGTTTTTATGCAAAAGGCAAGACTTATTCCACCATATTGCGCGTTGAACTTTCTCCTATTCATATGAATTAACTATTCTGGTATACAGTACATAGTCTTTGGTGATATTCACACTCCAGTCCAGTTGGTGGCATTTGTTCTTAAATTTGTTAAATAGCCATTTTCAAACTAATGTGAAAGTTATATTTCCCCCACCTACTGGACTGGAGTGTAAAACGCTAGAATGTACCCACAATTTTACTATCATTTGAGTTTGAAGCCTCACAAGAGCAAGTCAATAATAACTGAATTTTCATTTTGGTGAATTATTCTTTAACTAGTTCCCCTCCACCAATTTTATAAGTTGCCAGCCAATGCCAGCATTTTTGATCGTTTTCACAAAATATTTCTGGATCGTGATGGAAAAATCCATCAGTTGCGAGAAAAGAGCTAAACCCTTCTGGTTAGTTCTGACTCAAGAAGGTTGCATTCAACTTTGGTTTCATTTGGGATACAAAAGGAGCCCAGTTTTATTTCCCAAGAATGTGAACTAACGCTAAAGTCTTTGTGACCATGTCTAAGTGAAGCTCTAAAAGCATGATCATGTGACTAGGCCCTGACATGACACTATTCCATGATGGACATGGATCCATACGTTCACATGATTCACCAACTTATTAGCCACTCGCTGGCTAAGCAGATGGTGAATAGGCTGTCATACACTCAATGGATCTGCTTCATGTCTATGAAGAATTGATAGTCTTTCGGTGTGTAGCCGCGTGGAACGCTGTCACGCCACTGTGGGCATGATCAGTCTCTCCACTCGTACTCATATGGGAACGGATGAGCTTATGTTTACATGACCAACTTTCCATGTTTCCCGTTGGTCTCATACACCTGTGTGCATATATCCATGTTAATGTTTCCCTCAGGCCTGCAGTGCAGTCCATTCCGACCTTGCATTTCCTTCATGGTAAATAAATCCTTTGTTCTTCCATTGCTTTGTTCTTCTTGGCATAATTATTTATGATACAGCACTGTTTTTACCTGTAAATCTTGTCATACAGATTACTGCCTGGACCTGTAGAAACTGCTGCACAGCGACAAATCACTCGAGCAGCTACTTGGCAAAAAGGAATTGTAGATGCTAAAACGTATTAAAAATAATTTGTTTCTTTTTATTTTGCTTAGACATTTGACTACTGGCATGATGTCTGGTCCGCTTTGCAGATTACTTTAGCTATGAATTGCCTTTCTGACCACACACCTTTTTGTTCTCATCAAGGTCTGAATTTATGTCCATCCAAAATACTGTAACTTGAAATTAAACAGTTCTGTTTATAACAAACTCCTACTTCTATGGGTAAAAGTTTACTATAAATCTGAAAGTCTTTTTGGGAAGGGATCTACATACCAACTTATCACACTCGTTAAACTGTTTGAGGTAAAAAAAAAAAAAAACAAAACTGACTTTCTTCGCAGAGATGTATTATGGAAAAAAATAAACAATAGTGAAATGCACAATAGTAAACACAAAACAAATTAACAAACCATAACCCAATAGTACAAATGACTCAACCAACAAATATGCATACAAAATGAATAGTCATAATGATATGAGCATGTAATGTCGGATGCAACGAATGTGGTGATACTTATATGCCACAGTCCATAGGTGAAAGAAGAACTCTTCTAGTCTAGACAATGTAGATGCACACAATTACTCAATCCTTGTTAACAGTCCAGGCCAAATTCAATACTCCACACAGCAATTCCCGACACAAACCGAAAATAGTTATTTTCTTGATTAATATCCCGTTTCGGTAACCCAAGGCAAATGAGATATTATGCAGGTAAATTAATCCTTTCTAGTCCCAACATGTACCATGAAGTAGAAAATGGACCATTGGTACAAAAGAGGGTAGGTAAAAGGAGTCCTTCTACAAACAAAATATTAAGCAGCATTATAAACCTCACCAACAATGGAATACAATTTATGCAGCCACCATTGAATGTAAGAAAAAACCTTACTTTGATTGAGCATAAAACGGTACGTTTCCCAATCAGGACATCAGTAAAGGCAAGGTTACCAGAGGGAAGCCATGCTTTCCTCTTACCAAACAGCTCTCTCTTCTTCTACTCCCTACCTGTATTTATGCTCAATCAAAAAGGAACAATAGTGCCCCTAATGGTGGGTAGTAGAATAACACTATAAGTAACATTTAACTGTTACATGTTTCTTAAAAATTGTAAGTCCATTGGCTCCTCTCATAAACTAGCCATGGGCGTTTTTAAACTTGATCTGCAAATGGAAAGAAAAATATATTTTAAGAAAAATATTTTGAAAATGCGTTACAAAATGCAGTTTGAATGATGTATTTAAAAAAGATTTATTAATGTATTGTTGTATGTGTACAAATGTATTGTTACATTTGTATAACATTTTAAACCTGAATTAAAGAAATAATGCACCCAAAAATGAAAAATTGCTTAAAAATGACTCGCCTTTAGTTTGTTTGTTCATCTGAACAGATGTGGAGTAATTAAGCATTACATTTTTGCTCAGCAATGAATCCTTTGCAGTGATTGGGTGCCGTCAGAATGAGAATAAAAACATCACAATAATCCACACCACTCCAGTCCATCGATTAACATCTTGTGAAGCCAAAAGCTGAGTGTTCTTAATAAATCCATTATTAAGATGTTTTTCACTTTAAACCGTTGTTTCCGACTAAAATATGCTGCATGGACTTTCATTCTGACGGCACCCATTCACTACAGAGGATCCATTGGTGAGCAAGTGATGGAATGAAACATTTTTTCAAATCTGCTCTGGTTTTTGAACTATTTCTTTAAATAATCAGTTTTAAATATAAATATTTAATGATTTATCAATTTGCTATGCAACTCTTTTAAATGTTTTTAAACATGGATTAAATAACCTGTTTTAAATGTCTATAAATCTATAGAGATTTATTAATTCATAAATTCTCATTGTAACAATGTATTACCACTTGAATATGACTTTTCCCTGTAATCCAGCCAATCAGATTTTGCAGTATGCATGGTGAGTGGATAGGATATGGGTGGTCAGTCTGAGAAATGAAATGAAGTGCATGTAAACAGCCAAACAAATCAACATGCATCAGCATTTGGATCCTAATGCATTGTGTACAAAGTCTCAGATGTGCTTGAACATGAAGTGTTTGTGATGTTTCCTCACCTACATTAACATTGTTTTCTATTGCAATCAGACTGTGACAATACTGAACATCACAGAGCTGCATTTTGTGGCTCAGATTGACTCCTTTTCAACAGTAGCACACTTTTTATTCTCATTTTAGGCCAGCCGGCAGGTGCATTGAAGGAGCCGTGCCGTCACCCTTCCCGAGCTTCTCTATTGATAGAGGTGCTTCCCCGCTTTTATGACAGAGATCTTAATAATTCAGTGACTTCCCTCTGAGCTGGAATTTTAATTTGATCTCCCCAAAGTTTTTTCTTCCCATCATCCGAGGCACTTTCCTTTTAATTAGGTTCATTATTTTCTCATGAACGTTGTCTCTTTTTTTTTTTTTGTCCCACCCTGACGTGGATGGGCGCACTATTAGAGCGGAGTGCAGAACTGGAGCACAGCAGGTTTGTGTGCTAAACTGATTGGGCTAAAAATCTGCAATTTATTATTAAATTGTAAGTAGGTGAGGGCGGGAGGGCGGGAGGGCGGGCGGGCGGGCGGGCCACTCCATTAATCTAGTAAACTGGGTATTTTTTATCATGAGACCATTTCGGGCCCAAGGGGTTATTATAGTTAACTAAACCATTAAAAATAAATAAATAAAAATACATTTAAATAAATTAATTTTTACTTGAAATAAAATAAATGTTAAATGAAATTTAGAAATAAATAAATAATAAATTTAAATAAATAATTTAATTTAAATAATTTAAATTTAACATTTAATTCAACATTTCTCATTTTCATTTAGTTTAACTTGATGTACCAACACAAACACTGAAATAAAAATGAATAAAAACTCTAGACATATTTTTACAAATGTTGTAATTTTTAAAAATAAAAACTTTATTAAATTAATTATTTAATTATGAAACTTATAACTAGAATTAAAATCTGGAATCTGAGGGTGCAAAAAAAATCTAAATATTGAGAAAATCGTCTTTAAAGTTGTTCAAATTAAGTTCTTAGTAATGCATATTATTAATACAAAATTTACAGTAGGACATTTACAAAATATCTTCATGGAACATGATCTTTACATAATATCCTAATGATTTTTGACATAAAAGAAAAATCGATAATTTTGACCCAAACAATGTATTTTTGGCTGTTGCTACAAATATACCCCAGCGACTTAAGACTGGTTTTGTGCTCCAGGGTCACATATGAAAAACTATTACAAATACTATTAAAAATTCAAAGTACTATTTCAAATTGCTATTAGAAAATCTTTTAGAAATTATTAAAATATTCTTACTATAAACCCTTTTCATGGTGGTTTATGAAAATGTGAATAATAATAAAGAAAATAAAATTTGCTTTAAATTTACTCATCCTCAGCCATCCAACATGTAGATGAGTTTGTTACTTTATGGGACCAGATTTAATTTTTTTTGGATTATATTACTTGCTGATGCAGTGAATTACTCTGCAGTGAATGGGTGCCATCAGAATGAGAGTCCATACAGCTGATAAAAACATCACAATAAACTGTGTGTAAAATAGCTGTGGCTAAAATATGAGTCCACAATTTATAATAATGCTTCCTCCAGCAATTCTCTTCTGATTCAGACCAGACCGCTTTTTCAGGAAGCAGTATATTGATCGAGGAGTTATAGTTTAGCTGTAAGCATCAGTTTGAAGTTAAAAACGTCTTGATGGATTTGTTTCTTACGAACATGCAGCATTTCACTTCACAAGACATTAATTGGACTGACGGCACCCATTCACTGCAGAGCATCCATTGGTGGGCAAGTTATTGAATGCTACATTCCTCCAAATCTGTTCCAATGAACATAGAAACTCATCTACATCTTTTCATCACATTTTCATTTTTGGCTGAACTATTCCTTTAATAATAGTTGAATAGTTCTCCCTTTAGTTGTTTTTTTAAACTCAGCTTATATAACAGGGATGGGCTAGTTCAAGACTGGATAAGGAGTATTGTCCTTCTCTGAGAAGGGAAATGTTGCCCTATTTGTGTTTATGTAACATCCAACCAAACATGACGTCACAAGTATCCTTGAAATAGCCCTTATCCGTCCACACGTCCGTTTTCGACACATAGAACAAGAGGTACTCTCCGTAGCCCTCGCCTTTGTCAGGTATGATTAGAAAATAAATTAGTTGTTGGATTAATATAGACAAGAGGATGCTGAAGTCTGGAACTCTTAATGGAATGCAAATTGATTTCTTCAGTTCTTCAGTGCTTCCGTGCTGCTGGAGAGAAATGCCGCCATGCCTTTGAAGGAAAGAATGTCGTCTTGTTTCTTTCATAGTGTGGCTTTTCATCAGAGGCCATGAAAGTCAAAGCTAAAGCGGCCAATCCTAGTTATGGCAGTGCGTTTATTTAGGTGTTACTGAAGGAGGGATGTCAGTAGTGACGTGTGTCCACAGTGAATAAATCTATTCTCAAACTGTTAAATTGAGTATTTTTGCTTTCGGTTGCCATTTCACTAGATCTTTTTAAGTCATCAATATCTAAAGCTTGTTAGGTAACTTTATGTATTTTACAGAGATCAACTGGTAACAGGTATTCATTTCTTTAAACATTTAAACATATTTTTCATAAAAGTGTGTTATAATTATTAAATAATACAAATGTATTATATAATTATTGAATATTTTTTAAATAAATAATAATAATGGTTATTAATATTAAATTAATATCATTTATTGCATATAATTGCTTTTAGACTACCTGGAGTACCATAAAAAATATCATACCACATGACCATTTAAAATGAATATCTAAATAAATATCTAAAGTTTGTTATGTAGCTTTCTTACATATTTTACAAAGATTCAATTCGAATGGTAGTAAATATAAAATACTTGTTGTGTTGTGCAATATACCAAATAATAATTTATTTTAAAATGTATTAAAATGATTGATTATTTCAATTATAATTATTAAATGAATCAGTTGATAATATTAAATTATTAATAATTAATACAAATATTTTTTTGTATTTTCACATTACTTTTTACAGTTACTTTTTATAACTGAATTTATTAAATTATATACAATCATTCATTTTAAAAATAATTATGTATGCAGTTTTCATGGCCTAATATTAAGGCAACATGGCATACGTATATGATAAATGCCATAACATATGACAATCGAAAATGAATTACATGGCGAACAGTGAATGAACTGTATTTATAATTGTCTTTTTTTTTCTTATCGCTGAGCTCAACAAAGTGCAGTGCATTCTGTAAAACACTTTCCATTTGAACGTAAAATCTCACTATTTTTTTGTTGAGCCTCTTTTTTTTCTTGTATTTCAGTTTGAGGTTGTTGTTGTTGTGTGGAGAATGGTAATGGTAAACTGATTTCTCTTTTTCCATGGGAAGTCAGTTTGCTTGAGTGCTGGCACTGTTAGAATGTTCACAGCACTCCGGTTAAAATCATTAGCAGCCCATTGACTGGATTGTCTGTCTGCTCCTGTCCTCCCTTCTGAGAGCTGTAACCAGCAGGGAGTGTCATGTTTCAGAATCCCAGCCTTTCTGAAAATCAGCTGAATATCATGGGATAGGCGTGCTTCCAGAAATGGCTTCCGTGAAGGAAACTCTCCTCAAGTATGTGTAGATGCCCGTTACTTTAGCTGACATTGCTTCCACTCGACATGCAGCAAGTACAGTATTTGTATCTATGAATTTGATGACGCAAAAACATTGATTATTATCAATGTTGGAAAGAGTTGCTCTACTTAATTTGTGGAAATTGTGATTATTTTTATTTTTTTCCCCCCAGGATTCTTTGATTAATTAAAAGTTTGGAAGAACAACATTTATTCAATATTATATATGTATATAATATCAAAAAATGTTGTTCTTCCAAACTTTTAATTCATCAAAGATTAATTGCATCCAAAATAAAAGTTTTTGTTTACATAATATATGTGTGTGCTTTGTGTATATTTATTATATATATATATATATATATATATATATATATATATAAATACATACACATGCAGCATATATATTGTGTGTGTGTGTGTGTGTGTGTGTATATATATATATATATATATATATATATATATATATATATATATACACACACACACACAGTACTCACAAATATATTATGTAAACAAAAACTTATTTTATATGTGATTAATCGTTTGACAGCACAGATAGATAGATAGATAGATAGATAGATAGATAGATAGATAGATAGATAGATAGATAGATAGATAGATAGATAGATAGATAGATAGATAGATAGATAGATAGATAGATAGATAACTGAAAAGAAACATGCTAAACCTAATCTAGTTTAACAGTTGTTTTAAATTAAATTAAATTAACCATGTGGTAATGCCTATTTTTGATGATCCAGTGAATTAAATGAAAGGTGCTTAATCTCCTTTGATTATTTTCTCTTTTTATTCATATCTGGATGAACTTAAATGACAAGATTATTTATAACAAATGATTTTTAAGTCATGCATCAGTGCAAAAACAGATGCTTCAACATAAAATGCTTCAGTTAAAATCATCATACCCTAGCCCTGCTCTTTATTAACATTAGACAGCATGTTTGTGATATTTTAGTGACAGACCATAAAGAAAATGGCTCAAAAAGGACTGTAGATCTGTGTCTGTATATAGGATGTATGCTGTGGGACTGAAGGCTCCCCAAGAGAAAGAAAACCACATTCAAGTTATAGACTTTGATATGACCTAAATCTTCCAGTATATGGTGTTAATAGCATGTTGAAGACTAATAAATCAGGGTTTGAAGCTTTAGTTCTTAAACAAACTCTATTTTCACTGTTCAGGTCCCAGTTTACAACTGACTCTAATATATACTTTTGGTAAAAAAAGAAAAGAAAAGATTTGAACAAAGAGACAACTAAAAACAAATATAAGATGCAAATATATGCAAATGAGGTACTTGGACTGAATCATTATTTTTCAAACGGTTGATCTGAGACCACCGAGGCCCCTAAACCAAATCCATTAAAATGAATTAGCAGCAGATATAGTTGCATAATACAATAAAAAAAAGCCTTTTTACCTCTGTCTTTAGATGTCTAACTAAAGCTGCCATGGTTTTTAAGCTTAGAACAGACAGTCATGCTGTGTCTGTCCTGTGTCTTTTAAATTGCACCGTGTAGTCAGGCAGTGTCTTGGAATACTGCTCCCAATTACTGGATGGAGAGGCAAAGGCCACGCTGAAGCCTCGGCAAAAAATGAGGCCCTGATATTACAGCTCCTCACAGTGACAGAACCTGTGAGCCTAGAAGACGTAGAAAAACACTGCTCACTGTCACCATGGCCTTTAGCTTTCTGCTGGGCTCTGAGGACGTGAAGCGTGCTTTTTCACTTCGGCATATATTTCCATCTGCCTTTGTTTCCACGTCCACTGTCAGCGCAATTGATATTCTGAAAATGCATGACATAACAGCTCATAAATGCTCATATCAGCGGCAATTTAGTCCGATTTGGTAAATTTTGGTCACTAAAAGAACCAGTTCAAAAGAATGTTTCACTTACAAACCAGACAACACTCATATAATCATATCATTCACTTCATAAGACTTCATATATCATCAGGAGCCACTCAAGTGCTGGTACCTACTGACTTGCATTTTATGAATCCCCAAGGACCCAAGGTTTCAACATAATTTTCAACTATAAGAAGAAAACTTTGTTTAATTTAAACAGCAATGATGTTTTGGGGGGGCTTGAAAATGCAAACTTTTGAAAGCAGGTTTCAAAGTGCACGTTTTTGAAAACGATACCAGTATCACCCCATGTCGACGAATTTGTGCAAACGGTGCAGTCATGCACGTGCATATTACGTGTTCAGTCTATAAATGTGCAGTGTAGTGTTTCTTTATCAAATGACATCGCCAACTACTGGCCTGGCATACATAATATACAGCGTTCAATTGTTTTCGCAGATCCGTGTGAATGGGGATAACAATAGTTTAAAACATTGTCTAGTTCAGCTCACCAAACTAAAAGCTTCATATCGAATTATAAGGGTTTCTGGAAGATTTTCAATTACAGCTGTGAAAGGCAAGCAAACGCTAAATCTCTTCAGGTCTATGTAGTATTGTTAGTTATGTACAGTATATTTGCACATTAAATCTGTGGGCTGAAACTGAGCATGCCAGTGTTTAATTTATCACATTACCAAGGCTGTTTAATAAGGCTTCATGGGACTTCTCAACATGCCTAATTGAAGGTTGTCTTTTTGTGTAAAATAGCCATATGAAAAATAATATCGATGCTAATAATAAACCAAAAATAGTATCTGAGTAGCTTGGTTAAGTTTAGTAATATCTACTAACCATGGAAAGGAATCTTATTTTTGGTACCACAAGCTCAAACTCTGGCAAATTAATCTAGAAACATATTGCACTGAAAAAAGAGACTAGATATGAGGGTTCTGTCTTCTCTTGCATGGAGAAGTTGTTTAGCGTTTGGCTTAATAAAACTAATTCTCAGTCAATGTCAAGTGGAATCAGGTTCCGGCAATTTGATTATAAACCGCTAACAAACGTCTGCTCTCCTGCTATCTCTAAGGTTCAGTTCTTCTTCTGTCACTCAGAATAGATTTCATATCTGTGCTCTGTTGTCGTTGTGTTTTTTTTGTTCATCTTATGTGCCTCGTTGCCGTTTGTCACACACACCTTTCCGTTCGTGGCAAAGCCTGTATGAATAACTGCACCTGCCGACTCCCACACCAAATTTTGCCAAGCAATAAAACAGAGTTAGCTCCAATAAAATGGAATTGATGTGTGTGTTTGGATCACTGTTCGCCTTCCGTGGCCACTGAATTATTGAACACCTGTGTGTTCACTGAAAATGTCAGCTGTTCTTTTTACAAAGGCAGACAGAGCCGACGAGACAGAGGATGCTATGCATAAACCATAAACCTCGATGGAAATATAATAGCTCCAAACATCATCTTAATTGACTCATTACATACATACTTTTGAAGTTGAAAATCATAAAAACTGGTTGTGGTTCTGTGAAATGTTCAACCTGGTTGTCTCTCTTTTGGGTCTTGTTAGCTTTTGCTTGCTACACATTGTCATGTCCTACTAGCTAAAAATAGCAACGCTACTAACTTCAGTTTTCATAATAATGTAGTTCATCCAGTAACAAGCTACATTTTTCGACAAGTAGCCACGAATCATGACACATTCTTTGACATATCGGATTGCATTGTGCCTACAGCTTTAGCTAAGAGAATATAACGAAATTCTCCTAAAATATCCCCTCTCTCTCCTATGAAACATTGAGACGGATGATTCGTTTTACATAATTGTATCATTCGGATGGTTCATGCAAATGAAATGGTTCAAAAAATGACTCAATTCATTAGAGTCCCCAAGCAGAAGTCCTCACACTGAGTTTCATCTTCTTTTGTAGTGAAAGATTTTAGGTTTTTTTGTTTTTTAGTTTTGTTTTGTGTTGCTTTTGTGCCAGATATCTACTGCTCTGCTCATAAAACAGACCAGGGCTAGTTGTCACAAAAGCTGTATCTCAATAACAGTGAGGTGTTAATCAAAGGTTTACAAAATGCTTGTTTTTTTTGTCATCCAATGAAGTTGGCATTTTGATTTTGCTGGAACTTTTATGAAAGGCTTTTGGTTAAAAATGATCTGAAATCAATATTTGAGCAAGTACATAACCAGCCAGTGTTCTAAACTATCGCCTTACTTTAGCCTGATTCACAACGGTTATCTTATAATAATGTTTTCTAATTCGAGTGGTACGGGTAGGTTTTTGCGGGAAATTGGAGCATGGCACTGCATCACTGCGTCACGTCTGTAAACATGAAGTTGTCCCAGCTACTAGGCTATCGCACATGAGGATCCTGCAGAAAAGTTCGAAGGGAGCATAATTAGCTTTTTGGGTTAAAATCATTTCTTAATATGAAATTCGAATGGCATGACAATTAGATTAGACTGTACAGAAATTGAAATCTACATACTCATAGTCATGCAATGCTGATGTTGTTAACATTAATAATTTGAGAATAAAGTACAACAATAATAATAATTTGCACAGTTTTATGTGATATGATCGTTAGATTTATTGTAATGCTTTTTTCCTCAGCTGGTCAGAACTAACGTGACAGACTTGTTACTTGTTCAGATGAACGAATGAGGCATTTATATAGCGCTTTATTGTGTATTTCTGTACACCCAAAGCGCTTTACAGTCATGAGGGGGTCTCTCCTCAACCACCACCAGTGCAGCCACAGCACAATGGCGCCAGTGCGCTCACAACACACTGGCTACAGGTGGAGAGGAGAGAGAGTCATAGAGCCAATCAAGTGGATGGGGATTATTAGGAGGCCATGATGGTCAGAGGCCAGTGGAGGGAATTTGGCCAGGACACCGGGGTTACACCCCTACTCTTTACGATGAGTGTCATGGGATTTTGAATGACCACAGAGAGTCAGGACCTCGGTTTAACGTCTCATCCGAAAGACAGTGCTTTTTGACAGCATGGTGTCCCCATCACTATACTGGGGCGTTAGGGCCCACACAGACCACAGGGTGAGCACCCCCTGCTGGCCTCACTATACGATGACAATATACAGTGAAAATTTTTATTTGGGTCATATATTCCAAGACGTAGGCTAGAAGGTGTGATTGCACAGTAAATATCCACACTGGTGCAGCTACTGACTGCCACACATTCACCTCAAAACATTAGATTTATCCGCGCCGGAGCACAACCCCACGCAAGGAAGATAATTCCACAAGCAGCTGCAATTCCTGGTTTTCAAACAGAGATGGCGACAAAGAGGCAAAACTTACGGACTGCAGCTTTAATATTATTATTATTTCATATGTCTGTGTAGTTTTTGTACATTTTCCATTTTACAGTTTTAATAATTGTAGTACATTTCAGTTTTAGTTATTTTACTACATCAAGTTAAACTAAATGAAAGCGAGAAATGTTGAGCTGAAATAAAAATATTGTTTGATATTTTATTTTATTCCAGTTGACATTGTTTTTAATTTTTGTAGTTATTAGCATGTAGTTGGCATTTTTTCATAAAAATACCTTGACTGTAGTTTAACTCTTTGCTTGTATCATGATAAATAGTAGTTTTAAAGTAGCTTCCCAATTTAGCACTGCTTTCCTTATATAATGCCGATGTGAGAGATAAAAAGGGAATGATTAAAAAAAGAAAAAGAAACTTCAGTTCTGGATGAAAATCAATTTATCCAATTATCTGCTTTGGCTGTTTGGGATGTGTGAAATCGTACATGTCCCAGTGGCAGCCGGCGATAGCCTAAAATCGTCAGGCTCTGCGTTTGTGCAGCTCTCGCAGTCGATCTCTGGCTGCTAGACGGCGTGTGCGCCAGCCGACCGCTCCACAAGTTCCCAGAAACGCTTTCCACCGCATGTGTTGGTAGAAAGCAGTCACGTTTCACAGATTTATTCTTAGCTGTCTTTTTTTACAGCTGTCTATTTATGTCAGTGTTTTGTTTTTTTTGGTCGGTCTGGGGTTTACGTTAATTGCTTTCCCTTTACCTCTGCCTTTGTTCACACTAACTGTGGTTTGATTAATTGTCCCTCCTCACACAGCAGCAGGTATGATCATTCCTTACGTGTCAATCAGTTACGGATGAGCTTCCCCAGGGATCACGCTCTTCTGCTGGATATTTTTAACTTCTTCACTGTGAGGACGCTGTTTTATTGAGAGAGACCGTATTGATATTGAGATGCGGGAGGCGCCACAGCATTCACACTTTAACCTTTTACTTATTCATATAGAGAAATGTTTAAAAGATACACATTTATCCCTATAGAAACAGATTATTGTGATGACATGCAGAAGCTTTTCTAGACGTGTGTGAAAGGCGTTTTAGTTTTAGTTAACAGTTGTGTATATATATATTTATTGCACTTTAATCCTCTATAGCGACTAATAAACCGGATGTCTCTCACATTCAAAGGAAATGTAATGTTGTTGTACGAATAATAATTACTAAGGAACTCTTGTTTCTGTGTGATTCTAAGTTATAATGGCAGATCTAGAATGATTACACATGCATAGATACAATGTCAAATATTTTATAAGCTGATCTTTTGTTTCATTTCCACCATTCTGTCAATCTCAGATGGTGCGGATTTCAACTGTGGGAAGCGTAGGATTGCAAAAAAAATAGCAAAAGCTCTAACTTCAGTTCGAAACTCTTAGCATTTTGGAGCTGTTTGACTCTTAGGGTGTTTCTCTGATCCATTATTATGTCAGTTTACATCTCAGTGGGCACCGGGCCTGCTGACTGCAAATTCAATATCAGCAAAGTGAATCCGATGTAGCCTCGCAACTCCCCGTTGGTTTGCGCTGGAATCCCAGCAGCTGCTTTACTGCAGTTGCCTGTCAGCCATTTTGTTTCACTTCTTTGCTCAATACAGAGTTCAAACTCTTGGCTTTTTTCCTCAGTCTTCTGCAGTCTTTCTTACATACAGCATGCACAATAAAGAAGGAATCACGCTTGACTTTGGTCTTGTCCCTGGAGAGCACTGTGTAAGTGAAAACTTTGTAGTTTCTTGTTCTTTGTTAATCCAGCTGCTCCCCTGAGACGAGGCACAATGCATGTGTGTGAGAGAACGAGAGAGTTTGTTGACTGGCAACTCCCTGAACAGGTTTGATCTGTGTATTAGCTTGACCTCACATACACTGTTGTATAACTTATTTCTGCAGAAATATCTGCACTGCAACAACTAAACGAATATTACTGGCATAGTTTAGCCAAAAACGTACATTCTGCCATCATTTACTCATCATCAAGTCCTAACGTGTATGACTGACTTTCTGTAGAATGCAGAAGATGATATTCTGAAGAATCTTCACATAGTACTTTTCCATCCAAAAATGTTTTTAAAAAAACACCATAAAAGTAATCTATGAAACATGTGCACAATATGCAAAGTCTTTTGAAGCCGTATAAATCCAACTGATCAACATAAGTTAATTGGCCTCTACCTGCATTTTTGCAAAACATGTCATTGGCAGTTTCCAGCTGAAGTGAACACTAGAGCCAGTCTAATAACAAAAGCTTTTATTCATTTTCACACAAATTGTGATTCCGGGTCAAATAATCGATTAATAAAGATTTATTTTATGAACCTCTTCAACTTTTATCATAGTGCATGATTTGTGAACTAATACATTTTGATGTTTGCATCACTTAACCAGCTCCAAATCGATGGCTTTTCTTATATTGTAAACTTGCTTGGTTGCACACCTGGTAGAGCTGTGAACCACAATTGACAATAAAATAATTCAAAATCTTGTAAAAGCAAGCTAAAATGGCAAGTTTTCTTCATCAAATGTGTTTTTATCTCATGTTTGATTTTGTTAACATTATTAGCCTTTTTCACACTTCTGCGTTTCTGGCTTCCGGATTGGTGCTTACAGGGTAAAAGTTTTTTCGGTGACAACAGCGGCCACACTGAACAAGAATGAATTTGAGAATCAAAGTCTTTTTTTACAAATGAGATCCTATGAAAATGTTTGAATTGCCGGTACTGTACTCTACATAGTGCAAACATTTCACAATTAACTGTCACAAATACAAGTTTGTTTAATTCTAAATGGTGGCAGTTATAATTCAGTTAACGTTTGCTTTGCCATTCTGTCCGTTTGGTGCTGGCTGTGCATTATGACTCTCCACAGGATTTTTTTCCCGCTATTATTATTATTATTATTATTGAAGTAATGTTGTATTTTCTATTTGCTCTTCTTTGCGTTAATATGATGGAGTAAATCTGCGTTGTATAATTTGCCCTGGGAAATGCATATTAAACAAGAGCTAACTCAGATTCATGGCTTTGTTCCTATTCTATCTGGATTACGTTGTTGTCTTGAGTTTAATATGCTTCAATCGGGCTGAGATTTGTTTAATTTTCTTGGAAAAATGCGCATCTGATCATAAATGTTGTAATTTTGAAGTAATTTATCATGATGTGGTGATTTGAGGGAAATGACTGAGTAAATTGAGAAAATACGCTCAAATGTACCGGAGATCAAAGACTATTTAAAAAAGGGACTTTGCCGGAGACAGAGAATAGAAACCATCCAGCGCTTACTGCACCCATGGTACGGCAGCAAAGTTCCTTGATTATTACGCCGGAATGAGAGTATAGTTCCTAGCCATATCAGCCTAGAAAATCGCAACTTTTCATTTTCCGTCGGTCTTAATACACGATATAACTACAGAAGTGTCAAGTTTTAAATAGGAAAATTATTTAAACTCTTTGGCCATTTTTGATGACCAAATGCTAATGGTCTAATCCGATTCAATGATCTATGCTATGCTAAGCTAAAAGTGCTACCGCCAGACCCGGAGATCGGCTGAATGGATTCAGAAACGGTAAAACTCAACTGTTTAACTCTTGGGGAGTTGGAAAGCATATTATCTCACGAGTCAGCGGTCTGAGTGGCCATACAAGTTACAAACAAGAAAAATGTTATTTCTTTATAGATTATATAATAACAACTTGGAAAACAGACAAAACAGAAAAGGTAAGAAGCATTATTTGAGAAAAGGACACAGTGATATAAAAGGTGTAGACCTTTAACAGAACTAATTTTAGTTTGCAGCTGAATGGCATGGCACAGTACACAGTACTCGTTCCTGTATCTCAGGGATCTTAGTAACCGAGTACGTTCCCTATCGTTACTTCACTCGTACTGCGTCGCTAGACGCTATGGGGAACAAATACAATCCTACCATGCCATGAAGAGGAACGACCGATATAAATTGGCCTTGAGCAATAAGGCTCAGAGGGACCAATTATGAGCAGGAAGAATCCTGCAGGAGGCAAGAGGACTGAACTCCTAGAGGTCAGTCCAGCCTAGATCATCTTTCCAACGGTCATAAGTACAGCCTCAGCACTAGTAATAGGGCCAAGAGCGTTCTTGAAGAATCAGGCAATGCCTGAAAAGACTGCTTAAAACAGGCGTGTGCCATTTAAGCAGATAATTGATCCTGAGTCGCAGGCGCTCCAAGTGACTGAGGAGGAGGGACCTGTGGGCTATTAGCTCGGCCTTCGACTGTGCTAGAATGAGCCAGTCATCGAGGTAATTCAGGACACGGACTCCCATCTGTCTCAGAGGGGAGAGAGCCGCGTCTATGCACTTTGTAAAAGTGCGGGGACCCAGAGCCAGCCCAAAGGGCAGGACCGTGTATTGATAAGACACTTCGAGCGAATTGAATTGTATAACCTCATTCTATAATCCCCAGAACCCAATGAGACACTCCGGGGATGGCCCGCCAGGCCTCGGCCGGTGTGGCAAGGGGTTGGATTAGTTCAGGTGGTGAGTCACCTTGTGGGGACTCGACACACTTCGTAACTGGAAGAGGAAATTTGCTCTCTTTTTGAAAATGTTTGTTTTTAATTTTTCTCGCTATAACAGCGGATGGTCTGGCATTTGCGAGACTTTGCCCCCTCCTCTTCCTTTCCAGCGGATCAGACACTTCAGAAATGGGTAGCGCTTGGCAGAATGGGAGCGCTGTCGAGACTCAGGCTTCTGAGCGGGCGACGGCGCAGGTTTAGCTGACTAGCGGCCGTTGCAGAGCTGGACCGCTTCGGAAGAAAACGGGAGGGCGTGAGGAGCGTTTCCTGGGCACCACAGTTTCTCAGGGCCTGAAGTGGGACAATCACATTGAGTCCATTGTGAAAAAGGCCCAGCAGAGGTTGTACTTCCTTCGCCAGCTGAGGAAGTTCAACCTGGCACAGGAGCTGCTGAAACAGTTCTACTCTGCCATCATTGAATCCATCCTCTGCACTTCAATAACTGTCTGGTTCAGCTCAGCTACCAAATCTGACCTCAGAAGACTACAGAGGGTGGTCCGGACTGCTGAGCGAATCATTGGTACAACCCTCCCTACTCTCCAGGAACTGTACTTGTCCAGAGTGAGCAAAAGGGCTGGCAAAATCACTCTGGACCCCTCACATCCAGCACACTCCCTCTTTGAACTGTTACTGTCTACGATACAGAGCTCTGAGAACCAGAAACAGTTTCTTCCCTCAGGCAATCCATCTCATGAACACTTGACACTAAACGTGGAACACACAACTCTATTATACATTATTTATTCACCACACACTTTTTTCATTTCAAATTTGCACATTTGACCTGTGCACTCATAATTGTCTATATTATATATTGTGTTTTTGCTGTTTTGTGCATTGCCTATTTGGAGATTTTTTTTTATTATTCTTTTGTTATCTGTGTCCTGTTCTGTTGCTGCCTTTCTGTTGCACTGTGGAGCTTCTGTCACTATAACAAATTCCTCGTATGTGTAAACATACCTGGCCAATAAAGCTCATTCTGATGACACAAAGATCCAGTTTTAGTGTTGAACAACAACAACAACTTCAGTGTTCATTACACAAAACTGTGAGGTGAGCTATGATTGTATGACTTCAGAAGTCATTGAATATAGGGCTACTTTTAAGGAAATATTTTGGTGATCAGTTTTGTGGTAAATAGGACTTTTGTCAAATAATCTTTTTATATTTTCATACTCTCCTAGGACAAAGAGAGTGAGCCACTGTTACCGCGTGGCGTACCGTCACATGGAGAGGACTCTGACCCAGGAAGAAGTGCGTATCATCCACGGAGCCATTGAGCAGGCAGCGGAAAAAGAGCTTGGAGCGCAGGGAAGATACTGAGCTTTCCAAACAATCATCATGACGGTCTTCCACCTTCCGTGATGGGATTCACAGATGTAGTCACATCTCTCTGTGGTGGTAAATTAAAATGTGGGAACTCTCAGCAACAACTGCACTTAGTTAGAGACTCCATCTGCAGTTTCTTAAAATAACACTTCACCTAAAAATGAAAATAATGTCACTAATTACTCACCGTCATGTCCCTATAAGGAGAATTTTGAAGAATCTGTATGTAGCTTTTTTCGAAACAAAACATCATAAAAGGGATAGTTAAGCCAAAAATGAAAATTCAGTCATCATTTACTCGCATTCATGTCATTCCAAACCTGTGTTGACCTAAATCTGAAGATATTTTTTGAAGAAAGTTGGTAACCAAACAGTTTTGGTGATCATTGATTTCCATTGCATTGACTATTGACTTCCACTGTGTTCCATACTGGTTTAAAAAAAAAAAAATTCAATTCTTTTTTTCGACAAACCATCCCTTTAAAACTCCTTTTTTGCACTCTGGATGACTATATTCTTTGATGCTTTTACAGAGGTTTTATGATACATTTTTGGAGCTTGACAGACATGGTCACTATAAACTGAAACTGCAATTAAACAACACAGGTTTGAAACAGAATTACAGTTTAGGAGGAATATGCCTTAAAAATTAGCAAGATTTGACCTTGAAATAACCTTTGAGTCATTATAACCTCCCTAGGCCTGATTTATTCTTCCAACATCCCAGGCTGGCACGAACTTCATCATGGTGCAAACAGCCGGATTTAACACAAATATCAAACAGGCATTTTTTTCACCTGGATCCGTGCCAGCCTGATGATAATCAGGAAACTAGAGCTCTTATTTCTACATTTCTGTTTTCTTAAGGAAGATATGAGGTAGCCTGTAATGAGCTGCTGCCCAGAAATTACCAAGATAATGAAACGCTTCCTCAAAGTCACTCCACGGTAAAATGGCAAACGGGAGGCTAACAGGTCACCATTTGTGGTAGAAAATAAAAGTGTGTTGAGGTGTAATTGTGTCGCTGTGTCTTTTATTTATATATATAATACAGACTGGGTAGGGTTAGCGAGCATAAGAGGCTTCTTTCAAAAACATTTTAAAAATCTTAATGACCCCAAGCTTTTCTAACCCTAACCCAGCAATTTTGTTTCATACTGAAGAAGTCCTTTTTATAAAATAAGCAAAGGTGGAAAAAAATGTTTTGTTAGATGTCATGTTTGTTTTTAGATTGTGACATATTATTCATCTCCAGGTCACTCTTTTGCATCCAACATTAACAAAACGTCCCCATTATCCCGGCCTTACTTCATATGTATACAGAGACAGATTGGAAAAACTGACCCCAACCAGTGTGGCATTTGTTGGAGCAGCCCAGAGACTCCTCTGCATCTTAATGAGCCCTTATGGTGTGATCCATGTGTCGCGCTCTTGTTTCCGAGGAGTGGCTAAAGAATACAGGGATCTTTCTTTGGGGAACAAGCTCAATTAGAATCCCAGTAATGAATTTTTGATGTGCTGCAATCAGATACTGAATGAATGGGACACTCCAGCAGAGCCTGGTCCGGCGGGGCTACTTCTCATGTGTTAATGCATTTCTGCTGATTTATGCAAGATAGGATTTGATCATTCATTTAAATGCCAGTTTTAAAGAACAAAATGTTCAGGGTGTTTAAATCTTGTTTGCAAAATAAAATCATTTACTTTGAACAAATACACCACTGTTCAAATGTTTGGGGTTGGTAATATTTTTTATGTTTTTGAAAGTCTCTCCTGCTCACCAAGGCTGCATTTGTAAGATTAAAAATGCAGTAAAATCAGTAATATTGTGAAATATTATTACAATTTAAAAATAACTGTGTTCTATGTGAATATCTGTTTAAATGTAATTTATTTCTGTGATCAAATCTGAATTTTCAGCATCATTACTCCAGTCTTCAGCGTCACATGATCCTTCAGAAATTATTCTAATATGTTCCTTTGCTGCTTATTATCAATGTTGAAACCAGTTGTGCAGCCAAATATTTTTGTGGAAAATGTGATACATTATATTTTTCAGGATTCTTTGATGAACAGAAAGTTCAAAAGAACAGCATTTATATTTATTTGAAATAGAAATCTTTTGTAACATATAAATGTCGTTACAATCATTATTGATTCATTTAATGTATCCTTGATGAATAAAAGTGTTAATTTCTTCATTAAAAAAATCTAAGTAATAAAATAATAATAATAAAAAATAGTAATAAAGTAAATAATAAAACATAACTCTAAGCTTTTGATCAGTAGTGTACACTGAAAAATATAATATATATTTATAGATGTATTGATGAAATGAAACTTGTCGTACTACGTTGTGGTCCTTATAGAAATCCCATAGATCTATGAAAACTGTTCATGTTTTATTACATGAAGTAATTCTCCTTCCAGCAATGTGACATGAAGTTTGAAGTTAATTTGAAACTCCCCTTCTCTTGGCCTTTTACCAATTTGGAGAATGTGAAATTGAATCTGATATTCCTGTTCCTCTGAACTGAAAATGAACAACTTGATTTAAGAAATTCCTGATTTTCCAGGATGTTGTAGACGGATCAATACTCTCACCAGAGGATGGCAAACACCAAATGGACTGGATCAATCAAGGGGAATTAGAAGAAGGGAAAAGAAAAAGGCAATTCATCACCCTCTTTGTTAGGAATAAGTATATGGCCAGAGCACCACTTCCATTCAGCTTTTGGAGATATTTTTTTACATTTTATGTGGAGTATCAGCGCTGGGCTCAACACTTGGATCAGATTCTGCATGAAAGATCAATGCATTTCTAAAAATAGATCAACAATTTGATTTGGCCCTTGACTTGTGCTCAAACCGACACAAGACCTCACTTCTGAGAAACTCTGAGATCCAGAGTTCAAAGTCATCAGCATAACAATTTTACCATTTGTTTCACCAAAAACTTTTTCCATTTCAAATCAAATCATTTTTGTTGTCTGTGCTCATCTTGTTTGGTTTGTGAGATGCTCATTTTTCACATCTGTCCGTTTCTATTCATCACTGAAGCATCATGGAACCAAGAGAAAGGATTGGGCTAAAGTGCAGGTGCTTATTTATTACCATTTATTGAAACTCAAAGACGGGCACAAATACATCAAATCTGATATGATACATTTTAAATCCCTTTTTATTGTTTCCTCTTAGGCAAAGAGCAACAGCTCAGATGGGAATTCATGTTGGAGGTCTTTACAGCCAATTTTCTTGCAAAGGAAATGCAATTTTCTCTTGCTCAGGATCACACAGTCTTGTCGTAAAAATAATGAAATGAGCTCGGAGCCATTAAGCGGTCAAACGAGGAAAAAGTACATTTTGGATAGTCAAAGATGTTATGTACTAACTGACATGGTTTGATTCTGGCACTTGCCTTTTGACATCTGTGATTTTATGTTGGTTTACTGATGTACTGGTAAAGTCACAGTTTCATTGATATGGCCAGTAAATGTTTGGAAGCAGATGCAGAACTGCATCATATACCACACAGAAGATCTCATCCCCATAGACTTGCATCTGTCATGACTTTATGAGTGTGACCTATGCAAGCAATATATCCACTCCCTATATCTTTTACAAGATCTCTATGGACATATGTTAATATAAAACCTTGCAACCTTAATATTTATGTGTTTGTCATGTCAGAGAGAGTATAAAGTGTATAGACGGACCACTCAGTATGGCGGCTGTATGAATTGGGGCACTTTTTACCATTAAGATGACTGGGAAAATGTCACAGTTCCTGAATTCACCCTTAACCCTTTGGTGCTGCTTGGTCATTTTTGACCCCCAAAAATTTACTTTTTTTTTTTCTTTATCGGAATGGTACTGCTATGTGCATAGAAAAAAAAAAAATGTCGGACATGATATGAAAAGGTTAAATGGCACTTTAAAAACGTGTACGTTTGGAATCGTTTGGTACTGCGCCCAAAAAAAATCTTACTGAAAGCTAAATTTTTGTGATATCAACCTCAAATTTGAAACGCTACTTGTTTAGATGTATGGCTTATTTTCTTGCAGTTTTAGAGTAAAACATGTTTTCTAAAATATCGATTTCATGTCAATGTTATTGTTAAAAATAGTACTTTTGTGCATTTTTCATAATAATACGCTGAAATTTTTTAACTTTTTTTTGTTTCACTTTTTCAAAAAGTGACTAAACCTCAGTCTGTGCTCCAAAGCATTCAAGATTTAAAAGATAAATTTCACTGTCAGGTCTAGGCACTAAAAGTGGCTAACAGGTAATAAATGGATCATAATTATTATTAACTATAATTTATTACCATCAAATGGCCTAAAAATTCAAAATATTGCTAAGCAGACAGCACCAGAGGGTTAATATTATCCATATATCTTCCACATCAACAAGATCTGATCAAGCTGATTTGCCTATTTATATTGCTTTCCCAACATTGTACAATTTTTTAGTAAGTTGCATTTAGAATAGTTTTTATCAGGTTTTTCCATTTTAATTTTCTTCATTTCTCCAGCTGAAAGGCATTGCCTACTCTATGCAATCCTATTGTGACATAAGGGCTTCTATCAGAGCCATATTGTGTCATATATCAAGCTTGTGTCTCCAGGAGTAAGTAAGAATGTCTGGTGCTGGTGGAAAAGGGTTAATAATGGCATTAAAATACCAGCCGCAGGCAGTGGGGAGGGCGCATTAAGCCGAGAGGTTATTCAGATCGGATGCTGTTATGAGGCACGATGGAGCTTCTAGGTGACACCCATATTAATCACACCGTGCCGCTGCCGCCCGTCCTGGAAAACTCCCAGGATGCACTCTCACCCTCAATGGCCTGAGGGGAGAAAGAGGAGAGAAATGTGTAGTGTTCACAGGATAGAAGGTCAAGTGCTGCCCTGAATTACAAAGATGGAGATCGGCTTTCAAACTTTATTCCAATATTTAATTTAATACACAGAAAAGCAGCTTTCCACAAACCTGTACCTCTAAAATGGAACAATGTAACTCAACCTTCTAACCTATATGCAGACAAAATCAATATGGTTTCAGTGTTGTTCTCCCTACATTCCCTGAACCAGACATCAGCCAACCCAAAGAACTCGAATAAAAATAATAATAAAATAATTACATTATTACAGTAGCTTTAACTATAGCGTTGACCATTACAGCCTTTCCTATGGATTCATTGTCCTGTAGCTTTTGTGAAACAATGAAAGATGTACCTAATTACTTATGGTTTTATGCTCTAAAACGTTGTATACGAAGTTGTTTGTCAACCATATTTAAGACAATTTGAATGACAATTTGCAATCCATTTTACTTCCATTTCCATACATGTGACTTATTTCTAGGTGAAGATAGTCAATGAGAATAAAATGTAGTGTAATGTAGTGATTTTATCCATCATGATTTGATTGAATAATGAAAAACTGCAGCCAGATTAAATTGAGGTTTGCTAAAATACAAAAATAGCTATTGTTTTGGTTATTGTTTAACATTCTGTAATAAAAGCCAAAATCATGCCAGCAGAAGATTTTAGAGGAAACTGCATAGTGGAGGAATTTTGATTGACTCTTTCTACCGGTTACATTGTTACTCCAGTAGGTGGCGACAAATGGCTGTGTTTGTGAGTCATTGAATCATTAATCAACCGATTCCTTCAGTGACACTGATTCATTCAGGAACAAAGCTCAACTGTGTTGCACAGATAAGCAACACAAGGTGGACATTGTGTGGAACTGTTTTTGTTGGCCATGCTAAAAGACAGGAAATAAGTGGTAATACTGTGTCTGATATGAACATTTAGTTTCATAAACTGAATTCTAAGAAAAGTCTGTCCGAACAGAGCCCAGTGTAGCATGTAAATATCAAGGAGATGCGCGTTTATTTTCTGCTCTCAAATTTTCTTCTTGTTCTTAATTTGGTGTATTAATATTTTGTTTATATTTTCTTCCTGTAACATCGACCTGCCAAAAGGGACTGCAGATGAAAATTAGCCAGTGCTGGCTAAATCTGGTGCATTTTACATCTTGTTTGTGTTATTAATGTGCGTTGTCCCTGATTAAATGAAATGAAATTAATATTAGTATAGTATAGAACTGTGTTTTTCAACTTAATGAACTCCCATGTCCCAGCTGGAAATTATGTGGACTAACACAATGACTGCCTTCAGCTCTTCACTCTTTGTTAGATTGTTCAACAACGGATGTTTAAGTTGCTCCTCTTGTCTGTGTGTTTGAAGGAGTCCTCGCTCTGTCTGCGTTTGCCTCCATGAATCTAGACTTAATAGCACTTCAGGTGTGTGAGGTGGGCCTTTGTGAATTGTAGCCCCAATCTTCCGAATAGTCAAGGGTTTGGTGCATCACGCTGTGTGTATGTCACAAAGTTATTTCTCACCGCTCTCTGAGTGCTCTCTTGTTATATTTCATTCTCTGGTACTCCTGGGCTATTTGTTTTGTACTTGTGTCATCTGAAAAACAAGAGCTGAAAAAAGAAATGGAGAGGGGTCCAGAAAATTAAAGTCTCTCTCTGAGACAGAAGATTTATTGAACCGGTCTCTCAGAGACTTGAAAGTCACACACTACAGCAGAAGCGTTTAGCAGTCAGCAGGACTTTGAGGACAGCAGTCCTATTAGTTCTGCAGAAACATCTTACACTTGATATGGCCACTAAGAGAATCCTAAGAGCTTGTCGAGAGGTAAAAGCAGGAAAACGAGCCTGTAATAAAATTACCAACAGATCGTTTTTCAGACACTTCCCAAAACCTGTTCATAGCAGCACTGCGTAATTTCCAGTATCTAGTGGACCTGAAATGTATTTGAAAACTTCATGCCTAAAAATTAAGGAATGCTATTGAAAGAAAATATCAAACCAAATAACTGTCAATATCAAATACTTTGCTTTTCTGATTCATATTTATCTAACCAGTTGGTCGCAATCATAAGTGACCCTGCACACAAAAGCAGTCTTAAATCGCTGGGGTATATTTGTAGCAATAGCCAACAATACATTTTATGGGTCAAAAATATAGATTTTTCTTTTATGCCAAAAATCATTAGGATATTAAGTAAAGATCATGTTCCATGAAGATATTTTGTAAATTTCCTACAGTAACTATATCAAAACTTAAATTCTGATTAATAATATGCATTGCTAAGGACTTCATTTGGACAATTTTAAAGGCGATTTTCTCAATATTTAGATTTTTTTGCACCCTCAGATTCCGGAATTTCAAATAGTTGCATCTCGGCCAAATATTGTTATATCATAACAAACCATACATCAATGGAAAGCGTATTTATTCAGATTTCAGATGATGTATAAATCTCAATTTCAGAAAATTGACCCTTATGACTGGCTTTGTGATCCAGGGTCACATATGGCATGGTCACATGTATACAAAACAAAATGGTGCTATGACTACAATTTCATAATCTTTTGCAAATTAAGGAACAAACACACAAAACACAGAACCCTCTAGAAACAGCTACTGGAAAGTCAAAAATAGTGAAACATTATATATTGCATTCTGTTACTTAATGCATTCTCAGAAACAGTCTATATTTACACAATGTATTTTATTTCATTGTGACTCTGTTAGCATGATCAGATTTCATTTTGTTTTTTATTTTTTTGTCTCTTTCTCTTATATATATATATATATATAAACTGTATATATATATTACATACCAACTTATATATATATATATATATATATATATATATATATATTAATATATATACATATACACAGGTGCAACTCAAAAAATTTGAATATTGTGAAAAAGTAACTTATTTCAAAAAGTGAAACTTTCATATATTTTAGATTCTTTAAAGTATGTTAATCTATGCACTCAATACTTGGTCAGGGCTCTTTTAGCACAAATTCCAGCATCAGTGAGGAATGGCATGGAAGCGATCAGCCGGTGGCTCTGCTGAGGCACTATTCAGTCTTCAGCTCGTCTGGATTGTTGGATCGACTGTTTCTCATCTTTCTCTTGAAAATATCCCATAGATTCCATATGGCATTCAGGTCAGGCATGTTAGCTGGCCAATCAAGCACAGTGATATCATGGTCAACAAACCACTTGGAAGTGTTTTTGGCAGTGTGGGCAGGTGCCAAGTCCTGCTGGAAAAGGAAATCAGCATCTCCATAAAGCTTGTCAGCAGATGGAAGCATGAAGTGCTCTAAAATCTCCTTGTAGACGGCTGCATGGACTCTGGACTTGATAAAACACAGTCGACCGACACCAGCAGACGTCACGGCACCCCAAATCATCACTGACTGTGGAAACTTCAAACTGGACTTCAAGCAGCTTGGATTCTGTGCCTCTCCTGTCTTCCTCCAGACTCTGGGACCTTGATTTCCAAATGAAAAGCAAAATTTTAATTTATCTGAAAAGAGGACTTTGGACCACTGAGCAATAGTCCAGTTATTTTTCTCCACAGCCCAGGTAAGACGCTTCTGACGTTGTCTCTGGTTCAGAAGTGGCTTGGAAGCCCTTTTCCTGAAGACGTCTGAGCGTGGAGACTCTTGATGCACTGACTCCAGCTTCAGTTCACTCCTTGTGAAGCTCTCACAAGTGTTTGAATCAGCTTTGCTTGACAGTATTCTCAAGCTTGCGGTCATCCCTGTTGCTTGTGCACCTTTTCCTACCCAAATTCTTCCTTCCAGTCAACTTTGCATTTAATATGCTTTGTTACAGCACTCTGTAAACAGCCACACCTTTCCGTAATGACCCTCTGTGACTTACCCTCTTTGTGGAGGGCGTCAATGTTCGTCTTCTGGATCATTGCCAAGTCAGCAGTCTTCTCCATTATTGTGGTTTCAAAGAACAAGAGATACCCAGAATTTATACTGTAGAGATGGTCATTTATTGAAACTCAAATGTAAATATTCTAATATTTTGAGATACTGGATTTCTGACTTTCATGAGCTGTAAGCTTTAGTCATCGCATCATCCAAGTGGATGCTGCACACTGGTGGTGGTTGAGGAGAGACCCCCAAAGCGCTTTGGGTGTACAGTAATACACAATAAGGCGCTATATAAATGCATCATTCATTCATTCATCAAAATAAAACAATTTAAAAAAAAAAGCGTTTGAAATTTTTTACTTTACATGTAATGAATCTAGAATATATGAAAGTTTCGCTTTAAATCTATTTTTTCCCAAAATAAAATTGTCACCATCATTCTCACAAGCATAATATTCAAACTTTCCATTTTCTTCTGAAAGACTATAGCTTATTTTTTAAACACAATTGAATCCTGCTTTGCAATGTGTCATTTTAAAATGTCAGGAACACCCCGCACCTTCTCATTTAAGCCAAAACTTAGCTTTTTGGTGTCAGGCAGAATATTATCCACGAATCCTGTGCATGCTGTATTGGTCATGCTGTTGTATTCAGATTTGAATTTGAGCGCACCTCTAAACCAAGCTAGCGTTTGGAGTGTGAAGAGGGCTGTGAATATGTATGGAAAATCAAATCAAATTTATTCCAAACCTCAAGGGGCTTGCACTCAAAGAATAAGGTCCTTGTCATTGTCAGCAAATTCTGCTCTGTAAATCTCCAGCTGCTTGGTCGCACAAGTGAGAGCTGCGGATGACATCTGCTTCTATCATTTCTCTAATAATACATTGTGATAACAGAACACTGTTGATATTTCAGGAGCAGAATCCACTACTGAAAAGATAGCATTAGGGACTTTAAGACATTATAAAAGGACTCTTAAGACATTTTTGAACAATTCAAATGTAAATATGTAGAACTATTTGAATTATTGAGCACGATTCAAATGGGGGATGGGAAAAGTGAAATCAATGTTGATCAAATTGCCATCAATACAGCATTCAGCAATGTTTCTGCAAGCTTCAGAGATGAACAGATATGGATATAATTTACTGAACTTGATTCAAAAGCAGAGGGAAGAATTTTAATAATTGAACATGATTAAATAGTGGGAATGGTATCCGAGTCGTTGAATGTGACTCAAAAAGGAGACTAATTGAACTTGAATCAGAAATTTAAATAAATAAATTGACAGATTTCACTTTATACATTGAACATGATTCAATAGTATGAGTAGAATATGAATAAATTAATTTGATTCAAATTCAGGAGGTAGCATCTGAATCATTAAACATAGGAATAGTACTTCATTCCTTAAAAATGATTAAAATATAGACATAGTTCAAATAGAGAAAGTATTATTTCGCTGTACACGAATCAAATGAGGTGAATCTGATCAAATGCCCATTAACAACAGAGACAGAATCAAAGGACTTAAGCTACGATCAGTATTTGAAACAATGACCAAGATTCAAATAGTGGGAGTAGTATTTGAATCCTTGCTCAATGATTCAGACCGAGTCATGTAAGTCTTGTTGTTGAAATTGAAATCAAGCTGCTCTCCAGGGAGGCTGAAGCCACATGCTCTGCTGTAGTGAAGCCATAAAGAGCGTTGAAGATTGACTGTTCGGAGCATGCAAGGACAAGATGCAGTCTCAGCCAGCATGCATGAAACTCAACCAGATTTGAGCAACCGAGGTGGTACAAAGTGGTTGCCATGGAAATTCAGCTCGAGTCCAATCTGGCTAGGTTTCCAGAAAGAAACCCTGCTTGCATTTATATCTCCAACAGATGTTACACCTCTCATAGTGTTCGAAACTGAGCTCCACTTAGGATTTTTTTTTTCCTCTTTATATGCTTTCTTTTTTCCAGCATAGCATAATCACTGTTGCTCCTCTGAAAATGTGTTCTTTGCAGCTGCTGCATGAAATGTATGTTCTTTCTTGTGTAGATTTTGACATTGAAGCTTATGTTTCTCATCTGATTATCTTAATTGCAAACAGCATTATCGCACATCAATAGGTATTAAATTGATTCGTAATATCTGCTTGAACAAACATGGTAATATTGTTTTAAACCAATGCTACAACAGCACCTTGAGGCAAGGGAACCAAAGGTATACTCCTCATTCCCAGGGGCTCTTAGAAATGCAAATGCATTCGGACATTTACCAGACTGGCAGAGAATTGAAGCTTGTAGATCACAGCTTGAATAATGCATTTTTGCTGTTATTGGTTCAGTAATTTTCCCTCTGAATTAGCGTAATGCCAAAATCTTGTTCAGAATCTGGGTTCAGTGTTTGCTGGGCACTGTATGTTTAAAGGAATAGCTCACGCAAAAATGAACATTTGCTGTAATTTACTCACCCACAGGCCATCCAAGATGTAGATGACCTTGTTTATTCATCACAAAAGATTTGGAGAAATGTAGCATTACATCACTTGCTCACCAATAGATGCTTTGCAGTGAATGGGTGCCGCCAGAATAAGAGTCCAAACAGCTGATAAAAACATACAATAATCCACACCACTCCAGTCCAGAAATTGTCTTGTGAAGACAAAAGCTGCATGTTTGTAAGAAACAAATCCATCAAGGCATTGTTAGCTTCAAATGTGTCATCTATCAAAAATATTATTGAAATATTATCTATTAGATATATTCACAGATCAAGCAACATTTACAAGCAAAGCAGACCAAACATTTCCAATAAAATATGTTGGTGGATGTTGATGTGAGAGGACAACAGGGGATGGACTTCTTGGGGGATGGAGGAAGTGGAATTATGGATTATGGATCCGTATTTTAGTCTGACGCAACAACCTGAAGTTAAAAACATCCTAATAATGGATTTGTTTTTTACAAACATGCAGCTTTTGGCTTCACAAGATGTGAATTTATGGACTGGAGTGGTGTCGATTAATTGTGGATTTTTTTTATGTTTTTATCAGCTGTTCGGACTCTCATTCTGACGGCACCCATTCACTGCAAGAGGATCCATTGGTGAGCCAGTGAGGAAATTGGAGCAAAAAGGTTCAAACATTCACTGATGCTCCAGAAGGAAACAATGCATTTAGAGCCGGTGGGTGAAAACTTTTGAACAGGATGACGATGTCCAAATGTGTATTATTTTGTAAAAAAAAAAAATATATATATATATTCCATTTAGTACTCAGGACAGTACTAAACAAAAAATAACATGCATTTTGTATGATCTCTCTTATTTTGTTAAAATTACTCACATTTTCACAGATTCTGCAAGGGGTTCACAAACTTTCAAGCAGCACTGTATATATATTAGTGCTGTCAAATGATTAATCACGATTAATTGCATCCAAAATAAAAGTTTTTGTTTACAGTATATATAAATACAAAGCCATGCATGCGTATATTTAAGAAAAATTGTATGTTTATATTAAATATATTTATATATAATATAAAATATAACAATATGAATATATAAATATATATACATGGAAATATTTAAATAATTTATACTGTATGTGTGTATTTATATATACATAATAAATATACACAGTGCACACAGATATATCGATCTATCTATCTATTAAATAAACATATATCTAATCAAACAGATCTGTAAAATCCAAAAGAAGGTAATGTACTTCAACTCTAAACATCAGGAACACTGGGGAAAGACATTTACTAAATGGGATTTTCAGCATTTAGTACCTGAACATTTCAGGGGATCCAAGCCTGGTGAAACCATTTCTCATGATTTGCCTTTTACACAAAAGAAACAGCAAACATCATTGTTGGCAGCTCATTTTGGCGGATGTCAGCTTTAGACGAGATCTAATCAGTGCTTCTGTGTTTCCGTTTGGGTTTTGAGAATTTAGGACAGGTATTTTTAGAAGGTGGTGCAACACTCTCTCCAGCAGCAGCTACAGTCTCCTTATCAAGGGAAGTCTGCTTCACTGCAAAGCTCACATCTGATAGAAACTGATGAAGACATTTTTCTCTGTACGGCCACAGAATTTAAGATCAGAAACAACTGATGTGAAGAAATCTAGTTATCGCTGTAAAATGGTGTAGAAAGAGGAGAGAAATGGAGGGAGGAGGAGAAAAATGAAGGAAGAGAGAGAGAGGAATGTGCGAATGCAAATCTGTGAAAGAGATGATGTCATCTGTATGATTTCAGTCTGGATGAAAACACTTGAATATCTCTGTCTCGCTCGCTCTCTCTCTCTCTCTTTGTGTGTGTCTGTCTGTCTCTCTCTCTCTCTCTCTCTATCTATCTATGTGTATGTCTGTCTGTCTCTATCTATCTGTCTGTCTGTCTATCTATTTATTTATGTGTCTCTATCTCTCTATCTGTTCGTCCGTCCATCCATCCATCCATCCATCCATCCATCCATCCATCCATCCATCCATCAAATTCAAATGAGCTTTATTGGCATGACTTGCACAGTATTGCCAAAGCATTGTCCATTACATGAATAAGGAACAAACAATTATACACTACATAGAACAAGAATAGATCTGTAAAATAAAGTACATGTACATGTATACTTTCTTTTTTTTCTTTTTTTTTTTCCACAAACAATATAAAAAAAAAATAAAAAAAAAAACGCCTTTGTACAACATGTAAGAAATTATCTAGCTTCAGTTTTGTCCACTCGCTGATAGTCTTAGTTTGTGACAGGCTGATACATATCTTGCTGCTGTTGTGATCATTTTGGAATTTTCTCCTAAAATTTGACTTAATTAGAATGTAATGCCATAAAATCTGTCTGTCTGTCTGTCTCTCTGTTTACAGATTGTCTTTCTAGCATAAAGGGCACAACTATCTTCCTCACGTACACATTTGAAGGGCCGGCGATCTGACCCCGTGTCCCCTGTATCGGCGGCTCCTGGAGCCAAGTCTCGCGCTGGCAGGCTGTCTGTGATCTCTCTCCAGCAGCGCAGGTGATCCGTGGCAGAAAAAAAAATCAATTTTAATGTCACTGCACAGCATCTGACAGGCACAAATCCAGGACTGAGGCAATTAGTCTGACTTCCTCTCTCTTTCCTCTGTCTTCCTTCTATTCATTCTGTCTTCTGTCGCAGTTTCTCTCTCCTTCGACTCTCTCGCAAAAAGCCATTCATTCTCTGTCCTTCTGTTATCTCCATTTACTGCTTTTACTTTCTCTACTGTCTGTCAGTTGTCTTCTTTTCTTCCTCATGTTTCTCTTCTGTCTTTTTCCACCCCTCCTCTTCCCTACATAATCGCCTCTCACTTTCTCTTTCAATACTTTCTCTTTGACCCTCTACTTTAAAGTTATTTAAATATATCTGCTTTCTTTTTGCCTTCTTCTTGGATGTGAATTGTGTGGGCACCTTCAGCTCAGAAATATGGCATGGGTGCAGTTAAGCTGTTCTTTACTGTGAAACCAAGCCAATATTATTTTATATCGGCTGCCCAGAGAAGACTTGAAAGTATACCAAATAATGCTTGGTTGATCCTCCAACAGCAGAGAGGCTTGTTGTTGCCCAGAGGCCCAGAACTCCAGACTAACAGCACCTTTATTTCACAGATGCAGACAGGTGAGACAATCAATCTGTGTTTTAGGTATCATCACCACAAAGTGGATACAAAGCATCTGTAGTTCAGAAGTTCAGTATTATAAAGGGAGACATTAATTTTGCACTCAGTTCCTTGTAATGAGACATCAGGTTTATAGATGTACTACATTCTGTATGAGTCACTATACAACAAACTATTACATACACAATACAATTCTCACATTTGAATGGCTGAGAAACATTGCAAAAGTGCTGATATTACAATCCGTGACACTGTTTTAGACATGCTGTCAAGTCTGTGCATTAGTGGTGGGTAATTTAGCAGATTTTCCATGGTTGCCAGGTCTGTGTAACAAAACCAGCCCAGTTGGATTCTGGGGGAAAATTGAATTTTGCATTCCAGGGGGTCAAAACCGGCTTCTGGGGGTCCCACCAGGGGGCGCAGGGGCTTTTGCTTCAGCCTGCAGACTAATAAAACAGTCCTAGCAGTATAAAAGTATCCCAATTCAGTGGGAAAAACACAGGCTTGGCAACACTGAGGTTTACCAGTGGGTGTATGATTATATGTTTCTGATGTATGGTATGTGTGATTATTAATTTATCTCCCAAATTTTCTCATTATATAAGCCATGACTAAATTATATTCTGCACAAGTGGGAAAATAGGGAACCATTGTATAAATACAGCTATTCATTCACTTTGAGATAAAGTTGCCTATTTCTCTTAACAATAAGTGGCTGTTTTCATGAGTCAGCAAATCGCTCACTCAACTAATGTGTTCAAAAACACAGATTCACTGAGGAATAAAACATTTGACTGGCTTTATATGTTATCAATATTTCAACTGATTCATTTCAAAGAAAAAAAAAATGCTGACTCGTTCACTGAATCATTCATTATTTATTCAAAAACACAGAATCATTCAGGAAGGAAATACCACTACTGTGTGTTGCTATGTGTTGCTATGGTTCTGCTGTGGGTTTGTTTGGAACTATTTTCATTGACTGAGCAAAAACAGACCACTGTAATAAAAAAAAAAAAAAAAAATGAGCCAACTTAAATTTTTAAGGCAACCGGCTTCAGTAGATTTTTGAGTTTTCTCAACTTGTTGTTTTAAGTTTATACAACAAAAAGTTGATAATCTCCTACAAAACTAAGTTGAGAGAACTCAAAAATCTGCTGAAGCTGGTTGCCTTACAATTTTAAGGTGGCTCAAGGTTTTTTTTTTTTTTTTTTTTTTTTTTTTACAGTGAAGTTACTCAATATTAACTTGTTCACTGAACTGTTTGCAGTCTTGGCGTTCTTCTGGTTCCAAAATGCATCCAATGAAGCATCACCAGAATGAAGTATCACTAGACTCCTGCAATTTATTTAGTCTTAGTTATGAAACAAGGAACAATAATGGTTCATTATGGTGAACTCGGAATCAGTCATACATGAGAAATGTGTGTAACACAACCAATTGTCTCTGGGTGGCTATAATGACTCTGTATGTTTGACAAACAGGAGAAACTTTTCATGTTAATCAAACATAGGTCACTACATTTTTTTTTCCTGCAAAAGCTCCCTGCAAATATCCAGTAGGTCACCATAACCTCTAAAAAGTCATTTTTCTTTGCAGCTGCTGCAGGACACTGACTCCTCCTTTGTAGAACATTGGCAAGTGTTAAAGATTGATGCTTTGATTTAACAAGGAACTGAAAGTCTTGAGGAATTGCCATTTGCTAAATTATTATTTTCTGCCCGAGGTCCTATACCTTTTATGGCTTAATATCTATGTGAAGGAAGATGAGAGGAGAGAACAAATGCAATGAAGTGTCCGGGACTATTTTTTCCTCCAGTAGTAGCTGATAGTTATGAATTCTGCCAATAACGTCAACATAAATCATGTCAAAGATCTCACCTTTGAATGTTAGCATGAAGAAGCAGTTTACTCGCCATGTGGATAAAGGCATAAGATTTCATAAACAGAAAAGCTGAAAGCAATAACCATCACAATGAGTCGTTGATGTGCGATTTTACAGACGTTTTGGCAAAAATGAAAAGATGTCTATTTATAAAATGCAAAGCTGTAGAGAGATGAAACTCATGTTTATGTAATTGCCCCTTGATGAGCAAATCTTCACCATCATCCAGAAGAGAGAACAATGTCCCTGCAGCTGATATGGTCCCTAATTCAATTTTCACCCCTACATGATCCAATTTTGTCCCATTAAGGTTGGGATCCATATGGTGCATTATACAAGCTCATCATTTGAGTCTGAGTGTCAACCAATCCATCTTCACCAAACTGTGTCAAATTGAGATGTGCATTGAGAAAGCAGTAAATGAGCATGTCCAAGCTCAAGAGTACAACACCCTCTCTAACATTTACCCTTAACCAAAAATATTTCCATGATGTTCAAGTTTAGTTAACCACTCTGAGGTCCATTATTGAAATATTGTCCTGCCTCAATCTACAATTCATTGCATTCATTATTTGTTGGCACTAATAGGTACTGTTGGATTACCCAGCCCTTGTAATTACATTAGAGTGATGTGTTTGTTTCCCAGATGCAGCGAAATGCCCAGCTTGGACATACATGCCATTGAACTAACCCGCTTTGGGCTTTTAATTATGACCCTTTACGGAGCTTCTCAGCGTGAGGTGAGATGATGAGGCATGTGTGCTATTAAAAGGTGTTAAGTCAACAATAATTTGATTAATTTCTTCATTTATTTGCTGAAGGCGAAACATTATGCCATTAGTAACCTCTCATGAAAGACCTTTGAATTGGAAGGATAATGTTTCAAATTCAGAAGTGGTTCCCTGCCTCACTTCTGCTGAATAGTTTATATATATATATATATATATATATATATATATATATATATATATATATATATATATACATATAAACTATTCATATATATATATATATATATCAAATGTAATCAGTTGTGTTTCTACCACAATAGATAGATATAGAATTCATATATATATATATATATATATATATATATATGAATTGGTTGCTTAATACTCAAATCCAACAATTCACACAAATTTGTTAACTCACATGCCTGCAACAGTAAATCAAACACTAATTTTCAATGTTCAAATTGGCCATCAATAAAATAAATAACACGTTGCAGGCCTGATACGATTCTGGGGTTCGTTGAGGCACAAAACAAGTTGTTGCTTCCCTCAATGAGCAAACAAAATAAACAGCTGTCTTACCGGCGCTAGTCTAGGTCGGTAATATTGGACTTTTACGAGTGATGCACACTCCACAGTTCTTGATTTATTCTTGTACATCAAACATCATCTTTGGCCAGTAAAACCAATTTCTCAAGAGAGCAGTAGTCCTCTCGATCCCTAAATTACCTAAATCATCATGCATTGCTTTGACAACCACTTCTCGAAATTTGACGGGTAACACTACCTGAAAGAATTCTCTCTTAGACTCCTTGGTTACTGTCTGAAGTAATCCGTCTTTCATCAGTATTTTCCCTGCTTCGTGTTTCAATGCCACCGCCTCAGGATCAGTTACTTTAGCTGGTCACTTTCTTTCTCTCTGGGCAGTTATTGCCAGTTTTACAGTTGAATCCTCTTCCTGTGCTTTGATTAACTCTGCTCGGTATAAAAATTTCAAGGAATTACATTCCAACCTGGTGGGGTACGCATAAGCTTCCGGAATGGACTCCGGAGGTGCTCCTAGTTGTTCAACATATCTGGGAGTGTCCTCCAAGGCCACTTGAGAACTCACCTGCAGATGGAAATTACACCAGCTACAGGTATGTCTTTCCACTTATTAACTTCATCCTCATCCACAAACCTTCTGAATAACAAGTCTGCATCTGTATTGTTCTTTCTAGGTCTATACTGGATGCTAAAATCATAGTTGGCAAGAGTGGCAAGCCACCTGTGACCAGTTGCATTCAACTTAGCCGAGGTCAGTACATATGTAAGTGGGTTGATGTCAGTTCTGACAGTAAACTTGGCGCCATATAAGTAATCATGGAATCTGTCCACGACTGCTCATTTTAAGGAAAGGAATTCCAGTTGATGAATGAGGTACCTTTGTTCCACTGGTCTAAACTTTCTACTGGCGAAAGCCACAGGCCGCAATCCTTCTGGGTGTTCTTGATATAACAAGTGAAGAATGTATGGCTTATTGGGATCTGCAAAGGCTAAGACAGTAGCATTTGTCAAGCAGTGAATTATCTGCCGAAAAGCGGTCGTGAAGGACTCATCCCATCGATCTCCAAAGGGCTCTGATTCTTTGAAGTAAGTCATACTTTTGTCTTTGCTGGATTTCTTTACTTTTTATGTTGGCACATAGCCCTTAGTGAGCTCTGTCAGTGGCCTTACAATGGAAGAGTAATTAGCAACGAACCGACGATAGTACCATCAGAATCCTAAAAAGGAATGCAGGGACTTCAAGTCTGTTGGTTGGGGCCAGTGGGTCACTGCCGCTATTTTGTCCGGATCTGTCGATATCCCTTCTTTGGATACGATATGGTCCACGTACTTAACTCGGTTCTGGCAAAAGCAACACTTATCAATGGACACCTTTAGCCCGGCTTCTTCTAACCGATCCAGTACTTTCATGACCCCCTCCTCATGATCCTCCAGGGACTTGCCGGAGACTATTAAATCATCTAGATACACCAGGACTTGGAGTAGATTCATGTCACCAACAACTCTTTCCATTAATCTCTGGAAAGTTGCGAGAGCTCCTGTCACCCCTTTTGGCATCCGCTCGAATTGGTAGAATCCAAGTGGGCAGATAAAAGCAGTTTTTTCTTTATCTACTTTGGCCATAGCTATTTGATAATAGCCACTTCTTAAATTCAGGACCGAAAACTATTGACTACCCACAAGACAGCCCAATGCATCATCAACTTTTGGAGTTGTGTACTGATAGGGTACTGATTGTTCTTGCATTCAAGGTTCGGTAATCTATACACATACGGACTACTCCTTTATAATGCTAACCTTTAAGAGGCCCTGAAGGTGTTTCCTTACATCGTCTATATCCGCTGGGGCTAAAATATATATTCGTCCGGCCCGAATTCCTCCTCCTCCTGCTGGAGCAGGGGGACAGATCTCTCGAGGGCCATACAAGACTGTTCCTGATGTTAGCCAACGCCACCAGCTACCCGGACGACGCGCTCTGCTCATTTTATAATGCAAGCCTAAACACCAGGTGCAGAGCGCTGTCGTCCGAAGATGGTCCTTGAGAGGATTTCACCGCATTCGTGGAGTGTACTCTGGCGAGAAACGGATTGCCCCTCACAGTCTCCCCTGAGGATGATCTCGCCAGATCCACTCCAGACCCAGAGCCTAGCCCACCATCTCCCCGCGGTGCGGAGCACCAGCCTGAGCCCTCCGATGACGGAGAGCCATGTCCTGCCGCGATCTGCGAGCCAGCGCGAAGCCGAGAGACTGAGCGGATGATCGCCCTGGAAGTTGAGCCCAACCCGTCAGACCAGGTGCGAGAGCCGGCGTCAGTGCCCATCATGGGGGAGCAAGCCGTGGACGGTGTGAGTACGGAGCGGCACTCCACCCCCTGCACCGTGGCTGAGGGTGAGCTGAAGATAAATCTGGAACTGCTGGACAGAGAGGGGGCGTCCGATCCTCCAGTGCCCGTATTATAAATATTAATTGCAGTTCCCTTTTTTCTTCACATTTTTGCTTTCCCATCACTTAGATAAAGTTTCATAAACACAGTTGCAAAACTCTTCTGGCTCACCTTTGTGCTTTTTTGCAAACTCTAATCTGGCCTATTATTGTTGCTGGTCAGAGGTTTGCATCTTGCTGTGTAGCATCTGAAATTCTGTGTCAAAGTCTCCTGAGGACAGTAGATTGTCAGAGCATCACCCCAGCTTTCTGGAAGTTGTTGGTGATTTTACAGACACGTCTTTTAGGATTCTTTTTCACAGCTTTTATGATTTGTCTGTCATCAACTACTGGTTGCTGGTGGTTTCCAAACTCTTGATTTCTCCATGCCCTTTGTTTTTGCTAGAGCTCTAACTGACTTCCTCTTTTCTTTTAGCATCCAAATTGCTTACTTTTCTCTCAAAGTCAGCTCCCTCGTCTTCATCCTGGTTTGTGTGTGCCATCATTGAATGCACGATTCAGAATGCAGAAGTAATGGGTATAACTGATACGACACATTCCCTGCTTTTAATATCTGAAAAATGAATGCAACAGGACACAGCTGATCACCTAGACCTGTGAGGCAACTGCTCCAATACTTATGCTCACATCAGATAGAGGGATGAAACTCTAAAAGTGCTGAACTTCTTAGCTGGTAAAACATCTATGTGTTGAATCACCCAATAATACAATGTGACATTCTGTAGTTTTGTCTCATATTCATCTTTTAATCATATTTGTAAATGTCTTGCCTCCACAGCCAACAGAGCAATTTTGTCTTTACTGTTCCAATACTTTTGGAGGGCACTGTAGCCTATACTTGATAATGTCAGATCGCACATCATTACAACAACACTTACCATATTATCGCAGAAGATATATTATATATCGCACACCCCAGAATCGACTTGACTGGAAAATGAAATTATCCGCGGTTGTGCGCGCACTTGTTTGCACATGAGCTAAGGTGTTTTTAGCAGTCTAACTTGCAAGCGCCAGACCACTGATTCGTCAAACCTGCTTTCTTGCAGTCTGTGTTCTTCTGACTTCTGACTATTTTGTTGTGAGTAACGAATATGCTTCGGGAAATGTATCAGAGTAAAAGTATACATTTTAATTAGGCAATAAAAGTTGGCTGAAATATAAAAACTCAAGTAAAGTACAGATACTCCCAAAAATACTTAAATACTGTAATGTATTATTAGTATTATTACTTCGTTACATTACACCACTGGCAATAAACCAATGAGGAGTGTCTCTCTGCAGCCCACAAGATCCAGGGGGCGTGGTTGGATCCAGATCCAACTCCTCCCACCTTACATATACCTAAACCTACCCATCTCCACCCCCTAGATGTGGATCCAACCACGCCCCCTGGATCTTGTGGTCTGCAGCGTGTACTTGAAACCAATCAGAGTGTCATCTCCCATTCCCTTTAAAAGCCAATTGCACTCACGCTATGGCGGATTCGCTATTTAAAGGGCAAATTTGCAAGAGCAAAGACTGAATGCATCTCCAGAGAGGAAACGGAGCTGCTCGTGCGTGAGCAAATAGGTAGCCTTATTCTGATACACACAATGACTATCCATTATGACATGTAGGCATTTTTATATTTATGTAGCCTACACATTTTTAATTTTTAATATTTGGCATGTTTGTGTGCTGTTGCGTGTCCCTTTGTGTGTTAAAAGAGTGGTCGGGCGTTGTGGACCCGCCTATAGGCGCATACTAACGCGCTCTTTCAATAACAAAAAAATACTGCGTTATTGACTTTAGACCATGCAGGTTTTAGTTGGTCAATGGCGCAGTCTATTTCAAATGCCTCAAAATAGCAACGTGCCAACAATGCCTAAACATACCTCATTTTCAGATCAGCACGCCCATGAGCACACAAATGGAAGCAAATGCATTTGCTATTTAAACAACGTGGCGCAGGACGTGAAAATAATAACTGTGTCGGGCTGAAACTAGCAAAAAAACAATTGTTTTTAGTTGAAAACGGTGTAAACGTCACCACCCGAAAACATGGGGACTTTGTCGTACATTCATCGTTCGAACCACTTAACTGTTAGTAATGACATTAACAGGTGGTGTAGTGATAACTTATCCTAATTAATTGATTCGAGAGCAAATTAATACAGTAAATTAACTATGCTTTGCTATTTTTATTCACCTTATTTGTTGTAGGCTAATTTGTTGTTTCCCTTACTTCACCCCGGGGTTCCCACCCTGATAGCACACATACATCTCGGAGACATCGATTTGATGTCTGCATTTACATCTGCAAGATGTATTTTTTAGGGTGTTTGCTCATCTGCAATACGTCTATAGGATGTTTTGTTTTAGATGTCAAATAGACGTCTATTAGATGTCTTTAAGATGTTTATGATTTAGATTGTATGTAAGACTGACATCTGAAAGACGTCTGCCAGACGTTTGTAGACAGCAGATGCTTTCCAGATCAAGAGATCTTTAACAGACATCTTGCAGACGTACATGTGCTATCTGGGCAGTAGGCATAACTACCAAAGGTTACAGAAATAGGCTACAAAGAAAGATGCATTCACATTAGACATACTTGTGAATGGGAAAATGTGCAACACAATATTGCGGAATAGGCTAAGTCCGATTCCAGATTTCCCCATCGAAGTAGATACTAGTGCACTTAAGCACGCTCAAAACGGCGCTTTATTTCACCTAACAAAGTCATAGATTGAAAGAAAGATTGTAGGCCTACTACATGCTAGCTTGCTTATTTTGCTCAAGTGCATGATGTAGTCAAGTCCAAATGCCATTCTAAAAAACAAACCACAGGGGAAGACCAGATCAAACACAATTTTGCAATGTTGTTTGAGAATGTTAGTTGGCATTATGGATTTGGGAAACAACAACAGCGGAAGTTGCGACCATAGATGGCTAACTATGCTTTTGGGAAACTCATCCAAGGTAATTTGATTAATTGATTTACCGATTAATTGATCAGCATCAAACTTTTTTTCAGTGCTAAAATAATTATCTCTGCTTTGTGGATCAAACCACTCCAGCTGACTGTGTTACTGAGAAAAACCCAACCTTCCATGATGCTCTGCGTGACTGTAATGCCCTGCCTTTCTGCTCACAGCACTGTGAGAAAAGGCACAGCTTAACAAGCAGTGCCATGTCTGCCTGGCACTGGCATGGGCACATTGATCAATCCTGCCAGCCCTGAAAAATGGTCATGCATAGTCTGTTGTGGAGCAGGCGTAGGGGAGCCAGCCATCTCAGTGTGAATGTGTATGTCCTCTACTGTCATTGTTAAAGATTAAATGTCAAAATCAGTATAGTCTCCTCATTTTGTGTGGTTAGGAAATGTTCCAATGAGTGTTGCAGAAATGGAAAAACAACAACAACAAAAAAAAAAACACGATTTTTTTTTTTAATCTCTATGCACTACACAAAGATCTGTGGAGGATAATATATTCAGTGCCAGCAACAGAATAACATGCATTTTAATGAGATTACAAATGTAGTCGTCATCCCCTTCCAGGGAGGGAATGAAATCCAATCTCATTTTCAAACTCAAAAAGGAGCAATAAAAAATGCGTTCCAGGATTTCCATCCCATTCATGCAGTCTCACACCTCCAGGGAGAACACTAGTGCTCATTTTACCACTGGTCAAAGCTTGTTTATTTCTCTATCAAACAGAGTTAGTTTTGATACACAGCCAGATTTATATTAATTTTCAGAAGAGCTGTACTTAATAAATAAGCGAAAAAGGAACACTCTTATTATTTATCGTATCAATGCATCTATTGTGAAATATACCAGTTCTAGTTTTTTCCTCTCTTTTTAAAATGTAAAAACGTACTTATTTTCTTCCTTTTGTACATTTCAAACGATTTTTAAAGAATTTGACAGTTATTCTGCACAAATATCCAGAAATGCATTCAAAATCCAATTAATGAGCAAATGACTTTCTTTTGATTAGCATATTCTCGGATTCTGAATCAGATGCGTTTTGTCAAAATGTGGTGTTATTAATCTACTCGAATTAATATGCAAAAAATCTTGAAGAAATTACGAATATTTATTTTTATTTATTGAAAAGATTACATATTTTAAATGTTGTTGGCTACTATATATATTTACGCCTTAGCCTACTTGATTTGACGGATATATATATATAATTAAGAAATATCTTATTACGCTTTATAACGTATTAAGAAAGCAATCGTAATAAAATAAATTCGTCTTGATATTCATGACTTAAAACTTCAGCATATTTCTTGATTTTTTTCTTGCAAACTTTGCACTTGGTTACACCACTTGCTGTGTTTAAATTAGTTCTAAATATTAGTTGAAAATTATGGGTATTTTTATGTAGCTATTTAATGTTTTGTTGTTGTTTTTATTATCTTGTGTTTATCGCGTCGACATCGTTATTTGTCTTTGACTTACAACAGGAAAAGACCGTAGCCTCTTGAAAAGGTGATAGACTAATGTTTCTTAAAATGTGTTCAGCATAAATATTTTTCCCTCGACTATCATTTTTCAACCTGGAGGTTGTTTTCGCTCAGACAAGCGCCTTATGTGCTGCAGAAATGCGCTGAGCGCGGGGGAATCAATATGAAATGACTCTCTCTGCCACCTTATTAATAATGAAACAATACGTCTTCACTCCACAGAGTCTCGCCTTTGCGCGCGCCTGCGTGCTCGTTCACGAGCTGGAAGAGAACGCAGGTGTGTTGAACGTACCCCTTAGAAATTTGATTTATATTTTTTGACCCTCATTAATGAATGCACCTTTTATTCAGGCTATGTATAACCGAGATGCATTAGGCTACATTAGATATTTTAGATGCATTGTAACCACCACAAAGGCTACATCAATAAAAAAACAACAACACGAATCTCTTTCAAACAGTAACTGTGTTTTATTTAGTTCTTTTAAATACTTCTTTTTTAGCAGTCTATTTTATATACCTGTATAATCAATCCGTTTTAAAACTGTTTCGGTTAAAGTATCTCTCTTTTCATTTCACATACATCTCTTATTTACTTATATGGTTTTGTATATTCAGGTATTTCATATGCAACATCCCCAGAAACGAACAAACAAAATACACATCTTCTGAAGGCAGTGAAACGTGGTCTATGCCTTGGCAACATCAAACAAAGCTAGCAAAATTCACGTCATCCAACTAATTAATGTCAAGGTCCAGATACTGTCGGGAGAAATACGGCCACACTTTACGTTGCAGTGTAATTACTGTGTAAGTACTGCGTAATAGTAATGAACTACGTGTACTTGATGTGTAATTGTTTCCTGGAGCTGCTTGCTTGTAATTACACATTTGTTATATGCAACACGGACACTGTAATGTAAAGTGTTACCTTTATACTGTAATGTGTCCTACATAAAAAGAGACAATTCTTCTTTGAATGGAATACAATAGCATTTTGGGAAAAAAATGGCAACAGTGAACTATCTCACAGCCTCTTCATGGCTACATTTGACACTTCTTTGTTCCTTAATAAAGTATTTATATATATATATATATATATATATATATATATATATATATATATATATATTATTTCTCTTCTCTCTTGTATGCCCCTAAAATATGCCTTTAATCATTCCTGAGGTTTATTTATTATATGTGTTATTATCATAATGATTATTATTTAAAGCCTATTATTAGCATCGTTATTATTAGAGACTTTGTTATAATTTTCTGGATTGGTGGGTCAGCAAACCTTCTAACCCCCTCACACATCATCCATATACTTGGCTTGACTAAAATAAATTTGCTAAATGAAAAACGAAATATTGACAAAGAGCATATAAAAAAACAAATGGATGGGAGAATATTTCCTATCTTTGTATAATGCATGATGGCCGTGGAGAATGTGAAAAGCCTACAGTAATTATTCATTCATAACAGACGGTAATGTTATAAAATACTACGTTTCTAACCAGGACCTTTCAGAAATTCAGGCCGTCATTTCAACTCAATATCTGATAAATATTTCATGAAATCGACCCAGAGTCAGGCAAATGTGTTTGAGCATTCCCAGAAGACTTCTTCTTGCCATTGTCTCTTGCAAAAAACGTCTTTTTTTCCAGATGAAATAGGTATATAAATCCATTTGGGTGAGGATGAATTTTGATCGTCATTACTTATTAATTCTTTTTTATTCTTGTGTTGATGGTTTATCTGGTCTTTTCCTCTCTCTCTCTCTTTTCTTTCTCTTTTTTATCTTCTTTGATTTTTTCTTCGTCTTCTCTTCCCGTGGGTTAAAACTGCATCCACGTCACGAGCGCAGACAGGACCAGCGTTACGCCGAACGGAACCGATAATCGGCTCGCGCCGTTGCCTCCCGCACACAGTTCAAACAAGCTGCCGCGAAAGTCCAGATTTCTGGACTCTTTTTTCAGCTTCTCCCACAGATCTGTGGCTCCCTCCTGACAGTCTGCCAGAGCAGTGGTCGCACATGAATGGAAATCATCCCAGTAACTGCAAATCAAATATTTCAAACACAAAGCAAGAAATCATTACTCATCTCTGATTTGAGTCACGCTTCACTTTGCATTAACATATTCAAGTCGAGCATGTTGATTATTGTTTTGTTACTATTGTTATTATCATACATTTTCATTTCGTTTAGTTTTATTGTCTTTATTTATTTGGTAAAATAGGCTATTGTCCTAATTCTGTGGAAATTGAAACTCACATTTCTGAAAACAGATTTATTTTCTTTCTTTTTTTTTTGGTTTTGAAACATTTTGAAAATATTCTATATGTGGAAAACAGTTTTGAGATTTGTTTTGCTTTCAATTAAAAAAAACGCCACAGTTTTGGTTTATGCTTTTATGTCAACTAGTATTTGACTGCATTAAACTTCCGTTTTATTTGCATTTTAAACACTACTAAAATAACATCAAGTATACGTTTTGTACATTAGCCTATATCATATTCATCTCAATTTGAATTATTCAGCTCATTTGAAGGTTAAAAAAAACAAAATATAGCTAACATGTGTTTAAAAAACTTCTAACCGGAAAAAAAAACACAATCCACATAATTATGACATTATTCGAAACTCTAACATAGGATGCATTTTATAGCATGCATGAGTCCTGATGTAGCCAGGCGAAGGAGGAGATAGGGCAAGAGGGAAACCCGAGCGGCTCCAGAGGGAAAAGTCTCAGTATCACGTGACTTCTAGAGCCCTCCCCATCTCTCTCGCTCTCTTACAACTCCCATGCTGTGCCCCACCCCCTTCCTCTATCCCACTCTCAAGCCTATCATTTATTAATTTATTTCAGGAACACACACCCACATTCTAAACCCTGCATCTACAAATGAACACGCGCATGGTCACAACAATAGCCGCGCTCCCAATAAATTAGAATACAATACAAAAAGAAAATGCTTTTACTTCAGCAGGAAAAACAAACAAACAAACAAACACACAAAAAAAACATTGATGAATTGTATAGTAGTTTATATGGAAAATAAATGCAGCCCTGTCCGTGCAAATCTCCTTTTATATGCATCTAATTTTAGTTAAAAGAAATACAACTGAATGCTCTAAAAACGGAGCAGAGTGTAGGCTATATAAATAAAAAAACGACAGGCAGATTTAATATCGAAAAAAGTGTGAAGGAAATAGAAGTATAATTTCAGTCCGTGTAATAAGACACTGTTCCGTTTTGATTCGCTCAGTCACGGCTGTAAAAGATCCCGTTATTTTAGGGCGGATCGCCTACAATAATCGTGCAATATACCTCCAGATCCGATCCAATTATAGATGTTGACCTTTGGCCGTGGCGTGTAGAGATGGTTCATCTAATTGTAATAAACTGGTGAAATGTGAATAGTGTGTACTGCATGCACGGCTCTATTTCTGCTCATGGAGCTGTCGAGTTAAACAAGGGGCCCCTTCTGCCATCTGGCCCCTCTCGCCGTTTCTCTCCCTCCCTACTCTCACACACGTATATTTCATCTGTTGTGTGTATGCATGTTTCCCTTACGTGCAGATGGTCTGCAGGTTTTCCTTCTCGTCCAGTTCCTGTGGATAGCTGGCCATGTTCTCTCCCAGTTGAAGCAGGCAGTTGGAGAAACCTTTGAACACTGTTTCACATTTCCCAGCCGCTCGAACCGCCTGCAGCAGATAGGCTGGAAAACGAGAAATCAGCATAAATCAACTAAAAACAACTTTATTATTTGAATCTTCCGGAATAGTGTTAAGGACTCGTTGCAATACAGCCTATGTGTTCGGTGAAGATCTATAGCATTAGCGTTTATATTTTCTGTTCTTCGCTCATCTTAATTATTCTGGTTATAAATAAATAAAGCCGAAACGATTTTAAGACATAATAATGTGTGTGTGTGTGTGTGTTGGTTAGAAAAATGTGTGTGTTGAGCATGAGGGTGGCTCGTGGACAAACGATGATGTAATGGTTTATATGAGGGTGGGGGTATGTGGGCTTGTGTGAGGTGAGATTTTCATTCTGAGTGATTTGTATTCTCCCTCCCCTTTTTTACACATCTAGAAAAGAGTATATTTTTTGATGACAGATCTATTAGGGAACATGAGAAGATTTGGACACACATTGTTTTCCTTCTCTCTTCGTTTGGGACTCGGTGATGGACTGGGAGGTCACAACATTATCAATTGACCAGATCCCTTTGCTAAACGAACCTTAAACTCCAGTGGCTTCTTCTCAGGTTCGTTAAACAGCGAGATCTCTTGAATTGATTAAATTATTTCACTGTTCAAATCATGCCCATTAACCGCTGTAGGAATATGGGCAGGATGCAAACACCATGTTACACCCCACACACACCCTATATATTTCAGAACTGTATCCTTACATTATATCATATGCTTTGCATATTAAATGCAATATTCATTCCTTGCATCGATACACTGTATGCTATGTGCATTGTATAGCCTACTAGCCAGTGTCCCTATGCATGCAGCCTATTTCCCTATGTTGTATTTTATGCATTAGAGCCTATACTTATTACATGGCTACTTTATGTTGTATATGTGTCCCCATGCATGTTATAGGATCCTACATTATTTCATATCCGTTAAATGCTGTGCATTCTATTCCACACGCATTATACGCTAAATTAAAAACGAAAAAGAAAATATAGATACAGCTATTGTAAATCATAAAAAGTCGTTTTTGTTGTATAGCTGAAGGTCGTTTCGTTCATTCTTTATCTCTCACCTAATAAATAAAACGAACACATCCAGCAATGACACAAAACACTGAAGTGATAAAGCATAGCCTATTTAAAATTATAAAATTACTGTATGGATTCTTGACGCATAGTGTTACCGAGTAATGTCGAAGGCTTACATAACGAATGATGTCGCTATAATTGTGATATCACGGACAGATCGCCCTTTTCGTCTACACGAATCGCCTATGATAAACATTACAAGCATATTCCTCCAACAGATCATACTAAGTAAAAATAAAGATGCCTTGTATTATACTCTCTATAACCTATTTCGTGAATTTTTATCAAAATTATTGAAATATTCAGACCTCAACATGGCGGATACGAGGAAGCGAAATACAAAGATGCTCATGCAGCTTGCCTTGGAAAGCCGTGTATTAATGGGATGCATGCTTTCATATTGAAAATACAATTCAGTCCTCCCGTCTTTAATTCATTTATTGGAATAAACAGTCACAAAAGACAATGCTGCGAATAAACGGTGTATTTAAAAAAAAATCATTTTTCGTTGTAGGCATGATGATCTATATTTAGAAACAACTGAGCATCTAATATAGACTCACCTATCCTACTGTACTAGTGGTCACGACCACTTTACTAGACCCTGTCAGCGGGACCGGTGTCAACCTGGCACCAAATAATCTGTTCAATGAAGTCAGGAGGGGGTTTATGGCAAATGAATGTAGTTCAGCTTGGTAACCACACCAGCTTTTTCTCTAACAACCACGATTCATAGCTACTGATTTCATCCTAATGCACAACATGCACTTTTCATTGCAGAGCCCTAACAAGAAAGCCATATAAAAACGCACAATATTTGCATGACCTGGCATCTTCTATATATTCTAAAACAACAATTACCCACCAATTATTTTTCGCTAAATTATAAGTAAATTATATTTTGTGGTTATTGCGTTATTTGTAAAGGGACACATGGGATCATATCAAATTGATGATGCATGTATAAAACCTACTATTTGCAAGCAAAATCTGTTAATTTGATCATTTTCCTGTTTCGTATTTTTTTCAATATTTGTTTGAGTAAATTATTCTGGAGAAGATCCCACACTTTCACCAACTTGCTCCAATAAGATTTACCGGGCTATATTTTTTTCGGAACGCTCTCCAACATTTAATGGAGATGCAATCCACTATTATCCCACTGTTATACGTTTAAAACACTATTACTAAGTATTTTCTTAGTCAAGACCCAGATCTCGAGCCAGTTGCAAACCTTTAAATCGCAGTCGGGACAGTAGCATTGCAATTAAAATATTCACCAACACACACTCACATAACAAAATGGCATACAGCTATAATACATTTATGGGCTTCAATATAGCCTTAAATTAAAAGGTGTTACCCTATAGGCTAAGTATCTCAAATAAAAACGAGATTAAAAAAGGAAAAGTCAGCCCATCCCAAAATATACGACAGAAATAGCCTAATAGACTTACCTATTTGAACAGCAAGAAACAATGAAATATATCTTCCAGACAAAGTTAATCCCATCCTACGTCCAGTAAAACCATTGGAGTATATGCCAATTTTAGATAGTCGTGAGGGGAAAAGATTGCCGAAACTGAGCGTTGAACATCGCTGTTTAGTTCACGCAGTTATTGAGAAACTCTGTGATTTTTCCCGTGGTCGGCGCGGCGCGGCGCAGTCAAATGGTGCACCCCGTTAAGAGAAGGCGGTAATGCCTCGTGTTTTTTCTCTCCCTTCTTCACGCCCACATCTCAAGCTTGACGTACAATTCACCGTCGGACTCCCCACTTCTCTATTTTCTCATTTGCTAGACCGGGCTGGCCCCTTCTCCCCCCTCTCGCACTGTACTGGCATTTCAGGGATTGCGGAGATGTGCGCATATATCTCTCTCCGGTGGTCTCACCTATCTACCCTCACGCGATGAAGCTTACGCGTGGACCCGTGACCCATATATGGATACACGTGCAGATTTCATTGCTCCAGGGTGCCTAGACTGAAACATGCATAAACTGAGGGTGCATGATGAGGTAGTTCAGGTTGCCTGAGGTTGGTTATAGGCCATGCTCCCTCTTAATGACATGATGACCGTGATGTATTGTAGGACAGTATCATTTAAGGAAATGTGACCCTTCTCCGTGTATATTTCGTTGGCGCTATAACACAGTTTGATTTGATTTTTGAGTCTTATTAATGCAGAACTAATCGTTGATTATTTGTTTATGACTTAAATAAGGTCTGACTGAGGTGAATTGAGGTAAAATATTGTTGATGATAACTAGCAAAATCTTTTTTTTTTTTTTTTGTGAATCGCATGAAGAACTTTTAACACCTGATAGCACTGTATTAAAACCACTTTACACACACAAGTGTCAATGTTGCCATATTTTTACATACCGAGTAATCCCAATAAATTAGAAATTGTAATCTGTTACTGAAAATTGTGAAATACTCCCTATTAAGAATATGTTTATATGGGCTGAGATGAGTTACGTTACAACTGAGAGAAAGGTGATGTCTGTATCACTGAAAAAGTTCTTACCGTATTGATGTACACCTTTTTTTTTTTTTTTTTCCAGAGACTTCAGGAGAAGAATACTAAAAAGTTACCTAGGGCATTCTATCTGAAGGAGAATCCGACCAGTGAGTAGAACCCGTGTGCTCCTGCTGCTGAGTAATTAGGTCCCCTGACAGTTCATTTAGAGTCCAGACTATACAGACCCCAGGAGACGGATGCCCCGAGGGCTCTTCACAATATGATCGAATTTTTTGGTCATTGACAGTATGGATGAATTTTACTATTTGAAATTAGTTAAATGAATGGCGGGCTATATTAGTCAGCACGTAAATGAAAAACTGAATGTATATGTCGCATAAATGTATGTCAATAGATGAGCATTATAATTAGTGTAAATTCGTGCGTTTAACCTTTCGAGAACAATGAGAAATTGCATAACCGAAAAAAAGCCTGCATTGTGTTGCAATGCAGGGAGGGATGCAATATCATGGATTTAATTTATAGAGAATGCTATAGGAGTCCAAACAATAGCAGGTTTTTATCCATGTTTTGTCTCCATCTTGTGGCGGAGGTGTGCAACAAAAAGTATAATTATATCTAGGTTATGTTATCTCTTTGATCAGAAAAGCAAATATTTTGGCTGATACAAATAATATTACACAGCCAGTCTTGGAGGAATGTCTAAAAATCCTGAGTGAACAGATTTAAATGAACTGTCATTTCGACAGCATGGGGAATCCCTGTTTAATGTGTTTGTCCCCGTGTTACCCAATTACTCCATATAGCCTGAGAGGTTTTCCGTGGTGACTCATGCAGGTGGGCGCGGGGAGGGCTTGGGGAAAGCAGGGGAGACAGAAAGAGAGAGAAGGGGGTATTCCAGCAGCACTGGTGCAGTGGAGGCTGACTAAACCATGTTTCATTAATATGGAGGGAGTGGAGTGAATCATTGCATCAGCAGAGTTTTCCTTTCTTTCTGAAAATAGGCGAAGCAGATTCTGTCTGGAATTATTTGACAAGAATGAAGTATTAGGTAAACAATGAAATAATTCTGTGCTTTGTTAGTATGATGAAATGAGGCTCATTGATAGTTTTACGGATTAAAGTCAACTAGGCTACATTAAAATGGACTGTTAGCTGTTTTTGTACTTGTTGCATGCTACTCCTGAAATGAAAATTGCCCATCTTCATAATATTTTATGAAATTACCTTTAAAACCTTCACAACGTTTCATTTCGATTGACTTTAATCAAATGTTTATAGGACTGCTCAATTTTAGATGGGACTGGTGAGTAGGCCTATAGCGTTTTCAGTTTCGCTCCAAGAATCCTTTGGCCTAGTCGTGTTTTAGCAGGCCCAGTCATGTTAGGCAAAATATTAGAAAGCGCATGATTGTCTATAAAGCGAACATTAGGCGCCATAACATGTGGTGGTTCATTAAGCCCTGCTGTATGTCGCTAGACTCTGTACTGTGAAGATGCTTGTGGGCGTTCCTACTGCTGTCGCTCTTATTGGTAGACTGCACGTCTGGACATATCTTTAGAAAATGCAATCACAAATTATTGCCGGTAAAACTAAGATATCATTCTAATCTGACTAGGAATTTGTTATGTTATTAATGCCACGGGACAACGACTTGCTGGTGCATCAATCACAACTGTCCGGCCTGCAACACCTTACTGGAACTATAATTGTTATCGGGCATAACATCACATCTTCCCCCTTTTAAATGTAAATAACTTTCCTTCGAAATCTTCTATTCTATCAATTTGTTCTTATGCCAAAAATAACATTTTCAAAAGCATCACAGAATTTTCACAATGAACAAGAAACAACACGTTTCAAGAGGTCTAACAATGCGTTTTGGTCTGCAACACTTCCCAGGTGAAGCAGTAACTTCCTTTGTCAGATCAAAGTCAGTGTAATCCACAGAACCTGTCAACTTGTTCGCTTGTGGAAATGTGAGACATCTTGTTCATTCGAATGCGACTCGGCTTCTTGAACAGTCATTTGTCTTATGTCCCCTCTGTTGCTTAGAATTGCAGCATGCTCGGTCTGAATCTCATGACCGTGGTACTATTTCTCTTTCAACACAACCTTGTCATGTCCCTGTTTCTGTTGCATGGTTCAGGATACGAACTTGATCTCCAGGATTGAGTTTTCGCAGGGTCTTTGCTTTCTTGTCGTAGTTCACTTTTTGTTTGTTTTTGAGTTGTTGTTTTGCTTCTTTGATTTTGTTCACCCCTGCAGGTGTCAACAAGTCCTTGTGGATGGGTAAGTTAGTGTGTATCCGTCGACCTATCAGCATTTGGGCTGGGGACAACATTTTGGGAAATGGGGTCTTTCCATCGTGACTCTTCTTCATGAGAGCCTTCACAATCTTTACAGAACTCTCCGCCAGCCTGTTGGACCTAGGGTAGTTTGGGCTTGATGTGGTGTGTTGAAATCCCCACTCTTTAGCGAAGGCATCAAACTCCCTACTGCAAAATTGTGGGCCATTATCAGAAAACACTTCACAGGGAACTTCATGTCTTGCGAAGACTGTCTTCAGAAACGCAATGACAGCTTGGTTAGATGTCACCTGAAGTGTTGCAACTTCTGGATAGTTGGAGAAATAAACAGTAACTACAATATGGCTCTTACCATTGCAGTCAAACAGGTCTACCCCAATCTTTTGGTATGGATGATCGGGCACTGGATGAGGCATGAGTGGCTCTGCTTGTTTCCTAGACCTTTATGTGAGGCATATTTCACATGAAGCTGTAGTCTGACTGATTTCATGGTTTATACTTGGCCAGTACATTACCTCACGGGCCCTGCGCTTACATTTCTCCTCACCTAGGTGTCCCTCATGAACCTTGTGCAGCATTTCCTTGCGCATCGATGCAGGGATGACAAGCTTGTTTCCCTTGAAGATGATGTAATTCACTATTGAAAGTTCAGCTCTGCATGACCAGTAGTCTTGAATTTGCTTTGGACAGTCACTTTTCTTTTCTGGCCAACCTTTTAGTATGCTCTCTTTGAGTTGTGTCATTGTTTCATCCGCATCAGTTGCATTCATAATTTGTTCAGTTTTCTCTGGGGACACAGGAAGAGAGGTTACTATCATGTCAACATACGCTTGTATGTCTGCACCTTTCTCACTGATAAGGTTTTCATGCTTGTCGACAGCCCGAGAGAGTGTATCAGCTGCAAACATGAATTTTCTTGGTGTGTAGATCATTTTGACGTCGTATTTTTGGAGTCTGATGAGCATTCGTTGGATTCTCATGGGGCAGTTGTTTAAGGCCTTGGACACCAGTGGCTTATGGTCCGTTTCCACTTCAAAGGACTGTCCGTAGACATACTGGTGAAACCTTTCCCAGGCATACATACAAGCCAAAAGTTCCTTTTCGATTTGTGCATAGTTGGTTTCTGCACTCGTCAAGGCCCTTGAAGCGTAAGCTACTGGCTGCCAGCTCTCTCCATGTTGCTGCAAAAGCACACCGCCTAGGCCATATAGTGAGGCATCTGCTGAGATTCGTGTGCTCTTGTGTGGGTCTTAATATCTGAGCACTGGCTCCTCTGTGATGATGCGTTTCAATTTTTGAAAGCACATGTCCTGCTCATGAGCCCACATCCACTCATTCTTTTGTTTGAGGAGACATTTGAGTGGAATGTGTTGACAGCTGGGGAATGAATTTGGCCAAGTAAGTGACCATTCCAAGGAATCTCCTCACTTCTTCTTTATTTTGAGGCCGTTCCATGTTGACTATTGCTGAAGTTTTTCTTGGGTCTGGCCTGCCCCCTTCCTCAGACAAAACATCTCCAACAAACATTAAGGTCTTGACTGCAAATTCACATCCACATCCGAATTTCAGATTCGACTGTCTTATTAGCTCCAGGACCTGCCTCAATCGTGCATCATGCTCCTGGCGGTTGGAACCCCACACGATAATGTCATCCATCATAGTCTCTATCCCTGGTAAGTGCTCAAAGATCATGTGGATTGTTTTGTGGTATACTTCAGGTGCTGACAGAATACCAATTCTATACCAGAATACCAGAAATCACAATTTTCTTTATGACATCCAGCTTCTCCATGCGAGCAAATTCCTCTTTGAGTTTTCCTCGCAAGGCAAATGGAACTTTTCTGCATGCATGCACCACAGGAGCCACCGTGTCATCGATGCTTATTCTGTGCTCCCCAGGCAGACATCCGAGTCCTTCAAAAACATCTTTGTAGTCCTCCATGAATTAAGTTTCATTTGCTTTGAACTGTGATGTCACTACAAACACTCAGTCCTAGAATTGACTGGACGCTTTTTTCCACGATCAGCATTTGTGTCTTTAACAGCTGCCCCTTGTGTTTCAGAGTCACCAGGCAGCTTCCTTTGACAGGGACATCCTCACTTGTGTATCCTGTTACTTTTATTTTTGTTGAGTGTATTTTGTTTTTAATTTTGAGGGTTCTGTAGTCATCCATAGACAACAGATTAACTTGTGCGCCTGTATCTAATTTGAATGGAATTATTGTCTCATTTACAGTCAGTGGTACAATCCATTCAGCATTGTCTGTCATGTTTGTTTGAACAGAATTAACAAAGAATTCCTCTGGCTGTTCTTCAACTGTATGTACTTTTTTCTTTGCAAAATCAGCTTTGCAACACTTCGCAAAATGATTATTCTTCCCACAGCTATTACAGATTTTTCCATAAGCAGGACAGGATCGTGGTATGTGTGTCCCTCCACATCTGCTGCATTTACTTTTGGGGGTTTTCATTCTCTGCTGTCTTTATTTTGTTTTTTTTTGTTTTGTGTGCTGCTCCTCTCTTTTTACTGCATGCACTGCAACATCTCTATGCAGCTCTTTGGCTTGAGCACGAGTTATTTTGACAGCTTTCTCCTGTGTCAAAGCTGGTTCACGTAGCAGTCTTTCCCTGAGACCATTATCGGGAATCCCACAGACTATTCTTTCTCTCACTATTGAATCTCTTAAATCTGCGAAGTCACAAGTCTTACTCAGTGTGTGTAGTTCAGCAAGGTATTGATCAAAAGTCATTCCTTGTTTCTGATCAGCAGAGAAAAAATTGTATCTCTCAAACGTTACATTCTTGCTTGGGACAAAGTATTCTTCAAACTTTGTCATGAGAACAATCAGTGTTAAATTCGCCTCATCAAGTTGAAAGCTATTATATATCCAGTGCATCCTCACCTATCACATGAAGTAAGACTGATGCTTTTAACTTCTCATCATCTCCACTCGCACCACTGGCAACAAAATAGATGTTGAATCTCTGCTTGAAATGTTTCCAGTTATCAGCAAGATTACCAACAAGCTGCATAGGCAATGGTGGATTTAACTAATTCATGACGGGAAAAACACTTGTTCTCTTACTTTGTTTCAACTATGTCTTCTCGACCTTATTTTTTTTCTCCTTCACTTGGCTCGCGGGCGCTAGTCTCTCGTGTGCTCATCCCTGGGCCGCTCTTCGTGCAGGTCTCTCACCGTGGGTCTGGTCTCGCTGGCAGTCAAATCATTTAAAAGTGTACGATCGCTCCGGAACTCTGTCCTGGCTGTCTTGTGTTCACTCGAGACGGTGCACGTGTGAGCACCGCGGACAGATTTTTCACGCCTATTGGTTGTCCCTCGTGAAATTCACTGTTAATTTGCATAAATTTAAGCAATCCTTAACTTTTGTGCTTGTCCTGCATCGCTTGACACGCCCACATTCCATCACCAAAGGCCACTGTCGCTCTTGTGGCTGGAAGTCGCCAGCTCTCCATTGAAAATGAATGGGATCATGTGATGTAAGGGACAGGTTGGCTATGACATGCGCAGTGGTTCTCATGTGAGACGGGGCATTCGCGGGGAGTGTGTCAGGGGAGAAAGACATGTGATGCAAGATGTGAGCTGAATTCATACCTGAGCTCAGAAAAATAAAAGGCAGTCAAGTTCCCGTTTATGTGTATGCCTGCATTATTTCGACGGACCTATTCTAAAGAGACTGGAGTTTCCTCCTATGGTCTACAGCCCCTCTTACATTTCGACGTGCACGGTGCATGAGGGAACTTTCTCTTCGGCGGGTACTAAATGCGATGGATGTGGCATCACGATATCGAGCGCAAGATTTCAGCTTCCTGTTATCTGGAACGTCTGCTTTGCTTTGTGTTTCAACCGTGGACATATTTGTTTGTGCGTTTTTCACAGCAGTGTCTGATCATAGGGGATTACAGCTTCGGTTGGACGGGGAACTTTAAAGTAACAGAAAGACATGAACTTCATAGGGTAATCCTTGTTTAATATAATAGACTTTTTGGGACATTTTATTATTGTGGGATACTGTGAGTTCTGAACTGAACTGTAATGAGTGAAGCAGACTCAGCACGCGATTTGTCTGGCGCGAGTAACGTTAGTTCACATGCAGACAGTGCGGCGCTTTAATGGACATTTTCTGCCTATCTTTTTGGGCAACGGGAAAGAAGATTTTCTTCACTGGTGCAGACGATTTGAAGTGACTGTGGAGGCTAGTGCTGATTTTGATAACTCCAGGTTAGCAAAGTTTTTGCCAACTTGTCTTGGTGATACTGCTTTTAACTACAGGGACAGTTTGCCTAGTGACATTAAGAAAGACTATAAAACAAGTGAAAGAAAAAATGAAAGCTGTTTTTGGAAAACAAGTTTATCTGTCCACATTTCAAAGTTATGTTAATGCACGCACACGCCTGCCTGCCGATGCTCTCCAAGTTTTCACAGCAGAAATTAGCCATTTGGTGGATGAAGCTTTTCCCACATACGAGGCTAATGCAAAGAATGGAGAAAAATTCAGACGGTTTGTTGCTGGAATTTAACTTTATCTACAGCTTCGCATACACGAACAAGGTATAGATACAGTGGATGCTGCTCTTACGTTGGCTCTGCAGATTGAACAGGCACACCAAGCCAGCAAGGTACTGCTGCCTTCTCAACCACAACAGTAAACTTCTTCAGCAGCAGGAATTTTTCCTGAATCTACCCTCAACGTTCTTCCACAGACTGTACCTACCTCTCCCTGCTCCATGATGTCTACAGTACTTCCTGCGGTTCGCTCAGCTACATCCGGGGACTTCATAAAACTTCAACGGACCCTGGAAAGTTTGACAGAGAGAGTGGATCAACTTCAGCTTGAGGTTAACAGACAGAGGTATGCCAGCAGACACACTTCTTCACAGGATCGACAGCGTCGCAGTCTTACCCCGGACGATTCACATGGGCACACATCAGAACGTTGCAGGTATGACAGACATTCATATACTGACTGTGAATCTTTTTATGAGCGAAGAAGACCTTCATACAGAGATACGAGTGGCGATAGGGACTATTACAAAGCACACAGAAATGAGGGCTATCGTGATCAAAGTCCTAGGATGTCACCGGAACATGGACAGTGCATTACAGCTCGGGACTCTCTGGATCGTGCTTCTTGTGCGGACAATGGTCGAGGTGACAGGTCATCGGACAGCAACTCAAAGCAGTGGAGTCATCGACCTCCAAGTCCTGGTCACGTGCGTTTCCAGTCTCCTTCACGTGTTCATCAGTGCCAGGGAAACTCTTAGTAGTTGACAATGAGGGCCAACTGCTACTGACACCGGACCATTGGTAACGTTGTTGAACATCATGTGACTTCAGACACTAGTCAGGCAGTGACACCAAATGTGGCACTTGTCATCGAAAACATAATAGTCAATGCACTCATTGATACTGGTGCTGATGCTTCTTTTATCAGTGAAGATTTCAGAATGTCTACCCCTACCTTGCGTCAAACACCCTTGGTGAAACAGTTTATACCTTTGACATCCATATCTGGTGACACTTTAGATTCAGTGGGTACATTGTCAGTGAATGTCACTCTGGGAAAGCGTCCAGTGTCACATTCATTTCAAGTGATCAGAAATTGCTCAAAAGCACTTGTACTTGCTTGGGACTTTTTGTCTATGCACAAAATTGTGATTAACATGCAGAACATGTTAGACTCCATATACTTAGTGGGTGTAGATCAGCATTCCCTTAAACTTGTGGATGTGACAGTGTGTACCACTACATTTGTTCCTGCTCTGTCAGAGACTGTAATCACCGCAAAACTTGCGTCACCCCACACAGTTTTGCAGCCAAATGGTTACACAGGTGTGTTTGAGCCTTACTATTGTGAAGACTCCAAGATAGGATTTGCATGGACTGTGACAAAAGCAGATAAGGGTTCAATCTATGTGAAGGTGGTCAACCCCTCTGCAGATGACATTTCTCTGTACTGTGGTACTCCAATTAATACTTTCCATTCCATTTCTGAGATCGATCAGGATGGTTTTGTGATAACTGAGAAAAGTGTGAACGCTCAAAATGTTTTTGTATCAAGTCAAGTGTCAATGCCCAAGTCACCTGTGCTGCCAGATCTCTGGCATGCAGCAAAAGAGTCTGACAGTTTTGCTAATCTCTTTTTCTGATGTTTTCAGTTAGCAAGATCAGGACTACTGTAGAGCCAGCCTGGCTCCTGCTCTAAAGGCAGAAATTCACCATCAGGTAGAAAAACTCAAAGCACAAGCTATACTAGAGGATAGTGATAGTCCTTGGTCAAGTCCAGTAGTAATGGTGAGAAAGAAAGACAATACTTACAGATTTTGCGTTGACTATCGCAAATTGAATTCTGTAACATTACTGATGCACACCCGTTACCGCGAATAGACAATAGTCTTGATGCTTTGTCAGGGTCTCAGTATTTTTCCATCATGGACATGTATTCGGGTTATTGGCAGGTAGAATTAGATCCAAATGACAGGAAAAAGACGGTCTTTACCACAGGGGATGGCTTGTATCATTTCAAAGTGATGCCTATGGGCCTTAAAAACAGTCCGCCCATGTTTCAAAGTCTAATGGAGTTAGTCCTTAGAGGGTTGCATTGGACAAAGTGTGTCATTTATTTGGACGACATCATTTGTATGGGTAAAGATTTTGGGGATCACATGAAAAACCTCACAGACATTTTGACCAGGTTCAGGGAAGCAGGTCTCAAGCTTAACCCTGCGAAGTGTCATTTTTGCAAGGTGTCTGTAACGTATATGGGTCATGTTGTCTCAAAGCGTGGGCTGTCTCTTGATCCAGCTCATAGCGAGAAAGTAAGAGATTGACCAACTCCAAAATCAGCTACTGAGGTAATTTTGGGGCTTGTGTAGCTATTATAGGCGTTAAAGATTCACCAAATTCAGCTTCAACCTAGCGACATAGGTAAAGTAAAGTAAAGTAAAGTCGTGACGTATTGTCAAGTATGGTGACCCATACTCGAAATTGGTGCTCTGCGTTTAACCCATCCAAGTGCACACACACAGCAGTGAGTAGTGAACAAATGCACACACACACACACACACCGTGAACACACACCCGGAGCAGTGGGCAGCCATGCTGCGGCGCCCGGGAGCAGTTGTGGGTTCGGTGCCTTGCTCAAGGGCACCTCAGTCGTGGTATTGAGGGTGGAGAGAGCGCTGGACATTCACTCCCCCCACCTACAATCCCTGCCGGCCCGAGACTCGAACCCGCAACCTTTCGATTACGAGTCCGACTCTCTAACCATTAGGCCACGACTTCCCCAAGAGTATGATAGGTGTTTCTTTGTAGAAGGTGCCACTTGTGTTACACCACATTAAGCCATTTCTGTCACCAGTTTAGAGGTCATGTCTGTGAATGTCTGTGAACCACTGTAGGATGTTCAATCAGTCCTTCCCTAATGTATGCAAAAACTTAATTTCACCTTTGTCTATGTCTGTATTTGGATCCTTTGTATACACCCTGTAGCAGGATCTGTGATAATGACCTTCAGCTGCTACTAGTTCACGGCTGACTATGGCTAGCATTCTGTTGTCACCTTTCCTGACAGCTGCTCTCCTGATTGTATCATCAGCTCTCAACTCTCTGCATTTTGTTAGGCTCTCTTTTGTCCTTTGACCTTTCAAATACTTGCTACATTTGTCACAATATATACATTTGGCCTCATACACCCTTGATGCCGGTGGACCTTGTCTAGTGGATTTTCTTAAATCTTCTGTGAGAGATCTTTCTGCAGAAGTTTCTTTTGCAAGGATGCTGTCAAGCAGTTTCTTCATAGTGAAGATGCTACAACATTTCCTGTGATACAATACTGATGGTATGCTACCTTCAGGTAGGTCTTTAGCAAGCTCAAGGATGGGGCTGTAGCCTCTTATTTTAGCTGATCTGAGTACTGTGTTCCATGAATCTATATTCGTAGGCGCCACAAGGTTAGAGTCATCATCCGAACAGTGTATTAAACACTCTGGCTGTGTAACACTTGCACTTTGTTCTGCCATACTTCTCTATTCTGTGATGTACATTGCTCTGAAAATAACAGAAATACTGGTATATCAAGAACAAGGAACATTTAAGTATGTGGTGCTAAAAATAGCATCAGGACTAGCCGTTTCCAATGATGCTATGTGCTAGCCTGTGCAACAAAGTATTGTAAAGTAATCTGGTTTTGAAATCACATGAAATTTCAGCCGTCTTGCATTACTTCCATATCTGCATCTCCACACACATCAATCTTTTTATCATTACTCACGAATAACAGGTATCAAATGAAAGAATGGACCTTCTGCTTCACAGTGACACTAGTATCTTGCTTGTAGAACAAAGCTGGTCGGAGTAATCTTGATTTGAAAATGCATCAAATTAAGCAAAATTGCAATCATCGGTCATTTCTTCACTCATTTTCACACAGCTGAGTCATAGCTGAATAAGTCGCGAAGTGCTTGTAGCCTCCAAGGGTAACACATATCAAAATAAACAGCAGGACTCACCTTTTCAGATTATGCTAGTGTCTTATCTGTACAACGGAGTATGATAGAGTACTCTGGTTTTGAAACTAGCACCAGTCGTTGTTGTTGTATAATATACTATTTCATATACAGTTCATACATATTTTTTCAAATTGTTAGGTCATGGATTGTCGCACCATCATGGTTCTGATATCACCAGATTACAGACAGTCTTGTCTATCCATATCTGAAAAGATATCCCCACGAACACCAATATCTTTTGAGATAGATATACAAATATAACAATTTAATAGATGCAAAAAATAGTTTTATTTAATGTGAAGGCTAATATAAAATGTATACAACAGATATCATGTCAAATTATGGCAGATCTGGATAGCCCCGACTGTCCTGAAAAAAATCAACATATAGCATGTATGGCTACCTCTTACAATAAACTTCATACAAACCTGCTGTGCAGATGCTGTAGGACGATAATAGCTAAAATAATGATTGTCCCAACATATTAGGAAAGCTACTCATTTGAAATGGTTACCGTGTTTCAAAGTACTTATATGGACTCTACAAACAAACTGGTACCAAAGAGATTTTGTTTCGTATGGAAACTGCGTTTCGAGAAGTGCTTAACACTGGTACAGATCAGAGACTGAAGCGTGAGTACTACTTTAATATGAGAAATTCAGACGTTTTAAAGTGGGTGACCTGGTGTGGATGAATGATCCAACCACACAAAGAAAGAAACTTGAGCCAAAATGGACAGGACCATTTCGGGTGGTCATGGTGGACATGGCTGGTATTATTTACACAGTGTTGAATGCGAGAAATGTAAAGGCAGAACCTAAGGTTGTTCACTATGAACTTTTGAAGCCTTACAAGTCCAAGTGGACAGAACCAGCACTTGCTTCCACATGTGCTGGTCAAGATAAGGACAAAAATGTTCAGGAGTTGAGAACACTACACACAGCTTTATCTGGGTCTCTCCCTTTGTCATCAGGAGGGCTGTGGGTTGGTGAAAATGAGGCTCCTGTACTCTCTTCTGTTCCTCATGTGCGTAGGCCTTCCGGTCACATAGTGCAAATTCCTCATGCTTTGCGGCAGCCATCTTATTTGGTTGAACATACCTCCTCAGTAGTTGGGGACCATGCATCAAAATGTGTGGTCACTCGTTCAGAGCATGTTATTAAAAGGCCTAGGAAGTTTTCTTTTAACAAAAAAAAAAAAAAAAAAAAAAAAATTGGACATAAATTGTACTTTTGTTAATTTTTGCAGTTTTACTGCTTTACAATGTAAGAACATTTGCATTTTCACATTATGTCATTTCCTTTCCAGTCTGCCCAGAGATCTGTGATGGTGAGGAGGTTTAAAAAAAAAAAAGAAGAAATACAAGATAACATTTATTTTTGGTACGATGGTTACAAACTGTTTGATATTGTGCTATGGCATGTTATATCTCTTATGTTAACTGTGACATTTAAAAAAAGTTCTTGGTATATTTGAAATGAGGACATTTCTTTTGCAAAGGGGGGACAAATGGGAGATTTATTTAGATTATTTTATATTGTGTGTAAATTGTTATATAAGTGGGATAATCTGGTTTGTTTATTTATGTGATGTAAGGGGACAGGTTGGCTATGACATGCGCAGTGGTTCTCATGTGAGACGGGGCATTCGCGGGGAGTGTGTCAAGGGAGAAAGACATGTGATGTGAGCTGAATTCATACCTGAGCTCTGAAAAATAAAAGGCAGTCAAGTTCCCGTTTATGTGTATGCCTGCATTATTTCGACGGACCCATTCTAAAGAGACTGGAGTTTCCTCCTTATGGTCTACAGCCCCTCTTACAATACGATTCCAACGAAAATCTTTTCAGATGATATTAAACCATATTATCAACCCCATCCCTCCAACCTGGCGCAATTGAGTTAGCTCTAACCCCACCTGACCCATTGTGTATCATATGCATGCCATTGCCAAAGTTCTGCGTATAAATAGTACGCAAAATTGAAAAAGAAGTGTGTCATTGAAACACACATTCATTCGGGTTAGGACTTTAGGATGGCTTGCTGAGTTCACACTGCACTCGCTGACAAATGCCGGAAATCGGAGGCAAACCGGTGGTCGTTCACGTGAGTGAGTCATATGGTGCTAGTAACTCATGGTCAGGGGGTTCGATTCATAAGGAATGCATGAAAAACTGTTAATTAGTATATAAAGCCCCGTTCTAGTTTTTAACATTGAATATTCCATTACACAGGAAAATGCATAGAAGTAAAATGGGTTGTGATTGGAATTTCATGAGCGAGATTATTAGATTTTTTCGCAGGTGGTGTTGATGTCTTATTGGAGATTTGCAGTAGGCCTATAACAAATAAAATAATCAATAATGCTTTTATGCTGAATGTTTATTGTTAGTTTATATTAGTAAAACACAGTCAGTGGCATTTTAGCAGAGAAAATATGCAACATATTCTGATTAATACAGTCCGATTAATACAGTTAATTAATACATTTGAATTAAGGCACCCAACCAAAATAACTGTCATGTAATTTAAATGTATGTGTAATTTCAGAAAATCTTTTACTTGTTCTTAAATTTTAATAGACCTTTGCTATTTCATAGCTTTAAGTTTGTCATACACTCAGACTTCTGTGTGCATGAGTACACAACATGCACTTCTCATATTGCTGTTTCTGTAGGTCATATTTTTCTGTGAGCATTGAAAATTTTGCACACGCACAAAAATATTATCCTTCAAGTGCATACCTGCCAACATTCCCAAAATGATGGGGTTCTCCTGCTTTTTCTACTCTTCATCCCACTCCCAATTTACAATTTATCCTGATAACTGCATGATTTCTTGCATCCACACTTTGCTAATCAGAATGTATCAGACTCCCAGATAGGCTGAGGGTGACCATGCATGCTGTATCGGTACTTAATATTTGATTGTGTGTATTTTGTACAGTTAAATGAGTTTACATACTACAAGTTGTTGCTCAAAATGCTTAAAACACTCTATATTTTTAACAACTCAGTGTTGGAAGGCGTGGGTGTAAAAAAAAAAAAAATTAACGTTAGCTTGTATTTCGATAATATTTGTGATTAAAGCAAAGCAATTCAACAAAATGGTAATGGGAACCCTTTTTCAATCTTTTCTCTCTGGTTCCCTCGTGGAAATCCGTTATCCATTACTGCACAAAGATTTCCAGCTGACCGGTGACCTGTCTCACTGTAGCACAGTCCAGACACGCCATCAGCACCTTCTTCCCAGGAGACTGAGGGGTGATCGTGTCTGTATATTGCAGTGTGCCACCAGGTGCGATCTGACTGTAAATGGAAATAGTTGTATATGCATCAAAAATACTGTATGTCAGTACTTCACTTCAAAAGTAACAGTTAAAAGCAATCTGATCATGGGCTATAAGCACAAAACATTTTTCTTACCACTAAGAGTAGTAAAAGTTCTTAAAAGTTCTTAAGTAAGAGTAACCTCTTCAAACTTTTTCACAAAGCTGCTGAGACCAACTTTTATTAAATAATGGGTAGAAATCTTAAGCTAAGAGTAAAATAAAAATGTTACCATATTTTAAAAAAGAAAAAAAAATGTTGCTAGGCTATTCAAATAAAGAATTTAAAATAAAAATGCTGCCATACTTCAAAAAAGACGTTTTTAAGATGTAGGCTAATGTCACTAATGAAACAAGTATATGTTCAGGTAATTGTCAGCCTCTAACATCTGCATCTCATCAAAAATATGCATTTAAGCAGCATTTTAATTAACAGACTAGAATAGTAAGATTGCAAACATAAAAGAAAACCAAACTGGACTCAAGAACAGCTGTTAATTCTTGCCCAACTTGTACTTGAAATAAGGACCTAATCGAATTAAAGGCTAAAATCTTTACATTCCGAGTCAGATTGCCAGAAACAGATTGTTTGTGATTTGGGCTTAGTGAGTTAGCAGATTTAGGAGCTAACTTTAGTGCTAAAACGCTTTGTGAAATACGCTTAGAACAAAAATGTAGGAGTCCTGAAGTTGGGGCTGACACACCCATTATTTTTAAGAGTTTCTCCTAAATTGGCAATTCAGGAGCTACTTTTAGCCTTAAGATGTTTTGTGAATATGGCCCTTGATTTACACACTATGCTGGCAACAAAACAATATATAAAAATAATAAAACAATGTCTAAAGAATATTACTACATATACTATGCAATATTACTATACAAAGTTACCAAATGCATTATCAAATCATACGCCAGTGCTCTTTTAGTATCACTGTAACACAAAAATCTCCAAGAATGTGCCCTAGTTCTTAGAACTGACTTGGTGACAGTGTCACCATTTGCACATCTCTCTGTAGATCTACAGATGGCCTGTTGAATGTTTTATTGTGTGTTTAGTCATCTATTCACTTGCTGACAATGAAAATCTGAGGAATGGGGGAAAAAAATATGACCAAGGTTATTCCATCTTACTCATATGTTTTCACTTTGGTTGAAATCAGACCAGGGCTTTCTAGGCGCAGCTGAATGTTTGTCAGGATGAAGTTAAAGGGATTTTGGAACAACACGGTGACCATGAAATCCCTGCCGACCCGGGGTGTTCCAGTCACCTGTGGATCGTTTATAATGACTGTTAATGAACATAAAAGATCAAATGCATCACACATGTTCCTCTATGACTGGTAATAAAGGATTTATATACCTTAATTGTGAGTTCAGGTGGACTGAGGGTGACAGCTCTCATTGTCGTAAGTTGCATGCCAGTTTCCTGAATGCGTCCATACACCACAAAGAGCAGGTTGGACTGTTCCACCAGGTAGGGCATGTACTCCGAAGCTGTGACATCGATCATCACTGTTTTGGCTGTAAAATGATTTTCAGAAATTAAGCTTTGCAATCTAAAATGCATGTGCCCTAAACCTACAACAAACTTGTAAAGTCAGACTCACTTTTCCAGGCATCCACAGATGCAGCTTTGCTTTCAAGCTTAAAGATTGAGCTGGTGACGCCCGTGTAGTACACCGCACAGCCAGTGATGGTGGCACTGAGGGTCGACTTTTGGCTGCCCTTGTTCTTAATGTTTAGTGTCAGCTGGAAGTTTTCCCCCATTTTGATGGTGTCGGCCAGGAGCTCGATGTCCATATCTGCTTCAGAGACTGGCATGTAATCCCTGGGAGCAACGCCACGACGTTCTGCCATCTGCATGGTCTGCTTATCCTTGTCACTGCCTAGAATCAGGAAGAAGGTTGAAGGATGACAGGGAAGGGGATAGGGCCTGTGTGACCATCCATACCCAGGTGTTTTTGGACCAATTGAAGCTTACCTTCTGGGTATTTGTAGGTAGAAGTGATGTCCTCATAGGCATTACTGTTCACCCTTTTGGTGACAAGAAGCTTTCCAACATACGTGGTGTCCACATAGATGATCTTTGTGTTTCCGTACTTATCAGACTGATGGTAAACCACATCACTGTTCAACTGGAGACAGGAGAAAGAGTTGTTCCATTTTTAAAAAAATGTATTTGCAATTTGCTCTTGAGATTTTGTAAACTAAAGAATTGGTAAGTAAACATCAAAGAGAAATGACACGTTTCTTACCTCCGCAAAGACAAACCTTGCATCAAATGGATAGCTGAGCTCTCCATCTTTGATGGCATTGACAGACGTTGGGCCACATCGATAAAGACCTGAAAGAGAGAGGGAAATCATTTGTAGTGCATTTCATTTAGCATAACAGAATGCAAATGGTATATAATTACCATCATATAACGTCAAGGCACTGTACTATTGTACCACCAGTACAATTCTATAAAAGATCCACATTTATAGGTTACACTGTGTTTCAAATGCATAAGGCCAGAGTGTGTTCAAGGCCTAAAGGTATTTCAATCTCTTGGTTCTTTCCATGAACAGGGTACAAAATAGGGCTTGAAAGGCAGATTTTTGTTCATTTTTAAAGTATCAGTTGAAGGAGGTTCTTAAGTCTGAAGAATATTGTTTGGACAAATATGAATATTTGCTATTTGGTCACATTTTTTAAAATCCCTGTTACCCCAATTTATGGCGCACCTAAATTAATTTTTCTAGCATAACATTAAAATTATAAATAAAAAATGAAAACCTATACAAACGACCATGAAAAATATTAGTTAACAAACCTTTTTTTTCTGTGACTAAGATGAGACGTTGACTAGCCAAAACTAATATCTGATGATAAAAACTATGACGAAATTTATGCCGCACATTCGTTAACAAGATGAGATGGGACAAAAATTTATTTGAGGACTACAGACATTCATAATACATCCTATAGGCTAAGTTAACTGTCCTGTCTTTCAAAATGTGCGTCTCTGTCATTGGATTACAATCAGATGAGTGGTGCTTGCATATCTATCTCAGTATGGCAGCCGCAGTGGATGGATAAGCTACCAAAACGCAAACTAGCGATCTGAAACAATGGCCTCAGCACCTGAAGGGTTAGGGATAGGGTGACCAGACCAGTTTTTTCCGGGAGTCACATTACTTTGTCGATTAACTTAAAGTTAGTGAAGGTGCGATAGAAGTGCTCTCTCTCGTGCACGCTCCACTTCTTCAGTCTCATACAGCGCACAATCAGTTCTCAGTGCTCAAATACACACACACAGTCCAAAAGTCTATCATGTAGACTAGAGTATCTCACATGAATACAGTCGGTTATGGCTTAAGTGAATGTAAACAGGTGGGTGAAAACTGAATGTGTGCCAGTATTACATGCCTCCATCTTAAATGGAGAGCATTCCTAATTAAATACCTATCTGTGTCCTTAATGTTAACCAACAAAATATGTTAAATAAATGTATACTTAAGTAAACCTACTGTATCTGAAAAACAAGTTTAATTTGTATCTCTACCAAAAAAATGAAAATTTATTCCAGTTTTTCCCTAATTCAATCCTTGATTCAAATTTCTCATAAGCTTATTTAATTTGGTATAAAGAGAGAAGAATATTTTTGTTTGAAGTCTACATATAAAATAGCTACCAAAATTAATGTTGGTATCTGCAGTTTGACTAAAAGTTGACAAAAATGCAATGACTTTTCGTCGACTAAAACTATGAAAGACTCAAATGACTAAAATGTTACTAAGACTACTAAGCATTTTCGTCTCAAGATAAAGGCTAAGACTAAAATGCCTGCCAAAATTAACAATGCGTTGGACTTTATAACTCAACATCAAACAGCTCTGAGAAAAGAAGTCAGAATTGCGAGAAAAAAGTCAGAATTGTGAGAAATAAACTTGCAATTGCAAGAAAAAAGTAAGAATTGACTGTTTATATCCTACAATTCTCACTGTTATTTGCAATTGCAAGTTTATATCTCACAATTCTGAGAAGACAGTCAGAATTTTGAGCAAAAGAGTCACAATTACCTTTTCTATTTTTAATTAGTGGTGGAAATGGCTTCCATAATTCATAGATAGTGTTTCCTAACCTTAGCAGTTAACTTTAGAGGAAAGCGGAGTGTATATAGAAGATGTGGAGGAAAATACCATCACTGGTCTCCTGAGGGGTGCTGTCGACCACCTGCCAGCCAGAGAACTTTTCAGGCAGATCAGGCCTCCTCATGTACACCTCATTCCAGCTGTGGTAGTTCCTGTGAAACACAGTGTTATTGTCACTATACAACATTTAACCATCATTAGCTATCAGACTGTGTATGATTTGTGTATCTCACCAGATTGAATCTCTCGTTCGACTTCTGCTCATTCTCTCATCTTCGTCCAGTATAATGTCTGTCTTCAGGTTGCCCGTGTTATCGTGAGCAGAGGCGTAATTGGTGATGACTCGTGCGGGGATCCCGAGACAGCGCAAAACTGGGTGGGATCATCACAGTGCAATGGTTATGCCAGTCTTTTTTAGCAACCTGAATTTCAATAATCTTTTAATAACCTGAATTTAAGAACCAATAATGAACGCGCCATCGCCATACTCACAAGTGTTCAGCACGCCGGCAAACACCCAGCACTGAGCAAAGCACACAGGGACACAGCCATCTCTGGCATATTTGAGCAGGATTTCAGGACTTCCTGTCCAGGCAGTGGGTGCTGTGCCAATGGAGTAGTCACCATTCCATTTGCCAACCAGGACACCATTGTCATCTTGGGAGTTAATCTGAAAATATACCATATATGTGTATATATATATATATATATATATATATATATATATATATATATATATATATATATATATATATATATATATATATATATATTACACATATACACACACACACATATATATATATATATATATAGAGAGAGAGAGAGAGAGAGAGACCAGCTGCATTAAAAACATTAAAGGGATAGTTCACCCCAAAAAATGTAATTCTGTCACCATTCAGTCACCACACCTCAATGACTTACTTTCTTCTGTGGAACATAAAATAAGGTATTTTGAAGACTGTTGGTAACAAAGCTGTTTTGGTTACCAATAACTTTCATTGTATGAACAAAAATTACTTTTGATGTTTCTCAAATTATCATCTTATATGTTCCATAGTCTAGGGCTAGGCCGTTGTAGCCTAAATGATTGTGTAATAAATTTTATGTTGAATCAAATAAAATATTTCTAAAGCTTCAATTTGTAATGACTTGATACTTGATACTTTCTCATTTAACACAAAAATAGCTGTTTAAATAATCGTTTGTGGGTATGACAGCCCTAGTGTGTATATTTATATATATTATATTATATTATTGCATCATTTGGAATGAGTTATTGTTTTCTTGTGATCACGACATAACGAAAGTTGTTTTGTTGTTATCTCGACATAACGAAAGTTGTTGATCTCAACGTAAAAACCGTTTTCTCACGACGTAATTGTAGCTATCGCGAGAAAATCAGGGTCGCTATATTGTCTTCGACGATAAAGTTGCAGACCCGACAGCCTCCTTCTTAAGTGTCGAACACTTATGTGTAAGTCGTCAATCACTGACAGACACAGAGCTATTTCAGTTTGAGTGAGTCCCTGATCAAAGTAAAAGCGAATACGATCATCCATGATGCTGCGATGATGCTGCTTCTATAGCATTTTCTCATGCCGAATACACAGAGAAAATTAAGTCATGATAACGACAAAACAACTTTCGTTATGTCGAGATCACGAGAAAATTAAGTCGTGATAACGACAAAACAACTTTCGTTATGTCGAGATCACGAGAAAATGAAGTCGTGATAACGACAAAACAACTTTCGTTATGTCGAGATCACGAGAAAATTAAGTCGTGATAACGACAAAACAACTTTCGTTATGTCGAGATCACGAGAAAATGAAGTCGTGATAACGACAAAACAACTTTCGTTATGTCGAGATCACGAGAAAATGAAGTCGTGATAACGACAAAACAACTTTCGTTATGTCGAGATCACGAGAAAATGAAGTCGTGATAACGACAAAACAACTTTCGTTATGTCGAGATCACGAGAAAATGAAGTCGTGATAACGACAAAACAGCTTTCGTTATGTCGAGATCACGAGAAAATGAAGTCGTGATAACGACAAAACAGCTTTCGTTATGTCGAGATCACGAGAAAATTAAGTCGCGATAATGACAAAACAACTTTCGTTATGTCGAGATCACGAGAAAATTAAGTCGCGATAACGACAAAACAACTTTCGTTATGTCGAGATCACGAGAAAATTAAGTCGCGATAACGTCAAAACAACTTTCGTTATGTCGAGATCACGAGAAAATTAAGTCGCGATAACGACAAAACAACTTTCGTTATGTCGAGATCACGAGAAAATTAAGTCGCGATAACGACAAAACAACTTTCGTTAACGTAATTGTAGCTATCGCGAGAAAATCAGGGTCGCTATATTGTCTTCGACGATAAAGTTGCAGACCCGACAGCCTCCTTCTTAAGTGTCGAACACTTATGTGTAAGTCGTCAATCACTGACAGACACAGAGCTATTTCAGTTTAAGTGTGTCCCTGATCAAAGTAAAAGCGAATACGATCATCCATGATGCTGCGATGATGCTGCTTCTATAGCATTTTCTCATGCCGAATACACAGAGAAAATTAAGTCATGATAACGACAAAACAACTTTCGTTATGTCGAGATCACGAGAAAATGAAGTCGTGATAACGACAAAACAACTTTCGTTATGTCGAGATCACGAGAAAATGAAGTCGTGATAACGACAAAACAACTTTCGTTATGTCGAGATCACGAGAAAATGAAGTCGTGATAACGACAAAACAACTTTCGTTATGTCGAGATCACGAGAAAATGAAGTCGTGATAACGACAAAACAACTTTCGTTATGTCGAGATCACGAGAAAATGAAGTCGTGATAACGACAAAACAACTTTCGTTATGTCGAGATCACGAGAAAATGAAGTCGTGATAACGACAAAACAACTTTCGTTATGTCGAGATCACGAGAAAATGAAGTCGTGATAACGACAAAACAACTTTCGTTATGTCGAGATCACGAGAAAATGAAGTCGTGATAACGACAAAACAGCTTTCGTTATGTCGAGATCACGAGAAAATTAAGTCGCGATAACGACAAAACAACTTTCGTTATGTCGAGATCACGAGAAAATTAAGTCGTGAGAACGACAAAACAACTTTCGTTATGTCGAGATCACGAGAAAATTAAGTCGTGATAACGACAAAACAACTTTCGTTATGTCGAGATCACGAGAAAATTAAGTCGTGATAACGACAAAACAACTTTCGTTATGTCGAGATCACAAGAAAATTAAGTCGCGATAACGACAAAACAACTTTCGTTATGTCGAGATCACGAGAAAATTAAGTCGTGAGAACGACAAAACAACTTTCGTTATGTCGAGATCACGAGAAAATTAAGTCGTGATAACGACAAAACAACTTTCGTTATGTCGAGATCACGAGAAAATTAAGTCGTGATAACGACAAAACAACTTTCGTTATGTCGAGATCACAAGAAAATTAAGTCGTGATCACAAGAAAACAAGACAGAAAAATTATAATAATGCATGGCCGCTTAGAACTTCCGTACATTCAAGTGTTGATAAAAAAGAATGCATGAAGCTAGAATAAAACTATTTGTTTTGCTTTTGTTTAAATGCAGACGCTCTGTTCTTTCTTTTGACATATTGCATGTTCAGATATTCATACAAAATGTATGAATTCAATAAACTATTCATACAACAAAATATGAAATCATACCAGGGCTGATCCCTGCCGAACTAATTCAATGGCATTTCCACGGTACAGCAGAGGTACTTTCCCAGCGTCCATAACCAAAAGACAGGCATCCAGAACCCCCTTTTCAAACTACAAGAAAGCATATAAAATGTTGAATGAAGGTATTAGGTTGAATAGTCCACCATAAGAGTTAGAGCATTTGTTTTCTTCATGAAGAAACATGACTAGAAAACTGCCAACCTGGCCGTAGTTCCATGAACGGGAGGTTATGTTGTTGAATTCTCCAGTGTAGATGACCCCCACATCATTCATCACATACTCCTGCCTGTCGGTATCTCTGGGCACGTACACCAGATCCTCTGTGTGCCAACATGAGATACATGCATTACGATCATTGAAAATTGTAGGCTTTGTTGCCATCTATACAGGTGATGTCGTTACCTAATACAAAGTGTTGTACTTGTACTCACCGGGGTCCCAAGGATTGAACAGCACATAGAAATCAGTGTTGGGGTTGTTTGGAGTGCGTTGTTTTCCCATGTCAGTCAATACTGCTACAAAGGTTCGGAAGCGGCCAATGATGCAGTTGGCGTGAGGTGTTATGCCCACTGTTACTTCATTGCCCTGCATGCCAATCACACGGCTCTTCCACTGACTGACATTGTTCTCTGTTTTTCCGAGGGTCACAATGATGTAGGTTCCCCTGTTTACATCAGGTGAACTGCCTGTGGGGACAGATATATGCCAGGTTTTAAGTTCAGTTCACCCAAATTAAAATTCTTTCCATTGTGGAACACAAACGATTATATTTTTAAATACGTCTTTTTTTGCACATACAATGAAAGTCAGTGGGGTCCAAGGCAACCTTGTTCATTGTATGTACAAAAAAATATGTAAATATCTATCAAAATATATGCTTAGATATGGGTTGGTGGGCAAGCTGGCTTGGGTCATTTAAAAAAAAGAAAAAGAAAAAAGGTGCTCTCGGCATCGGCTCCAGTACCAAGGGCCTAAAACTCAAGAAGACGTTTTCCCACAGGACAGCAGCTGAGCCGGCAATACTGCACACAAAGCTGAAATTGAGACTGAATTAAATGGTGCTGCGACAGCCAAGGGAACATCACTTCAATTATTCAGCTGACCTAACTGCAGAATGGCTCTACACACTGGTTGGTCTCTAATGAAGACGGACAGATATTTTATCATTTGAATTTTTTGTCTGAGAGTTATTTCCAGTACCCCCCCCATGTCTGTTAATTCAGGTCTATACATTGCTTGTTGTCATTATATTCCTCCTCCTCTGCTCTGTGGGCTCCTCCACAGCTTTTGTCAGGTTCAGTGCTAACTAGACACAACATTATGGGTCACCATACTCTCTTTTCTTAACTCTTTCTCCGCCATTGATGGAATCTTCCAGCTTTCCACGTTTTCACTGTTATACAGTAGAAGGCGCTATTACATATCTTCTAATAGAATACTGAATGTCTGGATCAAAACACGACAAAGAAGAAGCAGAAATAAGTGAATTTAACAGAATTTAATTAAACAGCATATAAATCAAAACTGCTTGATGTTACCGAGTGAAATTATGAGTCCGGAAGTGGTTTAGGACTGTGAATCTTTGGGCATGTTGATGGAAGCGATCTACTCCATCTGTGCTTTGATCATCGATCTGAATCTGATCCATAAGTAGTGATTGACAATAGCGTCATTTTGTTCAAAATGTAACTTTTTTTAAAAATAAAACTTGTCCACATTCAAGTGGCAACTGAAAAAGAAGAAGAAAAAAAAGCACTGGCAGGGAAAGACTTAAGGGGATAAGACACCCCAACATGTCATCATTTACAGTCTTTGTGTAGTAACCTGTATGACATACTTTCTTCTTTTAAAAGATATTTTAAGAAACGTGTCAGTGTTTACAATGAAAGTCAATGTTCACCACAACAGTTTGGTTACCAACATTCTAATGTTCTGCAGAAAAAAAAGAGAAAAGAAAAAGAAAAAGGAATTCATACAGGTTTGGAGCAACATGAGGGTGACTAAATGATGACAGATTTTTACCACACTAGTGTTTCTCCGGTGCTTTAGACATCAGGCCTTCTGCATTTGGATGTATAAGATAGATTACCAGCCTTGACAACCAAGCAAACAAGTGACTGACTTTCAACACCGCATTAAATGCTGAATAGTTGTGAACAAGTTAATAAAATACTTATAAATCAGTGTTGAAATTTTTATGTTGTAAAAGACGGTAAAAAAAAGATTGTGATATTATGCCTAAGATGCTATCTGGGTAAGCAGCTACTAGACTCAACGTGGGAAAAAACTTAGCCTTTCTGCAACCATTTAGCATTCAGCGTTTAACAAAATACTTTTATGTTGTGCAAAAGATTTATGTTATAAAAATAAGATGTTGAAACATCAAACATTGATTAATTTTTGGAGTCTGGACAAACAAGAGTAACAGTGCGGAAAAATATTTCAACACAAGAGAAATTTGCAACAAACTCTGTCAATGTCAAATCATGAATATTTTACGTTTTGGAAATTTTTTTGTTTTTGAAAGATCTCCTAATGCCCTGCTTACAGTTTAGGTTAAGCCTTTATTCATTCATTCAGTCATACATTTCTATACAATTGTATCAATTCAAACGATATTTCCACCTAGTAACAGAGTTACATTCTCTTAAAATTTACTTTTAATTCCCTACTATCAGACTTATGTGTCCTCAAGAAGTTTGCATTCTACAGGTGCCATCCCAAAAAGGCACAAAATCACTTTCACTTTGTTTTCTTTTTATTTATTATAAAAAAACTTGACCCTCGGACACTAGCAATCTCTATTCTATTTCTATTCTCTACTTGTTTTCTTTTTAGTTATTATAAAAAAAAAAAAAAAACTTGACCCTCTAACACTTGGACTCTTTATTCTATTTATATTCTATCTAGTAGTTTTATTTTTATTTATTATAAAAATGACCCTCGGACACTAGCAATCTCTATTCTATTTCTAGTCTATTTTTATTTATTATAAAAAAACTTGACCCTCTCACACTAGCTCTATCTATTCTATTTATATTCTAGCTACTTGTTTTCTTTTTATTTATTATAAAAATGTGACCCTCTAACACTAGCAATCTCTATTCTATTTCTATTCTTTCAACTTGATTTCATTTTATTTATTATAAAAAATAATAACTTGACCACCTTACACTAGCTCTATCTATTGTATTTCTATTCAATCTTCTTGCTTACTTTTTAGTTATTATAAAAAAACTTGACCCTCTAACACCTGCACTCTCTATTGTATTTCTATTCTATCTACTTGATTTCATTTTATTTATTATAAAAACTTGACCTTCTAAAACTAGCTCTAATTATTCTATCTATATTGCATCTACTTCTTTTCTTTTTATTTATTATAAAAACTTGGCCCTCTAACACTTGCACTCTCTATTGTATTTCTGTTCTATCTACTTTTTGTTTTTTGTTATTATAAAAAATTGCTATGCACTATCGTGTGTTAAGTTAGACTAACCGGCACTTGTCACAGCACTTTCATATTGTTGCTCTTTTGTTGGTTTGATTGTTTTATTGTCATCATTTGGATAAAAGCAACTGCTAAATGATTGAATGTAATATAAATGTAAATGAGATGTTTTGAAAGATCTGCTCACCAATCATGAACTCCACCTGCACATTGTGCTGCTGGTTATTAAAGGGTCGGTCAAACCTGATGATGATGATGAATTCTTTATTCCTGCGCACAATGAGGCTGGTGATCTGGTACCTGCTGGTGTTGTGCGCGTTCTTGTTGTCATTTTCACGCATATCAACACCTAGTACTGAGAGAGCTCCTGTTGCTGAAAAAAAAAAAAAAACTTACATGATCTTTTGAATGCAAACATTATTGCAGCTGAGTCAGAACTAAAAGTTTCAGAACAATTAAAAATACAAAACATAAAAAAAAAAAAACAGAGTGGTTCCTGATCGTCTAATCATGTATGAGCATCAAAAGTTTGTGTAAAAGACTTGAGCAATGACAAATTGCTAATAGCAGCACTATATACAATCAGGCCCGGCGTCAAGGGGGCTTGGGGAGACTAAGACGTTCTGAAGCCCGACCTGCAATGATCCATGCAAACCCGACTATTGCGACTGTACTGTCAGGTGCTGGGTTACACAAAAACTACCCAAACACTAAAATATGCTTAAATAAATGTTGAAATAAAATAACCATCATTTTTTAGAGTAGCCTACAATGTGAACACTATAAAAGCAACTGGTGCAAGCTAATCACTTAAGTTGGTCCACGTCCACCAAATGCGTGAATTCTCCGTTACCTCTCCGTCCTCTGATCATTTGATCAGTCACCCCACTTTGTTCCAGGACCTCACAATTTACAAATTAAGCACTTCCTCCAAGAAGCCGAAATGATTTTAACTAGGGATGTTCATTAACCGCTGAACCGTGAACATACCGTATAGAATTTGAACGGTTAAACGGTTTAAAAAGTCATTTTTTTTTACTCAAAATGTTTTAAAAGGTTTGCTCCATGGTTAAAATGCGCTACGCCTATAAAAATTGCGTTTTTAGAGAGAGAAAAAAACATACGTATGTCGCATTTTATATTATTTCATTCAGAAATAGGCCGACGAAGTGTTTACAAACATTATAATAAACACTGTAAACATAGCTAGGCTATTTCAGTTCCCCTCACTCCACAGCAAATCCTTTCAATTTAACAGTATTTAGAAAAGAACAAGAATTTAAAGAAGCTAGCCTATAAACGACAAGCCAAAACAAATTAATTTAGGCTAAAACGAAACTGAAATTGGAATTGTAAAAGGTTTGTGTACATTCACACCACAAACAAATCTCTGTGCTTCAGTAAAATAGGCCTAAAGAAAAATAGGATTCTGCTGTCTGCCGTTTCCTTTTGCGCAGCACATGAACCCAAACTACTCTTAATTTATTATTTAAGTAAAGATATATTTCTCGTATAGGCCTATTTATTCGTTTTATGCATACACATATATCCTATATCTCCTCTGCGCTGCAGGTGCATGATGGGATATGATCTGGATCCTCCTGTTCTGTTGTAAAATTAATCCCCGGAAAACAAATGTCATAGTAGCCTATTTTTAATGGATCACAGATACGTATCCTTTCTAATTTAATTCAATTCTAATTTAAAATAATATTGTCTGTGTTGTTAACTGTGTTAACCGGAGACTAATCTTCTGTTGTAACTCTGTTTGGAACAAAAACAGTCAATACTGACAATATTGTGCCTAAAATGTGCATCACTTAATATAAGCTTAAACTTAGCCTATGTAATAAACTATGCATTTATTAATAATATACCATTGGATAAAGTATAAAAGAGTGATGATCTAAAAAAGAGAACAAGTGAGCATCTGGCCAAAAACCGGATGGATGGCCACCCTATTTATAATAGACATTGCATTCCACTCAGTCAGTCCACTTGAATCAGAAAAAGGCATATGGTGCCTAGTCTGTATAGGCAGCTCACTAGATTTCAGAACAGCGCAATATTGTCTTCTGAGGGTTTGCCATTTTAAGGGTGTGGTGTCAAAACTGTGGGATGATTTAGAGAAAAAAAAAGACACTTTGACTTCTAAATGCATTCATTCTCAAAGGCTTGGTTCACAAAGTTCAGTTAAATATGAATGAATAGAACTTTACTTGGTGCTCTCGGTGCCAGGTCTTTAAACCCCACATACTCGGGTGGTGTAAATGCCTCTGTGTTTGAGCTGGCTAAGGTAAAACGGCCGTGTTGGGATCTCCAGGACTGAGTATCGGTTAGATCTGACATGATGTACACAAGATGTCTTGACGTTTGCCTGGTGGACAGATCATGTTAATGTTAGACTTTTAAATACAGATCCTGAGACATACATCTGATTTGTGACAGCAGCAAAGGAAAGGAGCGATAGGTGTGTGCATGCGTGTACATGTGCACTGAAGGAACGAGACATTATCTATTTTGTGCTGTCTGCACCCGTGGGAAGATATGATGCAATGTAGTGTTAGTCTATTTTAGGAAAGCCAAACTCTCAGTGAAACTGTGAGAATCATAAAGCACTGATGAAATATCATTCTCAACTGAGCAATGCAGTACCAGCAGCAGCAGGAGCCTTCCTGTTACTCACAGTTACTCAGAACATTGGTCAAGATTTTTAATGTTTTCGAAATAAGTCTCTTCTGCTCACCGAGGCTGCATTTGTTCGATCGAAAATACAGTAAAAATATCAATATTGTGAAACAATTGTACAATTGAAAATTACTGTTTTCTATGTAAACATATTGTAAAAAATAATTGATTCCTGAGATCAAAGCTTAATTTTCAGCATCATTACTGCAGTCTTCAGTGTCACATGATCTTCAGAAATCATTCTAATATACTGATTTGCTCAAGAAACATTTCTGATTATTATCGATGATGAAAACTGTTGTGCTGCCCAGTCTTTTTGTGGAAATTGTCCAAGTTTTTTATATCAGGGCGAATAGAAATATTTAACATTACAAATGTCTTTAATGCCCCTTTTGATTAATTTAATGTCCCGTGCTGAATAAAAATGTATTTCTTAGAAAAAAAATACTTTTTTTTTCTCTTTATGCAAGATAAATACAATTATCGAATTGCTTAATAATCTCAAGTCATCAGAGAAAAAAATCTCTATACATCACTGATGAGTTTATTAAGAAAACTAAATAAACTAATTATACATCGCCACAATTTTTTATACGTGGCCACAATTGACTAATTTGCTCCCTTGTTTTAGTAAATCGTTTTGATGGAACTAAAATGAGGGAACAAATTAGTAAGTCCTGGCCACAAAATAAAAAGTTGTGCAAACGCGTTCTTAATTGGTGGCCAAGAAACAGCAGTTTTATTTCAGTGTATCAATGTGAGATAATTAGACAGAAAACAGTTAAAAAACAATTGAAAGCAAGTATTAAAAATGGAAATCAAAGCTCAGAAATTTCAGAAAGTGTCATTAAAAGTGCTGCACTCACGGTCTCTGTAGAAGAGGAGATGGTCTGCTGAGAAGCTCCAGTCAGATGTACCCATGAGGAGCCCCATTCTGATTAATATAGGCTCAGCACTTCCTCTTCCACTGGAGAAAAACACCTCCATGGAACCAGAGCAAGTCAAGATGAGCCCAAGATCAGGTCAGTCTGACACACAAATCTGTGACCTCGCTTCTGATTCTTGATGACAGCAGCATATTTCAGACCATCAACAACATGACAAACATTCAGACAATTACAGTGCTTTTTACCAATAAAGCTACAAAACTATGAAATATGCTCTATGACAGTGACTACTATGAGTAATATGTTATTTCCAATTGTCTCTTATTTCATGAGGTTAACTTTTGAGGCCTACAATACAACACCGTTGTGCTAAAATAACATCATAGAGTTCCCTTAACTTACATAATTCTTAAGAGGTTTTATGTTTCAGTCAGTAAATTATACTGTAGTTTGATCAGGAATGGCCTTCAAGAACATAAATACTCTTTTCTGATTGAAATCAATAGGGAAGATGAAAATTCATGCTTATGAAATATCATACCTCAGATAAAATGTTTGCGATGATGTCTTCTCAGAGTAGTGATGATATAAAAATAACAAATGGGACAGACCTATAAACTAATAACAGCCTCAAATCCATGCTGCTATAATACACCAATTAAATCAAACCTGTTCATATTAACTTAAATGTAGTCAAGCAGAATGTAAAAGTGTGATATGAGTGTAAAACGGAGCAGTTCAATTTTACTAGATTGAAAAGAAAATGGGAATGGCACAACTGGCAGCGATTTATATGTCAAATCTGAAAGACTACAAATAAAGAAGTAATAAATGAAAAAGACAACATCTGCTGGGAGAGTGTCTGAGATGCTGTTCTTAGAAAGGTATAAAAATACAACTCATTATTTCAGAGTTAAGTTTCATGAAAATATCTTGTCCTGTTTAATATCAAGAAGTGTCTTTGAGGTCATGTCAATAAAGCCACGTTAGAAAATATGGGGAAATGAAACTTGTTTGACCCAAACGACAATTTAAGTTGCAGTGTCTTTCAATTTCAGTATGCATTCGCAAGAAGTTAGAGATAAAAATCTGGGTCCAAAGCAAAACATAATTGGGAGAAATGACTTTGCTCAGAGGCCCACATCATGACATAAACTTGCAGAATTAAAGAAAAGTAGTGTTGCTAAATAACTGCCTTAAATGGTAATAAAAAAAATAAAATAAAAGGTTCTAAAATGATCAGCCATGTGTAAATTCAGACTTTAAAAGCCCCGTCTTATCGGTTTTGTCAACTCATAAAAGCAAGTCAGTCGTTTTGTTGCTAAATTCTACACTTTTAGGAAAATCCATAAACGCAGTTAATACAGTATGAAGGAATTTTCTGTATTAATTTTTCCCCAGCATTTCACCTGTATGTTAAATTACACATTGCAATTGATTTCTGAGATAATAACAATGATCGACAGTGTAACTAACTGATTAACAATTCTAGCTACAAACTAAAACTAAAGTGTATCATAAATGAACAATTATTATTAGCAACACGATTCACATGTGACGTGTGTACTGCTATGCACCTCTCTCCAATTCTCCACCAGCTGGCTAGCTGTTAATAGTTTCTTCTTTTTGTGTGGTTAAAAGGAAAAATGCATGCCTTTTCTATCATTTGAGTCACTTTTCAAAAGTTGCTAAAAGTTGCCAAACCCTTTCTTAAAATAGCTAAATTTGTTGCTTTTTGAAAAAACAAAAACAATCTCAGAGATACTGATTTTCACCAAATGATGGAGCCTGATGAAGTCTTCGTCCTCTGCTTGAGTCACATTTATCATTTGTAAAAGTCTATTTCAATCAATCTGTTTTACAGACATCAGATGCATAAAACACAAGCTACAATGTAGGAGCTGAATTCAAACCCCTTTAGTTTGTAACACACCCGGAGTCATGAAAACTGTAAAGGATAATGGCCTCACAATTTTTACTTTGGGGTGTGTGACAACTAGGTTTCGCTCATTAACGATTGTGCCTTGCATGTGGTAATCCAAGCACTGTATTGATTCATAATTTAGTCTACAGTTTAAGCCAACCGCTCATTTATGTTATTGGTGTTATTACCGTTTTCCACATTTTACTGTAAAAGTAAAGTCATCAGAATTGTGAAACAACACAAATCAACACAAATATCCGATTTCAAGCATAAATGAAAAATTTTGGTCTACATAAACAAATATAAGCAGTTTAAGCAGAAACGCCTTTAGATGATTTGCGTGGCTATTTTTAGTTGTATGTGGTCATTAAACATCCCTTAAGAAAAAGAGGTTTATTCAAGTGTGCTATTAGTATACTTATTTTACACCAAAAAATAGGAATGTATACATTGTCTACTTTTTATGTACTTCTCAGAAATATACTTAAATGTCATTTTAAGTATACTTGACTAATACTTAAAAAAAGTCTAAATATATTTGAGCTATACTTGTGCTCCGAGAATCCGTGTTTTCATTATTATATGGTAGGGGCGCTAGTACAAAAAAGAAAAAAAGTGAAGAAACCAAAACAGATGCTTCCACGTGTTAAAACAGCAATGTTATGGAATAAAATATGGACCAATGAAGAGGTAATAACAGAGCTTTGGGGTGTTGATCGACTCGTTTTGATTTTCATTCTGAATCCAGTTCATAGTCTTTTTCCAGCTTTCTGTTCAAAATGTTGTTCATTTCTTTATTTATAAAACTTACCCACATTCAAGTATTTAAAAAAGAGTGCACAAAACTAGAATGAAATGTTTTTGTTTACAAGCAGATACCCTGCTCTTTCTTTTGATGTTTTGTATGTTCAGATATTCATACAACAAAATATATACAAATTAATACCTAAATAGGGGACATAGTAGTATACTTAAAGTATGATGTAAAGCTCACTTAAAGAAAACGTACGAGAACACTTGCTGTATAAGACTACTAAACTAGTAGTTTACTGAGACTATACTTCAAAGTGTACTAAAAATGCTACTACAAGTATTTAATAAGTTCACTTTTAGTATAGTTGCAGTACAAGCTAAACACATTGATGTAAACTAGTTGTGTACTCAAAGTTTACTACTGTGTTACTACTTAAAAGTATACATTCATATACTAAAAAGTGGTCCAATTTAGTCCCAAGGAGTATTGAAATAGTACACTTACAAGTATACTACTAGTACACTGATATTTGTATACTTACTACATAAAGCATACTTAAATATACTTGAACTTTACTTAAGTATACTTAATAATAAACTTGAAGTATACTACTTTTTGGTAAGGGATGTAATGATATTTGTATTCCAGAGGTGATTATTTCATGGCTTTGTTGGATTGAGGAGCGTTCTCTGCAAATGTTTTTAGTTTGTGTTATTTATTTATGCATGCATTTATTATTTCTTTATTTATGGACATTTGCTTAACTGAATATTTGTTGTAGTTTCGTGTTGATGAGAAGGTGATATGTATTTATTTTTAAAAGAAAACTGTCATCTGGTGTTGTTTAGGGAACCGGTTTAGTTCAGTTTCTTCCAGTACAGTATGCCAATTGTCTTTATGGACATTTTATGAACCAGCAGATGGCACAGTTGTAAATATTACAAGACTTTGACTTTTTCCTGCCATTATAGTGTACATGTACACAAAGACAACCACTAGCTGTCAGGCTTTCCCCCTAGAGAGACGTTATTTATCTGATGACTGGTCAAGAGATTGAATTCCTTGTATAGCAAATATTATTAAATATTTACAATTAACTGCCTGCTCACTATTCAGAAACTAAAAAGGCTACACCAAACTGACCTGTATAAAGATGTATTGTTTTATATAATGATTTAATTAAAACGTAAATGAAATGTATTTCATTTTGAGTCATTTGGCCACATTTAAAGCCAAGGCCTATGTAAATATTTCATTATTTATGTAATCCATAGCATCTAAAGGCAAATCCGGTTCCTCCAATCCGGAGGCGGCAGTGTTTGTTGTTGAACGATACATTTCATCTTGAGAAACAGAGAGCGAGAATGAGCTGGTGTCTGATTGGCTGATATGTTTGTAGTGGGCGGAGTTAGATGATTGACAGCAGCGCCGCAGAGTTTATTGTGAATAATCTTTGATCAGTGTGCGTCAGTGTTATGGCTGCTGTCATCAAACTACTCTCACCCTGGAGATTTAACCGATTCGCCCGGTAAGAGAGATATGATATGCGAAACTGAACGTTTATTTTGAACAATTTCAGTGTCGTGCTTCGCAATAGAAATACTCCTGTACCTTGTGTTGACCTTTACCCTACATCATGGTGTCAGATCCTCACCTCTCACACACTTCACACAACACAGGGCTTCAGGTAGAAGCACATATACTGGCTGTGATATCTGTCTAATGTGTGCAGGGCCTGTGTTCAGCTGCATAGCTCTGCAGTGATGAGAGGAGCATCAGTAGAAGAGTTCAACACCGCCAAAGACAAACTAGCAGCTCTGAAGAAGGACCCAGGGAATGAAGTCAAACTCAAGATCTATGCACTCTTTAAACAGGTGAGAAGTGATCAATAACTTATTGCTCTGGACTAACAAAACGCCTCAGAAGTGAAAAATAGGAGTTAATCTAATGTAAGTGTTAATAGCCAGTCTTGTTGGCAAAGGCTATTTACACTAACTCCGCCCACTAACGTGTGATTGGGTCAGTCAACACTAAACAAATAGGGCGTGCTTTTTGACGCGATCGTCCCGAGTTCGAACCCGCCTTTTCAAATCTCATACTGCATCAGAAAGGCATTTATTTAAAAAAAAAATGAAGGAAATAATCCAAAAGTATCGGATAGGTGTAGGGAGGGATTTATCGTCCCAATAAGGTGGCATCCATTTAATAATTTGAATTAAAACTTTACACTCAATACGTTATTGCATACAGTTTTATAATGTACTACAATACTGAGGTGCAGATAATTGCCACTATTTGTAATAAATAGTATAAATAGTAGGAAACCTTGCTATTTTAACAGTGTAAATAGAATCCATTGCAAATAGCTGCTGCCTAGTTTAATTTGTTCAGCATGTCCAGGTATTTTACTATATGTTTGGATTTGATTTCATGATTGTTTTTAATTTCTCATGGAGTTAGACTACTGTTTCGTAAGATTATTATAGAAATAAATACTTTTATCCCGCAGGGACTTTTTTTTTTTTTTTCAAATTAATGTTGAGCAGAAGAGGCTTCTTTCATTTACAGATTTTTGTTGACTCCTTCTACAAGATCAGATTGTCCTCATGTCTTACTTATGATGCGTTTCTGACTGTTTTGTAAATGATCAGGCCACACAAGGACCCTGCGACACCCCCAAACCCAGCATGTTGGACTTTGTGAATAAAGCTAAATGGGACGCGTGGAAGAGTCTGGGCTCCGTGTCACAGGTATTTTTATTTTTCACTAAAGAGTGAACATAAATCCAATTTGGATCAGTTTTTGTGTTTTACTAAAGGTTTCTGTTCAAATTTGAGCAATAAAAAAAATCTCATTTTATTATAAATCAAATATTATTAAAGCATAATTATCATAAGTATTTTGTTATCTTAATCTTTTATCTTAATATAACATGCATGCACATAAATAATAAAATATAATAAATAGAGCATTGTTATTTTAATATTTATATATTACTATTATTTTTTGTAAATTTTTATTTCAGTTTTAGTCATTTTAAAATTTTAATTTCAGGTTTAATAATTTTAGTACTTCAAATTAAACTTTATTTCAGTTAGTTGTGATGTATCATTTTCCTTTTGATTTAAGTGCATCTAATACTAATCTAATATTCATATTATTCATGTTATATTTGATTCAGTTTCAGGTTTATTTTTATTTTCTGAAAACAGGTTTGGATTTGACAATATCGGCCACAGGTTTTCATTTAGGTCTCAGGCTTTGACCTAATAGACCTCTAAAGAAAGAGCAAGCATGTACCGAGCACTGTGTGTATGTGTCCAGCATGCATCTAGTGTTTTATGTGGTAATGTGACTGTGTTAGGAAGAGGCCAGGCAGCAGTATGTGGATCTCATCTCGTCTCTGGTGGGAACAGAAGGTCCAGCGGTGGCAGCGCAGCCCACCGGGAGCACAAAGGGCTTCCAGACCCTGCTGGTCAGCACAGAGGACAACATCACCACCATCCGACTCAACAGACCCGAGAAAAAGAATGCCATCACTGTGGAGGTGAAGAAGTTGTTAACATTTTGAAGGCTCGAAACTAATACAACCAGGATGTCAGTTGTGTAAGACATTGATCAACTATACATAAATATTTGACCACAGAATGCCAAGACAGTGTTCTAGAGAGCAGTGTAATAAAGATATTATAACATTACTAAAATATTATAATTATTACTGTCTACTGTTGTCTTCAGCTGGTTTTTTATGGTTGCCAGTGTTATTTTAGTATTATCTACTTATACTCTATGACTGTATTAATATTTTAAAGCTTTTAATTTGAATAAGTTTTAGCAATTTTGTCATGCATTTTTGTCATTTCATTTTTGCTATGAAAAAAAAATTATATTTAGCTTTATTTTTACTTCAGTTTTAATTTTAGTACTTCAGCTTTTATTGCTCATTTTGTTTATTTCCCATCTTCATTTAAATTTCATTCATCTTTTTCATCTAATATTTATTTCAGCTTAATTTCAGTTAAACATTTTTAAAAGACAACACTGATGGTTAGACATTTTTAGCAAATATTCTTTGGTGTTTTTGCATCCTGTAGATGTACAACGAGCTAATCGAAGCTTTGGGTCTTGCTGGCAAAGACGATTCTGTCATTACAGTGATAACAGGTGAAGTACTCTGTTTAACCTTTCAGTGTTTGCAGATATTTCTCTGTAAATCAATCCTCTTTTTAATGTCTGTGAAGGAAGTGGAGATTATTACTGCAGTGGAAACGATCTGAACAACTTTACAAAGATCCCTGAGGGTGGAGTAGAGAAGATGGCTAAAGAATCTGGGGAGTTACTGAGGTAAAGTCTATTTTGCTTGATTCTACACCAGTTTCTAATATTTTTGAGGTTAATGGGAAGTTATGATGGATGTATGTGTCCTTGTGGTGTTTTAGGAGGTACGTAAAGGCGTACATTGACTTCCCCAAACCTCTGATTGGAGTCATAAACGGACCGGCGGTGGGGGTGTCAGTCACTCTGCTGGGACTTTTTGATGTTGTTTATGCCACAGAGAAGGTGAGCTGCTTTCCTACAGCATATCAGTGATCCATCATGTCTGTCTGTTTAATTATATTTATATATACTTTGGCTTTCTGTCCCTTTGTTTTGTGTGTAGGCGACGTTTCACACACCCTTCAGTCAGCTGGGTCAGAGTCCAGAGGGCTGCTCTTCATATCTTTTCCCCAAAATTATGGGTGCAGCAAAGGTATTAACATCCACTGAAATTTGAGATTAATTCGTTTTCTACAAAAAAATATCACAATGCTAATCACAGTACACTTTTTTTTTTTTTTTAGCACTAATATACAAGTCATTTGTATGTGGACAAAATAGTGTAAAGACTGTGAGTTGCAATCAAATCATTGCTCTGATTGGACATAGGTCAACCAATGATGTGAGATGGGGCGGGGCTGTCTGTTCAGCCAACCAATTGCAAATTGGGGAAACCTGTATAAAAACAGTCATTAATTTATTTTGGTGGCACTAATGGCACAGAAATGACACCCTTCGCCTTCAGCTCTGTTCTTTAGAGCTTGTTTGTCCTCTCTGTCCAGGCTAGTGAGATGCTGTTGTTTAATAAGAAGCTGACGGCCGCACGGGCCTGTGAAGTGGGTCTGGTGACCGAGGTCTTTCCAGAAAGCTCCTTCCAGTCCGAGGTGTGGACCAGACTCAAGGCCTATGCCAAACTGCCCAAGAACGTAAGTGCTCAGAATGCCTGAATTGTGATGTACTAGTGTTAAAAAATGAGTGTATTCATTCTCGTGCAAAAGGATCTTGTTGGATGAAAACAAATGCTAATCATGGTCATCCTCTCGTCCCCCTTCAGTCTCTGGCTCTGTCGAAGCAGCTGATCCGCGCGGTGGACAAAGAGAAACTTCACGCCGTGAACGACGCAGAGGTGGAGAGACTGGTGGAGCGCTGGCTCTCGGACGAATGCATGCAGGCCATCATGAGCTTCTTCCAGGCCAAGTCTAAACTTTGAGAAGAGCCCATGGAGCCATTCAACATACAGCATCTTCCTAAAATTACCTTTCTTTTGCAGTAGTTTTTCCAGTTAACTCTATGTCCTACAAACAACAGGAAGAATCACCTAACTCATCTAAACTGTGGATTGTATAGGATTTGTATAGCACTGGATGACGTTATGTATACATGAGACCTTTTATTTAGTCATTATGTCATGACAGTTTAATTAGACAACCATGTAATATAGTGTTTTGGAACACAATGAACCGCCTGTTCCATTTACTGTACCAGATTTAGTAGGTTGTAACACTCAGTGCCTTACTAATGAGAATTTGTGTTCTTTTATCTGAGGGCCAAAAACCAGTTTGCTCCGTTTCAGATGTATCGATACATTAAATAATTTGTGTAGTCTGTGACATTTTGTCCTGAATACAGTTTTAATACCTACTTAAATACAACCTGTGAGTGTCTTGTTTTAAATATTTCATATATATAGATATATTTATTCAATGCTGGGTAGTAACTGATTTCATGTAATCTGGATTACGTGATCGAATCCAAAAAATAATTATTAGCTTAATTTACATTTTTAAATATTTGTAATCAGACTACAGTTACTTTTTTATTGATTGCATATTATTTACACAAAAGCAATAAATTATTCACAATTTATTAATTCTCCCTAAATCGTCTTTTTCATTAAACTCACAAACCCCCAGGAGTTCCTTCATGAATCCCAGATTAGGAAACCTTGATATAATGTAATGTTTAATGCACTTCATGTTGATAATAATAATGAATGCAATACATTTTCTTTCTCTTTGAATTTTTATATTTAAATAGTACAAGATTTATCCTATTTAAATCAATGTGATAAACATGTTTGATAAAAAGTCATTTAAAAGTAATCTGATTATATTACCTAATGTAATTTTAAATTTTTGTCCTGTAATTTGGCATCAGTAATCTATCCAGTACTGTTAGTATCTCTATCTGAAATCACAATTCTATTCGGTCATTACAAAGTAAATCCAACAGATGGCAGAGCACACCAGAGAAAAGTTAGTGATTTTTTTTCTTTAGGTAATATCATGTTTGTTAAAATAAACAAAGCGTGAATGTTGTTTTCAAGTGCATGTCATATACATTTGAATAAACTGATGTTACTGTATTCATGTTAAGCCTACCGCTGTTGAACAACTATTTCAAACGTGTACAACACTGAAAATAATCACATTTCTATATTTCTGAACCCCTGTGTTCTTCCTCAGTGTAAACTGCCTGACGCAGAGCACATGCCCTTTTGTCTATAAAAGCTCATATTTTATGTATTTGAGGTCTGAGATGTGTGGGACCTGAGAAAGTGGGCTAGCATTTGCCATCTAGTCATAGACAACTTAAATAGCCTGTGCATACAGTAGCATTTCATTTCTTTTATAAAATGAAATTTGGGCCAAATGTATTTTACAACAGGAAAAACTGAGCGCCCATATATCTACAACAAACTGTTACCCGTTGATGAAAACATAATTTGATGCTGTGGCCGCCATTTTAATGACGGACAGAATCAGAATGAGCTTTATTGGCCAGGTATGTTTCACATATGAGGAATGTGTTTTAGTGACAGAAGCTCCACAGTGCAACAGAAAGACAGCAACAGGACAGGACACAGATAATAAAATAATAATATACAAATAGACAATGTACAAAATAGCAAAAACACAATATATAATTATGAGTGTACAGGTCTGATATGTGCAAATTTGAAATGAAAAAAATAAGTGTGTGGTGAATAAATAATGTATAATAGAGTTGTGTGTTCCACGTTTATTGTTGAGTGTTCATGAGATGGATTGCCTGAGAGAAGAAACTGTTCCTGTGTCTGGTCGTTCTGGTGCACAGAGCTCTGTAGCGTCGACCAGACAGTAACAGTTCAAAGAGGGAGTGTGCTGGATGTGAGGGGTCCAGAGTGATTTTACCAGCCCTTTTGCTCACTCTGGATAAGTACAGTTCTTGGAGAGTGGGGAGGGTTGTACCAATGATTCGCTCAGCAGTCCGCACTACCCTCCGTAGTCTTCTGAGGTCAGATTTGGTAGCTGAGCTGAACCAGACAGTCATTGAAGTGCAGATGATGCATTGGATTCAATGATGGCAGAGTAGAACTGTTTCAGCAGCTCCTGTGGCAGGTTGAACTTCCTCAGCTGGCGAAGGAAGTACAACCTCTGCCCTTTTTCAGGTGCGTTCTCTCCGCTCGTCTTCACATGTACAAACGTAGTAAAACATGGTTTTAATTAACGTTTTTTGTAACTTAAAAAAACAAAAAACATTACAGAATCAGATCACTGTGAAATCTTTATTATCATGCACAATGTTATATTCTGTGTACTCTGTATATATTCTGTATATAGGCTCTCTCTCTCTCTCTCTCTATATATATAGGAGGGGAGAGCTCGTAGTACAATTCAAACTTTTCACTGCAACTGTACTTTTCACAATATTTTATAATTTTTTTAATTGCTGGCTTATTTTAGACCTTCATAAGACCAACATCCCTGGTCCTGCACAGAATCAAGTGTTTGCCAGGTATGCAGATACAGGTTGGATATGCTATAGTGACAGTTTCTTAATCTCCTATTTTGACTGGAATTGTGTTGGACATAATTATTTCAATTAAATTTAAAAAAAGTTTGGCAAAAACACTTGACTCACCTTCACCTTCATCTCTTCTCAATGACATAAACATGTTAACCAAATAATACTAATTAGCTTATAAAACCAAACAGAATAGCTTAAAATATATATTTTTCTTCAAACTATATTATTATTATGGTTATTAATAGTGAATAAATCTAAAGCTTTTGGGACCATTATTTTGTGTTATTTAATTCGTCATTAAGATGTGACCAAAAAATAAAAATCATTGAAAAAGCCCCCCCCCCCCTATTTTTTTGTTTCAGCACATGCCCCTGAAAAGGTAAAAGGTGATCTGCACACACTTTGCATCTCTCACCTCGTTTGCCTATTAACCTGTTTGTGACTGATAGCGAAAACCCCTCTCTAGTTTTGTTATGGAAAGTGACGTTGCGTCTGAAAGGTTAGGAACTCTTTATCATCAGTGGGCAAAACTTCTGTCTGGAGCTGGTGGGTATATTGATTTGTGTATGTTAGGGTTCAGTGAATCATACAGTGTGTGGTGGAGGATTATGAAGGTCAGAGCAGAGCAAACGTTATTGAGTCAGACACTCTGTCTGCTTCACAACGTGGAACTTGTCAAGTGACCTTATTGGAAAGAGCAATTTAACAATAAGTGTATTTTGGTCATATTCAAATTATAATGTGAAAATAGATACCACATGCTGATTACGTAATGTTGTTGATGCTATGGAAGAAAAAGCTGTTTACATTCTGTCACTGAACTGCACAATGAATGTCTTCAGCTTGCGAAGTCTGGCCTCAAAGTGGCCAAGCCTCAATCAAAAAGTTTATTTTTAAACTATTCCTTTCTATGAGTCGTTCTCATAAGCTTCACAACACCAAATGATTTGATAGAGACTTCGTTATAATAATTGAGTTTCAAGGTAGACTTATATTAGAGTTTTAATTTTTATATCCAAGACTTGGGTCTACAATACTGACTGGATGAATTTACACATACAAAACTGTAATTTATAACATATTGCCTTATATCAAGATTTATTGCCGGCCTATATATGTTACCTGAAAGGAAATATATAATTTTCATATATGCAGCCTGCATTCCCATGGTATAAAACTATATAAATATATATATATAACATATAACAAATCCCAGTATTAAAATGTGTATATGTTCTATATATATATATATATATATATATATATATATATATATGCAACTTTATTAAAACATTATAGGCCTATATATACAAAATAATTAGTGTATTTATGTTTTTGTATTTTTTTTAAGTACATGTCTATATTTTATATTTACTTACATAATATCAACATTCATCATGCATTGACCAGTTTTAGGATGATATGCATATACATGTCAAAATATTTAATATGTCAAGAAATGTATTATACATACACATATTTAAGGGCTATGCTAATATATGAAATTGTTCCAATTTCTAATGTGTCACATATGCTTTTACTTCATATGACAATATATTTAAAATATTATTAAACAATATTATAGGAATAGTTCAGAAAAGAGGATTTTTATTTTATTTGTTAATTTTTATTGTTACTATTATTATTGTCAATACAATGAATGCTAATGAGATCCAGAGTTGTTTGAACCCCTCTTTGACATTCTAAATATCTGCATTTGTGTTTTACAGAAAAAGAAAATCATTCAAATCATTCAGGTTTGGAATTAAATGAGGGTGAGTAATTTTTTTGGGTGAGCTGTCCCTTTAACCAGAAATACCGACACTCATTTCCTTTATATGAATAACATTTTGTTGATTAAAGTAGCATCATGAGAGTGTCTATCCCCCAGTACCACTACTTTTTTACTACCGATAGCAAATAGCAAGTTGTTTTTGCAAATGCAATTCATATAAGCAATTTTAAGAAATTTGATTTCTACCATATATAGATGAACCAATCTTTTTTTGCAACCCATCTGAAGCTCAGCAAACTTTCAGAATCTGACAGCAGGTCTGTTGATAGCACATGTGTTGAACTGCGGTTCTCTCAAGGTTCGAATCCAGCATGCATCACATTCCTGTCAGTCTATTCCATAAAAAGGTCATAAATGCCCATAAATACAATAAAAAAGCCCCTGACAGCAGGTACTGTGTTCCCAGCTGAAACCATGGCCCTCTGCTCGTAAAAAACTAGACAAAATGGAGCAAGATCCACACCTCTTTCCTCTCACTGTTTGACAGATAGCAGTTAAAAATGCCGCCGCACGGCTGATGAATGAGTGTACCTGCTTAAGTTTGGAATCACCCACAGGAAAAGGCCTAAAGTAACCCTAGTGCGTAAAAATAAGACCCTGTGGAAACTCAAGCAAAATGAGAGATGATTTCCTCCAAGCTGAGGGAAAACTCGCCAGAGTCAAGGTCTAACCTCGTAGTTGAGGACAAAGAAAGTGCGTTGGATTTCAGTCCGTGCCCCAGTTTTGCTAAGATAGTCCAATATGAATACCCACGAGACGGTTCTCTCCCAGAATTTAAAAAAAGCATGGCTTCTCTCAAAAAGCTCATGTTTCGAGTTATGCGCTAATACGCCTCCTCTGAAGACTACTTATGTCACCTGTGGTAGAATCCATAATTCACTTTCCAGCCAAATGGATACGTTAGATATATTATGGGTTGTCCAACAGAGACCGTAAAAATGGACCTTTCCAAGTCTTGTAAAGCTGCAGGTTGTGATTTAAAGGCCATCATCCTCCAAACCCAGACTGGGTTTCACTGGTCTGTTAGCTTTCTGTCTTTTTCACCGTTGTATTCTCACATCCATTGTCAGGATGTTTGCTCCACATGCTACTGCAAATATCAACTACAGGGTCAAGAATAGGATACACCTTGTACAAACTTGGGAATCCCACCAGGTGCTGGGAGACTGGAAAGGCAAAACATATCCATCACAGAGCTCCGCTATTGGCAGGATTGAGCGCTGGCTCAAGGCACAGGCCAGTGTTTGTCTAGCTGGGGTTGAGATCTCCAACACACTGGAAGAAACCATCATCATTTGGAGAAAACTATCCACATTTACTCATTATGTCGTTCCAAAGCCGTATGACTTTCCTTCTTCTGTAGAACAAGAAAGAAGCTTTGAAAAATGTTTGTCGTTCTCTTAAGAGTAAAACCATAACATAAAACCATAATCATAAGTCTCCATGTGCTAAATCAGTGAATAAAGAAGAATAATGTGCTGAATCAGTGGTTCTCAAGCTTTTGTACTTGAAGGCACCCCTTTGTCCAACACAGTATTTGAAAGCCCCTCATATGCATAGTTTTTAATCACACGACTGGCATCCAGACATGGAGGGCAAAACATTCTAATAACTGCAGCAGAGGCCTGTAAATTTTCCATTCGTTTCAAGCCAGGAATATTTAAATAACCTCTCGAAAGAAGAAAAATAAAGACATGTAGACAATCTGCAAGTATAAACTTCACTATAAACAGCAGGACAATCTAAGGGTGTACTCAACATTAGGCCTTTTGAACCATGCCCAAGCGCGTTTGACCCTCAAAGTCCGGTTCGTTCGACGTGTGATCGCTCCATTCGTTTAGCTGTCCCTGGCTCGGTTGGAAGAGGTGGGCCAGAGCGCGGTTCAGTGGGGCTTTGGAGCACGGAACAATTACTATTTTGTGTGCACTACTGTCATCATTACAACTGCAAATATATTATATTACTACTGCTACAGTACACTTTTCAATTAAATTTAATCCAGAATATTTATGTTTATAATGGGTCTGGTTCTCACCTTATTGATGAACAGGAATTGTAGTTTGTGAGTCTGCTGCAAATTCTTAAAGCAACATCAGCTGCCTCCATAAAAAATGATCTGATACATACAAGTGAAAATCGCTGCATGGCATAAATTATAAATGTATCAGGCAGAATATTAGCAAAAGTGGTTTTCTCTGTTATCTTGTACATGATAAGCATGCTCCGGCCCGGAATGTAAAGTGTGCAAGATCTCGAGTGCAGGCCGGGGAGGGGGCATAGTCAGTCTTGGGCTCGGTTTAAGCAAAGACTATAGAAATACAAAGACGGTTCACTGTCTTTGATGGGACAATCAAAATGTTATGAATGGGAGAAACTGCAATGCACAATATGGCGAGATAGTCCCGCCTTCTAAATGAAAGAGCCAATCGCTGAAAGATCTGCACTTGACTGCACTTGCGCATTGACTGGTCTAGCCTGAAAAAAAAGCCTGAAATATGTTATTTTTGGAGATTTCAGGATTCCCCCATTCATTTAGATAGAACTATGTCTTGTTTGAGCTGCCCGGAGGCACTGCAAATATGGCCACCGGGTGAACAGACTTTCCTTGAAAGGGACTTTGGTTTAAGACAACCGTGCCTAGTGTGAGTATACCCTAAACACTTAAAGGGGTGAAATGGAAGATCGAAATATTCTTGATATTTACACATGAAAAAAAAAAAATGACTCAAAACTGTATCCCCAGGTTTTTCTAACATTCTAAAATGCCAGGATTTGAAACTTGGAAAATCATGACGTCACAATTCCCCCTCGACACACCTTTAACTTACATCACTGCTGTACGTAATGAAGGAGGCATGTTCTGAACAACTCATGAGTGTTCATCATTCACAAGAACGATACGGTTTCGGGTGAAGGAAGATCTTGGTGGTGTGAAAACCTTTCAAACTTTAGAAACTTACTTCGAGAATCATAATATAAAAATATGAAACTGCATTTCATTAGCATCCTGACCTGTAATGGGTGTAATATGTAAGAGCTTATGTATTATTTGTCTCAAAGTTATTTAATGCTCTGCACAATCTGGCTTTGCTGCAGCCTGGAATTAAGAGAGAGAACTGACCCCTGACTTAGCCTGGTTTCTCCCAAGGTTTTTTCCTCCATGTCTGTCACAGATAGAGTTTTGCTTCCTTTCCGCTATCGCCTGTTGCTTGCTTAGTTAGGGACACTTAATTTCCAGCTGTACTGTCAACTTGATTGCACAGATGAACTGAACTGAGCTGGATGATGACATCACTGAATCGATGAACTGACTTTAACTGAAATTGAGTGTTTACTGTTGTCCTTTTGTATTATTACACACTATTTTTCCAATTTAATACTGTAAAGTTGCTTTGACAAAATACAGTGGTTGCCAAAATGGTTAGAACCTGACAGATCTGAAAATATAGATTTCTTTTTTTTTTTTTTGCCCAAAACATGATTTCATTTTATAAAGTTCATGGAACATGCAGTTGGTTGCTCTGAGCACAACAAATATCAGATTAATTGAGTCATACTATTTTTATCCACTTTTAACTTTAATATTTGGTATCTCCATCTTTTGCAGCAATTCCAAGTGTCAATATATTTCCTAAGATCTTCAACACTAATGTTATAATAATAATAATAATAATTTGTTACTTTTATATAGCGCTTTTCTGGGTACTCAAGCTCTTTACATGGAAGGGGGGAATCTCCTCATCCACCACTAATGTGCAGCATCCACCTGGATCCACCTTATCCCATGCCTTCTGCAACTCAAGCCAAAGGTTTTCCTTTGAATGTACAATAGATCTGTCCAGTTTATTTTCCAACTCGCCCCTAATTGGCTCGATGGGGTTGAGGTCCAGACTTTGAGGGGGCCAGTCCATCATTTTTAATGTTCCAGCAGATTTCTTCCGTCGCAGGGAGTTCCAGAAATATTTCGTTTTATGGGTATTGTAATGGCCAACTGAAACCTCTTAAATATGCCAAGTGTTCAAACAATTTTGGCCACCACTGTAAATAAAGGTGACTTGACTTAACTGTTATGCATTAGTGAATCAAGCAAGTGATTAAACAATCAACTTCACACTGTTCCTGTTAGTAGCATGAAAATCATCTCTTATCGATACTGTGATATTTAATTATTGATATAAAAAGTAAAGGCTTTTACTAGTAAGAACTGTATTTCTGATATGTGCAATTTGAATTTTAACTAGTAAGAAATCAATTCTTGATATCAACAATTGAATTTGAATGGCAGCCTATGGTGACATTTAACTAGAAAAAATGCAATTACAGATATCAAGAATTATATTTTTTACTAGTTGAAATTGAATTCCTCATATCAAGAATTAGCATTTTCACTAGGGAAAATTGAATTGTTGACCAAGAATTAGCATTGTTAAATGTGGAAATCAAAAAATTTGAATATCATGGAAAAGGTCAATATTTTTTGTCACTCATTTCAGAAAGTGAAACCCATATATTATATAAATTCATTACACATAGAGTGAAATATTTCAAGCCTTTATTTCTTGAAATGTTGATGATTATGGCTTAAAGATAATGAAAACCCAAAATTCAGTGTCTCAGAAACTTAGAATATTACATAAGATCAATAAAAAAGGATATTTTAAACAGAAATGTCAGGCTTCTGAAAAGTATGTTCATTTATATGTACTCAATACTTGGTTGGGCCTCATTTTGCATGAATTACTGCATCAATGTGGCGTGGCATGGAGGCAATCAGCCTGTGGCACTGCTCAGGTGTAAGCCCAGTTTGCTTTGATAGCGGCCTTCAGGTCATCGGCATTGATGGGTCTGGTGTCTCTCATCTTCCTCTTGACAATACCCCATAGATTCTCTATGGGGTTCAGGTCAGGCGAGTTTGCTGGCCAATCAAGCACAGTAACACCATGGTGATTGAACCAGTTTTGGTACCTTTGGCAGTGTGGGCAGGTGCCAAGTCCTGCTGGAAAATGAAATCAGCATCTCCATAAAGCTTGTCAGCAGAAGGAAGCATGAAGTGCTCTAAAATCTCCTGGTAGATGGCTGCGTTGACTGTGGACTTCAGAAAACACAGTGGACCAACACCAGCAGATGACATGGCAGCCCAAATCATGACTGACTGTGGAAACTTCACACTGGACTTCAAGCAACATGGATTCTGTGCCTCTCCTGTCTTCCTCCAGACTCTGGGACCTTGATTTCCAAATTAAATGCAAAATTTACTTTCATCTGAAAAGAGGACTTTGGACCACTGAGCAACAGTCCAGTTCTTTTTCTCCACAGCCCACGTAAGACGCTTCTGGCGTTGTCTCTGGTTCAGAAGTGGCTTGGTAACCCTTTTCCTGAAGATGTCTGAGCGTGGAGACTCTTGATGCACTGACTCCAGCTTCAGTCCACTCTTTGTGAAGCTCTCCCAAGTGTTTGAATCAGCTTTGCTTGACAATATTCTCAAGCCTGCGGTCATCCCTGTTGCTTGTGCACCTTTTCCTACCCAAATTCTTCCTTCCAGTCAACTTTGCATTTAATATGCTTTGATACAGCACTCTGTAAACAGCCACAGCTTTCAGTAATGACCCTCTGTGACTTACCCTCTTTGTGGAGGGCGTCAATGTTCGTCTTCTGGATCATTGCCAAGTCAGCAGTCTTCTCCATTATTGTGGTTTCAAAGAACAAGAGATACCCAGAATTTATACTGTAGAGATGGTCATTAATTGAAACTCAAATGTAAATATTTTTATATTTTGAGATACTGATTTTTGACTTTCATGAGCTGTAAGCTCTAATCATCAAAATTAAAACACAAAAACTTTTGAAATGTTTTACTTTACATGTAATGAATCTAAAATATTTGAAAGTTTCACTTTTTGAAATAACTTACAAGAAAAAATTAACTTTTTCATGATATTCAAATTTTTTGAGATGTACCTGTAAGTGCAAATTATATTTAAAAATGCACTTCAAGACCCCTTTACTGTGAAACACGATTAATGTGACCAAATGTAAAAATAAAAATAAATAAATAAATAAAAAGGATCAAATTCAGTATGCACTATGGAAATGCACTAAATTGAACATTTCTGTAATGTGAAACTTTGTGTGTTGCATCTGCTTGTCTGTATATTGAATGTTTTATTGTATATACTAAATTCGATCCACTATTAAAAGGAAAATTTAACAAAAACAATGTCCACAGCACAAACAGTGTGGGAGATGCTACAGTACATGTCGAAGTATTGAACAAATTACAGGTATATGTAAGTTAGCATAATGGAAACCCGATTTCAACACCAGACACTTCTTCACCATCAGTATACACAACAATATCTTTGAAGTATTCAAAACTGTAAAAATGTATTTTTCCACCTCATTTCACTTGTTTTTCTCCTTAAAGCAGTGTCCCATGGAAATAGAACACGTCTCCAGCAGGCACGGGCAAAGTACATTAAAAAGATTTGCGATGTGCATGACCTTGTGAATGAGTGTGTGTGTTTACACATGACTGTCACTGTGTTGTAGTTCAGTCCGTCAGCGGATAATCTTGGGAAGATCTCAGCAGATGAAACTGGAATATACTCTCTGACCTCCTCACGTTTCCCCTGAGAGGGATTTAGTGGACCTTGGGTCCTGAGCCATTGACGTGATGAACCAGTCAGTATTTCTCTCTTTCTCTTGCCAAGGCGGAGAAGTGTCCTGAGGTAAACTATGCCAGCCACCAGACAGCCTAGAGACACACCAGATAAAACTGCAAATGTTTATTTTAAAAACTATTGTAAACCCTGGCCCATTTACGAGAGATCTAGACATGTGCAGTGTCGTTACAACAGGGTCACTTATGGCTAAACGACATGGTTATTTGGTATTATGAACAAATTGCTAAAGAACCCTGAGCTCATCTGCAAATGTTGAATGACTCCAATAAGGCTATAACCTATAAATGGCAAAAATCTAAAAGAATATAATAGGTAGCTAAGTTGTTGTTTTTGAAAGAAGTTACTTTTATTATTCAGCAAGAATGCATTCAATTGTTTAAAATGATGGTAAAGATGTTACAATGTTATTTTTTTATTTCAAATAAATGCAGTTCTTTTGAACTTTCTATTGGTCAAAATATCCTGACTCCACAAAAATATGAAGCAGCACAACTATTCTGATTCTCAACTGCTTCAGATGAGCCAACATTATCTCACGACCAATTCATACATATTTTACGAGGTGGCTAATTCATACTACAACCTGAATTCCGGAAATGTTGGGACATTTTTTACATTTGAATAAAATGAAAACAAATAAAATTTCAAATCACATGAGCCAATATTTTATTCACAATAGAACATAGATAACATAAATGTTTCTAAATGTTTCAGGATGGCATTGCTAAATGTTCGGTCACTGCTTAATAAGACTTTCATTTTACGAGACTATTTTACATCACAGAATCTGGATTTTCTCTTCTTGACTGAAACTTGGTTAAAGGAGGGTGACTTGAGCCTATTCACTGAACTGGTCCCCTCGAATTGTACGTTCTTTAGTACTTCTCGGCTGGTTGGTCGTAAAGGAGGTTTGGCTGCAATTTTTAAGGACCGTTTTCACGGCTGAATCATTCAAGCTGAAGTATATGGCAGTTTCGAGCTACAAATGGTTCAATTTGAAGTAAATAATGATTCTGTACTCTATGTGTGAATCTACACACCTCTGAAATCAAATGGCATGTTTTTAAATTAGTTTGCTGACTTTTTGGGCAGTGTAGTCACTAAATTTGAAAAAAATTATATTACTGGGTGATTTTAATATCCATATTTGCTGCCCTAATAAGCCATTTCCCAGGGACGTCTGCAACCTTATTGACTCATTACATTTTATACAGTGGGTACAAGGCCCTACACATATTCATGGACACACTTTGGACCTCGTCCTCACACACAGCCTCGCTATCTCTGACATTGAGATTAGGGACAATTATTTTTCTGATTACAAACCTGTTTTATTCAGTCCTGCGATTCCTGGCCGACCCACTAGCACAACTCACTGGTCTTGTCATTTCACAGCAAGTGCAGTGGATGAGTTTGCTTCAGCTTATATGTCTTCTCAGTTTTCGGATGTGATGGATCCATCTTCTGGGTCTCAAAATGCTGACGAGTTCCTCTGTTGTTTTAATGACACCTGTCTTAATATTGTAAATGCTATTGCTCCACTTAAGGCAAAGTGCCTAAAGAAAAGATCTGAACCATGGTTGAATGATTCGGTTCGTTCACTCAGACAAACTTGTAGGAGATATGAATGCAAATGACGCAAGGACCGCTTACAGGTTTCCTATGAAGTTTTGAGGGACTCTCTCTCAGCATTTCAAAAAGCTGCCAAGTCGGCTAAATATTTATCTGAGATTATTACTAACAATTCCCACTGTCCCAAAATATTGTTCTCTACTATTGATTCTGTTTTAAACCCTGTGGTTGATGTATTTTCTGATGTGTTTGGAGCTTTATGTGAATTATTATTATTTTTTTTCTTGAGAAGGTAGATAGGATGAGACCACAGATTAAGTTAAATCCTGATACTGATGAGACATCACTGAGCCCTGCTATTTGGCCTTCTTTTGACCCTGTTAGTCTTTCTACCTGTAAAAATATAATTGAACATTTAAGACACACAGGGAGCTCTCATGATGTTATGCCTGCTCGTTTTTTAAAGCAAGTTATACATATTGTTGGTGTTGATATTTGTTCCTTCATAAATTTGAGTCTGAACACTGGTACAGTCCCAAATAGCTTAAAACACGCAATTATTACTCCAGTTCTAAAGACACCAAATTCAGATACATCTATTTTATCTCATTTTAGACCTATTTCAAATTTTTCTTTTATGTCAACAATTTTGGAGAAAGCGGTTTTATATTCAGTTGCAAACCTTCTTGAGTTCCAATCACATCTATGAAACTTTTCAATCTGGTTTCAGGAAGTTGCATAGTACAGAATCTGCCCTCATAAAAGTTTTAAATTACATTTTGTTAGCCATAGACGCTGGAAATGCTGTAGCTTTGATTTTATTAGATCTCAGCTCAGCTTTTGACTTGGTTAATCACAACATACTTATCTCTCATCTAAAAAATTGTATTGGCCTGCGAGACTCACTAAAATGGTTCTGGTCCTTTTTAACGAACCAAACGATTTCTGTATGTATTGGATGAAAAACACTTCTTCTACTGCCCCTCTGTCTTGTGGCGTTCCTCAGGGCTCCATTTTGGCACCGACTCTTTTTATGTTATATATATTACCTTTGGGGTTGATTTTCAAGAAATATGACATCTCTTTTCACGTATATGCTGATGATATACAGTTGCATCTTTCGTTTAAACCAAATGGAGATCTGTATGCATGTGTCCAGGAACTAAAAATATGGCTTACAGAAAATGATCTAGTGTTAAATGAAGGCAAAACTGAAGTAATTCTGTTTGGACCCAGTGATGCTTTTAATGCTAGTAATTATAATCTTGGTTATTTGCATCGGTGGGTTACTCCTTGTGCAAAAAACGTTTTGGTTTTTGGTTTGATTTGGGCTTAAAGTTTGACAAACAGATAAATAGTGTAGTTAAGTTGTGCTTCTTCCATCTTCGCCGTCTGGCTAAATTGAAATCGTTCTTATCAACAAAGAATTTTGAAAAAGTAACTCATGCATTTGTTATTACTCATTTGGACTATTGAAATTCTCTTTATTTTGGGATAAATTGTTCATCTATGGAGCGGTTGCAACTGGTTCAAAATGCAGCAGCTAGGCTTCTGACTGGAACTTGCAAATATGAGCATATTTCTCCTATTTTGATTTCATTGCAGTGGTTTCCGATAAAACTGAGAGTCGAATTTAAAATACTAATTTTGGTTTTTAAATCACTAAATAGTCTTGCATCAGTTTATCTCACCGAGTTGTTGCTTTCACACAAACCAGTGAGATCACTGAGGTCGGAGCATCTGTAGCAAGCATCAAATTTGAAATGAGCTCATTTAGTGGTTACAAATGTTTAAATGGAGAAATTTTACACTTTTAGTGTTCTCTATGTTCTATTGTGAATAAAATACTGGCTCATGTGATTTGAAAGTCTTTTAGTTTTAATTTTATTCAAATTTAAAAAACATTTCCAGAATTCGGGTTGTACCTTGTACGATTTTGTCCGTTTTCTGTCAGGGGCAGATTTAGTGCGAATTCCTACGAATTTGCCACCTCGCAAACTTATGAACTTGTATGTTATGTACAAATTGTTGTGAGATCAGGTTGGATGAGGAGCAAATCATGTGACACTGAAAACTGGTGTAATGAAGCAGAAAATTCAGGTTTGATTACATAACATTTTAAAATATATTACAATAGAAAACCCTTATTTTAAATTGTAATAATATTTCAGAATATTGCTGTTTTTACTGTATATTTATCAAATAAATGCAGCCTTGCTGAACATAAGAGACTTCTTCCAAAACATAAAAAAATCTGACTGACCCCAAACTTTTGAACAGTAGTGTAGGTTCAAAAAAGCAAAATCAGAATCTTTTCAAAGACCTTCTTAAATCTTTTGGACCCCTGGTTAGTAATGACTGAGCTAAATGACTAATGGCTAAATTAGTATTACTTTCTACTTAATTCCATGTAGGCTGTAAACATGCTTGTTCCTTTTCATTCAATAGCACTACTCCACCAAGTCTGCCCCTCATTAGCTGCTTATGATTCACTGCATGAATCAACTCTTTTTACAGGTTGCCATGTTTCATTAGAAACCCCACAGAGCTCCAGATTTGTCCAAAGGAAGCCGTTCCTGATTCATCCGGTTGGTGATGTAGAGCATGAGCAATGCAGATGTCTGTATGACAGAAACACTGAGCTACGCATCTGATAAATCCTGCCATCAAAGCAGGAAACACCTCGTCTATCTGTGATGTCATTCTTTCATGTACCAGCCGTCTGTTATAGCTGTCCGTGTTTAATAAGTGACAGAGCTTTACGTGTTGAGAGAGTCTCTCATGTGCATCACTTCTGTATGCTCTCATCAAAGGGTTTGTGAGAATGAAGTATTGTGGTTTTAGGACAAACAACAACGTGGTGACACCTCCATGTTTGAAACAGGCTCCTTGAGGACGGTGTCATAAAGAAAGCATAACACCTGCCCTACGATAGAGAGCGCTGTTGGCATCAGAACCAGGTTAACTTCACTCCACTACAATGTTGACACAAACGCTTTGATGTTCTTCTGAACAGGGACGTCTCTGGGTAACTGTACATTTCAGATGTGTTGTCTTGAAAGAGTTAAAAGAGCTCATTCCCTCTATGTTCACTTTAATTCTTTGATCCTTCTATAGATGAAGGACATCAGTCGAGAGCATCTCTGCCATTAAAGTGTGGACAGGCAACATTTGCTGAGTCAACTCTGAAATTCAGAATTGGCATTGTATTGTTCTTTAGGGGCTGTTTACACCTGGTCACTTCATGCGGTTTTTTTTCTGATTGGATAGCTATCCGCTATTCTGACTTTTTTCACAATTCTGAGTTTACATCTCACAATTCTGAAATTGTTTTTCTTTCTGCCACAGAATTAAAAAAAAGGTAATTGCAACTTTTTATCTTATAATTCTGACTTTAATTCTAACAATTCTGAGTTTACATCTGACAATACTGATTTAGTTTTTCTTTCTGCCACAGTATAAAAAATAAAAAGGTAATTGCAACTTTTTATTTCATAATTCTGACTTATTTCATGCAATTGTGAATGTATATCTCATATCTCTATTCCTCTCCAAATTGTGAGATAAAAGTCACAATTACCTTTTTTATGTTTTTACGCATGGTGGAAACCAGCTTAAATAGCCATGCAATCTCAACATGTGTATAAACATATTTAAAAAAAATACTGCTCATTTCTTTGTCTTAGGCCTTTTAATCAGAAAGACGTTAAACAGAGTGCATTATCAAGGTGACGTCAGAAAAAAATAAAGCCATTTTAGGGGTGGTGCAAGTTGTTTTTTTGATGAAAGATTGTGAAGACTTTTTTTTCTTTGGTCTAACATACCCTTAAAGCATAAAACTAGGAACACGTGTTAATGTAAATAGAGTCAAATTTGGGGTCATTTAAATTAAAAGCAAACCATACTGGATACTGTAATAGAAAGGCTTTAGACTGGCTATAAAGTTGATTCCAGACATGAAATATTCTCTTGTGTTTATTTCTGTAGTATATGTATGTTTGATGGATGTGGAAAAGTCATACAAGGGCTGCTTCTGTGACACTGACCTTCTTTCAATCAGCATGCCCTGCTGCTTTCAGGTAATAACACAGTAAATTCAGCAAAATAAAGTCTTTTAAATTTCAAATTTGGCTCTACTGCATCCAACTTGGCTTATTTCCTGAGACACTCCAGGCTTTGCTCTGCACTTCTGCATCTTTGTAGTCTGACAACCCAACACAATTTACATTTATGCATTTTGGCAGACACTTTCATCCAAAGTGACTTTTATCCATTCATTATAGCAGCATAAAGTTAAATGGAACAAGTATCAGTCATACTTAAAATACACCCTTAAAAAGACATTCACACTGATGGCGATGAAATCGTTGGAAGTCGCAATGTCTTTGTGCTTTTGGGATCTCTGTCTCTGCATCACCGCATAATGTCGAGCTCAACTTTCTTGTTCAGGTAATCAGATAACAGTAGGTCTTCCCCTGGATTCGCTCTGATCATACTGTATTTTAAAGAAGTAAACACAGGCTCTGGCAGTGAGTTTGGACGTGTTGGACTGTATTGCACAATATGTCATGGGTCTGGATCTCTTTGCTGGATCTTTGAATCATAGCTGCTTCCCAGGCTCATGGAGGTCCTCTTAATGCTGACCCAGAGGAAAAAAACGGCCTATTTCCACAGCTAAGATTGACAGTGCTTTCCATCTCAGTGGACCTATGTACAGCACAGATATGGAAATGTTGGACTGCCATCCAAGTCCTGTCACCTCATTATGGGGTCCCAGCCAGAGTACACATAATAAAGGTAAAGTTTGACCATATATAAATATTTATTTTTATATATATATAATAATAAATCAAATATGTGATGTACTTATGTATTAAATACAATATTTAATTTAATATTTGATTTATTGCAATTAATTAATCAGCATTTGATTAAAAAATGTCCAGCTCCAAGAGTAACTTTCTGGTTCCAAATGCTTGTTCCCATTTAGTTCATGCTGTCCTACTGTATCTCTAAAGTGAAAAGCCATGCATATGTATGTTAGGGTTACACTTTATAGGTGTCTTTATACAGCTAAATTAAGGCTGCTCTGAGCCTGCTTAAAATTCAGTGTAAGATGCAACACTGCATAAGAGCCAGACTAAATTATGTCTGCTCTGACCCACCTCAGCCCCTAGTATCAAAGTATACCGTGCATTTATGGCACTTCTGAGCAGCATTAAACAGTCTGTGTAAAGACACCTAAATGCCACTTCTGAAGTGCTTATGTGCCACCTTTGTAGTGCAAGTTTGGCATATTTCAATAATTATCTTTAGATTTTCTATACTAACTATTAAGGCATATTTGCACATCTGAGTTAAGGCATCTTGAGTTATCAACTCTGTGTAAAGATGCAATGCTGCATAAAAGCCTGACTAAATGAATCCTGCTCAGATCCACCTCAGCCCCTAAAGATGTTTTTACTCAGCCAATTTAAGGCTGCTCTGTATCTGCTCAAAATGCAGTGTAAAGCCGTAATGACGCATCAAAGCCTGCCTAAATATGCCAGCTCTGACCCACTTTAGCCCCTAGTATCAAAGCATGCAGTTCTATTTGCATCTGTGTAAATGCATTTAAGCCACCTCTGAGCAGCATAAAACAATCTGTGTTAAGACACCAAAATGCAACGTAAGAAGCACTTCTGTGCCACCTTTGCTGTGCAAATGTGGCATTATTTTATTAACCCTGTCTTAAAAGTCTAATAAGTGCATCTGTATACACAGTCTTTATTTAGAAGTTTTTACACAGCCAAGTTATGGCTGCTCTGTGCCTGCTCAAAATACAGTGTAAAGACGTAATGCCGCATGAAAGCCTGACTAAATTATGCCAGCTCAGACCCACTTCAGCCCCTAGTATCAAAGTATTCAGTGATAATTGCTGTGTAAATGTATTCATGCCACCTTTGAGCAGCATTTAACATCAGTCTGGTCAGAAGTGGATTAAATGCATTTACACAGCAATTACAACTGAATACTTTGATAATAGGGGCAGAGGAAGGTCTCAGAAGGCATTATTTAGTCTGGCTGTGATGCAGCATTGCGTCTTTACATTGAATTTTGAGCAGGCATAGAGCAGCCCTAATTTGGCTGTATAAAGACTTAAGCTGACATATACTTGCAAAGTTACATATAATTAATAGAATGTCTAAAGTGGACTATCGAAATGAAGTTTCTATGTGTTTCTGCACTCCATTCGTTCCAGACAGACAAAAAGCTCCATATAAGAAGGCTGCTGGTGAGAGAAAGATTACCATTTTATAACGAGCAATAAAACATGACTTGTGAAGAGCCGTGAGTGTCACTTTAAGTGCTCTGGTCCTGTGTTGGGAGGGTGTGTGTCTGGATTTAAAACAGGGGAGAATGTCGATCTCTTCAGCTTTGTGACAGATTTATCAGAAGAGCCATTTACTGCCAGACATTGTCCAACATATAGACACGCTCATAGACTATTTAAACTCAGTCATGGATGACATTATCACAGGTCAGAAAAATGTTGTCATAAAAGAGCTCAGGTCAGAGAATCCACAGATGCAGAATAAGACGAACTGTTTATGTGCATTTGGGAAAGCATCTGGACGGCCCGGAGGCTAAACACCTGGAGGAGTTAAGAGAGGCATTTAGGAAATCACTTTGAGGGGACAAATTAAAGCCTTGGCATGTGAGACTTCTAGAGACTTTAAAGTCCGTTTTTGGCAGTTGTATTCAAAATATGCACCAAAGAAATTCAATCATTTTGCTCCAAGAAAAAAAAAAAGCATATATATATATATATATATATATATATATATATCTATATATATATATATATATATATATATATATATATATATATTTTTTTTTTTTTCTTTTTTTTTTTTCAGCATATAGTCAGTTATTATATAGTATTGGCAAGACAGTTATATTTGAATGCAAACAGACATTAACTGCTCCAAAAAGAACAAATCCCAGGATAGGCTTGAGAATGTAAAAGTCAGCAAAAACCTGAGAATCTTGAAATTACAAGCGCTGATAAATTATTTCATGCTGTTTCCAGGAATCTTAAAAATCAAGCTAATAATGCAAAACAGATATAATGCATTTGCCAGCAGAAGCAGATCGCATTAAAAGAAATAAAGTTTTTAAGTGGCTGTCAAGACATGCTTTCTTGGGACAGTATAAGAAAACACACACATTACATTACATATTTTTTTCCTTTATTTCTTTAATAAAAAAAAAATAATAATAATAATTACACCGATCTTAAGAAATACATCCAAAATGCAGATGAGGGTGAAAAAAAGCACTGTGATTGACAGACGACAACTTCAGTGACTTGACTAAGATGTAAAAGAACAAAAAAAAAAAAGCGAAGTTATAACAGAGGTACAAAAAAGGATCCAGATACAACGGCTATATCAGCTATAGCAGGCAATTCACATGGGACACAAAACATACTGCAAACAAATGAGCAAAGATTTCCATATTGACAGATGTAACGAGCTATTCATGAGAGTAACTTGGAAACCATTTAAGTTATTTCTGAAATTCCTCGATAGCAATCCATCCGTTCTGGGTTTACCATCATAATGAGAGGAAAGAGAGTTTACTTTAAAAATTAGAATAATTACAGTGATCTACTATATTATCAATAAATGACAAAGCAACATAAGGATATGAATCTGCTTCAAACTATGAGCAATTGGTTAATGTGTTTTAATCCGTTTCAGTGAGATAAATGTTTAAATAAATAAAATATATTGTACACTATGTAACTATTTGCTGAATATACTGTAACTAACTACTGTATAAGACTGTTAACATTCATTTTATTTCAAATTAATTTTTTTTTGGTTTTGGAATTAGTTTACTATAATAACCCTGATTTGAAGTTCATTGCAAAATAGTCAAACATATAGAGCCATGAATACCAATATGACACCCTTACTGAAAAAAACAAGTGTGAATTTTCATGCCGGTCCATAATTGAAATGCTGGTTAGTGCAGGTCTGGGGCTAATAATGTTTCTCCTTCTTAGGCAAGCAGAGGACAGCGGTGCCATGCCAACAGACAGATCTACATTAGATCAAAAGTACAAACTTCAGGTGTGACGCACCTTCTTCGTTGCCACGTAAAGGTGAATCACAGTCAGCCAGGAGATCAGAAAATAAGAGAAGAAAAGCGTCTGGCAGAGAGGAGGAGATGCATGGGTGTGCAGATCAAAACAAAAGGACTGGGATTCCATCACTGCGTCATTCTTCCTCATCATCTCTCCTGAAGAGATCACAAGCATCTGATTCAGTCATATTCACACAGCTGTAAAGCCACAGCTGCTGCTACTGTGCCAACTCACAACGTGAATCAGGACACACTTTCTGAGGATGACTTGAATGGGAAGAATGATTGCAGATAAGTCATTTCCCTGCCCCAAACTTCCCAAATTTATGATGAAAACTACAACCTGACAAAAACAATATATCTAACTGCAAAAGACAGAAGAAGAAAAAAAAAGCCTTAGAAATGGTTTTATTTCTCATATGAAAAATACAATCAGGAAGGCACATCGATAGCTCAGAAATGTCTCAATATCTCATGTTCTTGACTTTTTCAGAAATGTCTTAAATTTGTAATTCCTTTAAAGTACCTCCGCATTTCATTTCAAGGTTAGTATTGCATTCAAATAATATATATTAATTTGAAAACCTTAGTTTTTTATGTCTTACTAATATTTCTTAGGGGGAAAAAAATACACTGTTAAAAAGAAGACAAAAAATCATATGCAGAAACAACTAAATAACATAATCTGAAATAATGTAATTAAAGGATCCCTGAAGACCTGTGGTCAACAAGTACCGCTTTAAAAAAAATTCAATAATAATTAATAAAATAATAATATTGTTTGATTAATATTAAGTTCACTAATTTTCAGATTTTTCTCCTGAGAAAAAAACTACAGGAAGGTGAAAAAAGAACAAAAAAGTAGTGTAGGATTTACTTTGAAATCATTTTCACTCGGAAATTGGTTCACAAATAATAACAAAGAAATGGGAAGTAACACATTGAATTATATGTGACATTTTGAAGTAGACAGACTTTTTTTTTTGTAAATCAATTTTTGGAAAATCAATGGAAAATTCAGAAAAACACAACTGATGCAATCAAAGTCATCTCTTTCATAACCTCTGTTTCATAATCTCACGAGCAATTCAATTTTCCTTCAGGACCGGACATACATAATCAAATTAAAAAAGTATGAAAGACAAAATGTATATATTTGTCCTTGTTCTCCTTTGATTATGTCCATATGGAACGTACTCTTTAAGGAGTGGCTGAAAGCACTTTGAAATATGAAAGATGATTCTGGTGTGCATTTTTGTTGGCCATACACATGGACAGCTTTCAAAGGAACAAGGAAATTTTATACCATTCCATTCCATGTGTCTATGGATATGTATGTTTGGATATGAGAGTTCACTCGTCAGAGGGGGGGGAATCGACTAACACAGCATATGGTTTTATTCAGGGAATTTTAGTGGAAACACGTTAAAGCTTTTTATTGTTCAAACCTGGGCTTTTTCACTCATCTATAGTCATCTAAATAACTAGATCTCAGTATGACTATTTTCCAGAAGAGTCCCAAGAAAAGTAATTCCACCAGATCCAAATGGCAGTGTAAACCAACTCATTTTCAAAAAGAGACAAACATCATTAAAGTCATTTCTGAAGTACTTCAGAGTCATTAGAAAAGCATATGACATCACTGTGGCATTTTGTGTTACCTGGAATCCTGTGTCATCATTAAACACCGACTCAGGATTTGATATCTGTGCTTACATACAGTATTTCCACAGGAAGATGAACTGAATATACGTGACTGTTAGTATTTTCTGTGCATACAACTAACCACAAAACGACTCACTACTACATTTGGGAATAGACCAGAATATGCAAGAGAATTTATGACTTACTGTAGACCTTACTTTCCCATAGGAACATTTTAGCGATCAATTCAATTTCATTCGGATCAGAGGTCAATGAACACACAGGCATTCTGTCCCCACACTGTTCCTCTCTCTCTACCCTTGGTTTCCTAGTCTCTGTTTCTATCAATAAAATGTGTCAAAACGCCCAGAAAAATACATATTATTCCAAAGCATTGCTCAGAAGTCCTAAAAATAAATACAAACTCTGTCATCATTTACTTATCCTCATGTTGTTCCAAACCTGTATGAACTTCTTTCCTCTGTTGAGCACAAAAGGAGATACTTTAAAAACTAACCAAACAGTTGCTGGTATTGACTTCCATACTTTTTTCCCCCATACTCATGGAGGCTTTAGTCCCATTTTAAGATATTTTATCCCCAGAAATTAGGAGAAACAACAATAGACACAAATAAGAGCTGTTGAGATAAAGTGAGAGTACAGAGCTATAAAATACATTTGGAGAGTTTAGCTCAGAACATTTGAGCTTTAGAGATGTCTTAGGTTGAGATGTCTTGATCTCTTGTTCTCTGATCTCTAGCTCTCTTGATTGTAGACTTTGGCCAAATCTGAGCATAATTTGAGATACTGCTGAGATTACTACTGAAATCCTGAAAAAGAGATACATGTGGGATTCCTCACATCTTTTTGTTGACAGAAATATATATAAATGAATCTTAGTGTTTCAATCAAAATAATCAAATAAACACTGAGATAAAATGACTGGAATAGACTCCCACCAGAATCCCAAAAAATATACAGTTTTTGTTTTGTTTTTTAAGTCATTGTGTTTTCTCTAAAGATTCAACATTTGGTCAAATAAAAATTGTGAACATTTGTTGGGATTGTAGTGTTAAAAATAAAATTAAAAATAATTGAATGTATGCATTAATCCCCCCCCCCCATCAACCTTTACTGGGACTAGACTACAGAGGATGCACATTTTACATTTCATTTGTATTTATTATTAATATATATTGTCCTAGATTAACTAAATATAAAAAGAGAAAAATCGACAGAATTTTGCATTCCACAGAAGAAAGATAATCATACTGTCACAGACCGGCCAGGCTCCCACACCAGCCAATCACAACGCACACCATCACCTGAATTCAAATTACACACACCTGCACGGCATTTGAGCCTCATTACCCAGCACTATAAAGCCACTGCACTCAAACGTCTGGTCTTGTTCCTACGAAGTGGACTCCTATATGCTATCACAGCGGCTTACCGCCCTGTCTACTTCCCTCTTGTGATCCCTCCAGCATTGTATCTCTCCATCTCCTGGTTCCAGTTTTGTCGTAAGATCTCCTGTCAAGCAAGTCTTCATCTCACAGTGAGGTGTGTGGTTCTCTCAGCGTCCACGAGTCAAGACAATTCAGTCCAGTTATCCACTCATCTCTTCCTACAAAGTATATTTGCACGTTATGCTTACCATATCATCCTCCGTTGATTGCTCAGCTGTCAATAAACACCACTGCTTTGAACTAATCCTTTGTGTGAAGTCTGCTTCTCTAACACATACAGGTTTGGAGCAACATGAGCAAATTGAGTGAACCATTTCTTTACCCACAAGTGTCCATTAACTGTCAATGTAGTCCGACTTAAAATGACAATCCATCCTTATTTGTGGAAAATTAGACAATAAGCTTGGTTTTCCATTCTCAGACCAAGAGGATGTTTTTCATTTTCTGTCAACAGAAGATGGAACACCACAGGAATGATCACTCACAAACAGCCAAGTAATGAGAGAATGATAAATTAGTAGTTCATAAAATGTGGTGGATGGATTTTATTCTATCTTTCTCTTGAGAACAATGTGGAAGAGTAGAGGTGGAAAACAAAAAAGGAAAATTTGAGAAAGAAGAAAAGACTCCATGTTCTCCATGCACCAACCCTGCCGGCCAAATATTGTTTCACATCACACGTATCTGCCTGCCAAAATGAGGCGAGGGGAATTTCTGCATGCACTCAGCATATCAGTCCTCACACTCACACACTGGTCCAATTAAAAATGAAAGAACACAAAAGGGCCCCAAAACACATTCTTCACTTTATAACCATTAAAGCAGAGAGTGGAGGCACAGCCGGTGCTTTCAGACTCATACAGGAGCTATACTTCTTTGTTTACCCCTGTCATGATTCAGCGACCAACAAAACCCCATCAGCCCCAGATCATTTCCAACCTGTGGGCCGTGGGTCAGTGATTCAGCTGATCAATGAATCAGTTCAGCAGTCATGCGTCTCGCCTCAGAGTGCGTCTGGACTACCGGAAGTGAGAATGAGCCGACGGTCCAGCTGTGGTTTCTCATAGAAAGTGAATCTAGTCGACTATCATCGCCAAAAAACTACTGTGTGTTTCAGAGCTATGGAAAGCTGACGTCACATTTTGGTAGAAGAATAATGACCTTATTGGGATGAAGTTAGTTTAGGCTTTGTTCACACTGCTAAAAAAAGTATTTTGGACTGGCTGTCCATACTAACAATTTGCAAGAGATGAAATCAGATCCTTTTGTTCAGATAGCGTATTCAATATCAAGAATGTAGGAGCAAGTCAGTAATAATGAAGGGAACAATGTCACAAGACTTTCATGTGTGTGTGCGCGTGGTTTTGTCAGATAAACGCTCTTAAAACACTATTCTATTTGGGTACACTTTAGTAACATTATACTAAAGTATAACGTTATACATTCTAACTATAAGTAACTTTGCAACATGTAAGCTAACTCACATATATTTGCCACAACATGTCAACTATCTCTCATTAGTGTATTAGTAGACTGTTAGATTAGAGTTAGTAGCATAGGTCAGCATGTACTTGAAAAATAACTAATAGTCAGTGGAACGTCTACAATCAAAATAAAGTGTTAAAGGGTTAGTTCACCCAAAAATGAAAATTCTGTCATTAATTACTTACCCTCATGTCGTTCCAAACCCGGGAGACCTTCATTCATCTTCTGAACACAAATTAAGACATTCTTTGATGAATTCTGAGAGCTCTCTGACCCTCCATCGACTGCAATGTTCCCAGGTCCCAGAAACATAGCAAGGACATTGATAAAATAGTCCATGTGACATCAGTGGTTAATTTACTCCAGAACGTAATCAACATAATCAGCGCTATTTACGTTCAAGCATGCACGTGCTTTATCCTGAACGTAAACAACATTGATTACGTTGATTCATTTTGGGGTACTCTCAAAAATGGCGGAGGACGGTAACGCGGAGACAAGAAGTGTTGAATAAATTGTTATTATTGTTTTCTTTGTGCACAAAAAGTATTCTCGTCAAAGGTCTCCTGGGTTCGGAACGACATGAGGGTGAGTAATTAATGACAGAATTTTCATTTTTGGGTGAACTAACCCTTTAAGCACTAATGACTAGTTGCAAAGATTCTTACAGATAGCAGAATGTCTAAGTGTTAATAAAGTTTTAACGTAGGTTTAATTTAATTTACACTAACAATGTCCAACAGTGTATATACATACATTGCAGATTTTTTTTGTTTTATTTATACTTTATTTTTTTTGAAAAATCATGAAAATTCCCATCACTTTTCAAATGATACATTGTATTTGATTACATCCTGTGGTGGAAATGAATCATTTCTGGAATAAAATCGCTGACTGCTTTGTCATGCTAAGGCTAATTTTAACATAAAAGCTGAAGAAACATTCACGTGTTGCTTGTTCATTCAGGCGCTACATGACTGAATTAATTTAGGGCACAGATATAGGAAAGACATGTCCCGAACGACAAAGAACTACTTGAAATCCGAGCTGACTACTCACTAAGACACATTTCCAAACATCTGACCTTAATCGGATTTCAAACCACCTAAGAGTGTGGGTTGGAATGGCTTAGCTGTGGCAAAAACTGAATTTTTGCTTACTGTCTAAACAAGGTTTTAACGTATTGAAATGTATAATGTGTTTATTTAAAATTTCTGTAATTTGATGTTTTTCAATTCGGGCCTGAGATGTTATGAAAGAGCAGTCATCTGGGCCCTAAAACGCATGACGATATATACAGCAGAATTATGAGTGCCACACCCGGATACGTGCTGTCTAGCAGATCCGCCGCCCTTTTCCAATCACCGTCTTGTCTACACACCCACACCCTCTCCCTCCTATTACCCCTTCAATTGTTCTGAGACTATGTCTTAGAAAAAACACATTTGAAAGTGCCAGAACTGCTAGGGAAGTTTCCCATCTAGGCTAACTTCATCTTATTCCCCACATATTATTGCGTGTATGAAGGAAGACTACACTCCCAGAACTGGCTGAGAAGCAGCTGTTTCTGATCCCTGAATAACCAGACTGCACAACTGGAACTGATATCATCGTACTAACTGATGTCGATATCCCTATTATGCTCCTTTCCAGCTTGGCACTTCATTCAAAGTTGATGATTGCAGAGGTTAGGTATATGGAACTTCTGAGCCATCAATGATAATTGATGATATTTATTTGATTCATATTTTTACTTTGCATTTGTTTTTTTATTTAAATTGAGCAACTCGCTTAAAAAACATGCTTGCGTAATACAAAGAAAATGTAATCTGACTGGAGAACATGCCTTGTCTCATATGCATGGAGACATAAAGTGTATGTATATATATATATATAAAACGATAGGTCTGTGCAAGAAATAATCTTTCAAAAGAAAATGTATTCATGAACCATACATCACTCTAGACTGTTTGCCTGAGGCTCTGGATTACAGGTAATAATGTTGTAAATAATGTTTGTTTGCTTTTTTTCCCCTTGCATAGACCAATCGTTTCGCTTCATAAGACCTCATTGTATACTCAGGAGACAGGAATTAATTTAGTCTTGATTGTATATGCTTTTTTGACTCTCAAAGTGCCAGTAGCCACTGACTTGCATTTTATGAATCACCACCATGATTTCAACTAAAAATCTTCTTTACTGCATTACTGAAGAAATAAAGTCACTTATATCTTGAATGGCCTGAAATTAACAGCAATTTTTCATTTTTGGGTGAACTATCCTTTTAAGGGCTTGAGGACAGTACAGACAAGTTACAACTGTGAACGACCCCTCAGTCATATACAGATATGAATATTTTGTATACATGTGCATAATACATTTAACACAAATGAAACATAAAATCTGGATTAAAATGCATTACACCTCACAAAGTGTCATGCTAACACTGTATCTTTCCATGTCACACTTACACATTGATGCTTATATAATGCCACAAGAAATTTGGGCATTGGGCACGGGAAGTCGTGGCCTAATGGTTAGAGGTTGGACTCGTGATCCAAAGGTTGCGGGTTCGAGTCCCCGGCCGGCAGGGATTGTAGGTGGGGGGAGTGAATGTACAGCGCTCTCTCCACCCTCAATACCACGACTGAGGTGCCCTTGAGCAAGGCACCGAACCCCCAACTGCTCCCCGGGCGCTGCAGCATGGCTGCCCACTGCTCCGGGTGTGTGTTCACGGTGTGTGTGTGTGTGTGTGTGTGTGTGTGCATTTGTTCACTACTCACTGCTGTGTGTGTGCACTTGGATGGGTTAAACGCAGAGCACCAATTTCGAGTATGGGTCACCATACTTGACAATACGTCACGACTTTAAGAACATACGCAACACATTCCTATACACAAAAACAACTATATAAAACTTCAATAGCAAGTTCAAAGTATCAAATTTCAGCTCAGAATGACACGTTTTATTTGGCGAATAATTAACTGCACACGCTATGAATTACATTTTCACCTCTCATTCAGTGCTCCAACACACACGTCCCATGAGACTTTTAATTCAGAGCTGAATATGCTTCATTTAATCGACAACATTTCCTGCTAATAAATATAAAACCATAATTATTTAAACAGAAGGCTGATTTTTTTCCTTTGGCCCTGTATGTCAATGAGCGCATCAACTAAAACATTACACAAAATCAATTACAAGCCTACCAAATACAATTGGTCCAGCAGATATAAATAGCACGTTATTGATAAATATGTTTTTCGGCTAGGTGGGGTTGGTCCAAATTGAAAAGCTGCCAGTGAAGAAAGCCAGATTCGCATTAGAAAGCTCTACATTTCAAAACACTCTGGGCTGTTGAGAATACAAATGTCTTTGCAGGTCAGGTGGGTTGTGGAGTGCTTGAGGAATGACTGCATAGCGAACATACATTAATAAAGTCTTGTTTGCGTATAAATCAACCAGAACACCCAAGAGGCTTAAATATGCTGTTGCAATAAAGCATAAGGCGGGAGATTCTGCCATGGCTGAAGAATATAAGGAGCTTGACATACATAATACATGCACTGTGCAAGTTCCATTCCCACTTAACTGAAGTTAGCTATTATGCAATGCTTTACAAAGCCATTGGATATTATATTAACAGTGATGGTTCATAGATGCTTCTAGCAAACAGAATCCATCTGATGCATCTAATGTAATAACATTTTGGAGATGTTGGCTTGGTAGGGCTATCATGTATATCTCAAATCTTGGGGAACACCTCTTCCCACAGTCAGATTAAATATTACATACTAGAATACTTACTGTTGTCCACGTTGACTTCCAAGGTTCAGCTAAAGTCTACGACAGATGTTATGCTTAAATGGATGAGTTGTGGATCTCACCAAAGCCACGGCCTTCTTCCGGAATGAAAGAACAATGGGTGGTTAGGGTGCAGAATGGTTTATTAACCATGAATGAATCAAAGACAGCTAAAGACTACGTGAAACAGCATTCACAAACTAATTCACTTCCTTAATGTAACTTGTTTCTCAGTGAAGCATCTGGAAGCTTGTTTCTGCCACTGAATAAAAAAAAATAATAAAAAAGTAATTTTGACTTTTCTCACAATTTTCAGGAGTGTCAAATTGAAGGACTTTGTTTTTTCACAATAGCGAATTTCCATTTCACAATTCAGACTTTAAAAAACAAATTGCAGTAGTAAGTTTCAGTTAGAACTGCGTGACATAAGCTATCAATTGTGTACTACAACTTGTCTCTGTAACCGAATAAAAAATTAAAAAGGTAATTGTGACTATTTATCTCACAATTCTGACAAATAATTCTTGCAATTACGAATTTCCATTTCACAATTCTGACTTTTTTCTCAAAACTGCATGTTAAAAATGTACAACTGTGAGTTACAAAGTCAGAACTCAATCGTGCGTTACATGTTATTTCTGTCACCGAATAAAAATTTAATGACATAAAACTGAATAACATTTTTTTCCCCAGGAACTGTGAGTTTCCATTTAACAATACTGATTAAAAAACTATCAATTGCATGTTACAAAGTCAGAATTGTGAGATATAAACTGAATTGTGAGATGTAAACTGAATTGTGAGATGTAAATTTGGAATAGTGAAGAAAAAAAGCCAGAATTGTGAGGTGTTGCGATTACATTAAGTAAGAATAAAAAATGATATGGCAGGTGCTTGGATGTGTTAAAATACACGAGGGATTGATGACATCAACAAATATATATATATATATTCATTCTGATTAAGAAAACAGGCCATTTTTTCTTATAATAACATGCACAGCTGAACCATGCACAACAAATGTTAATTCGGAAAATAAATAGGTCCATTTTCATTTGTATGTTGACTTTAAAAAAAGACTGATGACAATTTCACTGCAATAACATGAACATCTTGGTCCTTACGATGATTTGTTTAAACAATAGCATAGGGCTATATCTGGCCAACCAATGGCAGATGTTTTGAAAACATTGATTTTTTTTTTTTTTTAGCACCCCAACCAGCTTGACACAGCTCAACCAATGGTGTGTGCTTGGATCTTTCTGTCCAACCCATAGAATTTGGGAAACATTTTATAATTCATATTTTTTTAAAATTAAAAACTGCATAGAAATTACACACTTTGCCTCTAATGATGGCCTTTCATTTACTGTTATTCAAAAGTTTGGGCCATGTGCCTCCAAGTACAGTATAGGCTGATATACTAAGTATAGGCCACATGGGAGAATGCAACATAATAAGCATGACGAATGCAATGGTTATGCAGATTGAATGTTTTGGGTCTTGTTTCTCATCTTCACACTTCTCCAACAGCAGAGATGCTAGGGCAATCGCTGTTAGCCTATCTGACCTCATGACTTGGAGATTTTCCCTGTGGTCTCCAATGAAACTCACACAGGGAGGCAGAGTCGATTCCGGTTTCAGATAGCTCATGGCCCAGACAGCCTGACCTTCAGCCTCTCTCCAACCCCAAATCCTGGAAGGGATAGACAGCAAGAGAAACATAGTGTGCGATAGAAAGTTTTGAATCCTGGAGGCACTCACATCTGGAGAAAGATTTACTCATTCAGTCCATCGCTTTCTCTAGGGTTGAAAATACATTTTCCTGCTCCTTCCTCTCCCTGTTCTCCATTCACGTTTTAATGAGACGTTGTCTCCCTGCCGTGACGGTGAGGAATCACGTAACCCCCGTGTCACCAGACTCTCATCTCTTTCTTCGTTATGTATCCCCTGATGAGAAGACAGAGGTGGAGGAAGGCAATCCATCACCTACTGCCCGCCCAAATCATCCAGACTGTCCAGCCGCGAGACATTTAGACATGACCAGCTAAAGTTAAAAAACGTTTCCTTAGACAGTACTTGCTAAATGTAATTGCTACAATAGGACTGCATGGAATTGTTGACTTGAAAAGTTTGGGGATTTGTCATTGATATCTTTATTGTATATATTCAACAAGTCGGGAAGTTCTAGGTGTTTACTGTCATGTGATACAGAGTATACACCAGGTCATTGCAAGTCTGTTGCTTGCTGAAGTGCTGTACTAAAGCATTAACAGCTCTCCTGTCTCAGGTATAAGGCAGAGACTGCAATGGCTCATTTTAACAACCCTAATAAAAAGCTAGTCTCCACACAAACATTCAGCCTGAAGAAAGAAACGTTGCCTTGCTCTATCTGTTCTCCGTTCCCTATGTGAATAACTAGCTCAAATTCAAACCAGAAAGCATTTCAGAAAATCAAAAACTGAAAAAAGGAACCACTACAGTCAAACAACAACTGATAATTTTGGCCTCCTCAGACCACAAAAACATAATGTCAGATTTCACAAGCATCGTGTGAGAATTATTTGCGGTCATGATTTGATTGCATTACACAGCATTGACTTCCAGATTTCCTCTTCTCTGCCGACACAACAGAAGCCATGATTATTATGATATAATTGTTTAATTCTTTTCCACAGGTTAGTCCACAGGTCTCAGTCTAAACCAAGTATAGGGGAAACAGTATTAACAACAACAAAGCAGTCTAGAGAGTTTTCCAGCAGTTGAGATTTTAAAAGTTCTGACATTTCTAGAAATGAAGAGTAGAATACGCTTTTTTTTTTTTACTTCAAACCAAGGCAAGCAGTAAACCACTGAAAATATGTTGCATATCCCATATAGAAAAACTAATAGTATATTAACTCTTTGGATGGTATAATCATCAGTACAATGACTTCAAGGATCCTTGGGGCCAAATGTCAATTATTTATTAATAGAGAATTTACAAAAAAAAAATAATGTGAATCAATACTCAGCTCTGTACTCCATGAAGGGGGGGGGGGGGGGATTTCTTGACTATCTGCAATGAGGACGTTTGACCACAAGAGGGACTCCTTACAGTGAGACTGTATTTAGTGTTAGAGTGTACAAATGTGATACAGAGAAAATAATACCTTAACCTGTTATCCAAAACAAGTTATTAAACATACATACAAATATGGAATACAACTCAATAACAACTATGTTACTAATATTAACAAAAATATTGTGTGATATCATTTAATTTACAAAACAACTAAAATGACAAATAGACCCCTTGATTCACTTTGCCCCAGACATTCTTATATTACAAAACCAAAGGCTGACTCTCTCAAAGCAGACTGTAGACACTGACTTCAGTCAGCATCACTGACGAAGGGGGGTCTCCTGAATCAGAACTTTGAGTAATCCCGAATGAGTACATCGACATGTCTTATATGGTAAAAATGTCTACGTAACCCACTCATACGACTGAGGGATCCCTCATGCATGTTTTGGCTGATATGCAGACAAACGACCCACACATGCCCTCGACACAGCCTTTGATGATGTCACAACCCCAGCTGCCTGTCTCACTAAGAATCCCAGACATCTGTCCTCGGCCAATTAAACAGGAAGTTAGCCTTCCGGGCACATCCTGGTGAATCTGCGCACAACGTGTTGCATGTTGCAGCAGTAAAGGAAAGCGAGGAATACTTCACGTGCACTGCTTCAAAGTGACGTAAAGATGTTCTTTCTTCAAGGAAACTGTTTAAATGTGAAGACAAAATTAAGTTCTCTGAAAGTTTACCACTGGTAATCTCCACTTGACCAGAATTGGCTAATACATTTATGAGGAACTGCTGTGCCACCGCAAAACTCTCAAGTTCTACGATAATATTTAAGTTTGACAATTTGCCAGACTTTAATTTTGTCTACTGAAATTTAATAATGTTTTAGAGAGTTCGTAATACAGAAGTGTCTTGCATTTAAAAACAGCAAGACTGTGAAAACTTACAAATGAATGGCTTAGTCACTTAATAGCTAATCACACTTGTCATGTCTGTCAAGCAAATTCCAGTACGTGCTCCGTAAACCCTGCAGAGGGAAAGTTGCTCTGCCCTACAAATAGAACAATTAGAAAAATAAATAAAAAGGAAACGTAAAGAGAGGGAGGGAGCAAGGAAGAGGGGAGGGAGCGAGGGAAGTATAATTACTCTGTAAGAGAGAGGAGAAGAAGTAGAAACAGAGAGACAGGGGAGCTAGAGCCAGTGAGAGAGTCCAGCCCACTTCTACAAAACCATTCAACTCCTGCACAGTGAGCAGTCCCAGACCTCTTACGAGCACACTGCTTCCCTGGGGCACATCCAGAAGCCGACTGCCCATCCCATACAAACTTCCCGAGGACCTGGAGAGGGAGAAAGCCTCTGACAGAACTATTCCGACCAGCATCTCTTCTCACAACTTACCAGCAAGGATTAAATTTTTTCTCACTTTTTTTTCCCCCTTACTTTTTTTTGCTCCTCTCAAATTTTGGTCAGATTGAGTTCATTCACAGCCAGACAGACTTTACTGCAAGCTCTCGGTGACCGGACTGTTCTTGCCTTACTTTGAAAGGAACTTTTAAAGTAAGTTGTTCATTTTGCATCCCGGTGCACACACCCTCCAGCTCTCTTCAGCAACTGACACTTTTCATTTAAGGATGTCCCCTCTCCCTGTTCTGAGCGGGATCTTCCTGCTGCTCATCCAGACCTGCTCCCTCAATGCCATGGTCACCAAAGGGAGCCTGGCAACGTCCGAACAGGCAGCAACGGACTGTCCCTCCTGTGCCCTGGCGCGGCTTCGAAAAGGCGAGGGTGAGGACGAAGGAGCCCAGCAAGATGTGGTCGAGGCGGTGAAGAGACACATACTTAACATGCTGCACCTGCAAGAGCGCCCCAACATCACGCACCCGGTGCCTCGGGCGGCGCTCCTCAATGCCATTCGCAAGGTACACGTGGGACGGGTGGCCAAGGACGGCAGTGTCCTGATTGAGGACGAGGCCAGCAGCCGTCTGGACACAGAACAGGCGGAACAGACAGAGATCATCACGTTTGCTGAAGCCGGTGAGTCCAATTTTCTAACAAAGGGTGATCTTAGTCCTTAAATACTTTAAAGTAAATCGTTCAGTCTTCCCTCGAGGTATGAAACCGGAGAGGTGGGTTTATAAAGCTGTTCAACTTAAGTCTGAAGAGTTCAGGGAAACCTGTTGCCACCGCACAAAGACAGAGCAGTTAGAAATAAGCTGCGGCAATTCGCTCCCCCTCTCTCGAGGTTCCTGCAAACCTCCTGCTGGTTTAGAGAATCAGTAATTATCTGCGAGGGCCCCCCAGACTTCTAGCTGTAAGCTCTGCACAGGAGCACTTCCTTGGGGACTGACAGTCTCCTATGTAGCTTCCCTATGTGACTGAAGAGGGCTGAGAGAGAGAGATAAAAAAAATCATAACGCATAGGAATAAAAAAGGACTTCTCGGTATTATAGGAGGGAAATGAAGGCTTCAGTTACTGCCTTTGTGTCGGGTTTCAAAGGCAGTTGAAAGAGCATTGTCGGCAGCAGTGAGAGCTGTTCAAAGGTGCTGTCAAGCCCGTGATGTGAGGAGAGATTGGGTTCTTCTCTGAGTCATGCAGCTCAAACGGGTCATGAGTGACACAGAGCCACGGCGTGCTGCAGGAGCTCTCAACAGATGTGTCAGACCTAAAAAGCAGCAAACGGAGCAATTGGATTGCTTGTCTGAAAGATGAATGTTTCATGATTTTACGGAGCTGAGACTGTAACACTGCGGCCTTGTGGAGAGAATGAATATTTAGAATGACATTATAGGTATAAAAAAGAATTATGCATTTTTAAAATGGAATAATAAGTATACAAGAGACGTGGCGTAAAGTAGAGTAAGAAATAAATAATTTAAGACAAGATGTCACATGAAATAATCCACTCGCTGGAACTAATAAAATATACAACAATATGCAGGGTTACCCAAACATTTTTTATTTTTTTTCCCCCACCACTTTTTTCTTCTCTGAGTCATTCATGACTACTGCAAAAGTGTTTTCAAAATCATTTTATACAGACTGCATTCACAAAGAGCAATTAGAGTGAAAATTTGCATTCACTACAGAAATTTCCATGACGTTTTAAGATCTTCCACATCTGGAAATTTAAAATGCACTGATTTTTCCAGGTTTTTCATGACCGTGAGAACCCTGTTTATGAGAACCATTCCTTGATAATCTTTTGGTGCCAGACTACAGCTTGTCACATTACAAAACTAATTCAAATCATGCTTAAGTGATGACAAAAACCTAGTTATGAGAGACAGAAGGAAATCTGTTAATAATCAAGTCTATATCAAACTTTTATCATGTGGATTGTTAGTTAAAGTATGCATCCCATTAACCTCAGACACATCTATTGGTTCTCAATCGGTATTTGATAACGACTGAATGAATAAATCAGGATTACAAGCTCTCATTCAACTGCTCACATTGCAAAATGTCAAATTATGACCAGTACTGGCACAAACCAAGTACATGGTACACCATAGCTCAATTTCTGTGGACGACAATAAGACTTTTCAATGATATGTCTTTGACATTTCAAACACACCAGAAGGACTAAAGATACCCACATAAATAAATATAATACTTACCTCATACTTCTCATCATAAAAGTGAATTAGACTAAATACAAGGCTGTAAATAGCAGAAAATAAGTCTTTTGATGGTCTTAAAATAAGCAGTGGGTGGAGTATTTGCATTAGGCCTGTTGTAATTATAGTTTGAGACTGCAATATTCTGTCAGGAGATAATTCATTACTAAAGTTTCTTAAACACGATTCCTAATCAAATCTGACCAAACCAAAATACAAACTATACCAAGGCCCTTTACACAGGCTGTGATTGTTTGCATTTGTTGGCTACTTATTCTGAAATTGTTTTTATACACTGTTTTGTCCATGCATTAAATAATACATTATGATTCATCTCAAAATGTGCTACTGAAGTTCCTACTGGATTTGTTACTGCATGCTTGCACTTCAGAGTTAGTATGTTAATAATTTAATTATTTCAGTATAACAACGTAAAGTTTGAAAGTTTACTGAGGCTCCTAGTTGGGTCCATTCCAACGCTGGTGTTGAAGCATCATTTAGTCTGCAATGTGGCACAAGGTGATATTTTTTTTGGCTTTGGCATCACAAGCAGAGACATAACTGTAATTAGATTGATTTTCTAAATACTGTAATGCATAGTTGTGCATGGCGCTTATTTCATACTGGTTTGATTTTTAAGACACATGTTGCTGCACTGCATCACTGTAATGCTGCGTTAAGTGTGTTGTTTAGACAACTGTAATTATGTGTATGATGTAAGTCTCAGACTTCTACATACACTATCTGTCTGGATTCTTGTCCAAGAATCTGTTCTCATAATTGCCAAGCATACAGGTAGACATACACATCTCTTATAAAGCTATGAAATATAAGTAGATGAAGTAACAGCATTTATTTTTTTTTATCAATAATTTGAAAGGTTTATTAAAATTAAAGCTATTTAATGGTAAGATCTCAGTTTTCTTTGCATGTCTGTTGTCCTCTTAAATTATGTGCTGATTAGGTTCAGAAATCACATTGATGATGATATCAGTTGGCAGATAAGGACCGCAGAGGCATATTGCATTTATTGTAGGACATACTTGTTTAATTCATTAACTTGCAGCATTCTGGCTGAATGAACGCTACATGGTAAAACTGATTACTCTCAGTTTAAATGTGTAGCCTGAAGGCATGAGCAATCAGTGCTTGTGTATGTTAGCATGACTGCAAATAATGAATAACTTTAGTCTGCAGACTTTCAGGCAGTAGCAAAGGGTAAGAAATAACATAATTTGAACTACTAAAACACTAACAAGTGCTTTTTAAAGCAACCATATCTAAAGCATTTGCTCTTTCCTTGACATGTCACTAATACTGCTAAACCTTGAGAGTGCACCAGAGGCCATTCATAAAATGTGGCCAAAGCTTCTGCAAAAGTTTATTTTCCTTCAAAAGTTGCAAAATGGATAGCCTTTGCTTCCAAACCAAAGATAATGATTTAACAAATGCAGAGACTTATAAATAGTAGCTATGCACCATGTTCACTATTCTTTGCCATTGAATTCCACTGAAGCCATGTGCAGAATCTTCAAACAGAAGGTGCGTTGATGATATAACTGTGGATGCTGTGAATGTGTGTGGGCGTTCAGTGTTTGGCCTTTCTGATGTCATTCAGGCGTGCAGGTTGCATATGCAAAGCTTGACATGTTCTGAAACAATGACTCAATATTTACTTTGTTTCCTCATTTTGATCTCCTCCTACATGCAAAGCAATTAATAACAGGGAAAGCCCTATAATCACTCCCTCCAGTAATATTTACAGCAAATGAAAGAAGATGTCCCAATTGTTTATGTGCAAGCAGTTATTTTTGCTAGATCAAACACTGATTTCTTTGCAGAAAAGAGAATCTGACTTGCTTCAAGATCTTGCAAAATAATATGAAGAATTACTATTTAAAGGCAATATAAATCAAATAGTATCTTATTTTGGGGCTACACTGCCAGCTTGCCAAAACTTACATATAACACAGCCGCAAAATATCGCCTTTAAACACAATTCAGATTCGATGACCACATTAGAAAGTCTCCTTGTTAGCCGAGGATCCCTTAGCATTAGTGTGGTCAAATAGGTTTCTCAGGTTGCAGATACTTCGCTGCTCGTGTCATTTTGTAATATGCTACTTAAAGCTTTCTTGGCTTCAAGGTACAATACTGTAGTGAAGAAAGGATGCTGCAGCATCATGCCAACTACGCTCATTTATTACATTGACAGCTGATGCATCATCCAAACCTGTTCGTGAGAGTGGGTTATTACTTGCAGATGTGGGCTTGGTAAAAGAGTAGCGAGCATCTCAAACCTACATCCAACCTTGAATACTGAAAAATCAATCAGATAAATAAGTAAAATATGAATTGCAACTATCCATATAGATAGTCCCTCGCGTTTTGTTAAACCGCAGTCTTGAAAGTGCCTGTCCTTCAGTTATGCAGCATGGCTTTGAGCCATGTTCTGTGGATTCTTACCAAAGGTTAGCAGGAGGGAGGCAGCAGTAACTCTCCTCGTTACCCTCCTGGTTCCCTGGGAGCTGTGCTGGCCTGCAGGGGCTGTCTGAAGCTGGTGATTCTTTGCCGCTGGATGGGGTGCCTGACTTAGATGGAGGCAGTAAATCAGGCCCGCTGTTGGTGCCTGAAATGCCTGTGGGTGATGAGGACCAGATAAAGAGGGAACAAGGGCGTTTGGGGAAGAACATTACAAGCATGCTTGGCCTTTACGGCGCAAGGTGTGGTATCGTGAAGTGGCTCGCCGGTGTTAGTGACACTCGCCGGAGAATGTATACAAGACTCTACAGTGTTATGGTTGGGAAATAAGGTTTAATTGCACTTTTTGTTTGTTTGCTTCTCATGCTGGGATGTAGAAAAGGCCATGAATGCCATTGCAGCAACATGCTGTGCACTGAAAGGAATTCTGGTCTTTTCAGCGACATTATAATGTCAGAGGTTGTTTTATGATCGCAGTATAGATCTCTGTTGTATATTTTCTCTTGGAGTACCTCGGCAGCATTTTTATTGGGTTTAGTATCTGATTTGGATCTGTTTTATAATGCATTAGAGTAGCAAGCGATCGTTTTCCAGATGATAACTGATTATTGTTTGAAATATATGAATATCACGTGATATTATGGCTTATAGTATGCTCTAGCGCAAGAGTTTAGTCTGTAAAATCTATCCTCGCTGCTGACGGGACTGTGTTTGAAATATGTTGCATAACAGGCGAGGAACTCAAATCATTTACTCCCACACACCATTAAAAGAGTCATATTTCCACCTTCAGACTTTTATTTCTAATTTAATATCTTGTTGGGTCAAAGAGGAAAATCGGTCAAGAATCTTTAATTCCTGAAGGGATCCAGAAAGTGTTCTCATATTAGCACTTAGCGTCCTTCCCTTCTGGTGTTTAATGTGAGTACTAGCCATTGCTGAGTTGTCAGCAAGACCTAGGGAATAGACATCAATGAATGAATGCCTCATTCCACCTGATCCATTAAGCACCTGTTAGCACTATGCTCTTTGAACTAGCATATGTGTTCTGCGCATAAAAAAACCTGTTGCCTTTAATCAGCATTGTCAACAAATTAGTCAAAGATAAATAGAACATTCTATAAGAGTTAACTAGGAAGAGTACAAACAAACTCCATCCAAAGAGGCGTGTTTCAACAACCTTTCAGGTTGCGGACTTCTTTACTGCAAAAGCATTCTTTGAGCTTCAAGCACTGGGGGCATTGCAAGCCATACAATATGACAGAAGGCCAACAAGGAGATGAAAGAGGCTGATTCCCCCTAAGGTAAACCAGATAGAAAAGGGGATTATAGAACACATTAACTAAAGCCATGTTTAAAGAGGAGTGGACATCCCCACAAACACACTTAAGTTCCCAGGTGATTCTATACTACAGCCACCCACCCCTTTTGAAGACATGGAAAGGGGGAGGGGAGGAATGTGTAAATGTTATTCTACATCTTTGTGTGCAGGACAGCTGTGCAAACTCTGCCCTTGCGGTTAAATTGGTGTTTATTGTTGAGGGATTACTGCATGGCTCTTTTTTAATTTTATTTATCCTTCTCTTCAAATTAAAAAAATTCTCTTTGCTCTCTGGCAAATATATTCAGAAGAATGCGGAGTTGCAAAGCTCCAGTGGTGATCTTTCTTCTTTGGACCTGGGCCTCTGCTCTGGAGGGGCAGTTGAAGGGTTTACCCTGCAAAGCAAATGCTAACGATACTTGATTCTTTCACTGGGTGCAGATTAAAAGGGAAACAATGCGTTAGCCACTACTGGAAAAAAAAAGCCCATTATTTCTAGACCGCATTTGTGCAGCTCGCTTGTGTTTGGACAGATGGGTTTGGGCCAGGGATCCTTAAATACGCTTTCGCACACATACACACTTTTAGCTTGATGCCATTGTTATTACGCCGTAACCCTGTAAATATCTTGTGGTACGTGATTAGTACGTGTGCAATATTTTTCCAGAGTATATTGCTTAATACTTGTTGCAAGAGGCTTCTTACTATTAGCTGTAACATACAGGACTTGTATGCCAAGCCTTCAACAAGTTGGCCAGTTTAACAATGAATGAACAAGAACTTAGCTACAGAATAAGCAAGCAACAGTCAATGAGAACAACCAAAAAAACTGTCCCAACAAGGGTTTAGTGGCTTAAAACCGGTTGAGTCAGTAAATGGAGAGGATTTGTTTAGAAGTACCCAAATGATCCGTGAACTGAGATTTTCCAGAGGCCTTGCCTCTGTCTATAACACGCTGGGAATCAAAGCCAAAGGGAACAGTCTTTTACAATCCAGTTCAATCACTGCTTCCAGCTGCACGCTGTATGCTGTCATGGCCATTATGTGTTAGTAGGCTAGCAGACTCTTAATTGCTCAGTTAACTATCAGGAGAGGTGATGAAGTTGGTTTTAAACCCTCAATTATTTAAATTCCAAGGTGGTGCAGGAATAACCAAGAGGGAGGAATTGTTTGCTTGCGAGCGTGCGTGTAGGAACAGCTGATTCACTGATCTGACGTGCAGGAAAAGGATGCACGACTGCATGCATCTATGCCATTTATTAATAGTCGCACAAAACAGAAGAACATTGTTTTGTGGAAACCTTGAAAAACTGGTCACTGCTGGCACAAACCTAAAGTGTTCCACCGATGCCACCACTCCCAGCGTCAGCTCTGATGTGGCGGGTATACCGTCTCCAAAGTCAACCAGAGCCTCAGGCTAAAGTGAAACACAAGTACGATAACAAAAGATCAGCTCATTTGACTAATCTCTGATGTTTCCTTCTCTTCCTGTCTCTCAGGTCAAGCTCCAGGGTTTGTCAACTTTCTCATCTCCAAGGAAGGCGGTGAGATGTCTCTAGTGGAGCAAGCCAACGTCTGGCTCTTTCTTCGACTGCCGAAGGGCAACCGCACCCGAGCTAACATCACCATCCGGCTGCTCCTGCAGCAAAGTACAGGGGAGAAGTTTCTGGCGGAGAAATCCGTAGACACGCGGCGCAGCGGGTGGCATACGTTTCCCGTTTCGGCCAGTGTGCAGTCGTTATTGCAGCACGGGGGAAGCACGCTGAGTCTGCGTGTCTCTTGCCCGCTGTGTGCCGATGCTCGAGCTACGCCGGTGCTCGTGACTCCGGGAGGCGGTGAGCGTGAGCAATCTCACCGGCCGTTCCTCATGGCCGTGGTGCGACAGATGGACGATCTGTCCCAAAGGAGACGTCGCAAAAGAGGCCTGGAGTGTGACGGCAAGGTACGCGTCTGCTGCAAACGCCAGTTTTACGTAAACTTCAAAGACATCGGCTGGAACGACTGGATCATCGCTCCCTCGGGGTATCACGCCAACTACTGCGAGGGCGACTGTCCCAGCCATGTGGCAAGCATCACCGGCAACTCGCTGTCCTTCCACTCCACAGTTATCAACCACTACCGCATGCGAGGGTACAGCCCCTTCACCAACATCAAGTCCTGTTGCGTGCCGACTCGTCTGCGGGCCATGTCCATGCTCTACTACAACGAGGAGCAGAAAATCGTCAAAAAGGACATCCAGAACATGATTGTAGAAGAATGCGGCTGCTCATAATTCCGCTGTGGGAAGAGGAAGGGTAGGAAGGGAGAGACTAGGTTGGGTGGTAGGGGCAAAAACTGCAGCCCCAAAACGAATGAAAAAGAAGAGATGTAGAGAGAGGAGAGGAGAGCTCCTCTATCTTTATCTCTCTGCCTCAAGACAAACTCTCACATAGACAGGCCTCTCTTTCTCTCGGCCACTTGTGCGTGGTCATCTTAGAATCCAGTGGGTATCACATTACAATGGGTATCTGTAACTCAGAGTAATCTCTGTGGCACTTTCAAAAGAGAAAAGAAATATAATATATTTTTGTTACAAAGCAAAGGGAGCAAGGTCAGAGAGTATTTATGCGGCCTACTTTGCAGCGCAGACATGCACTGCGGGAAGAGAGATGACGTAGATGAGGTGCCTGAAAAAGAAAATCTCAAAACTATGCAACTTGTCAAGTATTATGATATATTTTTCATCGAGGTGTTGTTTTGTTTCTTAACTATTTACTTTTACAACCTAAAAAAGAAAAAAGTTAACGCTTGTTGACTTTTTATACCTTGTACGTATGTTTTACGTATATGTCCGATGTGTGAGTCCATGTACAAAAGTGTGTGTATGTACAGTGTGCCTACGGGAGTATTCGTGTACGTTTGTGTGCATGTCTGTTCGTGTGTTGTTGAGAGATACTTGAAAGAAGTTTGATGGGCTGCTGGAACCAAACATTTCTCTATATTATTATTATTATTATTATAATTATTCTGTTAATAATGTTATTTGGTTTTGATTTCTGTACATTTTTTGTTATCTTAAAAATGAGACGTTAAAACGTTTACAGTTTTGCACTATATCAACATTTCGATCAGCATAGCCACATATACAAATATGTTTATAGAGAAAAACTAGAAGCACTTCAGAACAGATGTACCTACATAGCACGAGTCCAACAAATGAGATTGTTAAAAATAAACTGGGAGGTTTGAGGGGAAGGCAGAGATGACTAGCACTATATCAGAGGACCATGTATACACATGCATTTTACAAAATAGTGTTTTGGTTTTTTACTCAACACCAAAGAATTTAGGTTAGCGTTGCTTACCATATTAGGCTGTCTCCGAACAGTTGTTCAGAAGATACCAATTTGTCTCTCAGAAGATTGCTTTGTTCTCCCTACAAAGATGTCCAGGTTAGCAAACCGAAAGACCTTTAAAACCGTTTCTCAATGTCCCACAGCGGCTCACTCCTGTGTGTGCTTTTGCACTGCTGCACAGTCCATGCGTGACTGGCCATCGAAATGGTTAAAACAGCACTTAAACCAATCTTTTAAAGTTTGCTTTTAATTATAAATTGTTACAAAAGTGAATGTGCAGCATTATTATTTAATTACTTGTGTAATTGGGAAATGAATAACTATTTAGATATTTGCGATTTTTCTCACCAAATATTAAAAGGATTCACAGGGATCCAATAAAAAAATAAAATAAAAAAGCTTTTGTTTTGTTCATATTTCCGCTTCCCAACATGAAATATTTTACCACTGTGCAATGTTGAAAAAAAAAAAAAAAACATTAAGCAATTTTGGAAAAGAAAAGAAAAATAACTTTTGTGTTACATTTCAAACTAAGAGAAGTTTACTATTTTCAGTATGTTCCTGATGGGAATGCGTACAAAATGTCATAAAAGAAAAACACTATTAAAATGGAAAAGAAAAATACAAATTCAGAAAAAAATATATATAAAAAGAAAGACATGTTGTATATGTTTTTGTTTGTTTTTGTTTGTTTGTTCGTGGTTATTAAAAAAATAATTGACACTGAAATAAGTGGACTAAGAATAAAAAATATATTTTTTATTCTGTATATATGGAAATCAAGATACCAATATGTTGCATTGCTTTGTTGTACAAATCAAAAATGTGCTTGTGGCTATTTTTTTTTAATCTAATTTATTCTACAGTATTTTGTCCTTTGCTTCACCATTAAAGTTAAAATGTTGTACACTAAAACATGAGAAAAGTGTTGGTTGTGATTTCTTGCACAGAACACATACATAAACTCATTTAATTTCAAGACACGAAAATATGGAGAAATTATAAGATACAAGAAATGTGTAAGTAAAACAGTACGAACAAAGCACAAGCCCTACAATATACAGGCATTGACAATCAGGGAACAGTTTACAGGACAGCACAGAAGGAAAAATACAGCCCATACCTTGTCCGTTTCAAAAATAATCCCAACAGCAACCTCAGAACCATCCAAAAGCCACCTAAGAAGAAGACTAGGGGAAAAAAGGAGGACTGTTTGCATGCTAAATTATGATTATCGGGACAGAGAACCAGATGGCGTCTATATAAAGCATGTTGCATGCAGAGGTTTGAGTTAAATCATGGTGGTTTTGGAGGAGGTGGACCAGCCATCATGAACCATTACTGGTGTATGACACATAACCACAGCATCCCCCCAAGACGCATGCACACACACGTGCAAGAAAACATCAACTGCCTCGCAAACTCCAGACCCTTCAGAAGCATTTCACACACCTCCTCAAATGAAAAAGGTACTAGTTTAGATGACATGAAGCAATGTGTCGGAGTTCCTGGTTAAAGCAGAGCTAATAACACAGAGGAGCAAACGGCTGGCAGTGATAATAATTCAGTAGCAAGCGATTAAAGAGCTGTAGCGACGGCATGCAGGAGCTCAGCGTCTGCGGCCAGCAAAACAGAGGATTCTAGTTCATTTAAAATACACTTTTTAAAAATAGTGCAAGTGATGCATGCTAAAGTAAGCATTGGGGTGTCATGCAATTTTTTTGAGGGGGCATTAGTAGCAGTCCTGAAAAACCTGGTGCCTCCAGGAAAGGCATGACAGAAGAAAAAATAATTAGATACTTTAGTACTTTTAAAGTTCGAGGTACAGATTCTGAAAAGCATGAAAGGGAACCTGGGTTCAATTCCCAACCTTTTTTTTTTTCTTTCTTTCATTTAAATAAGAAAGAGTGTAACAACTGAACTTGACAGTTATCACTATATGCAGCTTTGACATTTTGTTCCACGGAAAAAATAAAAGTCACAGTAGTTTGAAATGACGTGAGGGCATAGATGATGACAGACTTTCAAGTTTAAAGGACATGATGGTAACACTTTCCATGAAGCCCATATTTATTATACATTCTTGAGGCATTATAATAATAATAAAAACTTGTTTAATCTCATAAATAATCATAACTACAATTATAAAATATTATAATATTGCAATAATTGCAAAAAAATTAAATAGTTCAAAACAAATATATTACACATTCATTTGATATGGTATCTGATATTATGGATGGTTGAGAAAAAAATCTTTCTCTTATTATTATTTTTTATATATGGTCTTTGTCTGCTTTAAGTATCCTTTTGGATGTTTCCGTCATTTTACAGTAAAAACACTACGGAAATGTAGTAAGTTATTGTAAAGTGATTAAACAATGGCAATATGTGAGACTTATATTTCCCACGGTTATGATGTTTTATATGGAAGGTGCAACATGATTCGACTGAACAAGTTTAGACATGTGGATATGATTTCTTTCACAATGTTAGACAAACATTTTTTGTTGTTGTTGTTGTTGTTTTGACCTTTATGTTGTTTTGTGGTCATTTTGACCGAGAGAGGATTTTCTTCTCCCCTGAAAATGTTAGCTAATGTTACTGCTCTTCTTCTTTCTTTCTTTCTTGGGCTAAAATTTAGTCACTTTCCTCACACATGTACTACTTCACTTTTTTTTTTGATAATTTTTGCTCTTTTCTGGGACCCCCCCCACTCACACACCTTTTTATCACCTTATGCTATATAATTACCAAAAATTGGACTCAATCTTTTTATCAACTTGTTTTCTTTCAATTAGGAAATGTTTTGTGTTTTCTTTGAAAACTGACTGATCATTGATCTGAGCTTATATTGGTCCAAAATGACCATCCTTTGTAAATGATGGACGAGATCGACAATAAGAGAAACATTTAGTATTCAGGAGCATGTTTATCATGTTCATATGCACATTTGTTCATGTGTGCTTGCAAACACAAAGGCCTCGGACTTGTGCATGCATGGATACCCACATACTCATGTGGCAACACACACACACACACACACACACATGTTGGGTTTTGTGGTTTATGGGGACTCTCCATAGGCGTAATGGTTTTTATACTGAACAAACTGTGTGTGCTATTGCCCTACACCAACCCTACACCTAAACTTAGCCCTCACAGGAGACTTTGTGCATTTTTAGATTAAAAAAAAAACACCATTTAGTATGTTTTTTAAGCCTTTTGAATTACGGGGACATAGGCAGTGTCCTCATAAACCACCTTCATATTGTAATACCTCTGTCATACCCATGTCATTATACAAAAAAATGCACGCACACACACACACACACACACACACACACACACACACACACACACACACACACACATACACATACATACATACATTAATTTACACTATAGCACTATTAGTCTTTATTTTACACAGAGATTAACTTTATCCTCAGAACAATGAGGCCTACGATCGACTAGTTTCAAAACCACACACAAACCCTGTTCTAATTGAAAGAAAGCAATTTGACAAAACGTTTTAACCCAATATTTGGTGATAATATAGCATAAAAAAGTACAAAAAAGGTATTTTTTGTTCCATTTTGTATAAAGTAAAAGCATTTAAAAAAACTTGGTCAAACATTAGATCACACTAGTGTGATAAACAATGGAAAGTGTTTTCATTTGATTTATTATTGACAAAATTATCCACACATATTGTTTTTCACTCAAAAACCGATTACATTAGCTCAGATCAGTGAGGCCTATCAACTGGATGCAACAAGAAATACAAAACCTGTCCTTAAAGAGAAAGAAAAAGATACATTCACAGATTTGGTGATAATATAGCATAATAAAAAAAAATTACAAGCAATTTTCAAAAGGCCAGTCATTTTTGACCAAGATCACAAAAGGTGTTGTATAGTTTTCAACATTGCACAGGTGAAATTGAAATTAAAATTTTAGTTTCAGTTTACAATTTACAGTAAATGCAATTTCAAATGCATTTTTAAGTTATTTTATATGTATTTATTCATTCTAGTGGCAAAAAATATGTATGGAAGCTTGTTTCTGTCAAAGGAAAAAAATGCATTTTCTCTGAATTGCAATGCTAACTTGCAATTCTAAGAAGAAAAGTCAGAATTGTGAAATAAAAAGTTGCAATTACTTTTTTTTTTTTTTCCTTACGAAAAAAAAAATGCCACAACACACTTAATTAAGACACATGATTAAATATTTATATTCCTGTTCACTTTTGTTTATTGCCAATTTACAGTTTCTCACAGAAGTGAATACACCCCTCACATTTTTGTAAATATTTTATTATATCTTTTCACGTGACAACACTGAAGAAATTACACTTTGCTACAATGTAAAGTAGTGAGTGTACAGCTAAACCGCTGGCCACAAAAGTGAGTACACCCCTAAGTGAAAATTTCTAAATTGGGCCCAAAGTGTCAATATTATGTCTGGCCACCATTGTTTTCCAGCACTGCCTTAACCCTCTTGATCATGGAGTTCACCAGAGCTTCACAGGTTGCCACTGGAGTCCTCTTCCACTCCTCCATGACGACATCACGGAGCTGGTGGATGTTAGAGACCTCCTCCACCTTCCATTTGAGGATGCCCCACAGATGCTCAGTAGGGGTTAGGTCTGGAGACATGCTTGGCCAGTCCATCACCTTTACCCTCAGCTTTTTTAGCAAGGCAGTGGTCGTCTTGGAGGTGTGTTTGGGGTCGTTAGCATGTTGGAATACTGCCCTGCAGCCCAGTCTCTGCTTCAGTATGTCACAGTACATGTTGGCATTCATGGTTCCCTCAATGAACTGTAGCTCCCCCAGTGCCAGCAGCACTCATGCAGCCCCAGACCATGACACTCCCATCACCATACTTGACTGTAGGCAAGACACATTTGTCTTTGTACTCCTCACCTGGTTGCCGCCACACACGCTTGACACCATCTGAACCAAATAAGTTTATCTTGGTCTCATCAGACCACAGGACATGGATTACTGGAACCATGTCCTTAGTCTGCTTGTCTTCAGCAAACTGTTTGCAGGCTTTCTTGTGCATCATCTTTAGAAGAGGCTTCCTTCTGGGACAACAGCCATGCAGACCAATTTGATGCAGTGTGCGGCGTATGGTCTGAGCACTAACAGGCTGACCCCCCACCCCTTCAACCTCTGCAGCAATGCTGGCAGCACTCATACGTCTATTTCCCAAACACAACCTCTGGATATGAAGCTGAGCACGTGCACTCAACTTCTTTGGTCGACCCTGGCAAGGCCTGAGTGGAACCTGTCCTGTTAAACTTCTGTATGGTCTTGGGCCACCGTGCTGCAGCTCAGTTTCAGGGTCTTGGTAATCTTCTTATAGCCTACGCCATCTTATGTAGAGCAACAATTCTTTTTTTCAGATCCTCAGAGAGTTCTTTGCCATGAAATGCCATGTTGAACTTCCAGTGACCAGTATGAGGCTGCGTTTACACTGCAAGTCTTAATGCACAGATCCGATCTTCTGACCATATCCAATTTTTTGGCCCGTCTTTTTACATTTATTTTAGACACGACTGGTATCCGATATCTGTGTTTACATTAATTCCCGCACAAAAGCATTGTTTACTTTGATCGCTTTACTATGCACATGGTAGACCCTCGGGTTTTAAATGGCCGAGCTATTAAAATTATTTAAATAATTCACGTCGAATGACCATTATTATTTGCCAGCAACGGCTGTCCTGGATGTTTTCAGGCACAAAATCTGACTGAACATATAAAGACCGGAAAATTACGGTAATTTTAATTTGTTAGACTATTTTATCTACAGCTGAGGTAGAATTCTTCAGAGAAATAAAGATTATATTTATAGAAATGAATTCGAACGAATTAACGAGAGAGAGAGAGAGAGAGTGAGTGAGAGAATGAACAAACGCATGCACCCACGTGCGAGGGAGAGAGTGATTGTGAAGCATTGCGAACAAGCTTGTCGGTTTAATTACAAAAACTGCTAAGTTCTCACCTCATTGCTGAGAAATATAATGTAGCTTTTAGCTGTTGTATTTTTAAAATTCACAGAGCAGGGGTTGAAAACCAGCTCCTGAATGTGCAATTTCTTACCTAGTTTCCATCTCAATAAAATGTGAGCGCATACAGCACGCCGGCATGAAAATGCCATTAAAAATCTTTTAGCAAACGTGTCATCCTCGCATTGGGAGTTCTGTGGAGAATCGGATATGCGTGTTTAGACGTAGGTCGGATGTCCAGATATCGGATATGTATCTGATTTAAAACCACATTTGGAAACGGCTCAGATCGGATACGAAAAAATCTGATCTCGTGCGGTTTTTGTGTTTACACGCATGCATCAAATTCCGATCTGTGTCAGATATGGGCAAAAGATCTGGGCCCGTATTCATAAAGATTCTAAGAATCCTCTCAGAAAACTCTTAATTTATCTTAAAAACTTTTACGTAGGAGTCTTAGCTTAAGAGCGATTCGGGACCGATCTGAGAGCAACTCTGAGTAAGGAAAAGACAAAAACTGTCATCTTAGTGAGGAGGCGGGGTTGACCCCGTTGCTATGTATGACACAATCTTTTGAAGACTGTGATTGGTTGGTTGTCAAGAAGGAAATAAAAGAGTGAGAGTAGGGTATATTATAAGCCTTCACTTTGAAATTACAGGCGTAATTTTTCCTCTCGCTCTTTCTCACACACACATACACATTATGTATGTATATATATATTCTTTATTTTTTATTTACCATGTGTCGGGGGGGGGTGGGGGGCTGCAATCTGTGATCTCGTGCAGTTGCTGACGCTCGCTAAAGCGTGCAATCGCATTATGTGCGCTGTTTTATCGGTACTTTCGCTTTCAAAATCGATCGCGTTCAGCAAGGAGGGGAGAGGATGGAAAGTGGGGGGGCACAGTAACTCGTTTGGGCGCCTTGGCGCCGGCCCTGCATATTTACTGTGTTTTATAGGAAATGAACAGAGACATATAAGCCTAATAAGTGCTGTAACAGACCCAAATCATCACTGCTGCATAGTTGCATTTTCCAGTTGCCAAATATTTTAATGTAGTGATTTCTGGCGCTATGGCAATTCTGCGCGGTGTCTGAGATGTTAGCGTGTCTTTAATAAGATCAGTCACAAACATGATCCCTGCACGATCTAATGTGTAGTGTCTTATTAACTCACTGTCATGCATTGTGTGCAACACATTTCTTCTCCCTCTTCATTTTCGTCCATTTTCTCCGCTGTTAAAGAAACTCTTAAGCCCCTTAAAAGTCCTCGTCCATACTCCTAACAAGTTTAACCTTAAGACCTCTTTTAAGGGTTAAGATGCTTTCTGAATTACTTTTTTCTTTACTAGGATTTTTTCTTTAATTTTAAGAGTAAACGCCCACATTTCTAAGAATTTTCTTAGAATTTTGTCAATAGGAGCTACTTTTTGCATTAAAATTCTTCATGAATACGGGCCCTGATTTTTTCTGCCAGTATAAAGGCAGCCTGAGAGAGTGAGAGCGATAACACCAAATTTAACACACCCGCTCCCCATTCACACCTGAGACCTTGTAACACTAACGAGTCACATGACACCGGGGAGAGAAAATGGCTAATTGGGCCCAATTTGGACATTTTTAGGGGTGTACTCACTTTTGTGGCCAGCGGTTTAGACATTAATGGCTGTGTGTTGAGATATTATTCAAGCTGTACACTCACGATTTTACATTGTAGCAAAGTGTCATTTCTTCACTTCTGTGAGATACTATATATATATATATATATATATATATATATATATATATATATATATATATATATATATATATATATATATATATATATATATCAGTGGCGTTCCATCCATATAAGCTGTGAATGCGCCGCATACCCAGGCCGTCTGAGAAAACGAGTTCACGGGCTAATTAATATAAACATGATTATAAGTTGATACCTTATCATTTGAGATGTGACTTAAAGCTTAATAAAGTGTTGGGAATATGTATGTAAAATTATTTATTTGAAAACAACTGTAATTTTCTATAAATCTACATCAGTTACGGAAGCTTCCGGGTAAGAGGATTCTCCGCAGCTTTGGCGCCTCCTCAGGATTGTTGCGCGTTGCAGTGATTTGCTGGTATGCGCGAGGTAAGCTGTCTGCGAAGCGCTCGCCCAAGCAGAAAAATGCACTGTAACGTTACTCCCAGATCTCGACTGCCGAAAATTACATTGTGTTTGATGCAAAACTAATTTGATAAAATCATATAAAAAAAAACAACAAAAAAAAACATCATAACTGTATATTTTCATGCTTTCTCAAGCAAAGATAATTTTGAAAGTCCACTAAAAACATATCTGGTCATAGACAATGTTGACGACATTATTGTCAACATGCCTAAATAGTAAATAATAATAATAAAAAAGTTTATAAAAATGTATATACAATTTGAAATAATAACAAACATCAGGAAAAAATAGGAAACAATACCTTTGTTTTCCGTATACTTTTGTCGCTTAATCTTAGCACTCAGCATACCCGTTAAAAAAGTAATCTCTCGCCATTATATTTATATATATATATATACACTTAATGGTGCTATTATCAGAGCCATTAAGTGTGCTGCAATTCATTAAACTTTATCAAATTAGCAAATTTATAGAATAAAGAAATGCAGGAATTGTGAGAACTTGTACTTGTCAGTATGCAACTAACTGGCATTTCTAAAGAGAATATGATCCACACAAACATGCTTGGTGGGTTGTGTTGTACACAAATATTCAGGGATGAATTAACGAACGGGCCTACCGGGCACGTGCCCAGGACACTGGACCAGAGGGGGGCCCAGCCGAAATACCGCTACTCCCGGACCGCGATTTCCCCCTCAGATTTTTGAGGCAAGTGGATTTTGAATGCAGCTTCCAAAAGACAAAAAATAGCCAATAATATTTTTTATGTTTAATAAACGATCACACCGGTGTGATTAGATCATTCAGTGCGGCACATCATCAGCTGCTAAATTGTTCGCTCAACTTCGCTGGCTGGAACGGAGCCGGAGACAAACGCGTTTTCTATAGCATTATGCATTATAACCAATCACACATGATTCTGTTGAGTTTATGAGTACAATGACCAATAAGAGGCGTCCAGATGTGTCATCGCTGAAACAGCTGTTTTGTTCAGTGCTCGCGCTCCCTGAATGAATTCTGCTCTCTGCCGATTTCTCTCATCAGAAACAAGTGCAGAAGTGCGTACGATGTAAGCAAGATATTAATTTCACAATGTAAGCAACTTCAGTGATTAATGGGAGTTTTTGAGATTGCTTTAATGATAATGTTCTTTGATAATGTAAACGGAGTGTCTATTTACACTTAGTGCAAATAGCCCACCTTTTAGCAGAGACTATTTACACTAACTCCGCCCACCAACGTGTGATAGGGACTGTCAAGATTATATAAAAAAAAACGGCTTTAAATCATAAGTTCCAGTGGTGCAGATGGAAAAGTGCATGCTTTTTGACGCGATTGACGAGGTTTCGAACCAGCCTTTTGCCAAACTTTTTTTCTCCCTTTTCAAATCTCAAATCACATCGTAAAAGCATTTATTGTCAATAAAAATTAAAAAAATAACCAAAAAGTTGAAAATTAAGTATCGGGTAGGGTTAGGGTAGGTGTCGGGAGGGCTTTATTGTACCAATAAGGTGGCATCCATTTAATAATTTGAATTAAAATTATTAAAAATTTACACTCAATACGTTATTATTGCATACTGTTTTATAATGTAATACAATACTGAAGTGCAGACAATTGCCACTATTTTGCGAGTAGTATAAAGTAGTATAAATAGCAGAAAATCTTGCTATTTTAACATAGTGTAAATGTAATCTATAGCTATTTGCACTTAGTGTAAATAGCATATCGCTAAAAATACTGCTATTTTCACTTAGTGTAGATAAAATCCATTACTATTTGAATTTAAGAAAAAATTAGCGCAATTTCAACCGAGGGGGGCCTTTAATCAGTCCGTGCCCAGGGCACTGGTGAGTCATAATCTGTCCCTGCAAATACTGGTGCATTTTTGATTAGCTGAAGACAAAACAAAGCATCTAATAGACTTTTAAATAAGCATTTTACTTTGTGTTATCTCAGAGAGATAAGTGTAGTGTACGCAGGGCTTGAAAGGGAGGGAGAAACTAGTTGCACAAGGTGTTGTCAAACCTAAAACTAGATTAGGTTATCATCTGAGCTCTGCAAACAGAAACACTTATTCCTACACACATGGGACAATGGTGCTAATTTACTTTAATGGGAGAATGAGCCACTGACAAACATTTGTAAACATTGCCACCCTTTTAAAGGACAACACGTTGAAATACTTCAATGCCCACTTAGAGTATGCATGGACAGGATAATTGTTTTAAATCTAAATTTTAAAGCTAAATTTTAGTGTCAGTTTACAGTGTGAACTAAGAACTAAGAAAGTACTGGGTAATTTGGTTTAGAGGTAGGTTCAGGGTTAGTACCTAGTTATTACCCAGTTACTACAAGTACTATAATAAGTACATACATGTAAATTAGGAACAGGACAGTAAAATAAAATGCTACCTTTACATACATGGCAACACACACACACACACACACACACACACATATACTGTGGGACCTAACCTTGTTAAAGTATTCATATCTGCAACACTCCCTATATATTCTGGTGGCAAACATATGTATTGGAGCTTTTTTTTATACATGGGATAAAAAAAATAAAGACGAGCTTGTGACTTTATCTCACAATTCTGACCTTTTTTCGCATAATTTTGGGAAAAAAGTCAGAATTGCAAGTTAACTCAGCAATAAAAGTCAGCATTCTGATGTTATAACTCACAATTCAGGATTGTTTCACACAATTTAGATTTTATATTGAAAAATTCTTTCTCACAGTTCTGACTTTTTTGTGAGAAATGCAAGAAAAAGTTTGAATTGTGAGATTAAAAGTCAGTCTTTTTTAATTCCGTGGCAGAAACAAGCTTCCATAATCACTGTATGTTTTCCAATTTTAATTACCGTTTTAAAAATGACTTTTTTTTTTTTATATCTATTTACAATTTAAAATAAATCAGTTCTTTTTCAAACCCCGGTGAAATGAGAACACAGTGTAACGCTATTGATCATCACTGTCCAGAAAACTCACGGAGAAGTCAAAGGTTAAAAGAAGATATGAAGGACGTTTTGATATGGAGCAAAATATATTAAGGCAGGACTGGCCATGACCTTGATCAAACATGACTGAGAACATACTGTTCTTTTATTTCAGAGAGGAAAAACAATCCAAGGTCAAAATGCTTAAGTGAAGTTAAGAGTCTGGCTCAAATACCAGTGTTTTTTATCCATGTAAGTGAAAGCATATCACTGATATGAGAGCTTGAAACATCATTTATGCTAATTTAAGATGACTCTTGAGCTCACTGGAAAAACAACACACATGATTTCATTTTGAAGAAAATTCAGCGGGAGCCAAAAGTCTGAGAACACACTGAATTCAGGATTTTAGAATATATATTTTTTTCATTTATAATTGGTAAATAAATAAATAAATTTAAGAAATAAAACAACAACAAATAAGTAAAACAGCTTAATTAAATAATTTTCACTAATTTTGTTTGACACAGGGTACAAAACTAAGCCAGATATTGATGTGTAATTCACATAAGCTAAAACAAACCTTTCCAGTCCACTGATTTAGTGAAAATCAGAAGAAAAGCATTCATTATCAAAACAACAGGATCACTACTAGCGATCCCCTCGTTTGATATCCAAGATGTTTTTCTCAGCCAGAAAATAAAAAGCTGACAACACATTTGTCAAAACACTTTATAGATCTTCAATCCAAAGTATCTCTGATATCAGTCTGAACTGGACCTCAGTCAAATTCAACAGCATCACTGAGCTTTTCATGTCTTCCTATGTTACTCCTGCAGAAGAACAGACAGATGTGAAGAACACGTTCCACGGATTCCAGTTCAGCTCATTCCTGACAGCATCGCTGTGATGATCCAGTCTGTCTGCACTGATCGACTAGTGTTCAAAAACACACTGGGACTAATAGCCATCACAAACAATGCATGGCATACTTGCCTATTCAGTTGATATACACGGTTTTAACATTGATTATTTTATTAAATATTTATATTATATATTATTGTATCTGTCTATTTGTACAAGAGGGTTAGTAAGAGTGTTTTTGAAAGAAGTCTTATTACAATTTAAAATAATGGTTACCAGTTAGAATATATTTGAAAATGTAATTTATTTCTGTGATCAAAGCTGAATTGTCAGCATCATTACTCCAGTCTTCAGTGTCGCGTGATCCTTCAGAAATCATTCTAATATGCTGGTTTGCTGCTCAAGAAACATTTCTGATCGTTATCAGTGTTTGAAATAGTTGAACATTCTTTCTGATTTTTTACAGAGTAGAGAGAATAAAAGAACAGCATTTATTTGTAACATTAGGCCTATAAATGTTTACTGTCGCTTTTGATCAATTTAATGCATCCTTGCCAAATAACAGTATTTCTGTTTATTTATTTTTTACTTTCTTTCAAAAAATTGAAGTGAACAGGTTTACATGAATATGTGTATTTATATATAAAGTGTATTGCAAGTATTCATATGCCTTCATGTTTCCCCATATTGTTATCTTATGTTAAATTGCTTTCTATTACTTTTTCCCCCGATCAATTGATGCACCATGATGACAAAACAAAAAGTAGATTTGTGACAACTTTGCAAATATATTAAGAACATCAAAAAAAAAAAAAAAAAATGTACAGTGCATAAGCACTGACATGTGAAATTTAGCTCAGGTGCATTCAATTTTGCTGAATCATCTTTGAGATGTTTCGACACTTCAATCTGAGTCAAACTGTGGCAAATTAAATTCATTGGACATGATTTGGAAAGCCACAACTGTCTATATAAATCTAACAGCTGAAAAAGAGTATCAGAGCAAAAACCAAGTCCTGAGGTCAAAAAAACTGCCAGTAGAGCTCCGAAACAGAATTGTGTCAAGACACAGATCTGGGAAGATTTCAGAAAAAAAAAATAAAAGTAAATCTGCTGCATTGAAGGTTCATTTAGCCTCCATAATCCTTAATGGAAGACTGAGCAATTGATGGAGAAGGGTCATGGTTACAGTGGTTACCAAGAAACTTATGGTCACAATGGCTGAGCTCCACAATCATATACGGAGATGGGAGAAGCGTATAGAACACTTTTTTAAACTTATAAAACTTACAGGACAAACACTGCAACACCCCACTGATTTGGGGTTTATGGAAGAGTTTCTAGTCTCAATCTTCTCCTCAGTGAAGACACATTAAAACCCACTTGGAACCTAAAGGACTCATGTGAGAAACAAGATTACCAGGTCTGAAGAACCTCAGTTCCAAGCATCATGTATGGAGGAAAGCAGGCACTGCTCATCACTTGCCCAGCACCATCCCAACAGTAAAGTGTGGTGGTAGCAGCCTCATGCTGTGGCAGGGACTGAGGGACTTATCACAGTACAAGAAAAGCTCAACACAACAAAACATAGAGATAGTCTTAATGAAAACCCAATAAAGATCATTCAGAACAGGGAAGAAGGATCACCTTTCAAAAGGGAAATGACTATAAGCATACAGCTAAGATAATGCATAAGTGGCTTATGGACAACTCTGTGAAAATCCCTAACTGCAGATGTGCAAAGCTTGTCGCATTCCTATCCAAAAAAGACTTCAGGATGGAATCACAGTTTCAACTCAGTACTGAGTTAAGGGTATGAATACTTATGCAATGTAATTATTTCCATTTTTCCTTTTAAATACATTTGTAGAGTTTAGGGGTGTCCCCGACTAAGGATTTTCATAGTCGAATCGGAATTTTCGAATCTTACCGATAGTCGAATCATATGTTTGGTGGTGGGGGGCAAAATACATTACCAAGAGTCAAGTCAGACATTCGACAGCCATAATTACAGACGTTAACAATGTGACATTGTTGACAGTGTAACAAACCCTAAGAATTCACAACATTTTTTACAATAGTGCTCTCGTTATAACGTACATAGTTATTAATGTTCGCATTTCTGTTTTAAGCTGCGTGTGCTGAAGTTGACCAGTAGAATGAAGCATTGTTACGGGGCTGACGAGACGTGAGACGTGCGGATCCATGTGCAAAGCTTTATTAAGAAACATGGTCAGAAACAGGCAGGGTCAGACATCGGCAAACAGGTATGGCAAGGGCAAGACAGAGCAATCCGTGGAGCAAGCGTGGGTCAACGATCAGCGAACAGTATCCAAAGGGGCAAGGCAGAGAGATAATCCAGAGACGAGAGCAATAATCCAAACGGGGAGCGAACAGAGTCCAAACGGCAGAGGCGAAGGGTAAATCCAGGAAACACGGGCAGGGTCAGACACGGCAGGAAAACAAGGCAAGACTAAGGCTAAGAAAATGGCTCTGTAAAGTGCTATCGCTAGGTGAGTGATAAATGCAACAATACTCGGCCCAGAGCAAGAGGAAGTCCCAGGTTAAATAGTGAGTGCGTGATTGTGAAACGAGCATCAGGTGTGTGTGATGAGTGAATGGTGACAGCTGTGATCTGTGCAATGCATTGTGGGAAATGGAGTCCAATGTGCTGTGAGTGTAAAAGTCACTGTGGTGAACGGGTGACCTCTAGTGGTGGTTGACAGGGAGAGCATGGACCAGATTCGTGACATAGCCCCCCCCCCAAGGAGCGGCTTCCAGACGCTCCTACACAATCCAGGAGGGCGATGGAGCGGAGGCGGAACAGGGGGAGGGACGGAGGGCCAGGTCCTTGAGGAAGTGGGAAGACCGGGGATTGGGGCAGAGCAAGACATCCAGCCGGAACCGGAGACCAGGACAGAGCAAGAGCCCACCAGGGCGGAGCAGACGGACCAGGAGCCCACCAGACCCGAGCAGAAGACCAGCACGGCGGAGCAGACGACCACCAGTCCAGAGTAGAAGACCACCACGGCGGGGCAGACGACCACCAGACCCGAGCAGAAGACCCCCATGGCGGAGCAGACGACCACCAGACCCGAGCAGAAGACCCTAGCCAGGAAGCAGACTGGGCAGGAAACCATGGCAGAGTCTGAGATCTGGGAGAAACAGAGACAGACAACACCGGGAGAGCAGAGACAGACAATACAGGGAGAGCATGCATGATCACAGAGGGCGTGGCAGGGCAGGACGAGGATTCATAGACGGCGTTTTTAGCCGTGACAGGACAGGGCGAGGGTACACAGACGGCCTCTTTAGCCGTAACAGGACAGAGCGAGAGCTCACAGACGGCCTCTTTAGCCGTGACAGGACAGGGCGAGGGTTCACAGACGGCCTCTTTAGCCGTGACAGGACAGGGCGAGAGCTCACAGACGGCCTCTTTAGCCGTGACAGGACAGGGCGAGAGCTCACAGACGGCCTCTTGAGCCGTGACAGAACAGGGCGTGAGCTCACGGACGGTCTCTTTGGCCGTGACAGGACAGACAGTGAGTTCAGGGACGACCTCCGTGGCCATGACAGGGTAGACCGTGAGTTCAGGAACGGCCTCCGTGGCCGTGACAAGGCAGACAGCGAGTACAGGAACGGCCTCCGTGGCCGTGACAGGGCAAACAGTGAGTTCATGAGTGGGCGCCACCACCTCGGGAGGTTCTGCAGTGGACGCCGCCGCCTCAGGAGCAGACTCGTGGACAGGAGAGGCCTCAGGAGCACAGTGTGCAGCCCACACACTCAAAATGGCAACCGCCATAACGGGAAGTACTGAGGTCAGGGGAACAGTCTCTGTAACAGACAGGGTTGAGGCCCTGGGAATGCCAGCTACTCGCGCTGACATCAGTGGTGGGTCCATCACACTGGATATCAGACAGGGAACTTGAAGGACTGACCTTAAATCCTTGGGTGTGACAGACTCTGGCTGGAGCACTGTGACGTGGTGTGACTCTGGCTTGACAGCGGCGACGTGAGCAGACTCTGGCTTGACAGCGGCGACGTGAGCAGACTCTGGCTTGACAGCGGCGACGTGAGCAGACTCTGGCTTGACAGCGGCGACGTGAGCAGACTCTGGCTTGACAGCGGCGACGTGAGCAGACTCTGGCTTGACAGCGGCGACGTGAGCAGACTCTGGCTTGACAGCGGCGACGTGAGCAGACTCTGGCTTGACAGCGGCGACGTGAGCAGACTCTGGCTTGACAGCGGCGACGTGAGCAGACTCTGGCTTGACAGCGGCGACGTGAGCAGACTCTGGCTTGACAGCGGCGACGTGAGCAGACTCTGGCTTGACAGCGGCGACGTGAGCAGACTCTGGCTTGACAGCGGCGACGTGAGCAGACTCTGGCTTGACAGCGGCGACGTGAGCAGACTCTGGCTTGACAGCGGCGACGTGAGCAGACTCTGGCTTGACAGCGGCGACGTGAGCAGACTCTGGCTTGACAGCGGCGACGTGAGCAGACTCTGGCTTGACAGCGACGACGTGAGCAGACTCTGGCTTGACAGCGACGACGTGAGCAGACTCTGGCTTGACAGCGGCGACGTGAGCAGACTCTGGCTTGACAGCGGCGACGTGAGCAGACTCTGGCTTGACAGCGGCGACGTGAGCAGACTCTGGCTTGACAGCGGCGACGTGAGCAGACTCTGGCTTGACAGCGGCGACGTGAGCAGACTCTGGCTTGACAGCGGCGACGTGAGCAGACTCTGGCTTGACAGCGGCGACGTGAGCAGACTCTGGCTTGACAGCGGCGACGTGAGCAGACTCTGGCTTGACAGCGGCGACGTGAGCAGACTCTGGCTTGACAGCGGCGACGTGAGCAGACTCTGGCTTGACAGCGACGACGTGAGCAGACTCTGGCTTGACAGCGACGACGTGAGCAGACTCTGGCTTGACAGCGACGACGTGAGCAGACTCTGGCTTGACAGCGACGACGTGAGCAGACTCTGGCTTGACAGCGACGACGTGAGCAGACTCTGGCTTGACAGCGACGACGTGAGCAGACTCTGGCTTGACAGGCATGACGTGAAGGGGTGCTGTTGCTGCCGCCATTTTGTGAGTGAGTGCGGTGCCGCGTTCCTCCGCAACACCCACAGTGAACGGAGAGCCCACACACAGCAAAGCATAGTCCATAAATTTACTGAGAGATGAACGGGGACCCTCGCGGATTAACTGAGTCTTGAGCGGCTGATTAATGCCCTCACAGAAAAAATCTATAAGTGCATAGTCCGGCAGATCAGAAAAATAGGCGAGGTCTAAGTACTCCTGTATGTATTCCTCGAGCGGTCTCAAACCCTGCTCGAGGGTTAACAACAGTCGTGCAGTGTCCATACCTGGCCAATGTCCTCTGGAAAAGCCGCTGGATCCTTGTGTGGCCGAGTATTCTGTTACGGGGCTGACGAGACGTGAGACGTGCGGATCCATGTGCAAAGCTTTATTATTAAACATGGTCAGAAACAGGCAGGGTCAGACAGTGGCAAACAGGTATGGCAGAGGCAAGACAGAGCAAGCCGTGGAGCAAGCGTGGGTCAACGATCAGCGAACATTATCCAAAGGGGCAAGGCAGAGAGATAATCCAAAATTGAGAGCAATAATCCAAACAGGGAGCGAACAGAGTCCAAACGGCAGAGGCAAAGGGTAAATCCAGGAAACAAGAGCAGGGTCAAACACGGCAGGAAAACAAGGCACGACTAAGGCTAAGACAATGACTATAAGAATGGCTCTGTAAAGTTGCTATCTCTGAATGAGTGATAAATGCTAACAATACTCGGCCCAGAGCAAGAGGAAGTCCCAGGTTAAATAGTGAGTGCGTGATTGTGAAACGAGCATCAGGTGTGTGTGATGAGTGAATGGTGACAGCTGTGATCTGTGCAATGCATTGTGGGAAATGGAGTCCAATGTGCTGTGAGTGTAAAAGTCACTGTGGTGAACGGGTGACCTCTAGTGGTGGTTGACAGGGAGAGCATGGACCAGATTCGTGACAAGCATATGATAGCATTTTTTTTTATCAATTGGATTTAACTCATTTATCTCATATAGAACATGCTTTGTTATTTATACGACATAACGTTAATATTATCACTTATAGGCTATCTGCACAAAATGCCCTGAATGCATGAACGTGTCTGCGCGGCTCTGAATTAACTCTCTTTGTGGGCACGTTTTTCACGTAGCAACGTGCAGAAACACGGCAACTAAAAATTTACAGCGTTTTATTATAATAGTGTTCTCATTATAATGCTATGACTGTCGCAGTCATAGTCATACATATTATTGTTGTTTGTCCTGCTCTCACTGCGCGCTGAAGAGATAATCAATACTACAATGAAGCGCTTCAATGCAGCGTAACTCAACCAAACGCATCATATACGAGATAAAGAATATATACACAATATATATAAACCGGCCAAAATGTTCTGAAATCACTTGTACCCTATCTGATCGAAATAATCCAGTCTTTCACTCTGCCTGTGTCAGTTTGAGTCTTGCTAAAGATTAAAGTCCATGCCGCCAAGATGCTTCTGTTGGTCACAGATTATGGAAAGTGAAACTTAAATATATAGGGGTGGTTGGATTTATTCACACACGTTAAACTATTTATTTAAAGCTTTTCTTTTCAGATTCTTATTTACAGCATCATAATAGGGTGTATATTAACTTATTGGCAGAAAACCGGTAGTTCTATGTGAAATCAGACCCCCACATAGCTAAAATGGCATGATCACAACAATATCACCGCGAATATTCGACTGTGAGATTGGGAGTTGAATCAGACTCCTCGGAGCATCAAATCGTCGACTATTCGGGGGCACCCCCTAGTAGAGTTATATATATATATATATTTTTTTTTTCTTTGTCATTATCTTGTATTAAGTATAGATTGATGTGAGGGAAAAGTTAAGCAGTTTAACATAAGGAAGCAACATAACCAAATGGAAAAAAGTGAAGTGAAAACGTCAAACCAATTTTTTCCAAAAAACCAAAGGTCATCAGCTGAGTAACACTGGCCAGATTTACTGTAATATTTCACACTGATAATACTAATACACCATATGATATCAGCACAGTAACGTGTTCTTAATAACTGATTGATTTTGTCCAGTAAAATATATAAAAGAGCCACCACTTCTTTTGACATCATTATCAACAAAGTTTCGGCCTATGTTTAGCTCTGTCTTGACACAATACGGCCTTATCGGTTTGGAAACTGGCCTCAGCCTTCAGAAAAAGAACACTTTCTATTCATTGCTTGGAAGTGATGCTATCACAGATAACATTGATTTTGTGTGATACAGCCTGCAACTTTAACTTTATCTCAACATTTTGCTTGGAAAGCATAAAATATCAGACCTTCACTTAGCATTTCAGCACAATGTGGCAAAAACAGGAACAAAACTGGTTCTGAGAATAGTTCCAGAAGAATGTAATCCCTCTGGGTTTTCCAGCTCCACTTCAGGTTTTCCTTTTCACACTTTATGCTCCGCTTCCACGTTGCACCACCTGCACGCTCTGGACTGGAAACATGTATGTATGTATGTATGTATGTATGTATGTATGTATGTATGTATCTATCTATCTATCTATCTATCTATCTATCTATCTATCTATCTATCTATCTATCTATCTATCTATCTATCTATCTATCTATCTATCTATCTATCTATCTAATCTAGATGTTAGCCTGTGCTCACAATATGACTTTTTATTACCACACTTCTACTTTTTTTTTTTCTCTCGGATCTATCAAGAGATAGAGAACTACATATCAAATAAATTAAAATGTCACTGCATATTTTTAGAGTGTGTATCTGATAAGAACCTTTCCCTCGGCTCCACTGTAGATATAATGAGGCACGGTCGCTTTACATACAAAGTCACGTGGCTGCATGACTGCAGACTGTTTTTTTTATCCCACATCCCATCTTTTGTTAATTTAGAAAATGATCCTCAACATGTGCAATGAAGCAAAATGTCACATTCTACAGTTGAAGATATTCTCTACAGGACACAAGAATCCTTATATTGGCAAATCTGTATATTTTTAGTACCATTATCTTACGTGAGGCCTTTAACCTTCAGAGGCACTGTAGTGCTTACGAACTAATGATATTTGCTTAGACTATCTATCTATCCATCCATCCATCCATCCATCCATCCATCCATCACATAACAAAATTGCTAAAACTGAAAATTGCTAAAAATAAAAATAAAATAAAAGTAAAATTATGAAAAATATAGAAATGAAAAGCTAACATAAACTATTATAAACACACACACATTGTGTACATAAATCTTTATTTTGTGTTCCACTAACACCACTCACATTTTTTTCAACAATTTATAAAAATATAGTTGTTTTTGTAGCTTGCCCTCAGCATGTGGCCTTTAATCAGTTCATAATGGGGAAGTCGTGGCCTAATGGTTAGAGAGTCGGACTTGTAATCCAACGCTTGTGAGTTCGAGTCTCCGGCCGGCAGGGATTGTAGGTGGGGGGAGTGAATGTCCAGCGCTCTCTCCACCCTCAATACCACGACTGAGGTGCCCTTGAGCAAGGCACCGAACCCCCAACTGCTCCCCGGGTGCCGCAACATAAATGGCTGCCCACTGCTCCGGGTGTATGTTCACGGTGTGTGTGTGTGTTCACTGCTGTGTGTGTGCACTTTGGATGGGTTAAATGCAGAGCACGAATTCCGAGTATGGGTCACCATACTTGGCCGTATGTCACTTCACTTTCTTTTTCACTTAATGAAATAGTTGAATGCTAAAAGCTAGATTCATTGAAAAAGTTTATAATTTAGAATGATTAATAATTTTTAAATGCTCTCTGTGATACAGCATGTACTTATCCAGTACTTATCCAGAGTGAGCAAAAGGGCTGGTAAAACCACTCTGGACCCCTCACATCCAGCACACTCCCTCTTTGAACTGTTACCGTCTGGTCGACGCTACAGAGCTCTGAGCACCAGAACGACCAGACACAGGAACAGATTCTTCCCTCAGGCAATCCATCTCATGAACATTTAACTCTTAACAATAAACATGAAACACACAACACTTGTGTCATAATTTTTATTTTTTATATAACACACATACTTATTACATTTCAAATTTGCACCTAACATACCTGTACATACTGAATTGTCTATTTTGTATATTGTGTTTGTGCTATTTTGCATATTGTCCATTTTGTATATTTGTACATTATTATTATTATTTTTATTTATTTTATTTTTTTATTATTATTATTATCTGTGTCCTGTCCTGTCGCTGTTATTCTGTCGCACTGTGGAGCTACTGTCACTAAAACAAATTCCTTGTATGTGCAAATATACCTGTCAATAAAGCTAATTCTGATTCTGATTCTGCTCTTTCATTTTTCCTTCCATCTATTTCTGTCTTACAAACTCAGGCCAGCTGGGTCCTTTTCTAACATCCACGGCCACACAGCCTCAGCGCACTGCTATCAGGTAGCTGGCACTGGCCCCGGTTTGAGAAAAAGACTCAACAACAGAGGCACGTCAGCATCTGACCCTGGCCCAGTGTTACTTCTCCACACACAAGCATCATGGGAAATCAGTATAGCTGTGAAATTATTGTCAAAACACTGGGAAAATATCTGCTAATCCATGTCTCGTTTGAGGATGTCTAAACATTTTTCCTAAGCAAATATTTCAAATCGCTGGGAAAGCGGATAGTTTTTAGTGGCACGAAGCACTGGAGTCCTCCCCTAATGTGATGTGTCGTTTTCAAGGCCAAGAAAGGCATTTATACATTAGTCACATTTTATGTATGAGTGTGTTTATCTGAGAAGAATTCATTAATGATTCTTTCTGAACAGTTAGAAAATTAGAGACATTCCAGTTATGTAACACCGATATCCGGACCGCAACCTCTCCAAATATATTTTATAGCTGAGAGATGTCTGATTACAATCTTTTAACTCTTTAAATCTGAATTTCTGAATTTTTGCATGCAAGTCTGGTATTGCAGTCCAAGGACAACTAATTAGAAGCATTTTTATTATAGAAATATAATGCAGGATATTGGAACAGACAGAAGGCACAAGAGCATGACATTACTCAGAATACCTTTAAAACGCATATTTATTACAGAAATAATATACTTTAAAAGAATATACTTAAGGGTAATAAAAAATTATATTTAATGCATTAAGCTTTTAGAACATTTATTTATTTTTTGACTCACTTAAGTATGACTTAAGTACATCTCTATATGTAATTTTATAACTACTTGTTTTGTCCTTAATGTTATATGGTTAAAGTGTACTACCAAATATACTGACAAGCATTTTTGCTCAACTAAAATGTACTTTAATAGCATTTATATTCAAACGTGTGAATTGTGAACATATTCTTAATTACACGTTTGTAATGATGAAGCTGCAATTTATTACGTTTAAAATATATTAGCTTCAAATGCAATATCGTATCAAGAACTTTACATGTGCTTTATATGTTGGTCAACAGATCAAAGTGCACTTCTTTAAAGCAAAACAACAGGATATTAAAACACAATGATTTTAATGATACTTAAAAATGTATTCCAAAATGCAATTTGCAAAAATTAAGGTTATTGTTAAGTACAATTAAGTGGCATTTTATTTCATTAATGTTGTGATCTACTACATGTATAGTTCTTGTAAAAGTATATATATATATTAGTGCTGTCAAACGATTAATCGTCAGAAGTGGACATTCAACCGAGACTGCCTTGCTCTCAGCTGTTGATGCCCTAAGACTATCAAGAGAGGATTCCAAATTTTCAATACTTATCTTGCTTGATCTGTCCGCTGCTTTTGACATGGTTAACCACCAGATCCTCCTGTCAAACCTATTGGCAAAAGGCATCTCAGGAACCATACTCCAGTGTTTTGAGTCTTATCTCTCAAATAGGTCCTTCAAGGTATCTTGGAGAGGTGAGGTGTCCAAGTCACAACATCTAACTACTGGAGTGCCTCAGGGCTCAGTTCTTGGACCACTTCTCTTCTCTGTCTATGGAATCACTAGGTTATGTCATTCAGAAACATGGCTTTTCATATCACTGCTATGCTGATGACACTCAACTTTACCTCTCATTCCATCCTGATAATCCGACGATAGCTGCTCACATCTCAGCTTGTCTAACAGACATTTCTAGCTGGATGAAGGACCATCACCTTCAACTCAACCTTGCCAAGACAGAACTACTTGTGGTTCCATGAAACCCATCGTTTCATCACAATTTCACCATCCAGTTAGGCACATCAACCATAACTCAAAAACAGGCAAAAACCTTGGAGTTATGATTGCTAATCAGCTGACTTTCACAGACCACATTGCCAAAACTGCCCGGTCCTGCAGATTTGCTTTATTCAACATCAAGAAGTTCAGGCCTTTTCTTTCAGAACATGCTTCACAACTCCTTGGTCAATTAATCCTCCTTTACAATTAATCCAGAACACAGCAGCTAGATGCATTTTTAATGAGCCAAAAAGAATGCATGTCACACCTCTGTTTAACAATTTGCACTGGCAACCAATAACTGCTCGCATAAAATGTAAAGCATTAATATTTACCTACAAAACCACCTTCAGCTCTACACCCCTTTACCTAAATGCATTACTTCAGACCGATGTGCCTCTAGAAGCTTGTGTTTTGCAAATGAACGCCACTTTATTGGGCCATCTCAAAGAGGCACAAATTCACTTTCACTGACTTTTAAATTAAATGTTCCCTCCTGGTGGAATGACCCTACCCAACTCAATCCGATCATCTGAGTCCTTAGCCATCTTCAAGAATCGGCTAAAAACACATATCTTTCATCTTTATTTGACCCACTAACTCTAGAACTCTCTTTTCTAATTCTATTCTTTAAAAACAAACAAAAAAAATATTTTTGTATTTTATCTATTTGTTTTCTTTTATTTATTATACAATTAACAGAAGCAAAAAATGCATCCAACACTAGCTTGGTCTATTCTTTTTCTAAAAAAAAAACAAACAAAAAAAAAACCTTGCTACGTGTGCTGCGTAAAGCTAATTGAGACTTGTTGTAGCACTTGCATATCATTGCTCTTTTGTTGATTTTGATTGCTTCTATTGTCCTCATCTGTAAGTCGCTTTGGGTAAAAGTGTCTGCTAAATGACTAAATGTAAATGTATAAATAAATACACACAGTATATATTTTGAAAAGATTTACATGTTTAAACATTTATATAATTATATTATTATATTTTATATAATATATAAATATATTTAATATATAAACATAACGTTTTTTTCTTAAATATGTACATACATGTGTTTGTATTTATATATACATAATAAATATACAGAGTACACACATATATTATGTTAACAAAAACGTTTATTTTGGATGCGATAAATTGTTTGAAAACGCTAAAAGCACTAAAATTGTTTGAAAGCACTATATATATATATATATATATATATATATATTTAGTATTTGTTGTATTTAACCCAGCATTTTTTAGTGTACACATCTTTTTCACAAAGGAACTCTTGGCAGTTTAAGCAATCTGAGGTAAAGAGTTGCAATGTGGACACAAAGAAAGATCCTTCCAGTTTACATGCTTCATGTATAGCTATTTACTTCAGTTAACTTTCTTACAAAATGATCAACCCTTAACCAGCCAAAAAGCAATAATTAAGTCAAATAATTTTCCTTCCATGACTAATGTCTGATGTTTGACTGTGTCTTCTTTATGTGTCTTGAAATGGAACGTTTTGTTTCAGGTATTTGGTATGGGGTGTAATTATTATTTTTTCTATCATGCTCAAATATGAAAAATTAGATATGTGTTATTACTAAAAGTGGCTTGGGAAAATACAACTTGATTTTGAGTAATCTGTGAGGAGTTGTCGAGCATGTCTGCACTAATTTTGCAGGTGTTGCAACAATGTCATCCTGCAGGCCAAAACCTGTCAACAGATTTTATATTTCCATTTACAGTGAGAAACCAATCAAAACAAGAGTAAGATTCTAATAAGTTACAAAATTCAGTGACGCCTTTCATTACCCTAAAGGATGCAGTTAGAGCATCACTTCAGTGTCTGGGGTGTATATCATAATCCCTGCCATAAACTGTTGCGACGCCTGAAGCCAACAGAAAAGAAAGGAATGTCTGGGAGAAGAATTCTCATTTTATTTGGCTGCAAAGTGTCTTGAAAAGTATATTTTTCATCTTGATTATAGTTCAGTGGAACGCAAAAGAATTCATTTTTTTCTGAAACCAAGTTGTGTTGTGATGTCAGTACCTTCGAGTTGAAGCCAAACACTTCACATTAAGATCAATGGTCATCTTATCTAGACTGGTGCATCACATAGACCTACACTAAAATGGAATAAACCTTTCTCTGCCCCAGAGTGAGGAAGAAGAAGAAGAAGAAAAGGTCATCGTTACTTCACCTCTCACTTTATAGCTTAGCTTACATTATAGCTTGTAAAAGTATTTATCGTAAATTTAACTTTACAACGCACAACTTTATATTTTACAGTTGTGACTTTATTTTTCATAATTATAACTTCACACATTAATTTCCTGAAATTGTGACTATACATCACAATTCATATCTCACAATTGTGACTATATCTGCTAAGTGACTTTATTTCCATTAATTTTGACTTCATAATCTCACAATTGTGACTTTATTTCTCGTAATTGTGAATGAAAGTCACATAAATGAGTTGCCATCTTCTCATTTGTTATTAAATCTAGAAAAATTTCATCTTTATATATCTCACTAATGCAACTTTATTTCTTATAATTGTGACTTATTTTTAATTCTAATAATTGTGACTATAAATCAGATTAGTTGTGACGTCTTGTAGTGTGACATTATTTTTCATAATTGTGACTTTATATCTCAGCTGTGACTTTATTTCTCAAAAATGTAACTTTAAATCTCATAAACAGCTTTATTTCTCATTATGACTTTGCATCTTAAATTTTGATAACTGTGACTATAAGTCGTAGCTATGACTTTATATCTTCTCAGTTGTGACTAAATCCGGTGACTGTGACTATATTTAAAAAAAATATATAGTTTAATATTATAAGTGTATTTTTATATCTTCTCATTTGTGACTACGTCTGTTAACTGTGAATTCATTTCTCATCATTTTGACTTTATATCTGATACATTACTTAATTTCTAAAAAAAAAAAAAAAAAAATTCTCATATATTTCACAATTGTGACTATTTATCATAATTTTGTTTATAAATTACAATGGCGACTTTACATTTTCTCAGCTGTGACTACATCTGGTAACTGCCAATTTACAGTATCTCACAGACGTTAGTACACCCCTCACATTTTTGTAAATATTTTATTATATCTTTTCATGTGACAACACTGAAGAAATGACACTTTGCTACAATGTAAAGTATTGAGTATACAGCTTGTATAACAGTGTAAATTTGCTGTCCCCTCAAAACTCAACACACAGCCATTGATGTCTAAACCTCTGGCCACAAAAGTGAGTACTGAAAATGTCCAAATTCATTAGTGTTACAAGGTCTCAGGTGTGAAAGCGGAACAGGTGTGTTAAATTTGGTGTTATCGCTCTCACTCTCTCACACTGGTCACTGGAAGTTCAACATGGCACCTCATGGCAAAGAACTCTCTGAGGATCTGAAAAAAAGAATTGTTGCTCTACATAAAGATGGCGTAGGCTATAAGAAGATTGCCAAGTCCCTGAAACTGAGCTGCAGCACGGTGGCCCAAGACCATACAGTGGTTTAACAGGACAGGTTCCACTCAGAACAGGCCTCGCCATGGTTGACCAAAGAAGTTGACCAAAGAACCATGTCCTGTGGTCTGATGAGACCAAGATAAACTTATTTGGTTCAGATGGTGTCAAGCGTGTGTGGTGGCAACCAGGTGAGGAGTACAAAGACAAGTGTGTCTTGCCTACAGTCAAGCATGGTGATGGGAGTGTCATGGTCTGGGGCTGCATGAGTGCTGCCGGCACTGGGGAGCTACAGATCATTGAGGGAACCATGAATGCCAACATGTACTGTGACATACTGAAGCAGAGACATGATAACGACCCCAAACACACCTCCAAGACGACCACTGCCTTGCTAAAGAAGCTGAGGGTAAAGGTGATAGACTGGCCAAGCATGGCTCCAGACCTAAACCATATTGAGCATCTGTGGGACATCCTCAAACGGAAGGTGGAGGAGCACAAGGTCTCTAAGATCCACCAGTTCTCCAGAGTGGAAGAGGACTCCAGTGGCAACCTTTGAAGCTCTGGTGAACTCCATGGTCAAGAGGGTTAAGGCAGTGCTGGAAAACAATGGTGGCCACACAAAATATTGACACTTTGGGCCCAATTTGGACATTTTCACTTATGGGGAAAACTCACTTTTGTTGCCAGCGGTTTAGACATTAATGGCTGTGTATTGAGTTATTTTGAGGGGAGAGCAAATTTACACTGTTATACAAGCTGTACACTCACTACTTTACATTGAAGAAATGACACTTTGCTACAGTGTTGTCACATGAAAAGATATAATAAAATATTTACAAAAATGTGAGTTGTGTACTCACTTCTGTGAGATACTGTATTTCTTATAATTTTGACATTTGTTTCGTTTTTGAAATTTCAATGTTATATCTCACAAATACAGCTTAATAAGGCTTTATTTAAATCGCAACTGTGCCTTTATTTCTCATAATGTTGACTTCATATTTCACAATTACAAATTAATTTCTCATCATTTCAGCTTTATATCTCACAAATGCAGCTTTATTTCTAATAATTTAGACTTTATGTCCTAATTTCTCATAAATGGGACTGTATCTCACAGTTGCAACTTTATATCTAAAAATTGTGACTACAATCTTGTAATTGTGACTTTTTTCTGAAAAAATTAATTTTCAATCTCACAAAAAGTAGATTTTCAATCTTTCAATCTTTTTTCCTTCCAGAATTATGACTAAATATCTCAGTTGGTATTTCTCTCAAATAAATGGCCATCTATAAGATTACTACATAAAATGCACACCTTGGACATTAAAAAATTACAGTGAAAATGACATTTTGCGGTGTACAAATTCAAAATTACTTTACAATGCACCAACATCAATTGCGAGAGTGAGAAAGATGAGGAAATGAAATTAAGGTAGTTGGAGCGAAAACAAACCTTGAAGAATAATTCCTGAAGTAACACTGACATCACACAGTCTAATTAGAGCGTGTTAAACGACCATCTGATCATGGTGTGGTTAGAGTACTCCCTTCAACCATTAGTAAAACATAACATTAACCCTCTGTTCTTTCAACAGGACAATGACAGAACGCACATTCAACAGATCAAATCTAAGAAGGGCCCAATTGTTTTGAAACCCTACCAAAAATAGTTCTCGTTTAACATCGAAAACAATAGCAGTGCCAATTTGTGGCTAACACGTGGCATGTAAAACAGACATGTAAATGATCTGGTCTTGCTTATTGCATAATGGCAGCCTGAGACACTGGTGGAATATGATAAACATAACCCTGAGTGGCAATGCCAAGCTTTGTTTGGGTTTCACTGAGCTGAATTCAAAACACAAAGCTGGGAAAAATAAATTAACTACTGTGTGAAAAGACTGATAGCGTAAACCATGACAGATATCGGTACAAAAGGAATGATGGAAGAGTCTCTTTTTCTCGATGACATGTTTGTTGGTCTTGGAAATGAGAAGACATGATGTTTCGATTTAAATCAATCCTACATCTTCTAATGGATGCATGCGTTGTTGAGGAGCTGATGTGGATTGATTAAGGTGGCCTCTGCCTCACGTGAACATGACCCCAGAGTCTCTGGGTAACTGTTTAAACAGAGACATCAAGTCCAGGCAGATTTATTCTGCTAGGGAAGCCTTTATGGATCGTGAACGATTGAGGGACTGACACTGCCCATCGGAGAGCGGGAGCTGGAACATAAGAAACTGGACAGCTCAAGCTTTCACAAACACTAACAGACGAAAGAGAGAGCAAAATACAAATATGTTTCTTGTGTGGGTGATAGCGGGTTGCCAGGTAAACCATGAAAAGCATGGCTTGGAGCCCAAAAAGAATCCATTCTTTGATTCTAATGTTTGGGGAGAGTAAAGTCTGAAATGTCCAGACGTGACATGACCAAAAGCCATAACTTTTGAAAGTGAAAAAGTGAAGTGACATGTGGCCAAGTCTGGTGACCCATACTCTGAATTTGTGCTCTGCATTTAACCCATCCAAGTGCACACACACAGCAGTGAACACACACACACACCCGGAGCAGTGGGCAGCCAATGCTGTGGCGCCCGGGGAGCAGTTGGGGGTTGCTCAAGGGTCTCACCTCAGTCGTGGTATTGAGGGTGGAGAGAGCGCTGGTTATTCACTCCCCTCACCAACAAGACCTTAGACTCGGACCCGCGACCTTTGGGTTACAAGTTTGACTCTCTATCCATTAGGCCACGACTGCCCCCATTTCATTATAACTATGAAGTTTTAATAATCCTTCTAATTCTGTGAGAAAACAGGAAGTCCACAACACAGCTATAATGATTACGATGCTGAAGAACAATGTTGTTGGAATCACTTTAAGAACTGTTTGCAACAGATGGGTTACAGAAGTAAAAAGGACACTCATTTTCTCCATAGGGAAATTAATTTTTAATGGTAACTTAAAAACCTTTAAAGACAGCCCTACTGTGAGCTCAAAGGTTGTTAATCAATGTTATATGCTTTTGTTAAAGGCATTAGCTCACATTATTTCAACTAATGGTAACACTTTAGTTTAGGGACCAATTCTCACTATTGACTAGTTGCTTCTTTAGAATAGTTCTTATTTTTATAAAGAACATATTATAGCTTATTCTGCATGACTATATTTTAGATCCCTTAATCCTACATCATACCTAAAACTACCTTACCAACTATTGATAAGCTACAAAATTAGGATCTTATTGAGGCAGAACTCATAGTTAATATTTAGTTAATAGTGAGAACTGGTCCCCAAACTAAAGTGTGACAAATTTATGTATTAAATAAGCATGTTGGAATTCCTGGTGCAAAAATTACATTACCCATGATTCTGTGCAGAAAATTTGACCGTTGCAAATCACAACAAATAAGCGCCGAACTCCTTAAAATATGAACTTAAAATATTTTGTTTCTAAATATGCAATCAACAACTTAAAATAGATGATTTTATATTTCTCCATTGTTTTTCATTTGATTGTCATTTGTAATGATTTTTATTTTTGTACCTTGGAAAGTTTGTAAAGTTATGATTCTCCTTGCATCTGGTTGGCTTGGTTCATGGCTTACAATGCTTTATCACAAGTTTTTTTTTAAATCGTTATGGAAAACAATTAATGAAAAAATTCTTCCAAATGAATTTGTCTTCTAAACTGTATTATTTGAGCTGTTACGCAAGTTATTCTGGTCATTTCTAGGGTTATAGCTGTTGTAAAATTTGTAAAATTGGATGTAACATTATTTAAAAAAGGTAAGTGATTTTTTCCTCAGCGCCAGGCGGTAGTCAAACAAGCATGGAAACAGTGACGAGGAGCTTCAGTAGAACATCAGCGAACTGCGGTCAGATGAGATATTGTCCAGTCAGTAAAAATGATTTTTTTCTGTCCTGTCAGCCATAAAACTGTGCTCATAGCGTGTGCTTTTCAACTGCACACATGAATGCACCGGCGTGCGCTGTAGCCCGTATCATTCATATTAAAGTGCGCTGTTTTGTCCAGCTTTTAACGCTGTATTAAAGTGCAAAGGAAACTACAAGAATGCTAATATTTAACCACCCTCTATAGCCATTCAACATCACAGTATAATTGAGAGCTATCAATTTTAAAATGTATTAGATGTTAAAAAAACAAAAAACCCAAAATCAGATAAACCCATTAAAATAAATGTCATATTTAGTTACCTGTGCCCTTCAGTAAGTAGGAAACATACAGCAATTTAATAAAGTTATCAAACACTAAATTCTAAATCAAATATAGATGAATCCTTAAAGCTACAAAGGTTATTGATTTCCTCTCTTTTCTTTTGTTCTTTGATTAACAGACGTCACAGCAGCTGTTATTTGGCTGCTATAACTTTAGGAGCTGCCACTGCTGAACGAGTTTATATTAAACAAATAGTACTTTATGTTGTCTTTATGTTGTTACTGCAATAATTTGAAGATTTAATGTGAAAATATTCCAATATAAAACTATATTTAAAAACTTTAATGTTTGGTGGGATAAATTAATGATTAATCGTGATTAATTTCAGAAAAAAAAGTGTGATTAGTTTTTTTTATTCATTGCCAGCACTAGGTCTAACACAATGCATTTGTGATGGTGCAAGGGTTCAAGCAACAACAAAACTAAAATACTTGCAATTGCACATAACACAGCTTCTAATAATTGTTTTTCTTTTAGATAATGCAGTCTGATGCTGCCGATGCTTGCTTATGTCTTTGAGTCATTCGTCCACTTTCTTAACAGTCAATACCTTAGCAAACGTTCGCAGAAGACTATTATCAAAAAAGGTAGCAAGAAAATTGGAATTAAAGCGTAACAGTGAGATCCGGTGGAAATAACCCTTGGTGATGAGATGACATGGCTCAGGTGGTTCATCCTGCACAAAGTCAACCTTTTGAAGAAGCTGTAGTCACAATGTTCGCTTCCTTTGCATGGACCCTAACACCTATTCCAGCAGTTGTGAGTCACTGCTGTAGCCCCGGTGCCAGGCACTGATTGATCGGTGTAATGGGATTTCATACATGTGGAAGAAGGAGAGGGGGTTCGGCACTTGATCATTAGCATGTTGATGAGCACCGTTCACTCCATTATTCACCGGTGTGGATTGAGAGCTTGAAATGAAGCTCGTGCTCCGCAGGCCAAATGGGACCCTTCTCAAGATGGGTGCGAGACGGAATTGGAAACGACAATGACGTCAAATGGCATAAATGAGGCTTTGTGACTGTTCGATGCTTTGAAATATGTCACTTAGGGCACCTGTCATCATTAGTGCCACTGACTGTTTTAATGGAATTTTTTTAATGGAATTTCGCAGTCCAATCCGGATGAAGCGTGACATTTAATGCCCACTGTGACATATTTTCTCCCCAGAGTCTACATACAGCTGCCGGCTCATTGTGTGCTTCCTCTAATTATTATTGAAATGTCAAGTAAAATGATTGGAATCAAATTAACTCCATTTAATAATTCCATCTATTTGGGGGCACAACTACGGCGATCGAAATTACAACCGACCACCCACATGTTAAGTGCCACATGCTATTTCTTTCACTGGAGTTTTAGGCCTAATGATCTGAGAGGAAACTTTGGTGGTGTTTTCGTTAAAGTAAACAGTAGGAATGAGGTAAGCAGCGAGTGAAATCATCAACAGTCCTCCAGGCCTACTTTTATCAAGAAGAGCTTTTGTTCAATGAAATACCTCCTTGTTTCTCCTCAGAGATTTCTCTGAAGCTGTGCCGTTTGGCAGCCTGGGAAGGAACAATTGTACATCTAGGAGCTTTGATGTGGAAGAAAACTGCTTTATTTGAGTGAGCATGGTGAGCAAACTAAGACATTGTCCTTTTCCCTTTCCCATCATCCTCAGCAGCCAGATGGCAAAGTGATAGGATTTGAGACAGGTTGTAAATTTCCCTTTGAATTTAAGATTTGGCCACAGCTACAGATTTGACCAGAGCCTTGACCCTCAAGCACCTTTGAGTCGTATATTACCTAGCAGGCCGAATGTGTGCTTTCTTGGCCAGATCCACCACAGATGGTTTATTTGTGAAATCCTACAAACTGCAGGATGTTAAAAATAAAACAGAATACTGGGACAAGTCCGTTGTTGGACTTGGGAAATCTCTTAAACATTTTTCAGCAGCTGCTTTTCAGGCTTGTTAGTGGTTGTGGCTAAAGCAAATTTCACTATTGTTATTGGTCATACAGTACTTTAACAAACCCCTAATCTTAAGTATCAATTAAGTACGTAACACATCCCATAAATGTATGTTACACATTAAAGAATCTTGCAAATAATAGAGGGGAAAATGGCAAAAAATAATAAAAAGCTGAATAAATAAGTGTGAATGATACATAAAAAAGAATGTATAATACACAAAATAAATGTCAAACAGATTTAAATAAATAATCTATTGGGAAATTGTTATTATTTATTTATCAGAATCAGAATGAGCTTTATTGGCCGAGTATGTTTACACATACAAGGAATTTGTTGTAGTGACAGAAGCTCCACAGTGCAACAGAGAGACTGTAACAGGACAGGACAGATAATAAAATAATAATATTTTATTACAAATAGGCAATGTACGAAGCAGCAAAAACACAATATATAATATAGACAACTATGTATGTACAGGTCAAGTATTTGCAAATTAGAAATGATAAAATAAAAATAAAATAAGTGAGTGTGGTGTGGTGAATGGATAATGTATTATAGTTGTGTGTTCCACGTTTATTGTAGAGTGTTCATGAGATGGATTGACTGAGGGAATAAACTGTTCCTGTGTCTGGTCGTTCTGATGCTCAGAGCTCTGTAGCGTCGACCAGACGGTAACAGTTCAAAGAGGGAGTGTGCTGGATGTGAGGGGTCCAGAGTGATTTTACCAGCCCTTTTGTTCACTCTGGATAAATACAGCTCTTGGAGAGTGGGGAGGGTTGCACCAATGATTCGCTCGGCAGTCCGGACCACCCTCTGTAGTCTTCTGAGGTCAGATTTGGTAGCTGAGCTGAACCAGACAGTTATTGAAGTGCAGATGATGGATTCAATGAGGGCGGAGTAGAACTGTTTCAGCTGATCCTGTGGCAGATTGAACTTCCTCAGATGGTGAAGAAAGTACAACCTCTGCTGGGCCTTTCTGACAATGGAGTCTATGTGAATATCCCACTTCAGGTCCTGAGAGATGGTGGTGCCCAGGAATCTGAATGACTCCACTGCAGTCACAGTGCTGTTCATGATGGTGAGTGGGGGGAGGACAGGGGGGTTTCTCCTGAAGTTCATGATCATCTCCACAGTTTTGTGCGTATTAAGCTCCAGGTTGTTAAGACTGCACCAAACAGCCAGCGCCTTAACCTCCTGTCTGTAAGCAGACTCGTCACCGTCCTGGATGAGGCCGATCAATGTGGTGTCATCTGCAAACTTCAGGAGCTTGACAGAGGGGTCTTTAGAGGTGCAGTCATTGGTGTAGAGGGAGAAGAGCAGTGGGGAGAGTACGCAGCCCTGAGGAGCTCCAGTGCTGATGGTACGAGTGCCGGATGTGAATTTACCAAGCTTTACTAACTGCTGTCTGTCTGTCAGGAAGCTGTTGATCCACTGACAGACAGAGGTGGGGACGGAGAGCTGGGTTAATTTATTCTGAAGGGTTTCCGTGATGATGGTGTTAAAAGCGGAGCTTAAGTCCACAAACAGGATCCTCACATAAGTCCCTGGTCTGTCCAGATGCTTCAGTATGAAGTGCAGTCCCATGTTGACTGCATCATCCACAGACCTGTTTGCTCTGTAGGCAAACTACAGTGGGTCCAGTAAGGGACCAGTGATGTCTTTCAGATAAGCCAAAACCAGTCTTTCAAATGATTTCATGGCTACAGACGTTAGAGATACAGGTCTGTAGTCATTAAGTCCAGTAATTTTGGGTTTTTTTGGGACAGGGATGATGGTGGAGCATTTCAAGCAAGAGGGGACTTCACACAGCTCCAGTGATCTGTTGAAGATCTGTGTGAAGATGGGGGCCAGTTGGTCAGCACAGGATTTCAGACAAGCTGGTGAAACACTGTCTGGGCCTTGTGCTTTCCTTCTTTTGTTCTTTCTGAAGACCTGTCACACATCTTCTTCGCTGATTTGAATTGTATGTGTGGGGGAGAGGAGGGTTGCTGGAGGTGTTAATGGTTGTGTGGAGAGGTGTTCAGGGCGGGTGTGGGGTGTTTTTTTCAAAACAACAAAAAAACTAGTTCAAGTCGTCTGCCAGGTGTTGATTCTCCACAGTGCTGGGGGATGGTGTCTTGTAACTGGTGATATCCTTGATGCCTTTCCACACTGAAGCAGGATCACTGGAAGATAATTTGTTCCTTAGCTTGTCAGAATAATTCCTCTTTGCCACTCTGATCTCCTTTTCCAGTGTGTATTTGGCCTGTTTGTACAAGACTTTATACCCTTTTCTGTAAGCATCTTCTTTGACCTGACGGAGCTGTCTGAGTTTTTCAGTGAACCATGGTTTGTCATTGTTGTAGATTAGATGAGTCCTGTTAGGAATGCACATATCCTCACAGAAACTGATATAAGATGTTACAGTCTCTGTGAGCTCGTCCAGATCGATGGCAGCGGCTTCAAAAACAGACCAATCAGTGAGAGAGAAACAGGCTTGTAGATCCCGCTCTGTTTCATTAGTCCATCTTTTAACAGATCTTAACACAGGCTTTGCAGATTTAAGTTTCTGGCTGTAGGTCGGAATAAGATGAATCAAACAGTGATCAGAGAGTCCTAAAGCTGCTTGTGGAACAGAGTGATATGCATCCTTTATTGTTGTGTAACAGTGATCCAATATATTACTGTCTCTGGTGGGACATGTGATGTGCTGTCTGTATTTTGGCAGTTCGCGGGAGAGATTTGCTTTATTAAAGTCCCTGAGAATGATTAAAACAGAGTCCGGGTGTTGTTGTTCACTCTCTGTGATCAGCGAGTTTCTGTAAAGTTGTGCTCACGTGCGCTTGCGGTGGAATGTAAACACTCAACGAGAATGAATGAGCAGAACTCCCGCGGCGAATAGAACGGCTTGCAGTTAATGAAGAGCGTTTCTAGATCTGAACAGCACATCTTCTTTAACACAGTTACATCTGTACACCACCTCTCATTGATGTAAAAGCACGTCCCGCCGCTGCGCTATTTCCCCGTTGATTCTGCGTCGCGATCTGCTCTGATCAGAGTGAAATTAGGCAGATGAATCGCACTGTCTGGTATGTCACCATTTATCCAGGTTTCCGTGAAACACAGAGCAGCAGAGTTAGAAAAATCCTTATTTGTCCGGGAGAGTAGAAGGAGTTCGTCCGTTTTGTTGGGTAGAGAGCGGAGATTCGCCAGTTGGATGCTAGGCAACGCCGTTCAAAATCCACGCTGTCTGAGCTTCACAAGCGCTCCAGCTCTCTTTCCCCGCCTACGCCTCCTGTGGCGTTTGACCAGAGCTACAGCTCCGCCAACTACAATGTCCAGCAAAACGTCTGAAAAATCTAAATCCGAGTGGTGTGTTCTGCCGAATGTTCAGCAGGTCATCCCTGGTAAAAACTGATCTTATTTGAAAAACAGGAAAAACAAACAAAAACAGTACAAACACTGGAGAGCAACGCACGATAGCTGCCATCAGTGGCGCCATTTATGAGGTTTATGAGTTATTCCCACTGATATAAAAAAAAACTTAAATAAATTGTATTTTATGTATGGATGATTGATTTATTGATTTCCCACTGATATTTTCTTTTCCAAAATGTTAATGAGTGATATATTAATAAATACAAAAAATAAAAACTTAATAAATAAACAAATGACCATATGAATACAGAAATGAAGTGTTAAATAAATAAATAAATTGATATCATTACTAATTTAATGAACACATTATTTGACTAACATAAAATACAGCATCCCCATATGTAATCAATCAATCAATCTATCAATCAATGAATAATTTATTCATTTATTTATTGATTGATTGATTGATATATAATAAAATAACAATGAAAATGTAGAGTAAAAAGATGGTTAAATACTCATAAAAATCAAAATGATTCACAAAATGATTCCCACGCAAATGTAACTTCACTCCATTTCAAAGTTTTCTTCTCCAACCGGTGGTGTGGGTGATCCATTTGTTGTGGAACCACCCTTATATTTAATGTAACATAACAACCTGTAGCTAAGGACTGCTCCCAGACTGGATGTGGGAGGACAAATAAAAAAAGACCTTTCAAAAAGCATCAGCCCTGTTGTGCCTCAGGATATAATCAGGCCTATATAAAAACGGTCATTGTTGTGCTCCAGGAACCTCGTCAATGATACAACACTCTAATGAATGGCTGATTGATAGTGCGGGCTAACATTAATTTGCTTCCAGGATTGGATTCACAGTTTGACCTCCCCAGGTTCCTGTAGCTCCGCTGGTCCAAACCTCATTCACTTCCAGCTGCTTTAATTGTCTCTCCTGACAGTAAGTCAGTAAGAAGTTTCCACATTGTAATTAAGTGTAAGATCCTCAAGACGGGCCACAGAATCACAGCATGAGTTCCTGTCAGAGACCACAGGTGGGTGGTGAGATTAATCTCCAGAAGACTATTAAGGAAAACCATGAGCTGTACATCCCGAAGAAATCGAAGAGAGGCATATTACGGTGGGAGAGCGAGTCTGTGTGTGTGTGTGGTGTCAAAGGAAATCTCCTGCGGGTGGGACGAAAGGAACAGCTTGATCCTGTGTTAAAAATGGAAGCGTTAGTTCCTAAAAGAAGGACGAGGTAGAGCCATCGCACGACTGTTTTCTCCATCACGTTTCATTTGTGCCTGTGGAGAAAAAAAAAGAAGAAAGAAAGTAAAGTCTGTAAGCTGTTTGGAATAGCCGATATTAAAACTCTGGAAAACTGGAGAAACACCTGCTTTTGAAAGTGAAGACAAAGTGGAGGGCTCAAAGGATATTAATATTTTTGTTACATTTTTAGACGGATCTGGGAATGATATTAAGATGTCAATGGGAGAAGTGTGCTCAGCTATTGGTAACGTAATCATATCCAGTGCAGAAACCTAGTTTCCTCTTACACCGACACATTCGCGTTTCTGTTACAGCTTTGTGTGACGTTGTGCTCACAAGTCGCTGGCATAAAAAAACCCACCCGTTATGTCTCCCTATACACTGAATGGAGGACATTTTCAACTATAAGCCAAAAAGCCGTCAATAAGCAATGCATACATCATATGAACCAGTATGCATTTGTGGAAATTGAAAAAATAGAGTTTCGAAAGTTTGTATTATTTACATCAGCAGCCTAAACGTGTATAAATTGCTGTTTGGCTATTGTTAACATTAAATACGTGACACAGCCAAAATATAAAGTAGTTTCAAAGGCAGAGGATGTGATTGCATTTTGATAAAGACAAACATGTATTGTCTTTGGAATGACATGCACGGATTAAGAAAGTAAATATGGTCAATTTAGCCTTCATGTTGACTTGATTATGCCATGCATGAGAATTTTTTTGCCGTTATTATGGACTCTTAGGGGTAAAATGCTTCTGCGTGATGTCCATCCAACATCGTTGGATTTAGAATTTAAGATTGAAGACTTTACTGCCATACTTATTTTTAAGTATATTTTACATACATTTCTATAAGTGTGCTTTATGAACGTAGCAAGTAAGAAATCTTAACGGTACACTAAAGACAACACACCGGAATCATCCTCAGACTCAGAAATTATTAGTTTCTTTTGGCAACACTTGTAACATCAGGATGAATAAATGTACAAGTTTATTTGAAACTGACAAATTATCACTAGAAACCCTGCAAAGAAATCACACGGCAACATCAGTAATAAAGTAGTACCATATCAAACTCAAATACAGTATGTGTTTACTGTTAATTATTGAAGATTTATTTTGGTTCTTTGCCCTTGTAAAAAAAAGAAATACACTTCAGCATACTTTGATAAACAGTATGAACATAATATTTTATACATTTTGTAGTTTTTACATTTAAAATTATAATGAAGTACTTTACTTGCACTTTTTAAATAAACACATCAAAATAAGTGTAACTTTAAAGCACAACAAATTATTCTTAAAACAGAATGATTTAGAAAGTTAAAAAAAAGCTTAGTTTTAGTTAATTAAAAGATCATTTGTCATTATTACAAAGTGCACTTGTTAAAAGTTTTAAGAAACAGTTATGGAAGTGTACTCTTATTAAGCGCACCTAAGTAGCTTTTTATTTCATTAATATTATACTTTTCTTTCATTTTAATATACTGATTTGAATAAAGATTTGAATATTTTTTACAAGGGTTTACATGACATTTCTATAATCATGAAGCTTATAACTTACACGTATGATGAAAACATAGATGTTTTTACTAGTTGGAAACTAGTTTTATGGTAATCTCAACATTATGTGAACCACCATTGTTCATACAGGCCATGTACAGTACATACTCTGTAAAGGATGCCATTCTGTACTGGCAGTGCTAAAAATGAACAGACAAGGTACATTTTGACTCATTCACAAATTTGAATCCTACCATAGTTTCTCTTAACAGTCCTGTGATTTAGAGCTTATACTATTGGAGCTAAAGATGTTAAATTCTTGCCATCCTTGTTTCTTCTTCACAACCAAAACCTTGCTACGGTTATATCAACTATGTCAGCCATCACAATTTTCTCACATAGTGTCAAGTATGAATGAGGACGAACTGACTCTTCGAATGTGGTAACTAGAGTGAGATTGATTTATAAGGCCTGGAAATTATGGCTTGTGAAGAGAGAATTAAAAAGAGTAGGAAAAAAGGAGGACAAAGCCAAAGTATGAATGAGAGACCATAGGTGAAAGTACAAGAGAGAAGAGAGCCAGAGAAGGTGATGAAAAGCGTGGGCTAGCAAGCACGAGCGGTGGAGGAGGCAGTGTCTCTGAGCGGTTGATGAAGGAGATGAGCGTGTGTCCCTTTGTGGGAACAACAGTCAAGGCCTGCTCCAATTGTCTTGGTCCTCTCAGATTTCCCTCCACTTCCTCTGTCTCTATCCTCATCACCATCATTCAAGATAATTCCAAAACCCGGCATTTACATTTACATTTACATTTATTAATTTAGCTGACGCTTTTATCCAAAGCGACTTACAATTGCTATATATGTCAGAGGTCGCACGCCTCTGGAGCAACTAGGGGTTAAGTGTCTTGCTCAGGGACACATTGGTGTCTCACAGTGGATTCGAACCCGGGTCTCTCACACCAAAGGCATGTGTCTTATCCACTGCGCCATCACCACCCACCCGGCACACCGAGTTCTCTCATGACTGCAAGTTCACACTGTGTGAAACTGAGCCAGAGCTCTATATAAAATGTGCAAGGACATGGTAATAAAAAGTCATGGGGGAGAAGATGATTGATGGTGTTTCATGTTGGTGGTGGCTTTGGATCAGGGACAGTGAGGGAGCAAATAAAGACTTCTGTTTCATTCCTAAATCTATCAGTGTTTTTGAATGAATCGGTTGAGTGAATGATTCACTGATTCTGATATATTCTGGATTGTGACCAAGAATAAAGTTATGGAATAATCCTATAAAAATCGCAAAACAAACCGACACAGCATCTCCCGAAATGATTACACATGGCATGTGGTCAGCGTGTCTCCACAAAAATATAATCACTTACTTTCTCAACTGCCCTTCAACCTAACATTGTGTTTCTAACCCCAGCAAAAATGACTTTAACATAACTAAACAAACGGTTGCAGTGAATGAAGTCATATAATCTCTATAGACGGAAGTCAGCCTTCGTCACCATGGTGTTATTCACCTGTCATCTTGGAAACCCAGGGGTTTGGCCCCTGCGAATATCCTTCCAGGAAACCCTGTTGAAAACATTATAGGGTGCAGGTAACCAAACCACAGTATGGAAGTTCAAGTGTGGCTTTAAGGAGCAGTTATGGTTATGTCTGTGAAAATATACTGTTATTTTAATCACTTGCTTTGTTTGTTTTAAGAGGACCACAAAGAAACAGCACCATTTAATGGAGGTAAAACATGTGACTCACAATGTATGAGTCACAGTGGGATATTAGTCTGAAAAAAAAGAGAATGGAGACCAAGTATGGGGAAAGTGCTGTGTGTCAGAGAATATAAGTGCTAATGAGACAAATGCCTGATGACCTTAAGTGCACTGTACTTTTCTGGATCATTTCAGGAGTCTGAGGGAGTTATCACTTTAGTCCATTTAAAAAGAACCAAACTCAGACCCAAGAGTGAAATGAAGTCAGTTATCTTTGCTAGTACTTTACCAATGACCTTGAAATTGTACTCAGAATTGTAGGTCCATTTTAGGATGTTTTCACACTTGGTTCATATCAGGGGTCTGAGAGAAGTTCACATGAATCAAATCTCCTTAACAAAACTGAGAGCTGAAATCTATATTCTCACATTTAAGGACTCAAAATACAGGATTGTCAACTGTATTTTGCTGCTGTGTGACGTTCACAGTGTGCCGGGCTTTGAAAATGACCTTAGATCTCATTTTAGTCTACTTCTAGTATTCATGTAGCTCAGACAGTAGTGTATGATACTCACAATACCAAGATCATGGATTGGAGTCACAGCAAATGCATGAACTGATAATAAGTAGGCCTTGACCTTGAATGCAGTGTTTTAGTGGAGGAAGAAAAAAAAACTTGTTTATTTACACTGGTTGTGGAACCCTCATCTAAACATACTGTAATATAATATCTAATGATTATCAGACTGCATATTTCAGAACAGCTAATGGCGTTAAAGTGTGGTAAAGATCAGCTAATGCACCCTATTAAATTCAACAGTTTGCTCAAATAAAACAGTTCGGATCATTTGCTGGTGTTGCAATTACCGTATAAAGACACTGGGATCCAGATATTGTTTTAAAAAAGTTTGTAACACGTGTGAAAACTTTCATTGGCAGTTTGAGTTAAAAAGGAATGAGCTGAATTTTTTTTTTCTCATGGAACATCTGCCCCACAGCAGGCTGAAGAGACTAGGATAGTGATTACTTTTGTGATGAAACTTCACATTAGTATTAGTCGGCAGAGAGGAACACGACAAAATGAATAAATAAATAAAATTCTAAATTCAGGTGACACTTTGCAACCTAAAGAGGTTAGTGAAATGATATTTGTATACATTCAGTATTCAAAAACCGGGAAATGTCACGCAGGCTCTATATGCTCTCTTATAAACCAAATAAAACTCAATCCCAGTGACTCTAAAGGAAGGCATTTTGCATGACAGAAAATGCTTTTCACATGCATTTATTTGTTTATAGTACTCAGTTTGGTATTTTATTGTTTTCAATATTTTTATTATAAATTATTAATATACATCTATTAATATTAAATGAAATGTAAAAACCATTTCAATTACTGATTATTATAATTATTATTATTTTATATAATATTATAATGTATTTATATTATTTAACATTAAAATTAATTGTACAAATTTCTATACTATAACCCCAAGAAAAACCTTATTTATTTTTATTTTTTTTTTATCCCTGATTGTGCATATTCTTGGATGTCCTCAGATTGAATATTTAAAATTCAGCCAACTTCTAAACTGTCCCCAAAATATATCTACATAAACCTAAACACACATACACAAATCTTTATGTAAATGCCCCCAAGAGCAAACACACTTGCATTAACCACTGAGCAATCATGAAAATCTTGACATTTTAAACAAATATAGAACGCATGTACCTACACCAATTGTTTGGACATCTTCCCACACATGCTTGGACATGCTTATGGGCATGCTTGCTCCAAAGTACAATGTTCAAATCCATGGAATGTTAAAAATGCTCTCGTTCATATACCTCAGGCAAATGGTAAGGCTTGTGTTATTTAGCCATTTCCCAGTGCCACAGGACAAAGCGCTTACAAATTGCCTCTGAGTAAGTGGAATGCAATAAAAAAGGTTCTGTGCTTGATTCATACAAAGCATCTGGAGTGCTGAGGAGAGTTCTGATTCAACTGCATAATGCACAGCGCTCAACATTAGTGCCTCGAGACTCTTCAGACTGTTTAGCAGATGATGGCTTTTCTATAGCACTCAAATGTTTGCAGAGAAACATACTCATGCACACTATCTAGTTCTGATGCAGCAATGTTTGTTTAAAAACAGACTTTCAGGCACACTTAGGACTGGCTCAAAACTCTTGAAAATGATGCAATCGCTTTCTGGGAAATAACGGCTGTGTCCAAAGGTGTTTACATACTGTAAAATACATGAATGCTTGTGCTGGAAAAAATAAAATAGAACAAGAAAAATGGGTGACAGTAATACATGACGCACAATGCTGTTTTGTTGTTCCTGATATGCAACCTCACGTCAAGGAAATAATTCCACTGTTAATACCGTACCTAGCAAATCTCTCTCATTTTTCTATTGTTATTAGGTGAGCAAACTTAACATTTTTATATTCAATTTATGCAATTTTCAAGCACAAATGACATAGAATGCTACACAGGAGTTTTCCTCATTTCAAAGAGTAGTGTTATTTAATTTTGTGCGTGCATCTAAAAGTAAGTTTCTATGTTTATATTATGTAACGTGTTATTTATGGGTTATCACTAATTATGTTTCGTTGAGTTATATAATTAATATGGCCTATCAACCTGCGTGTATATATTATCTAATTGCTTGATTGCTTGAGTGTAATTGTCTTTTGTTATGTATATTTAACCAGTATTTAAACCATTTGACGACATTGTTGAATATGCTAAGAAATTATGCACAAGTTATTCTGTGCATTAGTGCAACAGCCGCTGGTTCGATTCCCGGTCTGACCAAAGAATAGCCTGATTTCATAAATAAGGTATTGAAAGTGAAGAATATTACTTCTGGATACGTTCTAATGTCTTTCTAGCTATTGTTAATCTTTGACATTGCTTATTGTATTCTTATGCTATGGTTGGGTCATTCTTCAATTGGGGTGGCAAATGAGAGGCAGAATTCGTAAAAATGCTTGTATGTTTTGCTATGCATTTAAAATGTGTTTAATATGCTATATCCATTCAAATAAAAGCTTAAGAATATTTCGATTTTTAAATAATTTCAATCAAACACTGGTGACACAGCCACTTATGTCTATGTCATTTTGAAGTAACACCACAGACTTTATATTGCAAGTTACTATAGGCTCTGTGGTGTAACCAGAAAAGACAGTAACACCAGACAAATCAGCCTAAATCCAGACTTTTCTAAAATGGAGGCTGCCATCATGATGATTTCAAGATCAGGGGACATTTTGGAAATATTAATAAGTGTGTATATATCGAAATTTTGATTCAAATATTTCAGATCTGCAAGTTATCAACAGAACACCACAGACACTAATGAAGTGTGACACATGGAATTGTCAGACGTTTTAAGGGTTAGTTCATCCAAAAATGAAAATTCTGTCATTAATTACTCACCCTCATGTCATTCCAAACCCGTAAGACCTCATCCTAATCCGAGAGCTCTCTGACCCTGGACAGCAAGGGTACTACCTCGATCAAAGCACAGAAACGTAGTAAGAACATCCTTAAAATAATAAATGTGACATCGGTGGTTCAACCGCAATTTTACAAAGCTACGAGAATACTTTTTGAGCGCAACCAAAAATAATGACTTTATTCAACCATTCAACCCTAGCGCCATTTTGGAGAGGATCAGGATGCATGTGCGTGCTTTTCCTGCACCTAAACAATATGCGCATGGTGCTGCTAATGTAGAACACGCATGCGCTGCACCTTGTTTTACGCGGAGAAGAATCGTTGAAAAAAGATGTTATTTTTGTTTTCTTTGTGCACAAAAAGTATTCTCGTAGCTTTGTAAAACTACGGTTGAACCACTGATGTCACATGGACCATTTTAACGATGGCCGTACCAGTGTTAATTTTGGCAGGCATTTTTGATTTAGTCGAAATCGAAAATGCTTAATAGTCTTAGTCACATTTAGTATTTCATAGTTTTAGTCGACGAAAAGTCATGGCATTTTTGTCAACTTTTAGTCAAACTGCAGTTACCAATATTTATTGTTGTAGCTATTTTATATGTAGTTTTCAAACAAAAATAGTCATTAATTCCTCTCTCTTTAGACCAAATAAATTAAGCTTATGAGAAATTTGAATCAAGGATTGAATTTGGAAAAACTGGAATAAATGTTCATTTTTGATAGAGCTACAAATTAAACTCATTTTTCAGATACAGTAGGTTTATTTTAACTTAATTATTAGTTATTAGTGATTAACTTAGCCTATAGGATGTATTTTGAATGTCCGATAGTCCTCAAATAAAATTCTAGTCCAGTCTCGTCTTGTTTACGAAGACGCGGCATACATTTCGTTAAAGTTTTTTTCATCAGATATTAGTTTTAGCTCGTCAACGTCTCATCTTAGTCACAGAAAAAAGGTTTGTTAACGAATATTTTTCGTCGTCGTCTTCGTTGACGAAATTAACACTGGTCCGTATTACGTTTCAGTGCCTTGACCGTGGTACTTCTCTTGCTGTCTATGCAGGGTCAGAGAGCTCTTGGATTTCATCAAAAATATCTTAATTTGTGTTCCGAAGATGAACAAAGGTCTTACGGGTTTGGAACCACATGAGGGTAGTTGATGATAGAATTATTTCAATGTTTGGGTGAACGATCCCTTTAAATACTGACATTATTGTTTTCTATTTGTCTTATAGAACCACACACACATACTTGCATATTTTAATGGAAATAAATCTTCAATGAACGCAAAAAGCATCTTTGTTGCATTCTGACCAGGTGTACCACAGCAAATAATTCACTACAAAACATTAGTAGATGAATTTACCTGTTCGATGTGACAACATTTAATGTTAACACAACCTCTATAGTCCCATTGAGCCACTTAACAACGGCCTTTATCAAGACAACTCCTTGACTATGGGACAATGTGAAACTTGTTTCAGGTTTTGGCCTACAAAAACACCTCATGCCTGCAGCGCTCCATGGGGTTAGTCATATAAAGTGGGTAGTTTTCATGTGATCTTACCTTGGTGGCTTCAATGAAGGCCTTTAGTGTAGAAAACAACACATGCATTAAAAATACTTCCTTCATTATAAGATTAAACATTACTATTGTTTTTGTAAAGTATACAAGGACTGGTTTGTATAGAAATGGTATTATTGTGGCAACCGTATCCATCTGACAAGCAAAATCAAACATTCAAATCAAGCTTTGCTTTATTCATTCAATAAAATAGGGATAAAAGACATGCAATTCATCACATATTCCAGATTTGACTCACGTACAGGCATCCGTGTCAGGAGTTGATGGAATCAATGCTGCGTTCTATTAATCACTGATACTAATTCTGTTCAATTGGCAACACATGAAACATTCTCACCTGTTAAGCTTACAAACCATTTCTTCAATGCCATTTATTAAGGCTTCACTTGGCAGATGTTCTTGCAGGTTCCAGCCTGTTGTTATTACTGAAGCGATGGCAACTATATGAATATTTACCTTCTCTAGTGTCCCAGCTCAGTTTACATTTGTACCGTGATGTGGACAGTGTCGTTCTAGATGGATCAAAACTAATTTATCAGTCAAGCATGAGAATGAAAAGATAGTGGACGCTGAACTGGAAATATTTCAAGATTGAGTGTGAAATGGCGATTAAAAAGCCATACGTGCCGCTTATACATCCTGTCTGCCGTATAAACACGTGCCCTGGGGCTGCGAATATGCGAGGAGAGGATGAGATAATCATCCTCATGTCTGAGTTGAGTTCATAAGTCAGACATAAAGTGAGGTTGACATTGATCACGGCTATATTTAGCAACACAGACGGGTATTTGTAGGTTTGTGGGGTGGGGCGCAGATGATCTGTTTTGGGAGTGTTCCTCTGTCAGACCCGGTGCGCGTAATCGCTGTGACTCAGTAAAATCCACCCCACGACTGTCTGAATGCGAGTTATGCCCACTTAAGGAGAAATAAATATCCATCTTCATTCCTCCGTGACGCGGCGTCTTTTGTTTTGTAATCAACCTTTTGACACTGATGTTAGGAATAGTCCATCCGAATATTAAAATGTCACAATATGGTGGCAGAGCTCATAAAAATTTCCACCACAGACAAAACAGATGGAGTCATGCGCACAAATGTAAACAAACATTTAGTCTGAAATCATCCGAGACACTACAATGCGCTGGTTTGTTGTGTTGCGTAAAAGGTCTTGCTTCAGCCCTTTTTTCATGATTCATCTACTCGCTGTATAAATATTGCTATAAAGGCATATCAGATGTTATGAACGCCCCAATAAGCTCATAATAACCTTTAAGGATTTAAACATACGCACTTGCGCATTCTCGAAAAGCCACAAATTACATCTCTTTAATTTCTCAATTGTTTCTTCTGTCAACAGTGAGATTCAAAAGAGTTTACTTTAGGAATCTCGAATGCCTTCTTTAGAATTTCTAAAGAGATCTTCTTCAAAAGAGAAGAAGTCGGAAATTTCTAAATAAACAGAAACGGTAACACTTTAGATAGAGAACACACGCATATTACTAGCATATATTAGCTGTTTATTTCTACTTACAAAGCACATATTAACACATGACCATATTCTAGTTCCCTTAACCCCAAGTACCCAACTAACTTACTATCAATAAGCAGCAAATTAGGAGTTCATTGAGGGAAAAAACTAAACAATCAAAAAAAAAAAACTAGTGGATACTGTATATACTGTAAGTGTTACCATGCAAATATTTTGCATCAGATCCTTCTGAGACTAAATGAATGAATGATGTCAGCCACATTAATTTTATGGGGATATATTCGTACTATACGTCAAGAATTAGTTTAGATGGAAATGACATTTAAGTATATTTTAGTTACAAGAATAAATGATTGTCAGTATCAGCAGTACACTTTAACCTTATTTCAAAGACAACAGAATTTAAATTAAATATAAAGATGTACTCAAGTCCTACTTAACCAGGTCAAACAAGCACTCGAAAGTTCAGCTAATTGCATTTAATATACATTTAAACTGTATTACATTTTCATTTAATTGCAATTATCATGCAATTAAGTGCTCAGAAACATAACGTATATAAAGTATATATATTTTTTTAAGTATACACTTCACAATAAGGTGCCATTTGTTAACATTAGTTAATGTGTTAACTAACATGAACAAACAATGAACAATACATATATTACTGTTACGGGGTTGACGAGACGTGAGACGTGCGGATCCATTCGCAAGGCTTTATTATAAAACATGGTCAAGACAGGCAGGGTCAGGAGACAGCAAACAGGTATGGCAGAGGCAAGACAGAGCAATCCGTGGAACAAGCGAGGGTCGACGATCGGCGTACAATATCCAGACAGGGCAAGGCAGAGAGATAATCCAATAAACACGGGCAGGGTCAGACACGGCAAGATGAAAAAGGCAAGACTCGGAAAACTAGGACTAGAAAACGCTTCGTAAGGTAGACGGGCTAACAATACTCGGCCCTGAGCAAGAGCAATCCCAGGCTTAAATAGAGTGATGGTGATTGTGAAATGGTGATCAGGTGTGTGTGATGAGTGAATGGTGACAGCTGATCTGTGCAATGCATAGTGGGAAATGGAGTCCAATGTGTTGTGTAGTGTGAAAAGTCCATGTGGTTAACGGGTGACCTCTGGTGGTGAATGAGTGGAAGTGCATGGCCAGGATTCGTGACATAGCCCCCCCCCAAGGAGCGGCTTCCAGACGCTCCTAAACAATCCAGGAGGGCGGTGGCGCGGAGGCGGAGCAGGGGGAGGGACGGAGGGCCAGGTCCCTGAGGAAGAACCGGCAGAGCAGGAAACCAGGGCGGAGCCAGAGGCCAGGTCAGGACCGACAGCGCAGAGGCCCACCAGGGCGGAGCAGACAGGACCGGAGCCCACCAGGGCGGAGCAGACGACCACCAGACCCGAGCAGAAGACCACCACGGCGGGGCAGACGACCACCAGACCAGAGCAGAGGACCACCACGGCGGAGCAGATGACCACCAGACCCGAGCAGAAGACCACCACGGTGGGGCAGACGACCACCAGACCCGAGCTAGAGCCCACCAGGGCGGAGTAGACGGACCAGGACCCCACCAGACCGGAGTAGAAGACCACCACGGTGGAGCAGACGACCACCAGACCCGAGCAGAAGACCACCATGGCGGGGCAGAGGACCACCAGACCTGAGCAGAAGACCCTCGCCAGGAAGCAGACTGGGCAGGAAACCATGGCAGAGTCTGAGATCTGGGGTAAACGGAGAAAGACAACACAGGGAGAGCAGAGACAGACAATACAGGGAGAGCATTCATGATCTCAGGGGGCATGGCAGGACATGGCGAGGGTTCACAGACGGCCTCTTTAGCCGTGACAGGACAGGGCGAAGGTTCACAGACGGCCTCTTTAGCCGTGACAGGACAGGGCGAGAGCTCACAGACGGCCTCTTTAGCCGTGACAGAACAGGGCGAGAGCTCACAGACGGCCTCTTTGGCCGTGACAGGACAGGGCGTGAGCTCAGGAACGGCCTCCATGGCCGTGACAGGGCAGACAGGGAGTTCAGGAACAGCCTCCGTGGCCGTGACAGGGCAGACCGTGAGTTCAGGAAGAGGTGCCACCACTTCGGGAGGTTCTGCAGCGGAAGCCGCCACCTCTGGAGGCACTGGAGCAGACTCGTGGACAGGAGAGGCCTCAGGAGCACAGTGTGCAGCCCATACACTCAAAATGGCAACCGCCATAATGGGAAGCACTGAGGTCAGGGGAACAGTCTCTGTAACAGCCAGGGTTGAGGCCCTGGGAATGCCAGCTACTCGCACTGACATCAGTGGTGGGTCCATCACACTGGATATCAGACAGGGAACTTGAAGGACTGACCTTAAATCCTTGGGTGTGACAGACTCTGGCTGGAGCACTGTGACGTGGTGTGACTCTGGCTTGACAGAGGAGACGTGAGCAGACTCTGGCTTGACAGCGACGACGTGAGCAGACTCTGGCTTGACAGCGACGACGTGAGCAGACTCTGGCTTGACAGCGACGACGTGAGCAGACTCTGGCTTGACAGCGACGACGTGAGCAGACTCTGGCTTGACAGCGACGACGTGAGCAGACTCTGGCTTGACAGCGACGACGTGAGCAGACTCTGGCTTGACAGCGACGACGTGAGCAGACTCTGGCTTGACAGCGACGACGTGAGCAGACTCTGGCTTGACAGCGACGACGTGAGCAGACTCTGGCTTGACAGGCATGACGTGAAGGGGTGCTGTTGCTGCCGCCATTTTGTGAGTGAGTGCGGTGCCGCGTTCCTCCGCGACACCCACAGTGAACGGAGAGCCCACACACAGCAAAGCATAGTCCATAAATTTACTGAGAGATGAACGGGGACCCTCGCGGATTAACTGAGACTTGAGCGGCTGATTAATGCCCTCACAAAAAAAATCTATAAGTGCATAGTCCGGCAGATCAGAAAAATAGGCGAGGTCTAAGTACTCCTGAATATAATCCTCGAGCGGTCGCGAGCCCTGCTCGAGGGTTAATAACAGTCGTGCACAGTCCATACCTGGCCAATGTCCTCTTGAAAAGCCGCTGGATCCTTGTGTGGCCGAGTATTCTGTTACGGGGTTGACGAGACGTGAGACGTGCGGATCCATTCGCAAGGCTTTATTATAAAACATGGTCAAGACAGGCAGGGTCAGGAGACAGCAAACAGGTATGGCAGAGGCAAGACAGAGCAATCCGTGGAACAAGCGAGGGTCGACGATCGGCGTACAATATCCAGACAGGGCAAGGCAGAGAGATAATCCAATAAACACGGGCAGGGTCAGACACGGCAAGATAAACAAGGCAAGACTCGGAAAACTAGGACTAGAAAACGCTTCGTAAGGTAGACGGGCTAACAATACTCGGCCCTGAGCAAGAGCAATCCCAGGCTTAAATAGAGTGATGGTGATTGTGAAATGGTGATCAGGTGTGTGTGATGAGTGAATGGTGACAGCTGATCTGTGCAATGCATAGTGGGAAATGGAGTCCAATGTGTTGTGTAGTGTGAAAAGTCCATGTGGTGAACGGGTGACCTCTGGTGGTGAATGAGTGGAAGTGCATGGCCAGGATTCGTGACAATTACACTATTTATTAATCTTTGTTAATGTTAGTTAATGAAAATACAGTTGTTTATTGTTTAGTCATGTTCTAATGTTAACAAACACAACTTGATTTTAATATTGCATTAGTAAATGCTGAAATTAACATTAAGATTAATAAATGCTGTAGAAGTATTGTTCATTCTTAGTTTATGTTTACTAATGTTGTTAACTAATGAACCTTATTGTAAAGTGTTACCGTATAGTCTTTTAAAGATATGCTATAGGATCCATTAAGTCTCCTGAGCTGGGAAAATGTTTAGATTCTGGGTTCCATGCTAAGCATAAAGACTCTGAGACAGCGCCACCTTGTGTTTAAACAGAACCCTATTCCAAACACGTGGGTCAATATCTAAACACGTATTAAAAAAAGGAGAGCATCAGGGTTATTAGAGAGATATGCAATAACATGACTTACACGAATAACATGGCTGTTGGAAATAATGCTCATGAGTCATCATGACAGGGAAACCCCAAACTGTCATGAAGCGATGTGACTGGATACATCTGGATTCGGACTATTAATCATTAATGTCGTCAGGACAAGAAAACAAAACAATCATGCCAGACCATAAAACGATGGATCGCTCATGAGTGGCGTGTCTTTACCTGCTCAAACCAGGTGCTAACATGGAGGTTTTTAATATCATTTTATATTCAAACTTAGGCCATGGAGATACATGCTGTCTGATTCTATGACTAAATATCATATCACTCTGGATCTAAAAATCATGAATAAACCAACACTGTTGGAGAATCATCAATGACCAGGTATAAAAACCAAAAATTCAGAGACTTGATTGGGAATCTGTTTTAGCTCTAAAAATAACATATCATAACTGATAAAATGTGTTATTCAAGGGCCATAAAACATGTTTTACATTTGCGACATAGTGTCTTTGGCAACTCTTCTGACTGAAGAGTCATTTGACAAACGCTCACATCAGATGCCGCTTGGAAGCCCATCTCTAGAAGATTGATGTTTACAATACTACACCATTCCCAGGAAGAACAATGTGCCTCTTGTGAACAGAGATCCTTTAATAAGGGCCACATTGAGAAAGCAAATCCTGGGCAAAGAAACTCAATCTTATCCAATCTATAACTGATGATACTTTGGAGACCATATAGAAGAAACAGTTGTTTTCATGGGTTTATCATACAGCTTCTTGAAAGCTGCTTTCCTTTGTGAAAAAGAAGTAGACTTTAGTCTAGTTTAAGAGATGAGTTAAATAAAATCAACTAATAAAATTAAATATGTTAGGGTTGTTTAATATTTATACTAACTTTATTTGTCAAAGTAATTTGTACTATTAGAAATGAATTCAAAATCATAATATTAAAACAATAATCAATACTGTGCTTTAGTATGATAGTCAACACATCAAAATAAGTCTACTTCTTTACTTTTCACTTAAGTGTCATTTTATTTAAGATTTGAATTACACTACAAATGCACAATTAACACAATTATTTACAAGGGTTAAAATATGTTCAAGTATCCAATTACGACAAATCACTCCCATTCTTATACAAAATTCATTAAGTTGCAAACAACTAATTGCGACCGCTAAAAAGGTACTTTAAAAAAACTTGAAGATCGAAGCCTCTGAATGACTGTGCTGTTGGCCGATAAATGGATGAGGTCACTTTTAGCATATAATAAAGATGTTTACCACTGTATTCATTGAGGCAATGCACTTAACCATTAACAAGTTAACCAACAGGACGAGGCAGATGGCGTTCCGGCGCTCGGCCTCCTCAAGATCGTTTTAAGCATCCAGTGAAGCTTGTAAGCTACATGATATGGCCAAGATGGTTCGCTCTTTATATGTAACCCCTTATTTGTTGTGCTCTAAATCCCAGGTCTCTAAATGTCTAGACTTCACAGAGAGAGAGTCGAGAGCTCTGAAAAGGGTCGACTTCTGAGAAACTCCTCAAACTTCAGACCTCAGGCTCTGGTCACACTGAATGACTTCCTCAATCTCACTACTCCCAAACTAACAGAGCAAAGTAAACAAACGGAGCTCATTTCTGATGATGAAAAGAGACTCACCGTGTCGTGAAATGCGAGGCAGACTCTGAAAGCAGGATTTTCGTTATTATTATTGTTAAAAATACGAACAATTTCCTAAATGCTACAGGCAACATTTGAATGCAATTTGCTGTTTCGAAGGACTAACTATTAGTGGTAACGTCGTCAACAACACATGCCCTGCTGCAGACCACTATCCCAGTAAATCATTAACCAGATGTCAGATGGGTATTATTCATTTGCAATCTTTTGGTATTGTGTTGTGATGTTTCAAAGCCAGTCTTTCCATGGTGTAAGCTGTTGAATGATCCACAATTTAAACAAGACTTAAAAAGGGAAGTGACCAAACCGCACAGAGGATTGGATTCAGTTTGTCTTCATTGTGTTAGTCCTTTCAATGAGCACATCCTTCTGGGACAAGAGTTGTGTGCATTTCATTACCTCATGAAAAAGAGATCGATCTCTCTGAAGCTGCACGGGGATATAAAAGTTGGAGTATGTGACTGGATACACCTATAATTCACAAAGGTCATGCTGTCAGGCAACACACCCTCGGTTTCCGTACACGTGTGAGTGTTGAGCACCGATTCGTCAAGGAATCGCTCATCTGAGTCAATTCCTTTAAATGAACTGTTTGATTTAAATCGGAACAAATGATTTACATGCATAATGGAATGATTCAGTTTCGTTAACTCGCTGATTCAGTATTTTGGTGACATCCAACTCAAAATGAGCCAGGAACTGGTGAATTTGTATACTCTACTACATTAAAACTGAAAAATGTAAAAAAAAAATATATATATAGTTACAGTGTTTGCATTTTAATAAATATGTTCGTAAATTTAACTTTTTATAACTATTTTTCATACCTGAGGTTTGCATTTACATGCATCCATTTTATTTCACTTAAACTTTTAACACTTAAAATGTTTTTATATACATCATGCTTTTTTGCACTATACGTTTTGGACTATAAATCTCAACAATGATAACATGCAATATTACAATCAACTATGAACAGTTCATTTTATAGTCCTTGTGAGTAATTTGATTGAACTTGGTCTGATTTGAACCCAAATGCATAACATGCTGGGTAACCAGCACTGCCACAATATTTTGAAGGTGTATTCATTAATATTAGTCCATTTTGCCTTATATGAATTTGCATATAATTTTAGTTTCCAAAGACTTAAGTTGATTATAATGTGCAAAATGCAAAAAAACTTCCAAACTTTTTCTCAAATATTATGCAATAATTTATTATTATGCAATAATTGTTGCTATAATAAATACAATAATTTATCAGCATAAACAGAAGTAGAATGCAAAAATAAACAAATAAATAACGCATATGATTTACAAAATTAATAATAATAATAATTATAATGGTCAAACTTCAGTTTGGGGACCAATTCACACTATTGACTAACTATTAACTATGACTTTTGCCTGAATAAACTCCTAATTGGCTGCTTATTAATAGTTAGTAAGGTAGTTGTTAAGTTTAGGGATTTTAAAATATGGTCATGCAGAATAAGGCATTAATATATGCTTTATTGGCTGCCCACTGCTCCGGGTGTATGTTCACTCCTGTGTGTACACTTGGATGGGTTAAATGCAGAGCACAAATGGGTCACCATACTTGGCCACACACCACTTCCCTTGTATAACTATTAATAAATAGTCAATATGCTAGTAATATGCCTGCTAATAAGCAGCTACTAGTTAATAGTGAGAACTGTTACTATTGTTATTATCATTATTGTTGCTGTTGTTATGCCGCTCTCTGGAATTCTTTTTTCCGATTAGCCAATCATGCTGCATTTAAATATTGTTGTACAATGACTGCCAAACTCTATAAACTCTATAATGTCTCATGCAGCTGATTTCCTGCATAGCTGTGCTCGTTTAATGTCTCTTGAATCACCCTGAATAAATCTGCACTCTCTTTTTTCACGCTTGATGATATAATTGCAGTTCCAAACAATATTTCATGTCCATTTAGTTTATTTATTTGGTAGGTAGCCGGGGTGATGTACAGTCAGCCGGTCATTATCGCAAAACTAAAAACCCTTCAGGGTGTATTTTTCAACACGTAACCCTGATAGTCTCAAACATCAATCTGTTAAATTTAGGATAACATTACATCAGTCCCAGTGAATAATTGAGCACAATACTGACCGCTTACTTTATCAATGGTCTCGGTTCAAGTATTTTCCCCATTCATTTTCTCCTTAGACATTTTACAAATTCTTCAATGAAGAGTCAAAGCGAAGCAAAGCAACCAGCTGTGAGATGAATCACAACATTACAGAACATTTCAATCAAAACATTACAACATTTGAAGCAAAAAAACATTACGTAATGTGAACTGTCTCAGAAATATGTATACATAATCATTTAAAAAATCTATTTCTTTCTAAAGAAAATCAATGCATTTAACTTTCAGTCCTCTGCTCTGAATAGTAAGACACTGTACGCTGTGCTTTCAGAGGCTTGTGCTTTCCAAAGGCATCTAAAATAGCAATTTAGCTCCCCTCCCCTACCACAAAACACAACTCCCCAGCGTCATCTTATAATTACTAATGATTTGAGGGAAAATGCACTGTTTGTTCTTTCCAGGCCTCCATGAAACAAATAATTCTCCATGGTTTACTGATCTTGCTATATTGCCGTGTGCCACAATGTGAAGCGATAAACCATACGCTCCATCCAGACGCACTGTACACAAACTTGTTCAACCATTGAAAGCCAAGTTGGCAGCCTAATTTCTTGCATTTACTTTAACATAGCACTTGACATTACAAAATGACCCTTCGTCCCTCTGCTGAACCCATTTATATGTTATTTGCTGAATTAAAGGGGCAATACTTCCTCTATGTTTCTTAGAGATGTCTAAGCAGGCTTCTTTGAGAGCCTCTCTGAGTTTGCAAATCACCATGTGAGGCCTGCAAGAGACAAGCGAGGTTTCAGAAACTGTTGTGTTATAAGGTCCAAATGACATGGCAAAGAGTTGTAGTCCGTGAGGTTAATGTGGAGAGAGAATGTTTGAATGTTAATACAGCGGATGATAACTCTGTTAGGAGTTTGGACTTCAGTTTGGTCTTTTTCTGGTTTATCTATCTGTTCCTGTTTTCCCTTATTTGGTTTTGTTCTGGTTTACCCTCATTAGTTCCTTATTAGTTGATTAAGTCCTTTCATCTGTGTCTTGTCATCATCTCGTTCACGCCTTTGTTTCCGTTTGCTTTATAAGCATTCAGTTTGATGTCTTGTCTTGTGTTGTCGAGTCTTAACGTTATGTTGTTGTGGAAAAACTTTTGTATTATTAAAACCTATTTTCACGAACTCTCCGTTGCCTGCCTTCCCTAGTTCACGCCTCGTAACAACCTCAACATAATTGAAAATGTTTATGTTTTCTCTTTCTTATACACTTTGCCAATTTCTACTTTTCAGTTTACACTTAAGAAGCGTTTAAAAGTCCAACTTGTTTCTTCAAATGGGTTCTTTTAAGGAGTTTCGATGGACTGGTAACAACAACAACAACAACAACAACAACAACAATAATAATAATGGTAACACTAGTTTAAAGACCAATTCTCACTATTAACTAGTTGCTTATTAGCATGTATACTAGCATACTGACTGTTTTTTTGTAGCTATAAAGCATATATTAATGCCTTATTCTGCATTAACATATTTTAGAGCCCTTGATCCTTCGCTATGCTTAAATTTAACTACCTTACTAGCTATTAATAAGCAGCAAATAAGGAGTTTATTGAGGCAAAAGTCTTATAGTTAATAGTGAGAATTGGTCCCCAAACTAAAGTGTGACCATAATGAACAATCAAACAACAACAACAAATAAATAAATAAATAATAATAAACAAATGCTTAATTAAATAAAATGTAATAAAACATTTAACAAACATGCAAAGTTAAAATAAACATGCTCATCAATAAATATATTTTGCTTAAAGCTGTGTCTAATGAATTCAATATGATTTAGGCTCCAACGTAGGAACAATGTCTGCCATGTCCATGTCCTAATATTGATAATAATTATAACAATAATAATAATATAACTTCACATCATGATAAAAAAACAGCCTGGTTAACTATGGCTTTATGAACTGGGAGTGAGATACTGCACAGGAAATAAAGATAGAAAACTTCCTATCCACTTTTTGCTTCAACGCGGAAGTAAGCCTACGGGTGAGACTTCCGGTTCATTAGACGCTATAAGTAAATAACGAGGAGAATAACAACGTGCAGTAAACGATAAAACTGTTTGCACTACAAACCAGTGTGATCATAATTAAGATAATACATTAAAATAATATGATAAGACACACCAATTTTCTATATCAAGCAGCAAAACAAACTGTTTTGTAAAGCTAAAAATAGCTGGACGCGGATGAGACCGGAAGCTAGACCCACATAATTTACAAATGTCCACGCCCATTTTTACGGCAAGAAAAAGGTGGATAAGCATTATGCAGACATATGAAATATATTTAAAGTAAAAATCAAACTAATGCCCATTGCATCAAGGACAAGAGAGAGGAAGGATGACTCTAGCAGTTTCTTTATCTCTTATTCTTCCACACACACAGCACAGGATGTATAAAAGTGGATATAGATGCTGGTTCCTGGAATCACTTGCCAGAGCAAAACTGCATCTGACAGGTGGGAAAACCAGAGGAAGGATTGCAAACTCACGGATACCTACACTGACATACAGACCATACAAACACATACACAACAGAGATGAGAGAGCTACAAGTACTTCCAATTGAAAACTTTATAAGATGAGTGTCTTATCAAAGATGAAAGCCTGGGTTGTGACGCACATGAGCAAAACAAAGCCAAAAGCAATTGGATGAAATCGAACAATGACATCTAGTTACAAGTCAATTACACCAGTTCTCGGGTGAGGATATCTACGAATAACGGTAAAGAAGCACTTTCATCTTGTGACGCATTTCCCTGGTAAAAAAAAATCTTACACTTATGAACCATTTGATGCTCATTATTATATCAAATGTCACCTACAAAGGTGAAATAAATTGTCTTCATATGATGCTCAATTCACACACACCTAAATTCTGCTCTTTGATGACTCATTTTGTGCATTTGATATATACTTTTTTGGGGGAACACAACCCCAGAGGTGTAGCATGTCAACAAGCAACATATTTTTCACTATCTAGTATTTCCTGTATTTTCCTACTGAAGACTGCCATCTTCTTGTTGATGAATGGTGAACATGGCAGGCATGATCTCCCTCAGGTCCTGTTTGGCCATGGAGTAAATTCAGGTGCTGATATTTTGACTGTCTCCATGTCTCTGTTTCGAAGAACTCTGACATGGAGATACAGAAAGTCTGGAAGCTTTACGTCGACAGTTGGGAAACACCGCTGCCATAAAACAAGTTTCGCAAATCTTGAGCAACAAGGGTTGGGGTCAGAAAAGGGGATTGCAGACTCTGTATTCTTGTTTATAGGTATTTGGGTGTGTGGTCTCCACTTGTGTGCAATAGTTTACGAATAGCCTCAAAGCCCATATCATATTTATGTATATGCAATAACACTTTCTGCACATTCACTTCTTTGCAAACTCATTGAGGAATCCAGTTGCAGTCCTGTAATGAAATGCAGCATTAAAAAATAATGATTTTACTTACAAATACAGTCAAGGAAGAGGCAAAGAAAAGCAGCTCTATATTCATTAAAAATGACAAGACAGTGACGAAGTGTGTGCGTCAAAATAAATGTCAAGGTCTAAAATATCAGGCTGCTTGGAAGCTCTTCACATCTGTGTTACCGCTATCTTCAGTTTGAGAGGTCAAAAGGGTGCGAATCCTTCAGCTTTATGATTCACAGTCCCCTTTAGCCCACTTTCATCACTAGGGGAAAATGAACAACAATACATGAAGAGCTTGCTTTTCTGGTCTTTCCTCATTTATTTGTGCCGCGCTACCATCAGCGAGATCAAGGAGTTCTTTTTATATACCTTTCTCATTCGCTCGTACATTTCACACTTCGTATAACCTCGCAGTATCACCTCCTCCTCTTTGCTCTGTCAGTTAGTTTGGGCTTTGTGTACATGTAAGGATGCACCCATCTAGAAAGATCTTCTATGTGCATGCATGCATGTACGTGCCGCTGTGTGCATTCGTGCCTGTATCAATGCATACCGGCCAATGAACCCGTTCGCCCTGCTCTTTCTTGCTCGCACTATATTGGTTACGCTGACAGGAAGCATAACTCATCCTATTCTCTTCTATTGTATAGTCAGCAGTGTTGAAGCTCTTATGACAGCCGTTCTCCAGCTAATTAGCTGGGTCAATATATAATTGAGGGAGTTTTCATGTCCATGAGATTTATCTCGCAAACATGCTTATTAAAATAAAATTTTAAAAGTCTTCAGTGTTCTTCATGATCTTGTCTTTACAAATTCCATAGTTAATTATTATGGAAATAATAATTTATTTATAAAAATTTACTAGATATCCCTAAAATGTCAACTAAATAACCGTCCGAAATTAATTACAACCACAATCTCATTACCTAAAAAAACATTTTAAAAACTTATTCAAAAACAGTTTTAATTATATTATTTACATTAAGTTGAGGTAATTGTGAACAATGTGTCTTTTTGGGCAATATGTCACATTTTCAATAGAAATTGACAAATTGAATATGTGTCCGAGAAGTCGCTGTCATCTAAGTTACCCATAGCAAATACACCCCTCAAGGAAGAGTGTGTTTTCCAAATCACATGACCTGCTCCACAGGATGTCATTTCCTCCTGAAGAGAAAACTAGCAAGACTCCAAGGTATGTTCTCCCTCCACATTTTCAGTTATTTCACCTAAAGTAGTGCTTGGGGCAAATGTGTACTTATCATATGTCAACAATGTTACTACAATGAATTCATAAATAACTTTGAATTTCAATTTTACTCAGTTGTACATATAATATTTAGAAGAACCTCTCCGTAAAATGCCATGTGGTGTCTGGTGCTAGGCAACCATTTTGATTTTATTCCTAAAAACAGCAAAAATGTCAACTAGGTTACCAGTCACCTATGTTACTCTGCAAAGGTAACTTAGTTGACCAAGAGTAACATAGTTGACATTCATGACATGTTCTTATAGTTTTCAGGAGTTCATTTAATATTCTAATTGTACAGTAACTATAAAATACTTTGCAATAAATATTATAAAAGTAAACTTGTTTTCAGGCAAATGCCACGATTATCTGCTGCAGAAAAGCAGCGCCGTTACCGTGCACGGCGAGATGCTGATCCTGCAAAAAGGGAGGCATACTTGGCAAAAGGCCGGCAGAAATGGAGAGAAAAGAGGGAGCAAGGTTCATACTATAAGCCCATATCTGAACAGAGTGAGAGGGAAAAACGTGCAAAGAGAAAGGCCTGGAGAAGAGCCCAGGAACAGAGCAGACGCAGAAAGAAACATAATTCTGCTATTGTTACCCCACCACTAAGTCCTGACAGCGAGGAACAACCAGTTCCACAACCAGGAAGGTTAGAAGGTTATGTAGAAAGAACCTCAAACAGAACAGAACAGGTTGATTCCTGCTCCACAGCACGTGACAGCACGTCATGTTGAAATAAAAAGAGATGTGTGGGAAGATATTGCCAAATCATATCTTCATGGCTAAGGACATGCGCACACACACACACACACACGCTAACAAACACGTGGCACAAGCACACGGTCAAGCACACACACATATAGACACCAGACGTGTATAGTCCAGGTGCCAGAAAGTAAAAATCCTGCCATGTTTTTGGATCTGCCTCTACATCTAGAACAGGTGTTTTCACTAACGAGCTCATCTACCTGGTAGAGGAGCTGGTTAGTGATGGTTGGAACAGCTGCTGGACAGGATTTCTACTTTCTGGCACCTGGGGCCTGTTCCATAAAACAAGTTTACCAAATAAGCCAGGCTTATTTCAGTAATTCTGACTTATTTTCATTTGATTTGGTTTCTGAAAGCAAAATTACCATAGCTCAAGCTCAGTCACTGTGGTAACTTATGCTGGCAAACTAACCTGGTCCGGAGCAGGCTAACTGTCAGGCTAAGCTGAGCTCCTCTAACTCTGACCAATAGGAACGCATCCATATTACCACTGACTCTCTCACATACAGTCAGTTTAATTTATTATCGGTCCAAAAATAAAAGTATACAGAAAATACACCTTAAATAATCAAATAAATAAAAAATAGGCTACAACCAACTGTATTTAATGTATTGTGCCCAAAATGTAGGCGAATGACATTTTAACATAGTTGCTACTTGTGCATGCAGTTGATCAGAAGTTTCTAGCCATGCAGCCTTTCTCTCTGAATTTATGACAGCTGTACCTTTTATGGTTATTAGAACATTAAAACATTACAATCTAAAATGGCTCTTTAAAGCATTAAAGTATAAAAACACAATCAAAAGTTAAAATCACTGAATTAAAAATGTAAATTTATAATAGAAATCAGAGTACATTTTAACTGATAAGAGGAACACACATTTAACTCATTTGAGCTAGTGATTAACAGTTGCTGCTATCATAAAAATACACTTATATGTAGGAAATTAAAATTCTGTGTGTCACATTTAATGTCCAACAACAAATATTTTAGCAGAATGTGTATTTTATTCAGAATTCTGCACTATTATTCTATTCTGCTCCGTCTGTGTAGCGCGCATGCCCCGCATAAGCCTCGCCCACTCCTGACAGCTAAATGGATATATTTGCATATATGGCTTTCTGACATTTACAGATTTAAAAAATATACCTGTGACGTATCAGTTATGCACTGAGGAAAACACAATGTTTCAAATGCGTTAAACAGCACAAATATTCGCTGTTTGCTATGGTGGATCGATTTGATCCATGATCGACATTAAGGGCTGCTTCAGAATAAGCGTGTACGTCACATTATCCTGACTCACTGAACCTGGATAGCATTAGTCAGATTGCGTGAACTTGAATTGTCGTTTATGGAACCGCTTTAGTCCCGATTGATTTGTTAGGTTATTTCAAGTCAGGTTTTGGACTTTAATCCACGCTTTTCTCCTTTATGTCATGAAATATTCAACAGGTCTTGATTAAATGCAATAAAGATTAGCTAACATATAATAATTAATATAGTTTAGGATTGTTTTTGTTAAATACATCATCCTACTTTGTCATGTCCAGTCAACTATGTTACTTTTGTCAACTATGATACTGGGCTGTCAATTAAGTTACCATTATGTTTTTTAAAAAATATATGTATTTCAATGGTTCCCTAATCTCCAAGTAAATATTTAGAAACTGAGTAGCTGTCAAATATATACCTCAGCATAATTTCATCACGAAAATTATCATGAATCAAGCAGTTTGGAAACAAAATATACAGACCAGTTACTTCAGTACTTGAAATTTGGGGTTTCAATTGAACAAAATGTGTATTTTCTTAATTAACTGGGCATTTTAATTGAAAAGGTAGGTAAATAGACACATATTCTTCCAAGAGTAATGATTTTTTTAAATGTCTGACATTTACTTAAAGTTAAAACTTATAGGTTTTGTCCGTAACATAGTTGACCAAATAATGAGTAAACTTCTTGTTTTTAAAACTAAATATCTGAAATCAATTATGCCTGAGCTTGGCAATGACTAAAAACAAAATATTTCAGGGATGATTTATCAGGGAAGATAATAATATTTTGTAAATAAATATATTTTTTCCCAGAATTATTCAAACTCAAAATCTCCCACAATTATATATTGACCCAGCTAATTAGACAAGTCGCATAGGTCGGCTATACTGAATTGAATCATTTCCATAGGGCTGCAACAAAGGCCATGCACAGAACGTGCTCTGGCTCTAAATTATCAAGCAGAGCTGAGCTGTAAGGCTTGTGTGTGTGGTTTCCGTTTGTTAGACGCTGTGGACAGAGTGACAGATAAGTGTACATGGCAGCGTCATAGCTAAACGGGTCTCATTCATAACCCACATATATGGATGTGGCCATGCCTAATTATTCCCTATGCCAAACATTGACTTGGTGCCACTCAACCTTGACCAGAAAGGGCCATGAACCATTTATCATGGGGCCACTGATTGACTTCAGTGGAAGTGAATAAGGCTCACAGTGTTTCATTTTAGACAGATTCAATGTTGGGCAAAGAGAAAGCCCCCGGCTGTGCCTCCTGCATTAGGGATTCGCTCCTCAGCTATAAACAGCATGCATGATATCAGTAAAAATGACTTTGGAATTCTTCAACACTTATGGAAACTCATTGTGATAAAAGCACAGTTTCCCTGGCCACTTTGTTTCTCAATCCGGACTTTGGAAACCTGGTGTCTTGCATGCTTGGTGAGCCTCTGGCAAAAAGAAAAAGTCATAAAGAACAAACAGTGAAATCTCTCTCACCTGAAAATATTAGTCTACCCTTTGTGCATTGCATAGTAATTTTGCAGAAGGGTTTATCCAGTGCAACTTCCAATGGACTTACAGGGGTAATACCATTGGAGCAACCTGGGGTTAAGTGCTTTGCTCAAGGGTCCAGCAGTGCTAGCTCATTGCTTGCTTCTTGTGGGAAACTAGCAACCTCCCAATTACCGACCTTGAGTCAAGCCACCAGAACAACGTACTACCCCCATTTAGCGTTGCATTCTCAGAAAATGTAACAATTCCAAAAGTAATTAAACAAAAGTAAATCCCTTTCCAGTGCATAGCCAAATATATCAGGAGATGCATTTCCATGTTTGACACTAAGCTCGACTTGGACAGGTCTGGAAACCTTTGCCAAGTGCCAAATTGACAAGTGGCCCCTGTGAGGTGCACATTATTGGCCCTTGCTGTGCCGAGGAGCCACACGAGATGGAAGTGGACTTTACCACACACTGGAAACCATGTCAATAAACTGTCACTGCTTTGATAGATGGAGGTATGGATGGTGTTTGAGACTCTACTCTGACTGGAACAACAGGGCGAGTTGTTGTTCAAATCTTTACTCAAGATATCAAAATCCGATCTGAAAAAGCGACCTTGAGAGATTAGTCTTGATTGAAAAACATTCTGGTGTATGTCAGTATTCTGAAAAATAAGTGCAACAACCCCTCTCCATAAATATATCATGCTTTGACATTTGATGTTTTCGTAGAACAGTATATTTTATTGCAGTAGCTGCTTGTGTGTTATCCCGCAAGTATTTGGTGAAAACAAAAAGGAGCCAAAAGGTGAACCTCGAGGAAAAACAACTGCAAAGGCATCAGGAGTGCAAAGGTAAAAACGCAGAGATCCAGGAGATAGGTTCCATTCGTTGTACCAGAAGTAATAAAATTGCTCATAGGAAGTGTCAGTGTCTGACAGAATCACTTAGGCCCCTGCTACATTTTCCTCTGTTGCTGTGCTCAGGGGGTGTCTGGTAGACTTCCCATCTGGTCTTCCCTCTTTGATTGGAAAAACACACGCTCCCTTTGTGTTTTGCAGTTGTGTCAAAGGAAGCCCTATTCATTAGCTCCAGTGGACGTTCAGGTATTAACTTTCAACCTTTCTTCTCTGACTTCATATGACTAGGCTGAAGAGCTAATTCAGACTAATCCTTCAGTTCTTGCTCTGGGTGTGACCTCGAGAGTTCAGCAATCACCTCACTGGCCGCAAATTGGCTTTATGACCTCTGGAACAAACCAGCCAAGGACTTCATGACTGTATCTTGGCGCCCTCCAATCGTTTGTGAACCCAGTAGACAAATATTTGAATGGCTGCTGTTCTTACACGCACTGAAGTGAGTGAGAAGTGTCAGCATGTGCGGCAGTGGGACCTGGGACCTCTGACTATGATGTAACGAGGGGAGCGCTGCATTCTCTGGCCCAAGCAACAGGCCAAAGCAGCTGGACTGGGTGTTTAGACTGCAGCCTCTCCCCCTCCTCCAAGAACAATTTCCCACTCCGGTTCCACCCCTCATTTCCCACAGCTCCCAGTAAACAGAACACACCCATGGCAGGACTTCAGACACAGCGAACAGACAGTCGAACTTCCAGTCCTGGCTCACAAACACGTATATACACACACACACACACACGTGTGTGTGTGTGGGAGTGAGAGAATGGACAGTCATAGCTGCAGTGTGAGGTCTGGTCAGACACGGATCTTTCCGCAGCAAATGTAGAGGCGAAGCCGAAAAGAGTAAGTTCTAGGCCGCTAAGCAATTTATCATTCTCTAAAGCTACAGCACTTTTAAACTAATGTAAGCATGGGATATCTTCTCCATTAGTAGAGACAGTAGGGAATTTACAACGTTTACAGAACACGCTGGAGGAATTTTTATGGAGCCACCTTCAGAGACAACCTTCGGGAGATGGTGAGAGATGAGAAAGGTGCAGGATTTGTCCAATAGCACTTTTCCCAACACCACATAAAGACTTCAACACTTTCCTTTGTCCTATCCAAATTATACCTAAACCCAAACCATTGTGCAGCATTTCCAGTGAAGCATGCTGTAACCAACCATGTGATTAAGTCCTACCTTGAAGTCGACAGGTAAATGAATTGATGAACTAAACCACACACTCCCTCTAAGAGGAACATCACACATGGACTAAGTCATGTCAGTCATGGAGACCACCCGGCTGAAGAAGCCGTTGTCTAAATGAATGATGACAAGCACAGGTAATTGGACATGTGTGGACTAAATTAAGTGTCTCATGCAGGGGCCCACGTCGTGATGGATAGGAGAGGGTCTAAGGAAGAGTGCACAACATGACAGACAATGTTTGAGGCTGTGGATTTGAACTCCCTAAAACAATTTGTCATTCCCGCCCAGCCCCAGAGCCCAGAGATGAACTCTCAGATTGCTGGAGGTGCAGCCCAACATGTACAAACATTTTTTGGATAAAGAGAAGTGATTGATTACTCTGGACACTTTCCATGCCGTCTGTCCCTTCAAAATGTATATAAAATAAATACTGTTTTATTTTTAGATGGTATTTAGGAGAGACATACTGCATATAATCAAACACTTTGACAAAATGGTTTAATTTCTTTTTAACCAAGTCAGCATTTTAGTCACACTAAAAATGACAAAATTTAAGGTACATGACATGCTGAAAAATTGCCAAAATCAAAGGATATTTTTTGACCAAAAACAAAAATAGGTTTGTGTATGTGTATATGAATCAAACCAATGACTTTGACACTCATGGGTTGAGATCCTGATTTATTTGCATATAATGAAAGGTGGATTGTATTTACAGCATGGAACATTATATTGAAAGGGGTCTGCTCACATATAAAAGAGGAAGGAAACATTTCCTGGCTTGAACTCTCCAAATGCTTTGAATTTGCTCCCTATGTCTTCAGTTACATATCGGAAAAGGTCTTGGAGGTGTTGGCAAGGAAGGGTTAAGCATTACTAAAGTTTGTCTGCAAGATTAATTCCTCTTTTGAGGACACGGAGCCATTTAACAATCAGACAAGAGCCCAAGGGAGCACCTATGTATAATTCCATTCTGAAATAACATTGATTAAGTCATATCCATTTCTCCATGTGTCACAACACTGTGGCATTGGATGATCAAGTACAGCTGGAAAAATGTACAAGGAGCCTGTTTTTCTTCCACGTTTTTATGTATATTCAAGACTTGTGACCAGATGTTCATGCCAGGGTCTTACTGAGGATCTGTGTGCGGTGGAGTTTTGGGCGTATGTTTGGTGTGCCATGCATTATGGTGTTGACATTGGGGAAAAGCAAAAGGGTACAATTTTCTGAGTAATAAACATGGGAAAGGCTGTGGACTTAAGTGTGAATTACATTCTAAACCATGAATGTGATTTTACAATGATCTTTCATATTTCAATGTAAATCAGCTTGAGTCGACTAAACATGGGGAGTTAAATATCCTTGGGAGCCTGAACTACCCCGTGTAAAAAGCCACATGAGACTTACAATATGACATACACTTGTTTTCATATTCCGAGACCAACGCTGATGTGCAAACAGAAGTGGGTTTAATTCAACCAGAACCGATGTCAACACTCTCATGAGTTTTCTGTTATGGGAGAGAAGCATGCAAGGAAAATTTCCAAAACAAAAGTTTAACACTGAAGTTTTCTGAGAGCATCTACAGCACTCCAACCTAGTTTGAGCAGTGTCTTAAAACACTATTGTTATTCTCGGATCAGCTTTACTTAGAAATGGTAAGTGTACTAGTAGTTAGCTACAATAGATTCAGTGCTGGGTAGATTACTTACCAAGTATAGTCTGTTAGTGATTACAAATTATGTTATTAAAATTGCAGTCAGCAATGTAATTGGGGGAAATGGGGGAAAAAATAAAAATTTTGGTGAACTTCCAAATTGTGAACACTACTGAGAGATGAGTCAAATGAATTAGTAAATTTTTTTTTTTTTTTTACCTGATTAGAATCATCTAAATGTACCGATTCTCAAGAACATACCATCTGAGTCAAGAAGTTCCCTAAAAAAATAAGATTTATCAGGCTTCCACAAGCTATTTGAGGACATGCTCACAGATTCTGTTTCATTACTTTCAGAGCTTGGCCCTTATTGCAAAAGTAGTTTTTAGAATGATAATAGGTATGGTTTAGCCACTGCTCTCCCCTAAACAATTTTCTGGGCTATCCTTAGTTCATTAAAATAAAATAAAAAACTATCACCTAGACACGCAGTCCCCTAGGGTGTACAGAGAGGTCAGAAGTCAAGTTGGTTTGCTTGCCAAACCAAGTGATGACCCCATAACCAGATGAGCAGGAAAAAGCCTCGCCGCAGAGGCTCAGGGGATGGGGGACCTTTTTATTGGAGGGGAAGTTTGTGGTATTTGTCTGAGTTCAGAATGACCAGTGCAAGGGAGGACGTCAATATGCGCTCTGGGACAGCATGCAAAAGCCGGCGCAAAACAACATGCCTGTTTCATTAGACGATGAAGGGTGAAGCCACAATAAGGACGAAATGGATTTGAAAGGGAATGAAAAATACATGATTTAACTGGCAAGCCATGAAGGAAAAAATCTTCTCTGCAATGCATCTCTGACAGGCAAGAGTTTTAAAGAACACTAAAACTAAACGCAAAATGATCGTTGGAGTGCTTGGAAGCGGCAGATATCGTGGAAATGGTCAAAGTGGACAAAGCATGCCGATTTGCTTTGAAAAACAAAATTGGGATTGTTTGAGTTTATTCAGATTCTTTTCATCAGCAAGGGAGAGAAGAAAAACTATTTAACTGCACTTGAACCTGTCAGAGGTTAACGTGTTTATGAGAGCGAACAACGGTTCTCTGATTGGCCCAAGTGGAAACTTTATGAAGACTGACATAATCTGACTAGCTCAAGTGGAAACCTAATGAAGAGTGACTTGTGAGTTAATTCACTCAACTTGACTCATAATGGTCGAATGTCACAACAACACACAAATAGTTTCAATGATTTTAAGCACCTGGAATCTCTAAACTTACATGATTACACGAGAAAAGGTCTTCTCCTCAGTAGATCACATCCAAATAAACACTTGATATTTGAACTGACTGGATCTAACGAGTGAACCCATTCCAGCTTCTTCTCATTAACTTTCTGGGAAGGAGTACACAAGGTTCAGAAGGAACACCTGTCAAACAGAAAATGCAAGTGAAAATTGGCTTTGCAGAGTAAATAAAACAACAAAAACATTAGGAACCACAACATGGTTTAAACGAGCCAAACTGTCAGACAAATAGCCTGACTATTTGATGATGAAAGAAACATGCAATTCAGAGATGCACACAGGCAACAACATTTACAAAAGTGATTTTATATAGGCCTACATAGAAAGCATGCAAGTGTCTACTTTAATGCTTCAAATAACGTTTGTGAAAATAAAATATGAGTGATGTTCCATCATCATTCAGCGTAACAGATATACTTAATGAAAAATTAAACAACATATTTATTCTGGCCTTATTAAAACACATAAAAGAAGAAGTAATCATTCAAAATTGTATTATATTTTAAATGATCAAAAACGTCTTGCTGACAAATGGGTGAAACCTATTGTTTGAAGCATAGTGGCAAACATTGGTAAAGATTTGGGGCCTGCACTGTGATACTTAATTGATTCTTTTAATGTCATTAATGATTCTTGTTCTAAATATGCCTGCTGAGATTTTATGGTATATGAACTACTGTCACAATGAATGCCATTTTTCTGTAAATCATGGTAAAAATTATTTTAATTTAGTTTTTCTTCTTTTCTTCAGCATGATATCAGGACAGTATTATATCACCCTAACATTTTTCTCTTCATGCTTAAAACAAACAAACAAATAATAGGATCCATTCTAATTGTATGGAATGTTTTGATGCAAGAAAACCGCTTTTCATTTCTGACCCATATTATTAAATCTGCATTCATTTAAATGTATATAATATATCCAATTCATGAAAATAAATTAATATGTAATATTTCATTATTAAATAAATTTTGTCAAGTTTTTTCATATCTATCATCTCTCTCTACAAAAATATACAAAAATATTTCTATAATTTTTAACAATAATTTAATTTATGCATACATGCACACGCACACACACTTTATATATATATAAATAAATTATAGAATTATAATATGACTTATTATTTGTATATGTGCAGATACATGCATAATTACATTATTTTTTAATTATTTTTGAGAGTGTAAGAGATTTATAGATAGATAAAATTAAAAATGAAATATTTCTTATTCATTTAAATGCATGCACGCACACACACACACACACAAAACATATAACAAATTAATCATTAAAAACCTTCGGCCTACAGGACAGACTTTTCTGAATATCTTACACCGTTTGTGTGTGTGTGAGAATGTCATCAGTGCTTCAGTGCAGACTGGACCACAGCTATTTCCTCTCAGCACTCCCACACTGTTCATTTGAAATCACACACAGAAACACACACACACACACTCCCACCACACACTCAAGGTTACTCACACTCTCACGTTCACTTTCTCTCATGAGACTAAAGGCTGTGGGATTCATAAATCATTAGATATTTAAAAACAAATACATTATTGGAGTGATTTTGTCTTCCTCAATATTGCTTTAACATTGGGACCATTCTATTGAGTCTCTATGGGAGTTGAGAGAGGCAGACTCATGCAGGGGATTGTGGGTGGACAGCAGACTGGAGGTTAGAGCATCCTAAATGTGTGCAAATGGTGAAATCTCTGTGAGCATAAGTAAATACAGACTTGATGAACAGGTGATGAACCGGTTGAATAAATCGTATTGACGTCAGTCATATCTGGGCACCACAACATCATGGCAAGTCATGAAATTCAGTAGTAATACCAACTCCACAAAGGGACACTGTCAACTTCAGACTGAGACGCCAACCTGGTACCTCCGAACCCAAGCTCCAAGAAGTTCACGCTTGCTCCGGGCTGCTGTGCAGATGGTTTTCCAATCCTTATCTTCAGTTTCTTTGTCCTCTTTATTTTTCCCATCTCTAAAACCGCAGGTTCACTCTAGGTCTGCTTAGTTCATTTCGGTGCTCGCTGGTTGCTCCAGAAACCATCCGCCGGCATAGCAACGGCCTACACATGCAAAACTGGAAGTGACGGCGGCATGGGTCACCTCCCATTGGCTGAGGACTGAGAGGTGCAGCGTGGGATGCAGGGAGGGGGCTAATGTCATGTGCAGCTGGTCGGGCTGGATAACCCGTTTCCTTCTCCGAACGTGTCAGCGGAACACAAACTGAAAACAGGAAAGCACTTCCCAGCGCTCTCTCCGGACTTCATATCCGGGCATCCTGAGATTCGTCGCACGGAAAAAGTGCGGAGCGACGTCAAACATAAATAAACAATGGTTTTGTGGCGATAGGAGAGGAGATTGAGTTCGGTTATCGTAACCTTCACACCTCCACCCGCTTTCATTGGGAGTAATTGGCCTCTTTGCATTGCAAGACTTCTGACAGTCAGACTCGTTCGGTTTTTACAGCGCTCTCCGGGGATGCCGCTGACCTTTGCCAAGTTCTGACCTTTACAGTTACCGACGCTCTCCGTGGCTGTCATTAAGACGGCCAACTTTAGCTGGAAAGTCTTCCCCAGCGAAGCCTTGGAGAGCTGACATCTGTTTCTTTATAGACATTCTGGGATTTGATCACACCATTATTATGTCAGCTAAAGGTTATTGGTTTGAGTCTTAATTGTCCGTTCTAACTAAATTTAAGGACTTTAGGGCTGAGTGTGCGACCTTGTGCAGATTATGATTTGAGCGTTATTTCGTCCAAGGAACTTATTTAAAAAAGTCTCATGTGAAATGAACTGGAACAGTATAAACAGATTACTCATTCAGGAAAACTCTCTTTAACTGCACTAAGCTGGGCAGATTTCTCGCAATGTCGTCAGAACGAGGCTCAGGACCTCTATGCTTTCCAACTTGAGCGAAACGTATCCATCAAAACACATTCCTTGCACCTGAGAATGCATACCTGTCTGTTTCATTCAGTCGGCAAACAGTGCCAGGTAACGTACTTCATCTGTGGAGATTTGGAAGTGTGCAACTGTCCCAAAATCTTGTGGGAACTGTTTTGCTTTTATCTACCATCAGACTATCTGAGACGTTGTTGTCATATGGATTGCGTCTTGCTTCGTTCTTGACTGACAGAGTGGCTTTCTAAACTTCATGCTTTCTAACCTTATCTCCACTTTTCCCCGTTATGTTGCAATTATTCTGCTTATTGTACATCTAAAATACAATAAGTTCATATCAGTAGTCCTATATTTATAACTCTGAACACACAGTCTCTCTCTTTCTATATTTTCTGTATCTATCTATCTATCTATCTATCTATCTATCTATCTATGAATGTTAAGCGGTTTTGATTTATATGCTGTTTAATGTTTATTGATCACATGAATTTACATATGGATCCGCTTACATACATGATCACTTGTTTCTGCCTCTTCTTCACCTGTTTTGCTCCAGAGATGCAGTACTCTTTTAGAAGATGTGTAAAACTTGCTAAGTACTTAAAATGCTCCAAATGTATGGCGCTATTTTACTGCCAAATGTCGAAAGTGCATTTTTGTAGCGCAAAAGTAGATTAATATAAAACTCCCTTTGCTCTCGCACAAAACCGGACGCACGCTCTCGGATGTACGCTGCTCTCGCGCAGAGAGAGTGCGCGCACTTATAACGTGTCTCTCCTCTCGCTCAAGTGTGCGTGTGTGAGCTCAAACTTTGTCCTTCTCCGTACTCTTGTGCTAGATATTAATTATTTTTCACACCTGGATTAAACGTCAAAAGTTTTCAATCAATCAGATGTTTCTACGACTGACCCGATGAAAATACTAGGCCTACGTGAAGAGGGAACTGATCCTGGAATTTCTCTACTATTTAGTCATATAAAATGTATATTAGAAATGGCTAGGAATTGGGTGCTTGGATGATTTATAAAAAAAAAAAAAAAAAAAAAAAAAACTAGTTTGTCTAATCATTTGGTCAAACCCCTCTGAGCGATTTATCTAAACAAACAAATAAAAAAGTATAGGATTCTTAAAGTTCATGTGGCCATACATGTATTACATATACATATCTTGGGATGAAATAAATATATATATATATATATATATACACATATATAGTGGTGTGAAAACGTTTTGGCCCCCTTCCTGATTTTTTTTTTTTTACATGTTTGTCATACTTTAATGTTTCAGATCATCAAACTAATTTAAATAGTAATCAAAGATAACACAAGTAAACAACATGCAGTTGTTGAATGAAGTTTTTTATTATGAAGGGAAAACAAAATCCAAACCCACATGGCCCTGTGTGAAAAAGTGCTTGCCCCCTAAACCTAATAACTGGTTGGGCCACCCTTATCAGCAACAACTGCAATCAAGCGTTTGCGATAACTTGCAATGAGTCTGTTACAGCGCTGTGGAGGAATTTTGGCCACTCATCTTAGCAGAATTGTTGTAATTCAGCCACATTGGAGGGTTTTCGAGCATGAACCGCCTTTTTAAGGTCATGCTACAGCATCTCAATAGGATTCAGGTCAGGACTTTGACTAGGCCACTCCAAAGTATTAATTTTGTTTTTCTTCAGCCATTCAGAGGTGGATTTGCTGGTGTGTTTTGGATCATTGTCCTGCTGCAGAACCCAAGTTCGCTTCAGCTTGAAGTCACGAACAGATGGCCGGACATTGTCCTTCAGGATTTTTTGGTAGACAGCTGAAATCATGGTTCCATTTAATCACAGCAAGTCTTCCAGGTCCTGAAGTAGCAAAACAGCCCCAGACCATCACACTACCACCACCATATTTTACTGTTGGTATGATGTTCTTTTTCTGAAATGCTGTGTTACTTTTACGCCAGATGTAATGGGACACACACCTTCCAAAAAGTTCAACTTTTGTCTCATCAGTCCACAGAGTATTTTCCCAAAAGTCTTGGGGATCATCAAGATGTTTTCTGGCAAAACTGAGACAAGCCTTTATGTTCTTTTTACTCAGCAGCGGTTTTCATCTTGGAACTCTGCCATGCAGGCCATTTTTGCCCAGTCTCTTTCTTATGGTGGAGTCATGAACACTGACCTTAACTGAGGCAAGTGAGGCCTGCAGTTCTTTAGATGTTGTTGTGGGGTCTTTTGTGACCTCTTGGATGAGTTGTAAGTAAGTTGTAAGTTTGGTCGGCCAGCCACTCCTGGGAAGGTTCACCACTGTTCCATGTTTTCTCCATTTGTGGATAATGGCTCTCAATGTGGTTCGCTGGAGTCCCAACGCTTTAGAAATGGCTTTATAACCTTTTCAAGACTGATAGATCACAATTACTTTCTTTCTCATTTGTTCCTGAATTTCTTTGGATCTCAACATGATGTGTAGCTTTTGAGGATATTTTGGTCTACTTCACTTTGTCAGGCAGGGCCTATTTAAGTGATTTCTTGATTGTGAACAGGTGTGGCAGTAATCAGGCCTGGGTGTGGCTAGAGAAACTGAACTCAGGTGTGATAAACATGACAAACTGCATGTTGTGTTTAATTGTGTTATCTTTGATTAATATTTAAATTAATATTTAAAACCACTGTGTGTATATATATATATATACAGGTCCTTTTCAAATAATTAGCATATTGTGATAAAGTTCATTATTTTCTGTAATGTACTGATAAACATTAGACTTTCATATATTTTAGATTCATTACAACACAACTGAAGTAGTTCAAGCCTTTTATTGTTTTAATATTGATGATTTTGGCATACAGCTCATGAAAATCTCAAAAAATTAGCATATCATCAAAAGGTTCTCTAAACGAGCTATTAACCTAATCATCTGAATCAACTAATTAACTCTAAACACCTGCAAAAGATTCCTGAGGCTTTTAAAAACTCCCAGCCTGGTTCATTACTCAAAACCGCAATCATGGGTAAGACTGCCGACCTGACTGCTGTCCAGAAGGCCATCATTGACACCCTCAAGCAAGAGGGTAAGACACAGAAAGAAATTTCTGAACGAATAGGCTGTTCCCAGAGTGCTGTATCAAGGCACCTCAGTGGGAAGTCTGTGGGAAGGAAAAAGTGTGGCAGAAAACGCAGCACAACGAGAAGAGGTGACCGGACCCTGAGGAAGATTGTGGAGAAGGACCGATTCCAGACCTTGGGGGACCTGCGGAAGCAGTGGACTGAGTCTGGAGTAGAAACATCCAGAGCCACCGTGTACAGGCGTGTGCAGGAAATGGGCTACAGGTGCCGCATTCCCCAGGTCAAGCCACTTTTGAACAGAGAAGCAGCACTGGACTGTTGCTCAGTGGTCCAAAGTACTTTTTTCGGATGAAAGCAAATTTTGCATGTCATTCGGAAATCAAGGTGCCAGAGTCTGGAGGAAGACTGGGGAGAGGGAAATGCCAAAATGCCTGAAGTCCAGTGTCAAGTACCCACAGTCAGTGATGCTGGTGTTGGTCCACTGTGTTTTATCAAGGGCAGGGTCAATGCAGCTAGCTATCAGGAGATTTTGGAGCACTTCATGCTTCCATCTGCTGAAAAGCTTTATGGAGATGAAGATTTCATTTTTCAGCACGACCTGGCACCTGCTCACAGTGCCAAAACCACTGGTAAATGGTTTACTGACCATGGTATTACTGTGCTCAATTGGCCTGCCAACTCTCCTGACCTGAACCCCATAGAGAATCTGTGGGATATTGTGAAGAGAAAGTTGAGAGACGCAAGACCCAACACTCTGGATGAGCTTAAGGCCGCTATCGAAGCATCCTGGGCCTCCATAACACCTCAGCAGTGCCACAGGCTGATTGCCTCCATGCCACGCCGCATTGAAGCAGTCATTTCTGCAAAAGGATTCCCGACCAAGTATTGAGTGCATAACTGAACATAATTATTTGAAGGTTGACTTTTTTGTATTAAAAACACTTTTCTTTTATTGGTCGGATGAAATATGCTAATTTTTTGAGATAGGAATTTTGGGTTTTCATGAGCTGTATGCCAAAATCATCAATATTAAAACAATAAAAGGCTTGAACTACTTCAGTTGTGTTGTAATGAATCTAAAATATATGAAAGTCTAATGTTTATCAGTACATTACAGAAAATAATGAACTTTATCACAATATGCTAATTTTTTGAAAAGGACCTGTATATATATATATATATATATATATACATACATACATACACACACACATAAACATATATATATATATATATCTTCTGATTTAAGATATAACTGAATATACAAAGCATTGCAAGACTTCATCAGCGAAGATGAAAAGAGGTTAAAAATGGAAAGTGATTGAGAGGGAACGTCACACATTAAGGAGGATTGTGTCCAAATAACACAGAACAACTGAAGAAAAGAGACAGCAAACATCAGTATTCACCCTGAACACCCTGTTTCCATAAAAAAAATGACCACAGAGAACTTCACAAAGACAAAAAAAAACATGAAACAGCTGCAATGGCTAAAACTTCAATCACAGACACTAATGCTAAAATGCAGATAATATGGTGTCATGACCGTAAAATCTGGACAGCTGAAGCACCACGATGAACTTCAGACAAATCGCCTGACAATCACCTGATTCCCGCCTTCAACGTCTTTGGAAAAAAATTACTGTACTTGATTGGCCAGCAAACTCACCTGACCTGAATCCCATAGAGAATCTATGGGGTATTGTCAAGAGGAAGATGAGAGACACCAGATCCAACAATGCAGATGACTATAAAAGCAACCTGGGCTTCCATACCACCTCAGCAGTGCCTCAGGCTGATTGCCTCCATGCCACGCCGCATTGATGCGGTAATTCATGTAAAGGAGGCCCTACCAAGTACTGAGTGCATAGAAATGAACATACTTTTCAGAAGCCTGACATTTCTGTTTAAAATATTTTTTTTTTATTGATCTTATTAAATATTCTAATTTTCTGAGACACTGAATTTTTGGTTTTCATTATCTGTAAGCCATAATCATCAAAATTCACTATATGTGTAATGAATCTATATAATATATGGGTTTCACTTTCTGAAATGAGTGACAAAAAATATTGACCTTTTTCATTATATTCAAATTGTTTGAGATGTACCTGTATTCTAAGAAGGTTTGAAGCTGTATTAAAGGCAAATGGTGGTAAAACACCTTAATAATATTGCCTCTAAGGTATTTACATTATTTTGTCCAACCCCTGCGTGAGTTAAACAAAACAAAACAAAATTGTAAGGCAAAGCAATTTTAAGAAAGCATCAGGTTTTAAGTGGACAAAACGATTGGAGAATTCAGCGTTAACAAAATGAAAAATATGCATAGTTGAACTTTTTAAAGTAAGATCAATAACATGCATTTAGAAAATAAAATTTTTCATTTCATGCCGACTATAATGCTCAACAATGAAAAGCTCTCGTGCCTTGCTCTCTGCATTCTCTCACATTGCTCTGTTATGAGTCAGTGTCCCCAGCCGCAGGAAATCGGACATGAAAGATTTGGCAGTTACACATCAGAAACGGTGCTTATTCTGCTGCACGGCTAAACAGTCCCAACATGCATTAGTGCAGAGCCAAAAGCCTTGAGAAGACAGTGAAGTGACCTTGCGCCTTCAACTCGCACCTGCGACAGCTCACAGCGCACAATGACGGGAATAAGATACTCAACAGAAGATAACAGCACTTCTGGACCATTTCAGATCTAACGAGCCACAGATAAGACACATTGTGATTTCACTGAACATGGAAAATATACTCTCTGTATATGATGAATTATAGAGATTATCCTTTCGGCCCAAGATAAGATGTTGTAGAGCAGTGGTCGGCAACAGGCAGCCCGCGGGCCAAAACTGGCCCGCCAGCAATAATATCTGGCCCGTGCCCGCAGCCAGATTATTTTAATAGCAGCTGGTTCTGAAATAGATCTGTCATGACAGCAACAGTTACTAACAATCAGAGTATCGGAGCGGAGCGCGAGTGGAGCGGTGTGATTTTGAATGGAACGAGGAGCGGATTTTTTAAAAGTCAGAGCATCCTGGTTTTCACTCGCTCCAAGAGCACTCCACTGCCGCTCCATCACGAGTACAATTCAGGCCAACGGCCTGTAATATAACTGCATATTTAGCAAGAATTCACATGTTAAACATATTTAGCTAGCTTGATAGGGAAGGATCACTCAAATCAGAAAGAATGTCAAGGCTGATAGTTCTCGAGGAATTTGTTTGTTCCTTTTAGATACTGAATATTTTCAGTTGAAAGCATGATTTAAACAAGTACTACAACACTTATTCACACGCAATCACTCTCTTAGTACAATTATAATCTTTCAGTGCTACCTCATCTGTATCTGATTTCGATTGAGCAGAAATCTGAAAGAAATGCATCGATCCGTAGGTAAAATAACTGACGAAAACGTACTGTTATTTTCATCACAAACAAAATTTGCACTGCAAAAAGCAGCAATTATACCTTTTAATGCTGACAATCATGTCATTAGCTTGTCATGTGGTAGGAAAAAAAGTTTGCACACTAGTGTTCCAATAAGCCACTTTGAAACTCTCCTGTTATTTCATTTATTTATTTTTTTTATATACGTTATGAACAGAACTGTGATATTTCAAACATACTGAAATACTTTAGACGCGGCGCAAAGGCGGAGCGGTGTTTCTGGTATCAGTGAGTGAGGAGTGGAGTGGGAGCGGGAAATGGTGAACCTGGAGCGGAGTGATTATTAAATGCTTGGGGAAAGGAAATTGTTGCTGCTCCACTCCGCTCACATAGCAACTCTGCCGGACAACGCCACAAATGTGGCTTTTTGATAATGACTGTCCTACTACAGGATTTAAACAAAGAGTAACAGCTCACTACCACTTACAAAAGACACTGTAATAGTTTGTCAGGCAATTCTAGTTGCATTTTTTATCAATTACGTGTGAATGTGTCATTATGTCATTACTTTTACATTCATAGTTTTCTCTCAGATGGACATTCACCAGTTTAATCACAACATTATCACCACAGTGCTAAGAAGCAAGGCAGTATTTTTCCTTTCCTGTCCGCTAGCCGATCACTGCAGGACTGTTCTCCCGGTCAATGAGACGTCTCTCACTGCACCTCGTTCTGAGTGACAGTCCGAGAGGCTAGCAGTTGGTTTACGGTATCATTGCTGTAGCCCAGCGTGTCTCTGAGAACCTGGATGGACCGTGTGCTGGCCAAACACAGGCGGCGGCATCGGATTACTGGACTCAAAACCACTGAAGCGCACAGTAGGACCTGCATGGAAACAATAAATGAAATCAATTAATTGTTATTTTGTAGTATGCATGCTTAAAATGTTACTGTTAACTGATAGAGTGCAGTTTTCCTAATTATTCACTGACAGCTCTCCTGTGCACATGTCGAGAGAAATCAGGAGTGAAGTGCATAGACAAAGCACTTCTTTCAGGCCGACACTTATTAATTTAACTTTTGGTGCCAACTAAAATATAACTTTTGGGTATTTGTTATTCAAAATGAACAAGCAAGCCCAGCTCAGTTGACAAATAGTAATGCAAAAGTAATGTAATGCATTAGTAAAGCAATTAGTTACTTTTTTGATGCAACGTTACTTTAAAAGTTACTTTCCCCAACACTGCATGATCCTTCCGGAATCCATTCCTTATTATTTTCAATGTTGAAAGTGTCTATATGGTCTATATTATTCTATACCTTTCAGTCTGTATTTATTTTACTTATAATTTATATTATTTTTGTTACAAAACTGTATGAAGATTTGATTTTTATTTGTTACTCTTAAAACTAGGACTGTAAATTGAATAAATAATTTGCAATTAATCTCCTCAATCTTCTTGGAAAATATGGGAAAAAATAATATTTTAAACTATATTAAATTAGTTAGAAATCCCATAGTATGTGTTTTATTTGCTCAGTTTAATTAAATACTAAATTTTTGGTTTAACAAAGTTTACATCAACATTACTATGCCACTATACACGAGAACGATGAATCATATCTAAAATAAGTGTGTCAAGTCACTAAACGGAGCTCAAATGTGGCAGAACATACCTAATTTAGGCCCAATTTAAACAGTATGGTAGTCAAAATACAAAACTTTTCCAATGAATTTTAAACAAAGACACCTAAGTGTAGGAGGGGCATTAGAAGAAATGGCTACTTCCGGTTACATTTACTCATATACGTCAAACCAGCAGGAAAGTCCATAAAGTAACCGATTTACAATCTTGGAATATAAACACAGCCTGTTACCCAAATGTGACATTTACAGAAAGATGATGTCAACATGGATGAGTAGGTCATCTGGGTGAGTCACTTCCTCAAAACTCAGATATTGCTGTCATTAGGCAGTATTAGCATATGCTTCCCTTTTCGTGCATCTCCTTTTTTCCGCAAATGTTAATTTTACTGAAACTAATTGTTTGTCCTCCCCCACAATTCTATGATTTAACCGACTCTTGTTCCACGAAAAAGGAAAGAGACAATTGGCATTCATGAATTGTTTTACGCAATAAGGGACACACACCTACATAGTTCACGCATTTCTTCCTTATTGCTTTGAATGAGTGCCGTCCTACGCAGCAACAGGTCACATTCCCATCAGTGCCGGAGCCAAACGCATCCCATAAATGTGTCTTGATTGCTTAACCTCCAACATCCAGCGCTTTTTCAAATGTTTTCAGGGGCCTCGCACAAAAGACGTGCGGTTTTCAAAACAGAGGCGAGGCCTGTCGTTGGGTTATTAATAGCACTTTGGAAAGTCTCATTCTTCAAACGGACTAAAACAAGACATGCAACAGATCACAGACTGGAAGGGTAATGTGGGCTACAGAAGCCCAAGTGACGGCGCAAAAACACTTACTTTCTATTTAGATTCAGGCTATACAGTACATAATCATTTCCATATGTTCTCTTTAATTCAGCGTGCTTCTGATGTGACAAAGATGAGCATGGAGCAGCCTGGCTGGAATGTCAGCCCTAGATAGTGTGAGCCTAATACTATGTATTTGGACACTAAAGACACTTAATACTTCATGCATGACATTATAAATCGATAACTGCAAACGTGATGAATGAACAAACTTTGCTTTTCAAAGTCAGTTTTAGTTTTGGTCAACTGATGTTGATTTTTAGTGGATGTATTAAGTCAGTTCTCCTCACATTTACACAATGTCCTAGATGAGTAACTACCAAGTGTCCAAATATTTTTGTCTTCATTTTCAACAGTATATCTATTGCTTTACAATTTAAAACTCAATTGCCATCTTTCTGTGTAACCTTTGCTTGAAAAGTGTGCTTCTGCTTTTATGAAAGCTCATTTTTTAATCCCCAGATGTATTATTTTAATACTCCAAAATGTCCAAAAACAAAACGGGCCACTTTTTATTGTTTAAAAGGGGCAGAAATTTCCTGAAAATGTACTCAACCAATGTGTTTCTTCATCGGAACAGATTTGGAGAAATTTAGCATAACACCACTTGTTCACCAATGGATCCTCTGCAGTGAATGGGTGCCGTCAGAATGAGAGTCCAAACAGCTGATAAAAACATCATTGCTTCTGGCTAAAATACGAGTCCTCTATCAATAATATTGCTTTCACCAGTGAAAAAGTTCTGAATCTTCTGAATCAGGAGAGAAATATGCACAGATCAAGCACTGTTTACAAGCCAAAACAGCTCTAAACAGATATGTGGGCGGATTTTGATGTGAGAGGACAACAGGAGATATACTTTTTCACTGGAGGAACCATTATTATGGACTATGGAGCATTGGTTTGACTTTCATTCTGACGACACCCATTCACTGCGGAGGATCCATTGGTGAGCAAGTTTTGTAATAATACATTTCTCCAAATCTGCTCCCATGAAGAAACAAACTCATCTACATATTGGATAACCGGAGGGTGAGGGTAATTTTGGTTAAACTATTCAGGATCATAATGCAATCTAAACCAGATAACGGTTTCTGAGAAGAAAAATCTAAGGGGGAAGCTCTAAAAAAAGTCTCAATTTGTTCTCATCTCATTACTATCTAAACAACTGAGATGATACAGATCGAGATCTAATTTGTGTTTCTTTGCCATGCATCGCCTTCCTCTGTTGGGTCAAGCATATGATAATCCACAAAATGGACCCAAATGATCACAAAATGAACTATGCAGACAGGTACTGGCGACTTTTTACATTAATTAAGATAAGAGATTCCAGACAGATGCAGAGAGAACTCCACACAGGAAATGCGGCAACATGAAGATGAGAGTCAAAGGGCCATTTAAATAAAAGAAACATCCAAAAAAGGAGGGAACAACAGATCTCAAACATGATTGTGTGCGTGTGTGTGGTTTCTCAGCCTCAGCAGTTAGAACCAAAGCCTTAACCACATCCTCTATCTCCCCCTCCCTCGCTTCTGACCGACTGGCCGCAGGCTCATAATTGCCTCTTGCTCCCACATCTGCTTCTCCTCAGCTGTTATCGTGGAGAACGAGGGAGCAGGACGCTCTTCTCCTCCGCAGGCACGGTCCAAGGTTTTCCTCTCGCTCTACCGCAACAAAGCCCGCTGTGTTCTCTTCTCCCAATCTCAACTTTATCCATTCTCGCTCTGCACCGCACACCTCAGAAGTATGACCAGATGACTAGACGCAAGACTCTGGACGTAAACTTACAGAAACATAGGGTCAAAAAATGATCACCCACACCTCAATTACAGGGACGTCACAGGAAACGGTGAACGGCTCTTCGAACAAGCTCTTTAATCTAATGACCTGTTCAGCATTAAACTAGACTAGATTAGTGTAATCAAGATGTTAATTTAAATTAAATGTTGTTATAAAGTGGCACCAATGGTTTGTAAGATCTTTACATATCTCAGGGTTCCCTTTTAAATCATGAGCGTGAATTCAAATTGAATTGGTCACACGATACAGGAAGTTGAAGAAAGTTAGAAAAGAGGAAGAAATTCAAAACGGGTAATGCATTGTGGGAAATAAAGTGTTCTATTTATGATAGTAAAGACATTTATAATGTTTTGTAAAAGATTTGGATTTGAAATAAACGCTGATCTTATAAACTTTCTCTTCAAAGAATCGTTCCACAAATTTCCACTAAGATATGAAGCAGCAAAACTATTTTCAAACTATGATAATCAGAAATCAGAAAAGTTTCTTGAGCAGCAAATCAGCATATTAGAATGGATTCTAAAGGATCACGTGACACTGAAGACTGGAGTAATGATGCTGAAAATACAGCTTTGATCACAGCATTCAATTACATTTTAATAGATATTCAAATAGAAAACTTATTTTGAATTCTACTATTTCATAATATTTTTATTTTTTACAGAATTTTTATCAAATAAATGTAGCAAAAGTACAAATCTTACTTGTCTTGAATGGTCATCTTTGACCAATAAACAGTAAAACAAGACACTGTCAATCCAACTTTAAAAAGCCAGAAATTACAGTTTTCCATTGAACTATTAAATACAAATTACAATTCTGTTTGCTGACTCAATTCAAAATCAGGATCCAAAAGCCTTTCTCAATTCAATTCTCATTGGTGCTTAACCATAAAGTTTCCATCCAACTGCATTCAGCATTTTTAGGACGCATTTAGAAATAAACAATGATATCAGCAAGCACAATTCTTTATTACTGAATCCCTTTTCCTTAATCTGTGAAGCACATAAACATCATGACATACATTTATGCTGGAAAAGCTTAAAAGAAGTTAGTTGTGAAATCAATGCAGTGCTGAAGTGAGATGTTAGTCAGCTCCGATTCTCTCGCAGTTTCTCTGGGAGACGGGATTGAAAGATTACGGTAAACCACACTGACATGCCAAATATACAATTGTGCTTCTGATCTAAATTGCTCCTGACATTTTCCGAGCGATATGCATGCATGCATCATGTGGGCCTCTGATTGCATGTAAATATCATCATCCAACCATAAAGCGCACTTTCCTTCCTGATTGAAAAAAGATTGAACTTTGTTTTCCGGTACTTCCATGAAGATTTCCCCACGCTAGTGGAAAACACTGAGTCAAACTTCTTTCCATTGAGTAAATATCAGCGACAATATGTTGTCGTGGTCATCACCTCATTTCCATTCCCTCGCAGATAATAGTTTCCTTGCTTCAAGAAAGATAACCTGTTAAAACTAGATAGTTCTGTCCGGTTCAGATTAGTTACACTAATCTATATCTGATCTACGCCACTTTATCTGACATATATACGGAAATGTATGACACAGATAGTTCCGGCTGTGAAATCTGAGTCACATTTGAAGCCGACATGCACACATCTGTGACCAAATAGATCAAATGAATTCTAAATGAATGTGGCAAGTTGCTTAGCAACTGTAAACAGCCCACATATAGGCACATATATCTTTGGCATCTCAAACAAACGCTTTATAAAAAGCCAAATAAATATAAAAATGTGTTTTTAAAATATAACGTTAAAGGTAAATATATATAATATTTATAATTTTGGGTCAGTGAGTTTTTTTCATAAATTATTATTATTTTTCAGCAAGGATGCATTAAATTGTTCAAAAGTGACAGTAAGTTTTTTTTTTTTATTATTATTATTTTGTATTTTGCATTCAAGATTGCTGTAATTTATGTGTTTTATTATTCCTGTGGCTTTGGTTTTGTTAACTTTTCTATCCATTAGGTACCCCATGTTAAAGAGACCACAAGGGAAGGGAAGGCAAGGGAAGGGTGGGTGGGTGGGTGGGAGGATGGGGGGAAAGTTTAACTGATATGTGATATCATGTTGTTATTCAGGTTTGTAAATTGTTGTTAATAATAATAAAAAGCGACAGTAAGTTATAATATGTTATAGTAAATTACATTAAATAATTATTCAATTAGAAAACAGTTATTTCAAGTTGTAATAATATTCACTATACCATGCAAGTGCATAATTATTGTGCATGATTATTTTTGTTCATAAATGTTATATATTAAAAATTGGCTTCGACTCAAATTAGTGTCATTTCATAAAATAAATAAGCACAAGAAGCTCACCTAATAGTATATCTCTATTTAGTTCACCTAAATTTAGCATTCCATCACTTGCTCAACCAGTGGATCCTCTGCAGTGAATGGGTGCCGTCAGAATGATAATCCAATCAGTTGATAAAAACATCACAATAATCCACACGCATTCACTACAGATGATCCATTGGTTGAGCATGTAATGTAATGCTAAATTTCTCCAAATCTGTTCTGATGAAGAAACAAACTCATCTGCATCGGAGGGTGGATGACAATTTTCATTTTTGGTGAACTATTCATTTAAGGAATTTAAGTGGGTTCTCTTTTGTGTTGTGCACAACAACGCTGTGGAAAACTCATAGTAACAGTCTCTCATGGCTTCATTCTTTGAACACACTAATTCAATATTTCAGCGTTATGGGCAATGGCAGTTAGTCCTCCCTCATGGCTTCCAGCCTTCTGGGGAGATTTTCCACTAGGTGTTGGAACAAGGCTGCGGGACACAAGAGCATCAATGAGGTCAGATGTTGGGATCTGGCTCACATTTACAGCATTACAATTAATCTCAAATGTGCTCTGTGAGGTTCAGGTTTGTGCATACTCTCTGTATGCAGTGTGTATGTGAAGAGCATCTCCGGTTCTGCATGGCTGACAAAACCAGAGGACGCGAAGGAAAGAGAATAAAGAGAATTTCCCACTGGAGATCTACAGCGCTGAGTGAAGTGAAGAGAAACAGGTCTCAACCGCAGTGGGGACTTGAGAAAGAGTACAGATCATTTATCCTGAGTATTGTAAAAGAGTGATGGGATTTCAACAGGCAGAGCTAGGACTATTACACATTAACAGTTATCTAAGTGTACCTGCTTGAATATGACAAAAGATTGAGTTTCACTGTGAAAATAGAAAATAGAAAGCAAGGCCATTGTTAGTCATGCAGCACTTATGTTGTGACTTATATGTTAAACCTTAAAAGCATAGTTCACCCAAAATTGAAAACCTGCAGAAAAATGTATTCAAAGTCATCTACATTTTGGATAGCCTGAAGGTCTTTCTTTATCAGAACAGATTTGGAGAAATGTAGCATCACATCTCTTGCTCACCAGTGGATCCTCTGCAGTGAATGGGTGCCGTCAGAATGAGAGTCCAAACAGCTGATAAAAACATCACAATAATCCACTAGTAATCCTCACCACTCCAGTCCATCAGGTAACATCTTGTGTAAAAAAAAAACAAATCCATCATTAAGATGTTTTTAACTTCAAACCATTGCTTCTAGTTAAAATACAAGTCCTCTCTCATTAATAATGCTCTCTCAAGTGAAATAGTCATCTGGTCTGAATCAGGAGAGAAATATGCGCTGTTCAAGCACCGTTTAAAAGTTAAAACAGTCCAAAACAGCTCTAAGAAAATATGTTGGGTGATTTTGACGCAAGTTGATAACAGGGGAGATCATTTTTCACTGGAGGAAGCGTTCTTATGGATTAGACTCATATTTGAGTTGGAAACAATGGCTTAAAAACGCGCAGCTTTTGGTTTCTCAAGATATTAACTGAAGGACTGGAGTGGTGTGGATTACTTGTTGATTATAGTGATGTTTTTATCATCTGTTTGGACTCTCATTCTGACGGCACCCATTCACTGCAGAGGATTCATTGGTGAGCAAGTGATGTAATTTTACATTTTTTAATCTGCTCCCATAAAGTAACAAACTCATTTACATTTTGGATGGCTGAGGGTGAGTACATGTTCAGCAACTGTTCCTTTAATGTAATCAACATGCATTACGTCTGTCATAATGTCACTGTCATGTGATTTAGCATCAATTGCGTTGTCTCACTGCCCTTCACAAATCCCTCTCCTTTGGCCTCATGGGACCGTAAAGTGTCCATCAGATGTGCATTTCAGAATCATGCCGGAAGTAGTATGTTAACAAGGTATTTTTCTTTTTATACTATAAATTTGGATATACTTTTCATACTCTGACATATAGTAGGGTATTCGGATGAACTTTTGGCAGCACTACTGGGCTTATAAAACCTAAGCTAAAAAGCATTGTTAAATCCTTCTGAAATCTTTGAATCTATATCCAAGATGTTAAATATCAATTTTATAATTACAACGCAAACAAGCACGCAAGTGACCCGTAAACAATCCAATACATCCAAATGTTTATTTATGAAAACCACGTAATACCAACATCCACATTTATCTCTCTTCCCGGGCTCTGTTTCTAGTTTGAGATGGAGAGAGAGAGAGATACAGAAAAAGAGTGGGTGAGATTCAGCGTGAATGCTCATGCGTCCCGATACGGCAGGCTCGAGCTGTCAAGCGGAGATGAACATCTTCATCTCAGGTGCTTTGAGCCCACGCAACAAGTAGCACCTCGCAGTCCTTTTATTAAACCTCTCAGATTCTTTTTAACTACTCACTGCATCTTTAATGGGCGAGAGAGATGACGACTGAAGAAGAAAAAAAACGGAAGCGGTGCTGGATAAAAGGAGAATGTGAAACATACATAAGAGTGGGAAACCTCATTATATTATGGCATGAGCAAAAAGAGCAAGGAATTCAGACTAGCTGGCAAGTGCGCCTACTCATATATGAATCAAATAATGTACGAGGTGCTAGCTTTGTACACTGAGACAGCAAAGAGACGGATATGGTCTCTGGATCTCTGGAAACAGTGAGTTACAGCTGATTCTTTGTTTTTTTAAAGGCAGAAATAAACTTTTATTAATTCTGGCTTGGTTAGTATGCAATGACTTTTGCATGTATTAAAAAAAGAGTATGGCCAATCAAACAGTGGTAAATAACATTATGAGCCCCCTCACTGTCCACATCCAAGGAAACACTAAACCATAAGCCAAAACTCATTTCCGACATAAAACTACAAAACTGGCACAGGAAGACAGGCTAAGCCCTGCCGTGTTATAAAAAAATGTTTTCAGGTTCAGTATAAAGTGAAGTTCTATTTGTGGCTTAATGTCCAAAACCCAAAATATAAATTCATCTCCAAGCGGTTGCAGCAGTGCATTTACAATGGAAGTCTATTAGGGCAACAAAAATTTGGAGCTCATATTTTTTCTTTTAAGTAACGTCTTGTGGCTACTTTAGAAACTTTGTGTATGGGTCAATGACATGATGCTCTTTTTATCTATTATTTCAAAAATACATAAATGTGATGAGAATACATCTCTGATAAGCATGTTTAATTACATTTTTAATTACATTTATTATACATTTATTATACATTACATTACATTTAATTTTTTACCCAAAAATTAATTCTGATAATTTTTTGAGATTATAAAGTAAAATTTATAACAGTTAACTGTCCTGATGTCATAATTAAAACAACAACAACAACAACAATAATAATAATGTTTACAAAACGTATTAAAAGAAGACAAATCCTTTAAAGGAACATATAAAAATGGACCCCCCCCCCCCATTTTTTCACAAAATTAATGTGGTGCAACTAACTTTCAAAAACAAAAAACAAAGTTTCATGACACATTTTATTATAAGTTCAGGCTGTGTGTGGTGTGACATCCCAAAAAGTTCACATTTTTGAATAATTAATTTAAAATGTTTCACTTAACCTTTAAAATATTTAACCCTCTGGGGTCTGAGGTGATTTTGGGGCCCTTGAGATGCCCTGATACTTGTGCTTATTTCAGCTACTTATAACAAACTATTTACCAACATGTATTTTTTTTTTTTGTATTTAGCACAAACTGTGCTACAATAATATGTGACCAAGATGGATGTACATGTTTGCATTTTTTAGAAAAAACATATTATGTGTGGTTAGTAAGTTTTGGGGAAAAAAATATAAGGCCAAAAATCCCACACTAAATCGTCCTGAATAAGACTTTTGAGTAATCAGTCTTGTACAATTGGAATAATTATGTCATTAATCTGTATTTTATTGTTACTTTTGTGTTCATTGACATTGCCACACATGCTCTTAAAGAGCCATAATGTGCACATTTCTTTTAATATAGGAAAATAGTCAGTATGTGTGACGACAACATCTTGTCCCATAAAACAGCCCAGAGAAACCTAAAATCATCAAAACTTTGAGACCTTGCCACATGACAAACAAATTCCCTATGAGAAGAGGAAGGTGACCTAAATGCTCCAAAAAATGAAAACAGCCTGAAGGAAAACTGAGCTTCAGAAAAAGAAATGCGAAGGCTTCTGATTTGAGAGCAGTCTCTGCTGCACCACAGTAAATGTTTGTAGTGCATACTTAGCTAAGTCTACAGGGGGCATTACGGCAATATCAGTGCTAACAACCCCAGATAGCTGGCTCAGGGTGACGTCAAAGCAGCGAGTGGATCTGACAGACTGTGAACATAAACGCTCTCATTCACACAAACTCTGGCCCCAGAGACAACTAAAACACATCTTTGATGTGAAAAGGATCATTTTTCAGGAGCTTCAGCTTTACTGATCTACCAGTCATCTTGTCAGGAAGACTTTGTGTCCGAAACAGTGTTTACCTCTTGATTTTCTCTCAGAAGAGTCCGTTCATGTGTTCTACATGTGTGGAAGAGCGATGAACGTATGTAAAGCTACACTAAATGGAAGAATCGATTGCTTTCATGTTTAAAAAAATTAATATTTTTTATGGATATGCATGCATTTACTGTACGCGAGTACAGATGTGTAGAGAGATTCGAATATCAATAGGTCAGAGGTACTTTTTTTTTAATAATGTGACTTACGAATTTACATTTTAATAAATCATTTAGAATTGTATGCAGCAATAACACAACCAACAGCAAATTAAAACTAAATTGGGTCAACTTTGATTTGTATGGAAGCTTGTTTTGTTTATATCTCGTAAATCGGACTTTTTTTCGCGCAATTGCGAGTTTAAATCTAGAATTTCTGTCCTTTTTTCTCACAATTCAGATTTTTTTCTTGCATTTGCGATTTTATATCTCACAATTCTGACTTTTTTTTTCGCAATTGCGAGTTGTGGGGGAAGTCGTGGCCTAATGGTTAGAGAGTCAGACTCGTAATCGAAAGGTTGCGGGTTCGAGTCCCCGGCCGGCAGGGATTGTAGGTGGGGGGAGTGAATGTCCAGCGCTCTCTCCACCCTCAATACCACGACTGAGGTGCCCTTGAGCAAGGCACCGAACCCCCAACTGCTCCCCGGGCGCCGCAGCATGGCTGCCCACTGCTCCGGGTGTGTGTTCACGGTGTGTGTGTGTGTGTGTGTGTGTGTGTGTGTGTGTGTGTGTGTGTGTGTGTGTGTGCATTTGTTCACTACTCACTGCTGTGTGTGTGCACTTGGATGGGTTAAACGCAGAGCACCAATTTCGAGTATGGGTCACCATACTTGACAATACGTCACGACTTTACTTTATATCTCGCGATTTTTACCTTTTTTCTCATAATTCTGACTTTTTTCTTGCAATGTTGACAAGTGCAAGTTTATCACTCGCAATTCTGACTTTTTCTTGCAATTGCAAGTTTGTATCTCGCAATTCAGAATTTTCTCTCACAACTCTGACATTTTATTGCAATTCTGATTTTTCCTTGCAGTTGTGAGTTTATATCTCACAATTCTGACAGTTTTCTTACAATTAAGATGTTTCGAACAATTTCGAATTTATATCTCACGATTCTGACTTTTTTTCTTATAAATTTGACTTTTTCTTGCAATTGTGAGTTGAAATTTTGCAATTCTGACTATTTTCTTGCAATTCTGACTCTTTCTAACAATTGACCGTTCACAAAGAGCTTAATTGACAGGCAATCTGACCAATCAGAACGCGTATATTATGTGCTGCCGCTGCTATCCGCCATCTTGCCCGACAGCTACGGCCTGTCTCCATAGAAATCCATGTTAAAGCGGGGTAAAAAAGATCGACTGACTTGAAACTTTTTCAATATAACTAAATATAAAAATGTGCGGAGGGTTAAGCTGTGCTATTGTTGGCTGCCATGGTAACGGTAAGCTAAGGTATTCCTTTAAATTACTTTTATGCATGGCTTGCAGCGCTTAAGTTAAATACTGAGTGTTAAATAATAAAACAATATGCCAAAATGTGTGCTCTTAAATATGTAAATGCGCATACGCAGTAGCTGCAGCTGTATCTCTTCTAGCCTTAACCACAAATCAGACAGGAGAGTAACGTTAGATTAACTTCGGTGGACTTAAACTTGAGAAATGGTGTGTTCCGCGGTTGAAATAAAATTCTTTCTGATGTTTATTCATGTTCATTTCATGCTTTAAGTAAATATGAAAAGGCGATACAGTGATCTGTCACGACACATTGAAGAACCACAAAGCGGTATTTATTGTATTAATTTCTTTAAAAATGAAAATTTAAAAGCTGAGGGTCCTGAGATCTTGTTTCATATCAGAAGCAACCTGCTCTGTCTTCTCTGTTGGTGTTGTCAGTTTTTTCTTTGCTCTGCGATGTATTTTTCACTGCGTGAGAACACATGTGTAGTGTGAGAGCGGCATTGTTTGACGGTCACGGCAACAGTAACTAAGGGTGGGCGGGTTTTGCGAATGGTGATTTGTGTATTTCTCTCTCACAATTCTGACTTCTTTTCTACCTTTTCTTACCTTTTTTATAATTTTTTCTTAGTGGCAGAAACTCATCCCATAAATTGCAGCATCACAGCAAAAGTTGAATAGCTGACAAGAACATGAAGCACAATAACAAGCAGGACTTATTTTGGGGGCCTTTCTGGATAAAAAAACTTCACCTGTCAATTCATATGACATTTCAGCGCAGACCAGAGGAGAACGGTGAGGGCGTTTGGGAATGTTACGTCAGAGGAGATGCACTTTCCCACCATCTCATGTCCGTACCTTCTCATTCGTAAAATTTCCCTCAGGACTGCATTCTTTCATCCGGGCCTGGCTCTGAGATGGAGGACGGGGGTGTTCAGCTCTCTGAAGTGTGTATACGTTTCAATAAGGTTACAGATGACAGGCACCAGGGCTTGACAAATCATCTAAAGTTCACATCTTATCAGTTCAAAACAAACTAACCGACCTCAATGCACAGAAAAGCACAGCTATGCGGAAATGACTGTAGGGCACATAAATGCTTATAGTATTGCTTTCAGGTGTTGATATATATATATATATATATATATATATATATATGAAGAGTTCAGATGCAAAAGTCTCTAAGTGCCGTCTGAAATGTTCATATAAAATGAGCATTTTTGTCAGGCTCCTATGTTTATGATTAGTCATTTGACTTTAATGGCAATGAAAAGAACCTACTCATTGCCATGAAAGGGAAATTACTGAACCTACACATGAGAAAAATTTTAATTTTAGTAGAAAATTTCAGATGGCATTTAGAGGTTTTTGCATCTGAACTCTTCATACACACACATATATATATATATATATATATATATACATATATATATATATATAAATCAACAATTTAACCATTCTCAGAAATGTTTTCATTATGCATACCATTTATTCTAAATCAAACTGCAGTTGAGTTATTTTGACTAGGTTAGAGAATAACTAAAAAAAACAGCTAACTAACACAATAAAACAATGAAAACATGATTTCTGAAATTTAAAAAAATGGAGTTATCTGTTTTTGCAAATAAACTCTTCATAGATAGATAGATAGATAGATAGATAGATTTTTCAATAACAAAAAATATACTGTATATATATTTTTAAAATATATATTTTTGGCAACTGTAAAGGCCTTTTTACACCTGATTTCTTGCACTACTAACGGCACTTGCACTACTTATTTAAAAAGTATCTCAGACATTTTCTTGTAAATTTAAAAGTAATGCATTACTTTAGTTACTTGAAAAAAGTAATCTGTAATGTAACATGTAGTAATCCGATGAAGTAATCCGATTGTTACTTGTAATTTGTTGCCCCCAACATCCCAATTTAAAATGCTAAATATCAAACGTGTGATAACACTGGGGTGGATCTGCAAGCAGATTGCGAGGTTTAAGATTTGAGCTGTAAACTCCCCACATTACCAGATAATGCAGTCCGAACATGATAACCGACCAAAGTCCTGGACAAGACTTTTTCTGTTTCTCCTTTAGCTTAAGCCAGATTTTAGAGAGACAGATTATACATTTCTGACCAGTAATCATCACTTCTAAATGAAAAAGAAAAGTCAAAAAGCAGAACTGTGTTATTCATAAGAGTCTCCCTACATCAGAGCACACTCCGTGTCTTCACACGTCAGAAAGTTGAGATGTTTGGAGTTGGCATATCGTTCTCAGGGTTTGTCAGCTGAAGAGCACATAATGTGCACCAGCATTTACGTGTTCTTGCAGAATACATGGACAATTACATAAGATTCTAGAAGATGGTTAAATCAATGTGTTATCATGGAACACATCAAACCCGCTAACGTCAGGAAAAGAAGAACTCCCAGCAGCGGTGAGGAAACCCTACAGCGGGGGCCGTTTCACCAAACAACGCTCTAAAACTACACACCAACAACTATAAGAGCAATTACCCTGATCATTTAATTGGTCATGAAACCTAATCACTATGTGTATTGCTTACTGTTATTATAGCTAAAAGTGCTGAAGATTTTTGAAATCATATTAGTTGTTCTTTTTGGACATCATTTACTCGCCATGTCAATCCAAACCCATATGCTGTTGATTTTTTGTTGAACTTTGTTATACAGCTCTAGGTCATACAACAAAGTCCCAGTCGCACAAAGAATCACCAGTGTTGGGGAAGCTACTCTGAAACTGTAGTTTGACAAGCTACAAGCTACTCGTAAGTTAAAGTAGTTAAACTACAGTCAAGCTACCCTTTTGGAAAAGTAGTTAGCTACACTACAAGTTACTATCAAAAAGTAGCTAGCTACATTGAAACTACTTTTGATTTTTTTGAACAACGTATATTATAAATAACCGAATAACTCCCGGTTTCACAGACAGGGCTTAAGCCTAGTCCTAGACTAAAATGTAAGTCTGAGCTGTTTCAACTGAAATACACTTGCACTGACTGATCTTAAAATATATCAGTGCCTTTGTTTTGTCTCAAGATGCACCCCAGTAATGTTTTTTTCTAAGAAAGTTTATAAAAATTACTCGAATGTCCTAATTGAACTATGGCCTAATCCTGGTTTAGTCTAAGCCCTGTCTGTGAAACCGGGCCTAAGTGTCTGAGGAATGGTTTAAGTAAAATATTTAGTGTTTAAAACAATGCAATACAATTATGATTTCAAAGAGTATTGTTTTATTACACACAACACTCAAATATCTCAGACTGTTACAAAAAGTGTAACCTTTACTTGTCGTTTCTTTGAGAGACATGAACTTGGACAAATAAGGCCATGGGTAATTAACGTTAGTTGTTTCTCCATCCTCCAAATCTGCCGCCACGTCTTGCTCCATCATGGATAATATGGGTGTGTCAACCCACTTCTGTACGTCAGTGAACCGTTAGCCGCAAGATGCGTGATTAAACAACAGGTGGCGGTAATGGCAAAAAATGAGTTTGTAATCTAACAAGAAGAATATCCTTGCATCGCGCTGATTCGCGCAGGCTCGACAAAACGCAATGTAGCTTTTGCTCGCGCTACACCGCTACTTGCTGCAAAAAGTAATTAGTTACTGGAAAAGCTACACTGTTTAAAAAGCAACTGAGCTACTGCCAAGCTACTGAAAAATGTAGTTAAGTTAGTAGCGTCGCTACTTGTAGTTAACTACTCCCCAACACTGAGAATCACAACAACAATTACTACAAACACAATGTTTGAAAAAACTCAGCAAAGATTAATGTTTACTACTGTATGACTCAAGATGACCAGCAATATAGTACAACAGACATAGAGACCACTTTTATTATAATTCTATGGTGTTTTTGTGTGTGTGTGTGTGTGTGTGTTTAATTTTTTTTGTGGTTCCCTGTAAAAAAAAAAAAAAAAAAAAAAATATATATATATATATATATATATATATATATAATATATTTCAAATTGTTATTTATATAATTTTCCTTACATTTATTTATTTATTATTTCATTCAAACTGTTCCTTTAAATGAAATGACTAAATTTACATAATTAGATTCCCTAAGGATATGTGTAAATGTGGGTTGGACATAACAGGAATATATTATTTTCTTAATTAACATTTGTTTTATTATCTAAACTTCCTTAATGCATTCATTAATTGTCATTCATTCATTATTAAAACATATGAGAATATATCACAAACTATTTGTGTCTTATACAATACTTCTGAATTAAACTCATCTTCAAGGATGTTAACATATTCCTGCTGATTTTTTTTTTTTTTGTGGGAAGGAAGTCAAACTTCGAGTCTGCTGCTATACTACACTGGTTTACTGGTTCATGCTCTAATTATTCTACACATGCACAAATACATGCTTCTCTGTTACCCACATCATCAGATATTCACCTTAGCCGGTCAGCTTTGCAGCATCACAGAGAGCCGCACACTCTTAACAAGAAGCTTCTGCCAAGGGCCTTTGGTTTAAATAAAGGGGTTTATTTTGGGAAGTGCCTCACAATACACTGTCCTACACAATCGCTAATGAGGCAGCTTCTCGCAATCAGCGGCACAAAAACATCCTCTGAGCCCATTTCGTCCTCGCTCTCTGGTGCCTTAAAAAAAGCCGGACGATGTTTCTTAACATGCATTCCTGTAGTTTCACCCACAAAGGAATGCCTGCGACTCTATTATCGTTATTCTGTGGTCGTTAGTAATTTGTCGATTATGTAATCCGATAACACTTGTTGCTCTCAGATTGTTTCGTCAAGCCCTTTTGGGCTTATTCAGCTCCGATACACCCCTGACATCCATTACATAATCCTTGCTTACAGTCGACGGCAGCTAATGGCCCATTTCGCGCCTATGTTATTCAGGACTCCATTTTTGGTTCTGCACATTAGATGCGAAGAACAATGTTGGGGTTTAGAGGGAATAAATAGCAAGGTACCAACCACTGAGCACAGAAACATCTTCTGCAAAACGTTAGATAACATGACAGAGTCAGCAAAGGCTCGGAAATGCTCCACATGTGCAGCTGCCAATGAGAAAACAGACAGAAAACACGGACAGACAGTGATCTTATGTTAACAGAAGTGGAAGATTAGAGGCCTCGAGTGTGCGCTGTAGTGAATTTATGGGTCAGGGGCGAGGAATGCGGAATGGAAAAAGGTGTTTGTTGTGGTTTCTGCCCTTTTTTCCAAGAAATTCTTCACAATCATCCTTGATTTGGCTCGGATGGAGACAACAAACGTGCAAACAATGAACTGGTAAACAACCGTTCGTAGCCATCAAAGGACCCGCCTGATTATCCCGGGTATCATTCCAGGGACAGTTGACGCAGAATGCATTTGTTTTGTGGCTGTGGAAGCATGCAGAATTCGTTGGAGTGCAACTTGAACTGCATTTTTGATGCATCCAGAAAAGATCAAATCGCGGAGGGGAGGATGGCTCTTCGCTGTGGTGTTCGTAAAAGGAAGTAAACAGACTCTTTGCAAGGTTTAACCAACTAGCCATGACAAAACCATTAGCGGTCCATTCTGCCAGTGTTTGCTTTTTAGTCACTGAAGGGATAAAGCATAGATCATTAGCAGGGGTCTTACGCTGGTGTCTACGTAAGTGGCGTGTATCTGTTTGTTTACAGAGCTGCAAACCACAACTAAATTCACTGTTAGTAAAACCACCTGTCTGGAGCGAGTCCATCAGGGTCTGACATTTGAAGCACCACAAAAACAGCAGGAATGGAGTCGCTGAGAGAAAAATGACTGTATGTTGTCTTAACAACAGCCAACATCTGCATTTAACCTTTCTAAAATATTGCCTTTCAGTTCCATTCTTTTCTAGGGGCAAAACGCACAGCAGACCGCAAGTCTGTCCGTTTTGGGGATCAATGATCGCTTGTTTCGCATATGCGGACGATCAAACGAAAGGACGAGTTCAGAAAGCGTCTCTCAGGGACTCTCACGCCGAAGTATGAAAGAGCATGGGGTGACTTTCATGTCAATGGAAAAACCTTTATTTCATTGAACGGACAAAGACAAAACAAAGCATCAAAATAAATGATTCTCCATGGTTCGATACAAGAGAGTCACAAAGGGAAGTAGAACTCTTCCAAGTCCAAGGGTCTGAGATGAGATTAAGTGCATGGCTGATTTTTGGAAAGATAATATAGAAAAGCAATATAAAGTTCAAGTGTAAAAAGGTTAAAGAAAGAGTTCATCCAAAAATGAAAATCACAGTTTTATTTACAAGATCCTTATCGTTACAAACTCGTTTGGTTCAGAAAACTTGGAATATAAACTGTGTAAGAAAATGTTCCCTTCTGTGTTCCAATGAAAAAGTTACATACACGTTTTGAGTAATGATGACAGAATCAAAATTTTTAGGCTCAACGCTGCAAAAAACAATGGGTAAAAAGCAATCTTATGCAGCGTGCACAGGTCTAAATGCTGTGAAATGACACTTTTCACATTTCATTTTAGCTGTGAAAGCCATAATATATATAGTTTACTATGCAGGGGCAATTTCTGCCCCTTTATCTTGAATTTATATTCATCTTGATGGCATTTTTGCCCTAAGATTTTCAACCCTGGTTTCTAATTTGCAGGTCTCAGTTTTACCTTGGAATACATGCTTAAAAGTGATCAAAATTGGGACTTCAGAGAATATTTTGCACTTCACCATCAGCAAATTCTATACAAACCTGGAACTGCTATCCTTCCTGATGTTGGGTGGTCCATTTCCAAAATAAGTCCATTGTGAGTAACCTGGGAATGGAGACAAAAGAACGTGAGCCAGAGACAATTACTCTCGCCAGGTTTTTACACTCCTTTTCTTGAAGCTATTAACTCACTGCCCTCTCAAAGACCACACAAATTTGCCATATTAACTTTGACTTTTCAACACTCAGATCTTTTATTTTACCAAAGAAAAACAAGGTTAACCGCTCAATGGTAATGGATTGTTACGGATGGACTGATGTACTGTTGATCATCATTTTGATTGCTCATACAAACATATGTTTCTCAACCTGGTGATACACCATAATTACATTAAACAATACGCCATAAATACATTTCTACTAATTTTAGTTTTGTTAGTTAGAAAAGGTGCAGCACTCACTCTTGAAAAGATCAAAACTTTATTGGTTAAAAATGACGTTTCGCCCATTATCAAGGCCTTCTTCAAACCTAATAATTTTAGTTGTAAAAGTTCACCTAAATATGAAAATTATGCTACTGTTCAAGCAATAAATGCTTTTATTCAGTAAGGATGCATTACATTGATCAAAAGTGACAGAAAAGACTCATGTTACAAAAGATTTTCAAATAAATGCTGTTGTTTTGAACTTTCTATTCATCAAATAATCCTGAAAAAAGTATTAAATATTAAGCAGTAAAACTGTTTTCAACATTGATAATAATCAGAAATGTTTCTTGAGCAGCGAATCAGTGTATTAGAATGATTTCTGAAGGATCATGTGACACTGAAGACTGCAGTAATGATGCTGAAAATACAGATTTGCATTACAAGAATAAATGACATTTTAAAATATAAAACAGCTATTTAAATATTAATAATATTTCACTATATTACTGCAATTCTAATTAAATAAATGCAGCCTTGGTGAACATATGAAACAAAAACACTGAAAATTGTTCTGACTACAAAATTTCCAACTTTCCATAAAAATTCTGTTAATTTTTGAAGATTTGTTTTTCCATATAAAGAATATAAATAATGTCTGGGGCTGCCAAGCTTCAAAAACGACCATAAAAATGGCACATACAACTCAAACAATATGCTCAAAGTATTTTTAAGCCATTCAGTAACTTTACTGGAAGTTATCATCAAAAATGTTATTTCCAGAAAATCTAAAATCACTGTCCTGTGAACGAACATCATCATCTGAAACTACTGCATGGCTTCAAAACACTTTGAATAAAGTACACAAGTCATATGGATAATGTTGTGTTGCTTTTTTATGTCAGTTTCCAGTTTGACAGTATCCATCCCGTTTCATTTTCATTATGAAAAACAGTTGCCAGGGTATTCTCAAATTTCGACGAAAAAAACAAACAAAGTCATACAGGTTTGGAACGACACAAAAATGAGCACATGATGACAGAAGTTTAATTTTTGACTGAACTATTCCTTTAATGCACTAAATTGTGTGTGGGTAAAGATGAAAGGAAATGTATATGGAAACAGATGATGTGCTGGAGTTGGCATCTTTTTCAGTTGTTTTGTTTGGTTCATGAGACTCCAATGCCACTCAAAGTCCGGCGTCGGTCCCACCAGAGTCCAGGGCTCTATGTAGTCTGTCAGAGTGCATTAGTGTCATTAGCGCTATAGGTTCTCATGTCACTGAGCTGAAGCCAGACAGTTATATAAGATGATGTCCAGACCACCAGACGTGGATGACACCCTTGTGCTCTCTCTCGCTCACTCTTTTCTGTTCTCCTCCCCAATGTTTCCCTCTGTGTACTTTTCTGACTCTTCTGGGGAAAGTTCCAGAATTTGTGAGATAGGAGCTCTGCACGATGTCATGCTTTATTTAGAGGCAGTTTGGATGCGTGGCGAGAATGCCGGCTCTCTTAGGGCCGTCTGAATGATGCGATCATGGGTAATGTGAGTGTTAAGGATGTGGCTTCTGATTAGAGAGCCATTCATCCAATCTCCTTCTCTCTCTTTTTTTTTTTACCCAACCTTGTTTTCTTCACTGCCTCTTGAGCCGGCTGTACTCTAAATGATTTTCTTTGTCCATTATGACTGTTTCTTATCAGATTGTACAATATGACAGCAATGAGATCCTGGGTTAAGTTCATGACAGATTGCAGGATGTCAGTGGTCATTCATGCTTGCTTTGATTTTATTTTTTGTGTTTTTCCTGGCTAAGACTTACATCTAAGATTGGGTGATTAGGTGTCTGAAAACACACACACACACGTTTGTTTCTGTGGGGACTTTCTATAGACTTCTATTACTTTTATACTGACCAAAAGATATTTTCTATCTTCTAACCCAACCCTAACCCTAAACCTACCCATTGTTACACTTCACTAAACATGTTTTCCTATTTAAATTTTTTTAATTAACCGCATGCCCCACAATGTCAAAAATGTCAGGGTTTACTATCCTTGTGGGGACATTTGGTCCCTGATTATAAATCGTGCCGTTTGGCTGATTTTTGGGACATTTGGTCCCCACAATGTAGCATAAACAAGTACACACACACACACACACTCTACACTCAATTATTTTATTTGTTCACTTGCATGAATTACAAGAGAATTGTAATTTTTTAATTTTGGTGAAAATCATGAAAAATTCCCACCTCAGTGTCATTTTTCTTTCTTTCTTTCTTTCTTTCTTTCTTTCTTTCTTTCTTTCTTTCTTTCTTTCTTTCTTTCTTTCTTTCTTTCATGCCTTTCAGAGATGAATATTTAATGTATTCTAAAAAAAATACAGTTCAATTATTTATTTACTTATTTACTTTGTTGCATAAATTGGCAAAATTAAAGCTTTTAATCAAAATGAAATAAAGTAAATGAAATAAAATAAAATAATTTTGAAAGACCGTTATAATGGGCAAACTTGTTTGGCGTTTTGGAAATAATGCCACAACTATGGGACAAGTGCAAAATGTGAAAAAAATAAACATTTTCACAAAGTAAAAACCCGTGATTATGTAATAACATTATGCACATTTTTATGTTGGATTTTTTCAGGTCAAGACTGAAAATCTAGAACAGTGGTAAAGTAGTAAATTCTAAATAAATGCTATTTGAAAAAAATAAATGATAGTAAAAAGTAAGTTTCAATGTGACCTTCATATAACAAACTGGAACAGCTGAAATCTAGTTCAGGTGAAGAAACATCAGCTGCTCTACTCACATTGTGTGTGTGTGTTTGTGTGTGTACATGCGTGTCCATTGGCTCCAATGTGGCCAAAACATTGCAGAAACTGACAGAAATCAGTCAAACGGCACAATTTATAATCGGCTGTTGGTGAGCATACTAAAACGATCCAAGACTTCCAATTTTGCTTGTGAAAACTAATCTCAAACTGAGTCTCAGATGACAAAAATCACTGTAAAAGTCCAACATGTGTGCATAATGCTTTAGTCAGTCTGATCGCATTCATCACAAAAGGCTCAATTCTGGGATCTGAGAAAGGCTTTGCTTATTTTTTTGTATCGCAAGCTGTAATATGGGAACGGTTAAATCAAGCTGGATCATTGGGCTCCTGGCCATGAAGCCATACATTCACAACTACCTCAGTCAGTGTGTGCATCATCCAACATATCCGCCGTCTGCCTTTGAAATGCAAATCGCTGAACGGAGGAAGGAAAGTGGAGTAGATGCACGGCAGCAGAGCTATTTTGTGGGGTGTTTGGATGATGCGCAGCAGGAAGAATCAACTGACAGACGGCTCTGTGTTACAACTGGAATGAAACGAAAATGCTAATAGAGGACAGAGCAGAGATAATGGGGGAAGCATAAAAGAAGGGAACAGGGTAATGATGATGTGTTTTCCAGGGAAAAGCTTAGTAATGGATCTGATGGAATGACTCTTTTTCAGGAGAGAATAGAGGGGGGTCTCCACAGTCCCCTACTGATGAAGGTGACCCTATGACCAGCGACAGAAACAAGCCAAACAGACTTTCAACAAGCTATAAGCTGCAGGAATCTCATACCTTTGAATGTGTGTGTTTTGCAGATGGGATGGCTGTTCTTATCCGATGAAAATGTAATGATCTAAAGATAAGCGTTAGAGAGTAACTATAAGAACTTTTCTGGATATAAGTGAGATGTTTTAGTTGCTTGTTGCTATTATAACTTGTTAGCTCCTGACAGATGACACTTGTCCTATAGTTTGTCTTGAATTCTTATTCTTTTTGTATATCCTTAAATAAATCTTAGGTGGTTTATGTGTTATTTTGACTGTAAAAAAAATGTGTTACTTGAAAAAAAAAAAAAAAAATGAAATAAATAATAAACAAAAAAACATAAAAACAAACATTTTATTTCAGCTAGGTGCCAAGGCAATTTCCAAGGCTAATGTTCGCTTAGTTTAACTTGATGTACTAAATTAACTAATGAAAAAAAAAAAAAATATATATATATATATATATATATATATATATATATATATAAAAATCCTTAAACTTATTTTATTTCAGCTAGTTGCCAAGGCAATTTCCAAGGCTAATGTTCGCTTAGTTTAACTTGATGTACTAAATTAACTAATGAAAAAAAAAAAAAATATATATATATATATATATATATATATATATATATATATATATATAAAAATCCTTAAACTTATTTTATTTTAGCTAGTTGCCAAGGAAATATTTATCATTTTCATTTAGTTTAACTTGATGAACTAAAATAACCAAAACTAAAACTGAAATACATAACTGAAACTACTATAATATAGAACTGAAAACTATTAATTAAACTGAAAATATAAAATATATATCCAAATAACTAAAAGAAGTGATTATACCAACTATATTATTATTAGTAGTAGCAGTAGTAGTAATAGACATGCACACAATGTCATAGTCAGTCAGATCCAGTCCATATCCAGACCAGATGGTGGACCTAGACCCAGGAACAACCAAAACAAAGCCCCTGAATATCAGTGAAGGCCACGACAATTAGACGAGCCCTCGGCACAGATCCTCAGAAAAGACCTTGACGGCTAGACAAGTTCTGGGCACAAATCCCACGTCATGAACCCGTCACGTCAGGGCCAGCCAGGAACACAACACTGTTTTTAATAAGATGCATGATCATAGTGCTTACAGCCTCTGATAAGCTAGCTGTTTTCTACTGGCTAAACAGCAACACTGCATTCTTATTTCAGCTTGCTGGATAAACTACATCTATCTCCCAATGCCAGCGTGACGTAGCTGGAGAATATCAGTCTACAACTCTGACTTGTGATGCAGCAGGAATCATGAATTACACCATGTTCATTTGCTTACGCCAGAAGAGAACTGGTTCCTCGACTGAGCTTTGTTTCTCCCAAGGTTTTTTTCTACATTTCTCTCAACTGATGGAGTTTGGGCTCCTTACAACTATCGTCTTTGGCTTGCTTAGTTTGGGTCTGAAAGACACTTAATATTCAGTAAGATCATCGATTTGATGGCACTGACACTGTCAGATGAGAACTAAACTTAAACTGATTTGCGCTGAATAATGACACTGTTGTCGTTTGTATTTGTTTCATAATTGATACATTTTTCAACATTTGAACTGAGCTGAATAAATACTGAATTTGAGCTGAAAATGACACCATGGTTGGAAAGTTTCCTTCTGATGCCATCTGCGCTCAGCGAGATTTCTTGCCCACATCCTCCCTTTGCAGGCTGAGTAACTTATGGCTTCTCCTTTATGAATTATTCGGTCAGAGTGACTTTGCCTAGGAATATGATGACCTGAGTGACGTCAGAAGCTCTGTGGATTGACATGTCAGAACGAATTGAGAGAGATCTGAGAGTTTCATGCGCTCAAACCCTTCAGAGTCATTAACTCTCTGAGAGCACACAGACAGATGAAGGAAGGAGCAGTTCAGAGGTGTTGATGGCTGATGGATAAGAATAGAGCGCTGCAGGCATGATGAACACTTGTAGGACAAAACCAGGAAACGAGTTCGCATTTTTGCACTTCCGCTTCCATCGTCCCGAAGTCAATGAGCTTTTTGGTTAATTGTCTGAAAGGAGGTCTATGGTAAAAGGGATAGTTCAACCAGAAATGAAAATTCTGTCATTAATTACTCACCCTCATGTCATTTCAAACATGTAAGATTTTTGTTCATCTTCAAAACACATATGAAGATATTTTTGATGAAATACAAGAGCTTTCTGACCCTGCATAGCGAGACTGACACGTTCAAGGCTCAGAAAGGTAGAAAGGACATCATTAAAATCAGAAAAAATATCTTAATTTGTGTTCCAAAGATGAACAAATGTGACTGAAACGACATGAGGGTGCGTAATTAATGACAGAATTTTCTTTTTTGGGTGAACTAACCCTTTAACATAAGCTCAAGATATTTACATGCTTTATTCTACATCATAAAATACATCAGTAATACTCCCTTGTGATTTTTTATATTGCCTTTACTTGTCTTGATAAAGGCAGTTACTAACAAGTCTTGAAATAGGACTACAGAGGTAGTTGGAAACATTAAATGTCATCATATCAACAGGTAAATTCATCTACCCACTAGTCTGCTTTTACAGCCACACTGTATTCATAATCAAACTTTTGCAAGCTGTTCTAACCCAAACGTTCATGGAAAATATTTTAAATAAAGACTGAAAGAGTTCTTGGAAGCTTAATGGTGGTAACACTGAAGTCATGTGACTGTGGTTTAGCTCGTTTTTGGCCAACAACTGTATTTAGGATTCAAATAATTTATAAAAATATTCATTTGTAAAGATTGTATGATGAACAAAACATGTAAAAGTCTAACGTGTGTTGGCCACAGTGCTTATTTTCTGTCATATGGAAAAGCCGGTGGAAAGACCCTTGTTATGGGAACCAGAGTGATGCGAACTTCTGGTTTAGCCCACAAAAATACATCAATGTGGCACTCTTTAGAGAACTCAGTATGTTCAAGAAATATTTTCTCAGAAAGAAACTTCCCTTTTTTAAAGATTAGTGGTGTTTGCATGTGCAAAGGGTTGCTTGGGCGTTCTAGATGGTTGCTAAGTGGTTCTTGTCAAAATAACACATCCGTACGTTCTGGTTTTGTCTAAAGACAAACCTGAAAGCTGATAATGTTTCCCTCCACAGAAGCTCTCGAAACATATTTACATCTGTAAAATAAAAACTAAAAAACTAACCAACTTCTAACAGCATTGGTTCGCTGGAAATCTCCATTGATGTCCTGGTATGTACATATGGCTGAAATGTTCTTGTGTATGTCATAATCAAACATGATTCAAATGGACAATGTTTATGTCAAAAATGGAGAATGACATGTAAGAGCCACAACAGTTTTTCAGCGAAGAATTACTTACTAAAGAAAATAACTTTGAAATAGAATCTATTGTAACAATATAAATATCACGTACTAGCATGATCCAAAGATGAAGAAGAGTAAAATGTTCCAAAACAAAGATCATTTTAACAAGCTTACCTTTAACAAGTCCAAATGTGTAACAGTTTGTACTCAAACACAAAGAACTGAACAAATTACGGAACTTAAATAAACACTAATAACGAACTCAAACACAAACAGCTGTGACGATTAAATGGATATCAAGAGGTGGCAAACCTAAAACAAAGACAACAGGAAATAGTCATAAGCAAACTAAAAGTCCATGATAATGAAAACTAAATTGACAGTTCGTAACAATAAACATTGCTGTTACTTTGTTACCTTGATGAATAAAAGTATTACAAAAATTTAAAACTAATTTTATTGCTTGGTCTTAGTTGAGAAGACATTGTATTAAGTCTGCACAAACATATATTAAAAACATTAAATGAATGGTTATTTTCGAATCCAGTCAACATTCAGAATGCTAAATGAACTAATAAACACAAACCCAGCCAACACTGGGATCATTCTGCACGTGTACGCGCCTGAGTGACTTCGCGGGAGAAACAGCGCCACCATCTTGTCAAGTTCACGCGTCCGGTAAGTTGCACTAAATACATGTTATTTTTTTAGACTAAAATTAACGAGAAAATCATGCAACATATTTGATTTTTTTGAGAGGATATTTAGAAATAGTTTTGAGTTGTATAACCGAAGAAAAGTGGATTTACGACAGTGTATGTTAAATTCAGGCGTGACGGCGTCTGGGAAGTCATTACACCGAATAAATATTTGTACTTTACGTTAGACTGAATTTATCAAAACGTTTAACAAGTGTAAATGTTTTATTTAAAACGTATATATATTATTTATACACAAACATACAACATATATAAAAGCATTGAGTAAGCGTTGTATGATATGTCTGAGGGACATTTAAGTGAAGGGAATGTGGTCTTTTACTTTGTTTAATCCATAAAACACTTAATATCAAAAGCTGTGTTACTATAGTGAATTTTAGCTAATTTTGGCATGTTTGATATTTTTGTGTTTCCGTGACGTGAAAAGATGTGAAGAAATCGCACGGTCTATCCATCTTTTATAAGCATTATGCTTAAAATTATTAATGTTAACCGAAATCTATGAAACGTGTAACTTAATGTAAACCACAGTAATGCGCTCATTTGAGGTTAACATGGGTGTGTTGAATGGGTTTTTACAGGTGTAAAGTTCTGCAATTGTCCCGTGAAGTAAAAAGACGACATTAAACGTGACTAATGCTGCGTTCCAGGCAGGTTTTTGAGCCCGTAAGTCACGACTTCAAACCAGGACTCACGACTTTGTAGCGTTCCAGGTACGTCACACCAAACTGCCTGAGCGCAAGGAATTGTGGTAGCTAGATGTAAACAAACCAGCATGGCGGACCGTATGGGACTTATGCTCATTTACAATATTACAAAATCGCCAAAGGTGCTTCCTTGCTTATTTGTGGGAAACGGAGGAGGAAAAACGGCGCATAAGGCAAGAGAAGCTGTTATACCTTTTATTTTACATTATTTGGAAATGCATCTGTAGGGGCTGCCATTATTGTGTCGCGGGCTTTGTGACGTCAGAGCGCGGAACTGGGAGTACATCGATCTAGTTCGAGTTCACGGGTGGGAAGTCACGGGTTTGACTGCCGTTTCAATGCACTTTCCCAGGTAGAAGGTTGGAAAAACACGGGTTACGGGCTGCCTGGAGCACAGCATAACAACAAGCTACGGTGAAATGTTTTCAAATGGGGGGGGGGGGGGGGTTAACGTTACATGGCGTTTCTGTTCTCGTGAATGGCGCTTCGGGATAGAAGTCCGTCGTGAATAGAATGAATATCATACCTTCATGCAAATCCTTCCCAGCTAACACACGCAGTACCAGTTATGTGATTTATCGGTACTGTACTTTTATTTGACGCGTTGCATGCTTGTAGTTTCTGCGCTTTAGTGAATATAGTGCGATAGAACAGTGCGTGCTACGAGCGCAATATAACATCTGGCAGGACAGGATAGTTCGCTTTTCTGAGATGAGAGATGTTTAATTTCATAAGTTATGAAAATAACGATAGAATAATGACAATAATCCTGTCAATATCTCATCTGATGATCTCATCTCAACGCAGATACTGAATTGGGACAGCGCGTTTTTCTCAGGCACTATTTACTTATTAAACTGCATCTGACAGAAGTCTCATCAGCTTTCATGCACGTCTTTTAAAATAAAAGTTTTTTGTAGTTGAAGTCGTTTCTTTGGCCACACACTCTGCGACCCACCAGTTGAGAAACACTGGTCTAGAGTAATTTTTTTCTAGTTGATTGAAGAAAATGTATTGTTACTTGACATAGTGTTTACAAGCTGATTTATTGTCATATTTCCGAGCTTGAAACACTGCAATTACAGTACATGAGACATGATTCATTTCAGTAAGTTGTACTGTTTCATGAAACACCTTCTGATGTCCATTACTGTTTATTCTGTGTTATAACTAGTAATAATGAGGAAGAGATCATCGTTCACATGCTGATTAAACTGAAGCAGCTACAGAGACCAGTCACACCACATTAAAGAGCAACACAATGTCGTAATTTGAAAAGCTGAGACTTTGTAAAAAAAAAAGTACAAATCTTATTGCAATTATTGGATGGCAGATGGGCTACAAATAATGTTTAGTGAAACAGACTAAACGAATACCGAGATCATTAAAATTGTCAACTCAGCCCTGGTTTTTGTGTGAACTATTCCTTCTGCTTAGAGCAACAGTACAACAGCAGGCTCGATTTATGGAGGATTTTTCCGTCACTCTGCATTCCTGTAATGAAAAATCTGTTATAACCACAGGCACACAATTACGCTTCTCTGAACTGTAAAGTGGCTTTAACCTCAAACAAACCTCAAAATCAGCAGCCTTTGTAGCGAGTGCTTATAAATTCGCGACTTAATCATAACTAAATATTAAATCTGACAGTGGCTTCCGTCTTCTCGGTGGACAGCACTAAATAATTAAATGAAACTGGCAGGCCCACAAAGTCATTTCAAGTTTTGTGAGACATGTGGACACCAAATCCGAAGCCCGAAGCCTGCGACCGTCTGTTAAACTCTCACTGCGTGGAGCAATAAAGGCCCATGTGCCAGCGAGCGCCTGGCACGGCGGCTCCATATGTGTGCCCTGTTGCCCCTGCCGTGTGGTTTCAAACCAGATCGCTGTGTCTGTGTGCTGTAAAAGGTCTGTTTATTTGTGTTTCTCTCACGTTTAATGGCTGCCTCCGAGGCCTTCTTTCATCCCAAGAGCTGGGTTCTCCTCCTCCCGCCGCTCTGCGCTTCAAGAGACGACGGTTGGACTGCTGTGGTGGCGTAGGAGTAATAAAAAAATAATAAGGCTCAAACGTTGATCGATGGCTTTAATTTAAACATCATATATGTGTTATTTTTGGTCCATCAGAATTTATTACGCTTGCACTTTCCGTTTTATGACAGTCAATGCGGCGCGTACGCGAGCTGACATGAAAGTTAAAGCAATCAGCTCCTGCCTATGGATCGAAGGAAGAAGGAGCTATTACACAGAGTCATTAAGTGTCACGTTGTCAAGCACTAGTGATATATGCTATACTGTTCGCATGCTGGAGTTATGGGATTCAGAGCATTAAGATGACTACTGCAGGCTGGGAATTACAAAGGGAATTTGTTTTGTAAGCTGATGTTAATTAGAGTGCTTGTACGGCAGGATTGTATTGAGATTCGCTAACATGCAGACTTAATTTAAAATAGAATTCATTATATCAAATAAATTTCCCATTTTTTATGTTTTCGCAAGAAGCTTGTTTCCGTAATGGGATAAAAAAAATAAAACATATAATTTGCCTTCCCTTTTCAGACTTTTAATCTTTCAATTCTGAATTTTAAATAAATAATAATAATAAATAAACTCAGCATTGTGAGATATAATTGCAAAATATATAAATAAAAAAGCGAGATGTTAACACAGAATTCTGAAAAATTGCTGAAAAAGTGCTTGTATGAAAGGGTTGTATGGATATTCACTTTATTTATTTATATATTTTATCTTTATTTTTTGCAATTCATTTGGCTGGAGTCACCTAACAAACAGACTTAATTTAAAATATGTTTAATTATAGGTTAAACTGTATTTTTCCAGGGTTATTATTTGTTTTGCTTTTAATATTCAAATCCAAAGATGAGTCCGCGGTGTCGACATCTGCATCTAGAACTAAGACGAAACTTTGCATGCCCTCTTCCCAAAACAATGCAACTGTAATGACAATCTAACACAGACGGGTCATGACTCAGAAATGCAAGGCAGTTCAAATTTAGATCAAATGTATGAGTTTAACGTGGACAGTGTGGTATGGAAAGTTTGCTTCAGAAGTGGGCATGCAGAAACAATTAGCTAAACCACTGGTCCACCTGCACCATCAATGGCAATGGATGAAATCAATCCTGGCAACTAGCACTGAAGGAAAACACTGCCAGGGGGTTACAAAGCAGTTTCTAAGGTGCTTGCTAGGGTGTTTCATGGCTAAATTACAAAAAAATATTTCTCAGTCTCAGTCTGCCATGTCATGCATTTTAGCAGTTGTCTATTTGATCATGAAAAGACCAAAGTGTTAATTTTTTTATGAAGCATTGAGACAGATATCAGTCCAATCACTCGAAACACTCAGGATGGGGTTTAACACGTATTCAAGACTTTGGTTGTTCAGGCAACATACAGTTCATAACCTTTACATCTCCCCAATGACATTACGTCAGCATTCTGAAGTTTGGGAGTTTTGCAGTCGACAGATGAGCGAGAAATCATACACGAGATAATACGGATGAAACGACAAGTGAAATTCAAAGACCAAACGCTGGATTCAAAGAATGTTTTCTGAAAAGTTTGACTGATCGAGATGATCAGTATATACTGTGTGTGAATAGTGTGGACAATAAATTGTTTGAGTATCAACTTCAATAATAAATATATGGGATTTTATTACGGTATTATCATCCACCATGCGGATATTGTACATCGGATTGCTTAGAATGTTAACAGTGCATCTTTCCCCAAAAATAAGCATGATTTGAGATATTTATATTTCACAATAACAATTCACAATAACATATTTTGCAATTGCCCAAGTAAAAAAAAAAGGAATATTCATTACATTAGCATGTATCACTAAAATTAACATTCTTGTGATTTATAATAAATACATAAATAATCAAACAAGCAAACAAATAAAACACAATTTTTAAATAAGGCTCTTATGTTCACCAAGGCTGCATTTATTTGATAAAATACTGTATACAGTAAAAAGTAAAATTATTAAATAATATTACAATTCAAAATAACTGTTTTCTATTGTGATATATTTTAAAATGTAATTTATTTCTGTGATCAAAGCTGAATTTTCAGCATCATTACTCCAGTCTTCAGTGTCACATGATCCTTCAGAAATCATTATATGCTGATTTGCTGCTTAAAAAACATTTCTGATTATTATAAATGTTGGACACAGTTGTGCTGCTGAATATTTTTTAGGGATCATTAATGAATGGAAAGTAATTTCTCCTTTGTTTAAGATAAAAGTATTAATTTCTGCACAGAATAGTACGGTAAACCCATCTGGGGTCAAAGCTGCTAGATGTGGTTTTAAGTAAACTGAATCTGAACTTGTTTGTTGCATATTTGCAAGTTCTAGAAACCAAAATGTACAGTTACACAACATGCAAACACGTGATTCTGCACACAATAAAGTATATAAAAACACCCTACACACAGATCAAACAATACCACTAAAAGTATTTCTCACAGACTCAACAATTCTCCACGGACTTCTGTGCACTGGACATTCGCTAATATATGAACTTGCCACGGTCAATTTACGTCATCGGGAAGCTCCGTGCCAAGACAGGAAAACAACTGCATTATTTCCCAAATAGCCTCTATGTGCTTTTCTCTCCATGAGTGCTTGAGCAGTGGGTTCACTGGAAAATACTCGACCCCGAAAAATTCCAGTTAATGCGCAACACCGCTTCCATCCCCGCAGCGGAGTGAGATCCCACAACATTCACTGCGCCGTTAATGCCTTTTCATTGTTTCGTCAATGATTTGTTTGCTTATTAGGTCATAAAATTATTACAGAGAAGTCTAATCACAGGTCACATGTGGATTATAGTGCCACGCTAAACTGTATTCAGCCAGGGCCTATTTAACTAAAGTCTTGAGACCATCAATTATTGGAATGAAAACCTAATACAGTCCAGATGTGTCTTGCTGGGTTTCAGAGAAGCTGTACTGAATACAGATTATTTCCTCCTTTCTAAGTATCAAACTGATCAGACTATTATGAGGTTTTGGTTAATTATGGTTAAACATGCAAAGCTTCCTCAAACAGGGTTGCATTCAAATCCAAATCAAACCCTGATATGGCTTAAAGTGGTTATGCATGATTTTTTTAATGCTGTTATTTCAGTCCATATTACATAAATCAATACTCTGGAACAATCTGACAGGTCTTAAGATCACAGATAGTATCTAGACTTGTGATACAGACATGATATTAAGGGATAAAAGGCCATTTCGAGAGACCTCGCATCCACTTTTTCACTTCGTGCAAATGTGTCACTAATGAATTCAATTAATCACATCTACAATAGTTTACAACCCTGATTGCACTGTAATCCAAGCTGGAATTTGATCCAAATGCTTGTCTAAACCAGCCTCATTATATTTCTTACAGATGGCCCACTTAAGCTCCTGTTACATCTAATTGCAACCGTATGAATTCAATGTGTCATGAATGCATCTGTTCAAAGCGCTCGAGATTTTGACCTGCCAGGTGTGTTTGAGGTTTGGGCACCGATGTACGAGTCCAGTTCAGGATTGGTATCGACATCGCGCATTCCTCTTTTTGCTTATGCATCCTGGTGGGGGGTGTTTTCCATTTTTGTTGATCAAAAGATAACGCGATGATGAGAACATCATGTTTTTGTGGCTTGAATGAAACAGGCTAAAACCTTTTCTCCATCTGTCCAAGTTTATTCCTTACTTTCATTTTTCTTTTCCATGCAAGCGTCAAATCGGCTTTCACTTTCTTTTGATATTAAGGCAGCTTATATGAAAGGATTAATCCACATGGTCCTGGGATATGGATATGATAAAAAATACATGAAGGCAGCTTGTCAGCATTGTATGTGGTCATAATGAACAGAGATTCTGAAGAAAGAGGTGCTGGGACTATAAATTCAGCTCTTTTCGTGTTAAAAAGCGGCATGTGTTGGGCAACAACATTTTGATTTTATCTGGGTGCCAAACAACAAAACCAAAGCACAACCATTTGGTCTCTCTATTTTGATACGTATGATCCTTAGAGTCTCCTGGAGGTTAAATTAGAAGCAGACACCTCCGGCGAAGTTCATTTGTCCGTCTGTGTGCGGCGCATGGCTTTGATTGCATCTCTTGGCTCTCTAATGACGATGGCTTATCTCCGGGCTGAACGTCTGACAAACACTGCTACGCTCAGGTCACAAGGAAGTGTTCACCGCACTCCTCTGGATGAAAGCGAATGGGAAATTTTCCAGGCCTGCAAGCTCATACGTCTCCACGTTTGATTTTAGCTCATTTCCTCTGCTTTGACGGCACATGCGCTGGATGTTAGCCTCATCAAGGAGCTTGTGTGGTGGTAAGAAGATATACATATAAAAAGGTGAACTAGGGTGATGTGTTTACTGCAGGGGTTGATGAATGCAAACATGTGGGGAGTCTGACATTCAAAATATCTGACTGAAAAAATTCATAAAAATCTGTTTTCGGGTCAATGACATGAGCTCATTTATAGCGTCATCTATTAATTTGATTTATTATTAATAACACTATTAGTAATATTATATAATATGGTTGGTTATTATTACATTTCTTTGGTTTTGTCCAGCTGTTATTTAATTAGTTTGCTTTACTGTTGACTCCTCTTTGTCTGTGAATGGTGCTATATAAATACATTTTACTTACTATATTATTCATTTATATTTTATTCTATTTATTTTTTTTATTTATTTGTGGGATATAAAGTCAAAAACGTCCGAACTGTCCTAATATTCTACAAATAAAAGTCTCAGTAAATGCACTGTTGTTGTCATCAAGTAAAACTCTTACATCATTTTCTGCAGTTGAAATAAAGCTGACATAAAATAGAAATATTACATTAAAAACTAAAGAAATAAAACATAGGAATTTTGCCTTGTTAGTTAAAAAAAAATATTGAAGTAATAACACTATTCAAACTGATATAAAGCTGAAATAAAAAAATAACATATAGGAATAATACTTCTAATATGCAGAAATTCTTTTGTTTTTATGTCATTTAAAAAACTGAAAAAGTGTATGATATTCATATTATAAATAGCACTGATAATTGTACAAAATGTATAATTTCCATATTTGTTTGATTAAAATGTTAAAATGTATATGTAAGATGTAAAGAAAGCAAACTAATAAAACCAATAAATCAAACCTTTTGTTGACAAGAACAACATTTTTATTTATTTAATTAATTTATTTATTTGTAATGTATGGAACCAACGTCTGGCACATTTAAATCCTTTTTATCATCTTTGTCACTGACCCATGAAAGCAATAAAGACAACTATTTTAATTTGCTGTTAAACACAAAATTGTAAATCTGATGGATACATTTATGTATTTCACTTCTCCATGACTTATGAGCAAAACATTAAGAAATAGAGAGCATATGTTTGTTTGGTGTCATTATTTATGTCAGCAATGGCCCAGAATAATAAAAAGCCAAGCATAGACATACTGAGAAAAAAAAGCTCTTCCAATGAAGCATCTGAATTTGTCAAACCTATTTGTCCAGTGAAAAATCCAAGTGGAAGTGTTTTTTTTTGTTTTGTTTTTTTTATTCAAAGCAAGTGTGATTGATACATGCTCCTAAAAAACATAAAATATATTAAAATTATCCTAGGTCTTTCAACTATAAAGCTTGAGTTTGTATTAAAATGGCCATGGCTGAGTTTTCTGGACAGACAAACACTGTTTCCCAAGACGGTAACTGATACTTCCTATTACATCTCCAAAGGCCTACAGGCAACGAACAGCTAGCTAGAGTAAAGCCCCAGAGACGCTCCTGAGGTTAGGCCATACTGTTGAAACATCCAATTTACCGCACACATTTCTTGGGCCTTCCGTTTTAAACCCAACGACATTACAAACAGCCCAGAGACGGCTGTGTTGACCTTAGCTGGGCTCAGATGGGAGTGAGGAACGATCGGGAACTCCAGCGTCAGCCCTGATCAAGTGTTTCGCAGCTTCTCACCGCTCACTACCAAAGGAGGAACCGGGAATGATTCTGTCTGAGCCAGCAACTGAATGTGTGTCTTGGCACGAGGCTCGTACTTTACAGACGACTGGAAGACAGCTGTCTGCGGAGGCATCGGCGTAACAGAAGCACGCTGAGGGACACGGGTTAAGGTGTGTTGAATAAGGAAGCTCTGCTTTTGATTAATGACTGTCAAAACATCATTTGATATCGTTGCATACTTCAAGACAGTTCGAGACCGATCCGGACGATGGAAAGGAAACCCCTCTAGCTTTGGGGGATCGGTTGGGCACATGTGTAATTTGACGATGCACTTGTCAGCAAGGCATGAGTGAGCAGATACATCCAACTTTACAGGTATTAAAAGAATTCAAGGTCTCTCATCATCAGCCAATTCCAGAAAGGCTTCTAAACTCATGAGGGGATCCATCATATACTGATGAGATATGTGATGAAAGAACCCACATATGCACTTCTATAGATGTTTCAGGTAGCCTTGAGCCAATCTGGCTCCAACATAAAGTGGAATTTGACAATAAAAATGCTGCTAAATCAGCACTGAGAAAAGCGTTGAGATATACATCATACTTATGCCCGATGACTCTCAACGTTTGGGGTATAGAATGACCATAAAGGCTACACAGTAACAAAAGCCGATGAGGCAAGTACATTTCGAAAGTAGAAAAGGTACAAAACAAATGTTGCTCAGGGGAAAGGGAGGGAAAGCCCTCCGTCAAGCTGAACTTCCTCAAGTCAGCGTGCCCAAGAAAACAAAAATGGCTGAATGTGTCCAAGAGGCCATAGCAGAGACAGGATCTACCTAATGTTTACACAGGTGGGCTTCTATTCAGCCATGTGGTTGGCAAAGAGAAAGGCAGACTGGGATAGGAAAGTGTGATAAAATTCAAACTGAGATAGACAGGGAGATACTGAGGAAGGGAAGAAAGTGGTGATGTAACAAAAACCATTATGAGGAAGAGTTACTGATTCATTGACAAAGAAGAATTGAGAATTGGTTGGCCCATGAAAGTGGATTCGGAAGGCCAAGCGGTAACAAATAATATGTGGTTTTACCCTTTTCTATGCTTTAAAAAATAATATTTACAAAAAAGTTAAAACTATACACTAGGGTCAGCAACCTTAAGCATTCAAAGGGAACAACAAACATGACAACACAAAAAGTATAAAGTGTTAAAAATATCAACAAACAAACTGATGCTCCAGAATGCATTAGAGCTGGGGGTAAAAACATTTGAACAGGATGAAGATGTGTACATTTTTATTTTGTTTAACTGTCAATTTTCATTTAGTACTGCCCTTCAGAAGCAACAAAAGATACTTACATGTTTCCCACAATAAAAATACAATTTAAGTTACAGTCACTGCTGGAAAGAGTTAAAATATGCAAAAGATGCTGGAAAACCAGAGAATTTGCGGGAACTGGAGGATTTTTCTGAAGAACAGTGGGCAGCTTAACTGTTCAAGATTCATGAACATTTTTATTCACATTCTACTATTTCCTCTTGTAGACTATGTGTAAACGTCTTTTATGCTGTTATGTTAAATATCTTATTCGCGACAGTAGTAAATAAACTAAATTGTATAATAAACATTAATAAATTATGTGTGTTTGTATGTATGTACACAAAGTTCTGTCATGAAACTCTAGATAGTTTCTAACTCAATCTGATATAATTACATCATTCACATGGCGCAGCTGACTGGTTTCTTTTCATATCAGCAGCTAATGAGCTTACTGCTCAACATTGGAATACTCGGCTAGTGCTTCAAAAATCCTCTACCTCCCCAGCTCCACCTGTATAGATCTGCTACAGGCTGATTCATGTATGCAGCATATGGGGGTTATTTGATATATGTTATATGTGCAGCAAAAGTTTTTCTTATTATTCACTGCATAATTCTATAATAATTAAATCTGAAAGACAAATCATAATTATGGTGTTGTAGATTAAATAAGACATGACCAAAGACAAACAATGTTAAACAATTTTAAAAGCTTAGTAGTATTATTAAGTATTTATTTACTGCAAAAGATCTTGCCAGCTTGTGGTCACCCTACTTTTTTATTTGAAGGGAGCTCTTACATTTTAGTAATAACCCTTTTTGTGTTCCACTGAATAAAATGATTGCAATTGGCATGAGGGTGTATACATCAGGAACAAATTCAGTTTAGGACCTGTAGAAACAGACACTAGATTTAGACACAGGAGTGTGATTTCTGCTGACACTTGTTAACCAATAATAATAATAATTCAACTTAATTTTCATAGATATGATAGAATTATATAATTATCATAGCCATACACTTGGCAAATTGGTCTGTTTCTGTTCCTACATGTGTTTGTGTGGAGAAAGTGAATAGCTCTCTTCAGCAGTAAGCGACTATCTGTGAAGCCCTGATTTACTTCAAATAAAGTTCCTTTGAAATCTCCAATTACATGCTGAGATTGTCTTCTCTGCACCCATGACAGAGACTTTGCCAAGTAGGACATATCTTTTGTTAATCCTGGAACAATGTAACTGTCAAACACAGTTCTAACGTATCCCTAACCCCGATCCTATCCATTAACTGACCCTAAAACCAAACTGATTTGATTGGTTGACAGAGATGTGGTTCAAAGACCAATAAGGATGCTGCTCTAGAAACCTACTTTGCCCTACTTGGCAAAATCCCGATAAGCGTTCCACATCACTCATGACAATCTCAGAACTAAAGGCCGATGGTGGCTCAGCCCCTTATTTATACACGGGCCACACTGAAATGTCTAAAATATAAAGGACATGGCCCAAAACAGTGTTTAGTATTTCTTTTTTTCTTTTCTTTTTTTGTTAACAACTGTTTATTGAGTTTTATTTTGTGGAACAGTAGTACAAAACAAAAATCAGCTGTACAAATTTAAAACCCACCCCAACCCATCCCACCCCTTGGTAGACTTAAAAAAATAATAATAATAATAAAAATAAAAATAATAATAAACTCATTAATTAATATTAATAAATGAACAAATAACAATCAAATATTTTTTTACAAAGATTTTAGAAAAGAAGACACAACATTAAAAGCTGAATGCCATGAATTTAGAGTTTTCACATTAGATCCATGTATACGAGAAGTAGAGAGTTCCATCGAGATAATGTCCAACAAATACACAGTCCAGGTTCGTCTGTCCATTGTGTGAGGAGGATTCCAACGGTTGACCAGCAATTGTTTTGCAGCTGTGAGAGCAGCTAACAGTAAAGATCTTTGTTGGACGGACAAGGTGAAGTCCCAAAAGTTATTCATGAAAAAATGGCACGGAGTCAAACATATCTCAGTACCCAACAAATAATGGGGAAGTCGTGGCCTAATGGTTAGAGATTCGGACTCGTAATCCAAAGGTTGCGGGTTCGAGTCTTGGGCCGGCAGGGATTGTAGGTGGGGGGAGTGAATGTCCAGCACTCTCTCCACCCTCTGCTACCAGCTGCTCAACTAATACCCAACTGCTCACCGGGCACCGCAGCATAAATGGCTGCCCACTGCTCTGGGTGTGTGTTCACGGTGTGTGTGTGTGCACTTTGGATGGAATAAATGCAGTGCACGAATTCCGAGTATGGGTCACCCCATACGCCTGTCGGACCGATCTAATGCGCAAATACATAAAAAAGGAGGTGCCTGCCAGATTATATTGAGTTTTAAGATTCTGGAAGGATTTTAAACCACTATCAATATCATAGATATCTCCCAGATTGTTGACAATGAAATGGAGTACTGCCTGACAAAAGGTTATTATTGTGGAAAATAGGCCTATGCCATTTTGTAACTAGTTGTGAACGTCTTTCAACATCCCTCCATGTGGAGAGGAGATGGCTTACAATGGGACTAAACCAAGGTTTACACTGCCTAAGTAGAACTCCAGAAAAAACAAGATGCTTCAATTTATACGGATAAACGATAGATTCCTCAATTGCTCTCCAAGACACAGAAGCGTCAGGATCAAACTAAACTACTAAAGGGCGGAAAAGACTTGAGCTGAAGCTGGAGTCAAGTCCAAGACCAGGACTAGTCGAGACCGAGTGAAGACCGAGTCCAAAGAGGCTCAAGTCCAAGTCAAGTCCAAGTCAAAACATTTTGAGTCCAAGTCAAGACCGAGTCCAAATGAGAGAAAAAAAGGATCCTCTTCAAGACCACATACTCAATTATTGGTAATGTATGTGATGCGAGAGACAGCATATCTTCTATTCTAAGAAAATAATTTTGCATTATTATTTGTAATGATCAAAAAGCACGTGCAAAGTAACAACTCTGTAGGTCACGTCGGTAGCGATCTTTTCAAAAAGCCCATAGGGTCGTCCTTTTCGGAACCTTCAGGCAATCCGACCAGACGCAGATTGCTGCGCCTATTGCGATCCTGCAAGTCCACAACCTGTTGCTCGAGCACGGCTACTCGTCTATCGTGATCTACAACAGCTTTCTTTTGCTCTCTCATCTCCCCTGTAAGAAGATCCAGTTTAGAGCATAGCGACTGAACAACTGACATGTGAGAAGCGAATTCGTTCCGCATCGCCGTCAACTCGGTTCTTAGAATGTCCTCAAAGTGTGTAACAGTGTTCGCCATCTTGTCCACCATATCTCTTGAGTTCGGTGACTTGGATTTCTTCTTAATCAGAGAAGTCGACGGAGACAACTCCTGATGTTTACGACTACATGCCATCAGGTAAAGCACAACCAATGAATAAAACTTAAAACAAAATGAAAAAATCAGCAAAAAGAGGCCAAACGTACGGAGCTCTACTCAAGTGAGACTAGGTTCATGAGCACGTCACGTGACTTCTGTTTGGTATTTCTTAATATAAACCTTGACTCCAAACCCAAGTATTTAATATGAGCTTTGGTATGTGTTGACTTCTAACTTTACACTTTTGTTGTAGTTTAAACAACAAGGCTGCCTAGTGTAATTCAGCAAAATATTAGTATTAAAAAAAGTTATAGGACAGAGAATTCTGTTCTTATTTAATGGAGAGAAGCCGTTGTGCCTCATTTAGAAGGAAACAATATTATTTATGCCGACATACCAAGACAGTACAAAGTTAAATATGGCGTACTTCATAACTTGACCCAAGAGCAAAGACAGGGCTTTGGCGCACAAAAGAGAGCATAATAAACAGAGCAAGCAGAAAAGCAGAGTTTATGATGTTGGAAGGGAGAATTAAGACTTCAGGGATGTAATTTTCTGATAGCCTTGCAACTGACGCTTAAGACTGTCATAACTGTATCATAAAGTTTTTCAAACCTGTACTTAGGACATTTGTTATGCGGCAAGAACCATATAGGTGGGCTTTTTTTGAGCCAGTAATCAACAATCTAAAACACCTAGCAAAACCTTAGCAACCACCCAGAACACATCAACATTATAAAAACCATTCTGTCGTACACAAGTTCACGTTGAGAGTGGTGTTCCAGCAGATGACGTAGGATGTAGGCATAGCATAAGCTCTGGAGAGAGAAAACCCTGCTAGTCTCGCAAGAACCAAGTTTTGTTTACATCAAAGTAAAAACAGTCTCCTCTTGGCTTTATCGAAATCCTCCAGCATCTTTCTTTACAAATCCTTATTTTGTACTTCTAATTTGTGACCGGTGTTTTGTTTTTCTCTCTCCTCTGTGCATCCTCGTTCAAAGTTTTAAATATTGATATTTTAATTACACAAATGCATCGCTTTGCTTCAGAAGGCCTTTATTAACCCCTCAGAGCCATGTGGGGCACTTATTATGATGGATGGATGCACTTTTTTGGACTTCAAAATCTTGACCACAATTCACTGGCATTATAGAGTTTGGAAGGACATTTTTGATATCACTCAGACTGTATTTGTCTTAAAGAAGAAAGTCATATGCACCTAAGATGGCTTAAGGGTGAGTAAATCATGGGGTAATTTTCATTTTTGGGTAAACTCTCTCTTTAAGAAAACTCTGCAGTCATCCACAATACTCTTGCAACTTATACTAGGAACAAAACAAAAAGAGTGAAATGAAACAAAACCTAAAACAAAACAAAACAAAAAATAAAATAAATTTGTAATAATAATAATAACAACATCAAATCAAATCAATTTAGGACATTGCAACCACCCACAACACTCTAGCACCTTGTACAGACAAGCACAACAGCAAAAATAAATAAATACATAAATAAATAAATAAAGCGAGTGAACTGAAACCTAAAATTAACATAAAACAAAACACAAACAAAAATACCATTCAGAACAATTTAGCAACTGCAAAGCCATGTTCGGCAACCACTCTGAACACTCTAGAAACAAAATAAGACCAAAAGTGAAGAGAAACAAAACTTTTTTATTTTGTTCTAATTATTGATTATTTTTTGTTTAAATCGCTCAAAATTTTACAACAGTAGCCAGGTGGTGAAGACAAGAAAAAATAAACTAAATAACAATGTCACTTGCAATCGCCGCTTGCACTTTCCACTACCTACGACGTCACTTGCATTCGACATGAATCATGTGCGTTGCCAATGGAGACAAGACGCTGTGGTGGTTAAACGATTAAAACTAATTTAGTACAATAACGAACACGGTCCTGCAAGTTATCTGCAGGAGAAAAAGACAACACCTGCAAATCCGTGTCTACAGAACAGCAGAATATGAACACAATGCCCAAAGTTTCTCGTTAAGCGTTTTCCTCCCACAGAAAACCATAAACACTTAATATGGCTTAATGTTAAGATAGTGCTATTAAAATATCAAATTCAATATACAGTTTATTAATATAATGAATATGTATATAGTATTTTCCTCCCATACCACAAAACATGGGATAATGTGGCATAATGGACTAAGATGATAAAGAGCAAACTCAATATGCTCCTCATCATTATTAAAATATACATAACTAATGTACAGGCAGGTGAGCCCAGAATAAACGCAACACACAAAGTTTCACGTTAAGCATTTAACCATTAACACCTCCAGCAACCCCTCTCTCCTCCACACCTGCACTTCAGATCAGCGAAGACGATGTGTGCCAGGTCTTCTGGAAGCAGAAAAGGAAAAAAGCACCAGGCGTACATTGTGTTGCACCAGTCTGTCTGAAATCCTGTGCTGACCAGCTGACCCCCATCTTCACACAGATCTTCAACATATCACTGGAACTGTGCGAACTCCCTTCATGCTTTAAACGCTCCACCATCATCCCCATCCCAAAGAAATCCAAAATTACAGGACTAAATGACTACAGGCCTGTGGCTCTAACGTCTATGGTCATGAAGTCTTTTGAAAAACTAGTGCTGGCCCACCTGAAGGACATTACTGGACCCTTGCTGGAGCCTCTTCAGTTTGCCTACAGAGGAAACAGGTCTGTGGACGATGCAGTCAACATGGGACTGTATTATGTTCTGCAACATCTAGATAGACCAGGGACTTATGTGACGATCCTGTTTGTGGACTTCAGCTCGGCCTTTAACACGATCATTCCAAACCTCCTCCTACCCAAACTAACTCAGCTCTCCGTACCCACCTCCGTCTGTCAGTGGATCACAAGCTTCTTGGCAGACAGGCAGCAGCTAGCAAGGCTGGGAAAATTCTCATCCAACACCTGTACGATCAGGACTGGAGCTTCTCAGGGCTGTGTTCTCTCCCCACTGCTCTTCTCTCTCTACACCAACGACTGCACATCTAAAGCACGCACGTATTGGCCTCATTCAGGACGGTGACGAGTCTGCTTACAGACAGGAGTTTAAGGAGCTGTCTGTCTGGTGCAGTTTTAACAACGTGGAGCTCAACACGCTCAAAAGTGGAGATTACAGTAGACTTCAGGAGAAACTCCCCTGCTCTCCCCCACTCACCATCATGAACAGCACTGTAGGACAGTGGAGTCAGTCAGGTTCCTGGGCACCACAATCTCTCAGGACCTGAAGTGGGACATTCACATAGACTCCATTGTTAAAAAGGCCCAGCAGAGGTTGTACTTCCTCCGCCAGCTGAGAAAGTTCAACCTGCCACAGGAGCTGCTGAAACAGTTCTGCTCTGCCATCATTGAATCCGTCCTCTGCACTTCAATGACTGTCTGGTTCAGCTCAGCTACCAAATCTGACCTCAGAAGACTACAGAGGGTAATCCGGACTGCTAAGTGAATCATTGGTACAACCCTCCCCACTCTCCAAGAACTGTACTTATCCAGAGTGAGCAAAAGGGCTCGCAAAATCACTCTGGACCCCTCACATCCAGCACACTCCCTCTTTTAACTGTTGCTGTCTGGTCGACGCTACAGAGCTCTGAGCACCAGAACGGCCAGGCACAGGAACAGTTTCTTCCCTCAGGCAATCCATCTCATGAACATTTGACAATAATTGTGGAGCACACACTATTTATACACTTATACACTTATTTATCTAACACACATACTTAGTCTACATTTAAAATTGCACATAAAATATCTGAACATACAACTGTGTATTGTTATATACCTGTACATACAATTGTCAATTTGTATATTGTTATTCCTTATTTAATTGTTCTATTTTTTTTATTCTTCTTTTTATTATCTGTGTTTTTTGTTCTGTCACTGTCATTCTGTTGCACTGTGGAAGCTTCTGTCACAAAAACAAATTCCTCGTATGTGTAAACATACCTGGCAATAAAGCTCATTCTGATTCTGATAATTTGATTTGATATTGTTGCGCTTATGTGCTAACAAAGAGCTAAGGACTTCCTCAGATATCTTTTCAATGCTAAAGAGGAATTTCAAGCTGAAGCCACTGCTATCTTCAGCTCAAAGTGTCATAGCTCTGACTTCAGGCAATCCGTGTCCTGTCACTATTTGGATACATGTGTGAAAGGCTTTTCGTCTGAAAGAACAAATCATCAACAATAACTAAAATCTCATTAACATGAGAAATCAGACTGGAGATTGAAAAACAGCTTTCAGGCAAACAGAACTGGTTTTCAGGCCAGATGGTAAGTCGACACTGTCTGTGTTTACATGGTGTACAGTAATTTGACTGTTGACCTGATTTTTTAAAATAATACATCATTGTGAATTTCTTTTTTTTTATTGCAAGGGTTGCTTATGCAGTAAAACTATCCACATTACCATTTACTGTACTTCGTGCATTATATCATGTTGTATCATGACTGTGGAGTTCCCCATCCACACTTAACATCACATTTTCTGTTATGCACACTGGAATTGCCTGCTGTACAAATAAGATAATTATGTCTTCCAAATATGACTGAACTGTCAGATCCAGTGGCATGATGCACCACAATTTCAGTTTCTATCCACCTATTTTTATGCACATTTTGGAATATCAGAATATTTTTGGAAAACCGCTGGATGGAAACACCAAGATGCGCATAAATTCTAAAATTGTGCATAAAAAAAACGTATGTGCACATTTGAGTAGGATAAATAAACCTTTTATCCGATAAGAAAAAATGTGCATAAACTACGATGGAAACACATTAACAAAATTCCTCCATGCGCATCGAAAAAGTCATGTGACTTTGCGATATGAGACGGGATAACTTGATTAGCAGCGGACCGATCTTGTTCACAGCATCTATATGTTGTTTTTGTCATTCTGAAATGCATGAGCAAAGTCTGTCAAAGTATTTCTGTATAATTGGCTTACACGACTGCTTTCCCAAATAGCTGGCATCCACCTCCGAAAGCAATGACTGCATTTATTGTGTTTCGTCTGCTCGCTATGAGGCGCAAGTAATTTATCATATATGAAAATGATTATATTCAGTGGCTTCTCCTAGTTTTCTTAGTGATATTTTGTGCCAGTTTACTAGGGAGTGACGATTTTGTTCTCTTTGACTTGTCGGATGGAAACGGTGCAAATGTTATATGCGATATTCCAGTTTGGCACATAAGTTTAATTCAAATCTTTGGATGGAAACATAGCTAATCTGGTCTGATCCCTTTCTCCCTTGCTTTCCTTTATTTTCCGGTTTGCTCTCTAATCTAGTAAAGGTAGAAATCAATAAACAATAAAAAGTTAAAAAGTCAATGATTTCATTATGCTAAACACAATCTTAAATGGGTTAAAGCACCAAACACTTGTATTTCACACAATTTTAAATGCTCCAACAGTCTTATTTGGACTATGCTGACAGATGATTGCTGTTCATGCAAACACAGCCTCTGTTGTTCGTTAATGCAGGGTAAATGTTGCATATTTCATATGATAAATTAACCTTGACAGCCCCAACATGTTATTCCATCGCTACAGGGAATTACACATGCTAATAAAGCACAGAAAGTTCTGACAAAATTGAACAAAATATTCCATTCCTTTCAAAGGTGAACTTGAAGCTATTCTTAAGGGAACAGAAGTGTAATGAACCATATAATTCTGTAAGTAATTGCTACACAACATGTTTCTGAATCTTTGAAAAGGAAGCATGTGGTATCATCTGACTAGTAGGCCACAGTACGGCCAGTCCTCTCAGACAACTCTCAGATGTTTTTCCCCTCACAATTACTCTTTTATTAACATGTAAACCGCCTCTTTCTGTAGAAATGGGACAATGTTGCATTTCAAACTACATTGTGTGACAAGCCACAGCATGCTGCTTCAAACAAAGAACAGACTAAAGCAATTGAAAATATAATATTCAAACAAAATTACTTCACTCGCGATGTAATCGTTCGAGACATATTGTGTAACAGCCTAGACAAGAAGTCTTGCCACCTGCTCACTGAGGACACCTAAGGCTTGTGATATCGATACCTCTGTGAACAAATTCATATGTAACACTTGATGTTTGATGTTTTGATTTTGATGTCAGGTTTCATTTCTCTTCTTTTGCACAGATGACAGTTTGGATTGGGTCACACTGTGGCTAAATATCAGATCATGATATAAGATATTAAGGGGTCAGATTGTACATTTTGTTGTTATATAATTATTTTCCCTGAGGTCTACTTAGAAATGTTAGTAATGTTTTTTGGGGGTTTTTTTCTGTACCAAACACAATCGTACTGTATTTCATTTTGAGATTTGAAACCTGACTTCTGAACTTTTTAGAAAGGTCCTAACATTAAATGTTTCCACAGAATGGAAGATGCTACACCGGTTTGGTAGCCTCTTGTAAGTTCTGGCATTTAGGAATAATAGCATTTATATCCTGCTTTCCTCTCATTACCTGACCCCCAAAAAGATGTCATATATATATATATATATGTGTGTGTGTGTGTGTATGATCGTATGTTGATTCATGGGATTCATTTGTCTTACAAAGTTCAGAACGGGTCGTATTTTCAACTTGGATTCAAAAAATGCTTTTTTTGGATTGGAAAGGATGTTTTGAGGTCTGAAAGTTACAAAATGTTTACAACCTACATCATATCTCAAAAGTCCAAGATGTCACGAAAAGGCTACTTGAAGCTTTCTATATGCCATTTTGAACAACTGGTTTGTCAGCAACAAGTCAAACACTGATGAAAATCTCATTAAATCCATAACTCGCTGACACACAGTTGCGCTCACATACATTCTGCGCTGTATTCTGGCAAAGGCGGGTAGGTCTGTTTGAGAATGCAAATGCACAGTAAGCTGTGGAGGTGAGCTCAGGACAGGAGACTGACCCAGATACAAGGGAAACTCTGAGGCAGATCTTTCTGGGAGGCACTCCTGGAGTTTCACCGACTGGCCACAGCTCAATGAATGTGCAGTACACTGAAAAAACAGATGACGGCCTACAAGAGGTGTAATGTAGGGCTGCCAATCAACTACGCTCGTAATTAATAAAAACAAAAAAAAATAGAACACTACTTTTAAAAAATTTGGAAACAGTCCACATTTTTTATGGAAACTGTTACTTTTACCCAGCATTAAATTGATGAAAAGTGATATTATAGACATTTAGAATGTTATAAATGGGTTTCGAATAAACACTATTCTTTGGAACATTCTATTTTTCAAAGAATCCTGAAGATAAAAATAAAAAAATAGAATTTCCGCGAAAATAGAAAGCAGCATGACTATTTTCAACATTGATAATAAGAAATGTTTCTTGAGCATCAAAACAGGATATTAAAATGATTTTTGAAGGATCATGTGACACTGAGGACTGGAGTAATGATGCTAAAAATTCAGCTTTGCGTCACAGGAATAAATTACATTTTAAAATACATTAAAATTGAAATCAGTTCATTTAAATGTTACCAATATTTCACAATATTACTGATTTTGCTATGTTTTTTAATCAAATAAATGCAGCCTTGGGAAACATAAGAGAGAAGTCTATCATTGGCCTACAATCCACAGCAATTCATTGTTTGTCAGTCCGAGTATTGTTCACACAGTTAAAAAATAAATAAATAAATATATATATATATATATATATATATATATATACACACACACACACACACGTTTGTTTGTGTGTGTGTGTATTAAAGTCTTTGTCTATAGTGTCACATTGTACTGTTTTTTTTTTCAAGTGTCTCACACCATGAGCTTCATGTTGTTTGTGTGTCTGTCATTTACCATTATTTTTCATATAATACAAATTTCACTTATTTGTCAGCCTATAAGCAATCATATTACAACTGTTATGTCATGATTTTGTACAGTGCCTATAAATATTATTCACCTCTTAAAAGTTTTTTTCTTTTTTTTTTCGATAATGATCGACAATATTCTTTCAAATCAAAACTATTTTCTACATTCAAAATGAATTACAGTCAAACGCAAAATGTATGTTTTGTATCCAGCTTTGAGTCTGTAAGTTTCTATCATCATCGCACATCTGGCCACTGCGGTCCCCATTCATCTTTGCAGAACTACTCCAACTCAGTCAGGTTGCATGGAGATTGTGAGTTAATAGCCTTTTTCAAGTCCACCCACAAATTCTCAATTGGATTGAGATCTGACTTGGCCACTCAAGGACATTAACATTGTTTTTAAGTAATTCCTTGGGCTTGGGCTTTATACTTGGAGTCATTGTCTTGCTAGAAAACACATTTTCACCCAAGTCACAGGTGTCTTGCAGACTCCATCAGGTTTTCCTCCAGTTTTTCTGCATTCACTTCACCTTTACTGGTCTCTAGGCATCCCCACGGCATGATCCTGCCACCACTAGGACTCGTGGGAATAGTTTTTCTCTGACGATGCACAGTGTTTAACTTACACCAAACATGGCATTTGCTTTGATGGCCAAAAAGCTCAATTGTGGTCTCATTGGATCATAAAACCCTCTTCCAGATGGCTTCAGAGTCCACCACATGCCTTCTGGAAAACTGTAGGCGAGATCTCCATATGACAACAGTGGCTTTCTCTTTGCTGCTTTGCCATAAAGCTGTGACGGGTGAAGTGGGCAACACTGTTGCATGCTCATTTTCTCCAGTCATGTAACCGCTTCATTGGTGTCTTGGTAGCCTCCACAGGCCCGCTTTTTGAGGGCAGCCTGCACTAGGTAGATTTACAGCTGTGAGCATACTCTTTCCATTTGTTAATTATTGATTTAACTGTACTCCAAGGGATATGGTGTAAGTTCTGCCATAACACTGACTCACTAGAAGTTGGACTTTCCAGATAGATGTGTATTTATACAACAATCAATTGAAACCTCTTGAGTACACACAAGTGAACTATTTATGTGACTTCTAATAGCAGTTGGCTGCATAAGGGATGATTTAGGTGTGAATACTTATGAAATCAATTATATTGGAATTGGATTTTATAATCACAAATATTTTGGATAATTTGAGATCTGCTTTCACTTTGACATTAGACTTGATTTCTGTTCAAAAGCACTGAAAAATGTTACGTTCAGACAATTTAGACTATAAACCAGCTTGGAATAGCATGGAAATTCTGTTGTTGTTTTTTTTCAACTGCAGTCCTCCATCAAAGTTAACAGTATTATTGAGTAAATAAATGTATGAAAAATGCACATTTTGCCCAATCGATGATACACTGGAAAACATGCGTTTTGCTGCTTGCTCAATTTACTTAATTTAAATGAGCTTTACAACTTGTTTTATAGAAGACACAATTGCATAACATTTTACCACAACTTAATTGTATTGTATTCAGTCCACTTAAAAATGGAAATTGAAAATTTTACATTTTAAAGAGTTGTTTCATTCAGTGAACATAGCTGTGATATCGTCAGTGCAGTGATAAAAGAAAACATCAAATTAAGAAAAAAATAGTTTACACCTTTATAAATTAGTCAAATTAAAAAGTATAATTTTATTGATTTTTCTTTATTTAGTTATGTGGATTGTACTTAATACCATGTGTGAATGCAAGAACTCGCAAAGGAAAAATTGAGTACAATTTTCTTAAAGTACATCTGCAGCAAAGATTTGCCAGATGATGAATCCATTGTCTGAGATGCTTTAAAGAATTGTATTTGTACTACGCCCTTCAAAGCATATTTGTTGTTTATGAAATCTGTGTTAAGAAAAGCAAGGCTTTTTTTACAATATGATGCAACATCTCTTGAAATTTACCTTGAAATTGTTGGTCAGCTGTAAAAAGACTATCATAACAAAGGCAACAAAAGACAGCAGTGCCACACCTCTTACAGCAAAGACCCTGCTTTATTTTACGATCAGGTGGTTACTGAGGTAGATCAAAAATTAAGCTCTTTTTAAACTCTGCCGCTGAGCAAAGACGCAAGACAAGAGGCACACGACACTCAAAGGATTGCACAGGTTTTTATGCAAGCTGCCAAAGTTTGTAACAAAGGCTGGTCTGATGAGACATAATGAGTGAAGTCATACACACAGGATGGGTTCAAAATCAGAACACATTTTTAAAACATTTTAAAATAATAGGCAGCGCTCATGGCGTGAGACGCTGAAAAAAATGTGAAAGGTGAGTTGCAAAGGTCAAAGATGACTGTCTAGTGCATGTTTACATAGAAATCACTATTTTCAATCAGATTAGCTTGCAGCTAAGCAACTTCAAGGTGCACAGGTTTTTATTAGTCTGTCAGGAAAAACAACAGGGATGGGCAAAACTACTAGTTGGTGGTTTGCCTGAATGACTAACCGGTTGTGTATAATTGCACTGGTTTCATGTTTCCATGGGGCATTAATAATTTTGCCATTTAAAGCAAATGATCTGTGGAAGCTGTGAGTCGAGTAGACAGACAAAATTTATACTACAGCATTTTACACAAATGCTAATGATCAATTCTACAATTCTGTTTACAATTGGTATTCATATAAACCAATGGTTGATATTTAAAATCAACCACTTAGCATTCTTCAGAAATGCTTGGTTTGATCCTTATCTAAGAAAAGTTAAGATATATTGTGACTTTTATTTTGGATGTTCTACCCATTGAGAGGATGTTGACTTTGACTAGACAGTGGAATTGGACTGAGTCACCCGTAACCGTCTTTGCCGTGTTCCCACGGGAGGCGGCTGGAACACGTGACAAGCTTTTAAGTGCTTGGAGCTCGTGTAAGATTCATCCGTTAGACCACAAACATTTGGGACAGGGGAAGCATGGTGCAGTGTACAGACAAGGACAAGAAAAAGATAGACATACAAAAGTCAGGAGACTTATAAATACTCTCAATTCTGGGTTCCAAACTTAGCTAGAATTATCACTTCTATTTTATTGTTAAGAGTAAAATAATATATTTACCTTAAAAGTTTTGTGTTATAAAAGTAATTTTATGACGTGACTCAACATTAGCATCTGGTTTACTTCAATTTTACACTGAGTGGGACCTGTAATACATTTTCACAACTTCTGCAGCCAACATCTTTATATTTTAGTGAAGAGCGCATTTTCAGTCTGGAAAAAAAGTTTAAAGGGAACCTACAGTATAAGAAACCCACAGATCATCCATTTGTCAAACCCAAGTAGTCAATAAATCTCTTTGGACCGAGTTTCTTCTTTCTTTCATTTAGTTCAAAACCACAAAATTTTTCTGTAACTCCATGAATTACATTAAAACATTTGCACGCTGCCAAAACCAGAACTCCCTATAGGGTTCAAAACATATTTGACAGTGACAGGCAGATTTTCGTCCATCTTAACAAATGTCATATGGGCCAAGAATGAGCATTTGGTTTAAGTAAGCGTTTTTTTAATCCATGCTGTGATTAACTATGTTTTGACATGTTTTTCAATCACGAAAGACATTACTTTTGGATGACATGAATCTAGGATGAAATTTGATCGATTTTCCAAACCAATATCCAAAATCATGTCAAATTTTTTTTTTTTTTAATCAAAGAAATTAATGGTATTATCATGTCACAATCTCATGCGTTTGGAATCTCAATATCAAATTAAATTGTTGGTCAAAATGCATCACGGCAAGCTCATTGAGTTTGATTGAGAATAATTCGCAAACAATGGCCACACAGTGAGCAGTGTTCAAGAGCTGGCCAGAGACTGATCAACAGACTGTTCTGAACAACAAACTGAACTGCCAATCATCATCACGACACTGAGTGGCACAAAACACATGATGGCAAATCTCCCTCCTGTGGCTGATAGAAATCCTTCCTCCCTGAGGGAAAATCAATATTGTTTTGAAATGTAAAGAATGCGGATGGGCTGCCGGCTCACTCATCTCTAATTGTGAATGGATGAAGAATCAAAGCGTGTCTGTTTTGCCCACTCTTTGGAAAAAGCCCGAGTGGACTCTAAAGGTTCTCAGACAGCTTTGCTTTGCTTTTGCTTGGCATCAGTGTTGTCTTAAACAAACATTTTAACAGTTCACCTTCACAATGTTCAAAAACCATCTGATTTTTTCGCGTCCACATTCAAGCAAAAATAAAAGGGTTCAGAAGAAATGGTCCATATGACTTATGCACTTATGCACTATATTCCAAATCTTCTGAAGCCATATGCATTCGGATTAAGATTTAAGTCATTACTGAGTGAAAATCTTGACCTTTACCAAAGCTAGTTTTTGTATATTCATGAGAGGAAAAAATGTCCAAAAACTAGCTAGGATGGCAATGTACAATTGTGAAAGAATGAGTTTTGATGATCAATTCACAAATAAGACTTATTCAGTTCCTTAGTTTATATGGACAACTTCAGACAACTTCATAAAAAATAAAAAAAATGCATGAAAACAGCACTGAAAACAGTCTTCATGTCAATTTTGGGGTGGACTTTTCCTTTTCCATTTTGCTTAAAGGCGTCAAGTCAACTTCATTCAGCAGAAAATTGCATTGGCAACCAGCAGATGATCTTGAAAAATTAGCTCTTCAAAAAAGATAATGCTGTAAAGACCTTTACCTCACAAAAAAAGCACACTGTCTGTACAGTGTATGAATAAAAGCCACCTAAATAAATAAATGGCTCACATCTGATGATTCTCTGACAGAGATGGTATCCAGAGCAAAGAGGACCTCTATAGACAGAAAAACAGATTACACCTGCAGCACATTACAGTAGTAAAATATCATCCCTTTACAACTTAATACTGAAAGAAAATAAGTATAAACAGTAGACCACCATGAACCACACCAAAGGTTTAGTGAGTAACAACTGTAAACAACACAGATGAGTTGAGACTTCTAAAATCTGAAATGTCACTAATTGTGTACCAAGCTACATAGACAGCCAGACATAAATTAAGACCAACTGCCAGAGCAACTCTCTGATCTCATATAAATGCAGTGTAAAGTTTACAAAATATGTCAGCTGCAGACCTTTGAGAGCTGCATTCAGACAAAATCTGAAAATTTCCCCCAAAACAATCCTGTTGTTTTGATACCTGCAAGATCAGTGGGGGAAAATAAGACAAAATGTTTCAAAGTTTGTTGACAAATGTAAATGTTTCCCAGGTGCCTTGTGAAGCAATTGTGAAAACAACAAGCGATGGCTGGGGAGTGTCCGGTAAAGGTCATTCTGGGACAGTTCCCATGAACAACCAAACACTCTCCTTACTGAACACAGAACAATTATGTGATTTATCAAGTGTGATAATTGCTTATCATAGCCAACATCTTGACCTCATGTTCTTACTAATAAGCAATACTCTGTACTAAAGCATTCAGAGTCTCAGTCTGAACTTCTTCAGTGGCCAGGGGTATAACAATGCATCAGATACTGTAAATACGTAAGGCCTGTTCAAACTAGGAAAACATTCTGTGCGATAAACATTTTATTTTGTATGAAATACATTCGTTCAGACTTGTGTGTGTTCTAATATCTTTTCCATCACACCGTGAATAAAGCTGGCCAACCAATAATACTCATGCTTTTGGTCATGTGCCCAAGGTGTTATGCTACTTTAAACTATGACTTAGTTGTGCTCACAAACAGACTACTTTTTATAAACCACAGTGAATAGCAGAGGAAGAATCTGGAATCGTCTCTTGTTTATCTGTACACTTCACCCGTATTGTTGTTGTTTGATATACACATAAGGAATACAAAAATCTGAACAGCAGTCCGAAAATATATACTGTACATACTGTTTGACTTCCTTCTATGAAAAACAGGTGTCTGAACAGAAAGTTATGCAGTGGTTTGTGTACCAGGGTAAACAGGATATTTCTGCTTTACTGTAAGCACCACCTACTGTCAGAAATTAAAACCTGCATTTTACTTTATTCAACCAGTCTGTAGTTTTTATGCATGGGTCTTGAACAGACAAATTGCATGTGAAACACGGTCTGTGAAAAATGCATGATGTAAACGGACCTTCGCAATCCTACTTATTACCATAATTTAGTTTCATATATTTTAGCAAGAAGTAACTTTTTTTGTCAGTTTTTCAGTAACAGCATAATCGCAAAGTGGAATGTAATGTGTGTTGCTGTATTAACTTCATATGACAAGAACAGCGAGAAATTAATTTTTATTATAGAAGTTTGTTTGTTTATGTGCGGATGTGGCCATAGTCTGAGTCAATCATTACTCACCTAAATGACGCACGTGTTTTCTGTAGTTGAATTCTGTATTTATGTAAAAATGTATAGCAGACTGAAGAATGCCAGCAGCCTATTGAGCAAATAACCTATTTCAAAGGAGTGGGGAAACAGCTGTTGAAAATAACTGCAGCCCTCAACTCTTGAAACACTCTGTACCAGAAAAACCAGTCTCAAATTCTGGACTTTTAAAATTCTGCTAATACATTAGCTTGAAGTATCAAAACCCTCTTCTGATACCGCAACATTTGGATCACAGAAAAGTTGATAAGATTCCACCCTAGGGGCGTTTCACTTATTTCTCACATGTGAAGATCTCATGATGTTGCATTCGAGGTGAAAATATTGGACTCACACTTTGCAGTCTTATAAACACCCTTTATTTGTTACAGATGGTTTGAGCTCCAAACAAGCAGATGAACCTGGACATTTGAGAGGATTCTGTGCCAGCAAAGAGTCTCATGACGGACCAGATTCTCATTCGGGAGTTCATTAAGCTCCGGGCGGAATCATATGTTTTTGACGGCCATTACTCTCTGCTCCTGACCTCTAGGGGCCCCATGGCCATACAGGGCAGGTAACAGGAAGGACACTCCATAAATCAGCTCTCCTTCTCTATCATCCCTTCATTAACATCTTAAGTAGTTAATGAGAAGGCGTTTGAAAGAGAAACCCGTGTGCACTAGAATTCATTTTGGATCATCAGACATGACGTCATGGAATTTTGGAAGTCGGTCTGAAACCAGCATCCATAGGACATACCTCGTACCAAAAAAACACTGCCTGAGAAGTCATTGACTGACTGGGCAGCTGCTTTAGGTTACGGACGCAGCCAGGAGGATTATCATCAGTTGAATATCTCCACCTGCAGCTCATCATATGAAGACGTGCACAGCTGTGCTGATCCACACCATCATCCAGGACCATTAAAGGAAGACCCTCCTATTCTGGAAGGTCTGACCGAGAGGAAGTTGAGGTGATGGCTTGAGGACAAGTACAGATTTAAAGCAAAGCATCCATGACCGCTGGAGGCGTATAAAAAGGGGCATATCAAAAAACCTTCCAGCACATGTGTAGTGACATTTATGGAACCGTGTAGACATACAAAGTTTACTTTCAGAGCACGGTTTCCTCCTTCCTCACCCTCAGAGGATGGCAGGAGGTTTGGGGGCCATTTAGACTTATAAATGTCCTCCCACAAGTCAAAAGGCATAAATTATTCCATATCACAATGCAACAGGAGATGCTTTTACATCATCTCTGAAACTCTGAAATTATTCATTTTGGTATTCAGCCTTGTGAAACAACGCAGTCCATGAACACTTGATTGTTGATTTAATTTTCATTTTTATGTCAGAAATCAATAATTAAGGTGCACTAGGCACTGTAAAGGAAAATTTTGCTTAAGTTACGGCATTCAACAAATGTGTAAATGAATGAGGAGAAGTGTCAACACCACAATCACAGAAATTCCTCTCTAGACGGATTAGATTTCTCTGAAGCTTAAACACACTAGGTGATTTGTACACAAATTTTTACTGAGATTGTGCAAAAAGATATGTGTTTGATTCTGAGAAGATTATAATCACAAAATGCATCCGCAAAGCACAAATTTATCTGACCTAGTTTGGTCCAAATAGAGAGGAGAAATGGGAATGTGATGCATTATGGGCCTGAATCGGGCACTACAGCTTTTTGTGCTTGTGTGAGCAGAGGTCCCCAATGACTGGGTCGTGACCCAGTATCGTGCTGTGGAAAGTTGCTACTGGGTTGCAAGAACATTCTGGCAAAAATGTGCATAGATACTGACACTGTTATGTATTGCGAGTTAATGATTGTTCTCATTATTCTGTATTTTCATTGTATGCGATTGCTATGGAGTAGCAAATTGACGATTTCATGTAAATTAAATGTTCAATTAATGAAAGATTGCTCTGATTTCTCATTTATTAGGGGTTAAACAGATCGCAGTTGATCCGTGATATGTATCGACCAGACCCCACAGTTCGGCATGCATGTGATTCGCAGATTAATTTGCCAATTTGCACGTCCATGTGATTTTAAACCACAAGAAGAAGAAACGAAAGAGAACTCAATTCGTTACGCGCGTGCTGTTCTCACACACTGCCAAAGCACGCACACGCATAGACATGTTTCAGACAGCCCACGAATACCAAGTTGATTCCTCTTTCACTCCCTGCATTTAAGATAAATACACATAAAATAATGTTAAAAAAAACTTCTCTGCATTCTAATTCTATGTGCTTTATTTATTTATTTATTTATTTTGCTTATCCGAAAAATCATCTGATCTGTGACTCAAAAACCACAATATGATCCATTGAACCACTATACACTATATTGCCAAAAGTATTGGGTCATTGGGTCACCCCCTTCTAATGAACAGGTTTGACTACTTTAGTAATTTCCATGAGTACAAATTTTAATGTTTAAGCATATAATGATATTCTAGGGAATTGTGTGCTTCTAATTTTATAGCAACAGTTTGGACAGAACCCTTTTCTATTCTAACATGACAGTGCCTCTGTGTATAAGACAAGGTTCAAAAAGAAATGATTGATTCAGTCAGTGTGGAAGAACTTGACTGGTCTGCAGAAAGCAAAGTCCTAATCTCATCTGAACACCTCTGGTGTGACTTTAAATGCAGACCTTGAGCCGAAAACTCATCACCAAACACCAGTGACTTGTATATGGGTACAGTCATTTTAGACACTTTCAAAACTGTTGCAGCAGAGAGGGAAATACAGTTTTTAAATACGTGAATTATGCTTCCATCTTTGTTGCCACAGTTTTGGAAGTGCCGCCTTCTGTTTTAAAGAAGGGGGTGCCCCAATACTTTTGTCCATATAGTGTATGTACAAATCATTGGCGTTTGGTGATGAGTTTTCGGCTCAAGGTCTGCGTTTAAAGTCATACCAGAGGTGTTCAGCTGGGATCAGGACTTGGCTTTCTGCAGACCAGTCAAGTTCTTCCACACTGACTGAGTCAATCATTTCTTTTTGAACCTTGCCTTATATCAATGTGTGTGTGTGTATATGTGTGTGCAATTTACAGTATATAATATAATATACAGGGAATTTTAATGCCAGTGTACACAGCATACCTGCTCTGTGTCTGCCAGGCTGGTCAGCCTTACAGGTTCAATAAAGCTACAAAGTTATAAAGTGTACTTCTACTTGTTTGTAATTCTGCAATATTGGGTCTGTTCCAAAACCTACTGAGGTGACTCCTGACATCTATAGCAGCATCCTAACTGAAATTACACCTCATAAGTGAATGATTTTTATTTGACCATGCAATTATCCAATAAATATTTTTTTTAAATATAGGCCAATAACCAATATGATATTGTATACAATATTATAGCACTGCTTGATTAGGATGAAGATTAGGATGAAGGGAACTGGAATAATGGTTAGTGTAGCAAATAAATAGTTGACCCATTTCATTTCAAAACTGCAAAAAAAAAAAAAAAAATTACCACATATTTAACTCTATGATGTTTGGTCACAAGACAAGAGTCAATGATGCTTGATGTTATTGATGTCAAACTTGCACTACAATTTTTTTTGAAAGCTGAACAATGACTTCATCAGCAAGAAAATAGCGACTTCAGTTTTAGTTTGTTCATTACACAAAGGGTCTGAAATTAACACTTGCCAAGCACCAAATACAAGGTAAAATCTGTATTGGTGAGTATATGAAACAGTGTAACTAGCCAGTTGGTTGTTTACTTTTTTAATGAATTCTAACAATGCCAGGGAATGCAATGTGGTTTATGTGTTGCGATTAGCATTTTGAAAATGCAACATGCACCAAACATTTTTCCAAGTTTGTTGAGAGTGGTTTACAAGAGAATCGTTTACAACTAATTTGTAAACCATTCTCTTTAACAAACTTGGAAAGATGTTTGGTGCATGTTGCATTTTCAAAATGCTAATCGCAACACATAAACCACATTGCATTCCCTGGCATTTTTGAAATTCATTAAAAAGTTACCGGACAACTTGCTAGTGACACAGTGTCAATTTTGGCAGGCATTTTTGATTGAGTCTTAGCCTTTATCTTGAGACGAAAATGCTTAATTGTCTTAGTCACATTTTAGTCATTTCATAGTTTGTCTAGTTTTAGTCGACAAAAAGTCATTGCATTTTTGTCAACTTTTATTCATTACTTTTAGTCAAACTGCAGTTACCAACATTTATTTTGGTAGCTATTTTATATGTAGTATTCTAACAAAAATAGAAATCAATTATTTTCTCTTTAGACCAAATCAATTAAGTTTTTGAGAAATTTGAATCAAGGATTGAATTAGGAAACTGGAATAAATTTTCTGTTTTTGGTAAGGATACAAATTAAACTCATTTTTCAGATAGAGTAGGTTTACTTAAGTATACATTTATTTAACATCTTTTGTTGGTGAACATTGATGACAGATAATTAGGAGTGCTGTCCATTTAAGACGGAAGGTATGCATGTAATACCGACACACATTCAGTTTTCACCCACCTGTTTACGCTCATACACCATAACCGACTGTATTTAAGTGAGATACTCTGACTCTACACGACAGACATGTGAACTGTTGTGTATATTTGAGAACTGAGAACTGATCGCACGCTGTATGAGAACTGAAGAAGTGGAGCGTGCATGAGAGAGAGCACTTCTATCAGCGCGATTCCGCCTATCCCACCTTCACTAACTTTAAGTTAATCGACAACGAATTGTGACTCTTGGGAAAAACGGGACGTCTGGTCACCCAGTCCCTAACCCTTCGGGTGCTGAGGCCATTGTTTCAGATCGCTAGTTCGCGTTTTGGTAGCCTATCCGTCCACTGCGGCTGCCATACTTTACAGTTCTATATTATTATAACGATATTTTCTTATTGATTTAAACATTATAATTTGATTAAATAATAATAATATTAATATTTGCAATTAGAGTCCCCAGCCATTGGCAGATGCAGTAAAATATTAGTTTTAGGCCCTGCATGGAATGCAGCCCTGCTGTATGGAAAAAAGCTACGTTCACACCTTTTTGTTCCACAGACAAAATAACATTTATGGCTTGGAATGCAAACTTTTCCTTTAAACTATAAAATAGTCATACGTGTGGTACCAGACGCTGGGTAAAAGGTCAGTTTAGCTGTAAGTCATGCAATCTGGCCACCCCCATCGAAGTGATTCAGCCATATGAATCATCACACTGATTTTCATTTATGACATTCTCTCTGATACTCATTTGGAAGCGCATTCGTTCGGAAACGCAATTCGCTGCTTAGTTTAACATTTTTGCTAGTACCCTAATGCAGGCCAGATGTCCACTTGTACAATACACTCTTAGTGAAGCTCATTCCACTCAACAGCTGTTTAGTTTAATTGACTATGACCACCGGGTGGATCCCATTGCACTGTTCATGTGAAAAATGCACCACAATCACGCTCTTGCCTTTCATTCACTTCGCTCCTTGGGAGCTTAATCCCAAAGAAATCAAGCAAACAGTCCGCTGGCCGGTCAGAGAATATGGTGCAGTGACTCAGAGAGGACGGGGTGGAGAGCGGCGCTAGGATTTAACGCTCAGCCAGCTCAAACTCAGAATACACAACGTTCCATTCGAGACGCTAGAACTTCCTCCAAGACGTGCGAATGAAGGATTACGGGGAAGAATTTGACACAGTATTATGTATACCAATGTACTGCCAAGGATGAAAAGAAAAGTTGTGATCGAGGAAGCAGGCGATTGTGCGAACTGAAATATTTGCGAAGAAAATAAATGATCACGTCTTGTTTGACTGACTTCGGCAGATTTGCAATTACTTCGATTTATACTTAGACGTACTTATCAGCGGAATTTGTAAATGAACAGTTTTTTATTTTTTTTTATCCCACAGATGGTTACTCTATACAAAAATATCAAAGATGGGTGGACTTTGGATGAAGACCATGGGAAAATCAGAGGTTTGGGAATTCACGTTGTAATTTACACAAGCCCTTTCCCTGACATTCACACAACGACTCCAATAATTTCTGTTACCCCTGTTTATTCTTGCTAGTCGAACTGTCCAAAAGAAAAATAGCACCAACCATACACCAACATCTCATGGAAGTATCATCTATACTAAGATCCAGACATTTATTGACTGCAACACAAAGGAAACTGTCTGAACTCCTTTGTCATTGCATTGCTGAGAACGTCTGAGGTTATCCAAGCTGATGACAAAACATTGGATGGTAAATTCACTTTTACATGTTGTTTGAACATAAATGTGACCCTGGACCACAAAAAAAATCGCTGTTTTTTTTTTTTTTTTTTTTTGTAGCAATAGCAAAAAATACATTGTATGGGTCAAAATGATTTATTTTTTCTTTTATGCCAAAAATCATTAGGACGTTAAGTAAAGATCATGTTCCATGAAGATATTTTATAAATGCCCTACTGTGAATATATTAAAACTTAATTTTCGATTAGTAACATGCATTGCTAAGAACTTCATTTGTTGGGTTGATTTCTGCAGAGCTGACTTTGACAGGGTAAAAAGGGTGTTGTTTTACACTAACATTGAGAAAGTTTAACCAAAGTGCGTTATAGACTTTTCATTAAGACCCTAAAGAATCATATCAACTTGTGGAAAATAGGCACCGATGAACCCTTTAACCTTTAAACTAGCAAATTGCAAACAAATTTTGGCACTTTACGATTCAAAAAGCATTCAAAAAGCTTTCAAAAATTGAGAGGAAATTAAAAAAGTATTTTAATCATTTTTTAAAAAATTCAATTTTTACAAGTTAAGTCATTATAATTTATTTAATATATATAACTAACAATTATACACTCATCGACCTCTTTATTAGGTACACCTGGTAACATTAGGTAACACAAATTGCTAATCAGCCAATCACATGGCAGCAACTCAATGCATTTAGGCATTTAGATGTGGTGAAGACGACTTCCTGAAGTTCAAACCGAGCATCAGAATGGGGAAGAAAGGGGATTTAAGTGACTTTGAACGTGGAATGGTTGTTGGTGCCAGTGAGCGGCAGTTGTGTGGACGAAAATGCCTTGTTGATGTCAGAGGTCAGAGGAGAATGGGCAGACTGGTTAGAGATGATAGAAAGGCAACAGTAACTCAAATAGCCACTCGTTACAACCAAGATATACAGAATACGCACATCTGAACGCACAACACGTTGAACCCTGAAGCAGATGGGCTACAGCAGCAGAAGACCACACCGGGTGCTGCTCCTGTCAGCTAAGAACAGGAAACGGAGGCTACAATTCGCACAGGCTCACCAAAATTGGACAATAGAAGATTGGAAAAACGTTGTCTGGTCTGATGAGTCTCGATTTGTGCTGCAACATTCAGATGGTAGGATCAGAATTTGGCGTAAAGAACACGAAAGCATGGATCCATCCTGCCTTGTCTCAGTGGTTCAGGCTGGTGGTGTAACGGTGTGGGGGATATTTTCTTGGCACACTTTGGGCCCCTTAGTACCAATTGAGCATCGTTTAAAAGCCACAACCTACCTGAGTATTGTTGCTGACCATGTCGTGGAACGGGAGATTCACATGCTATCATGTCAATATGGACCAAAATCTCTGAGCAATGTTTCCAACACCTTGTTGAATCTATGCCACGAAGAATTAAGGCAGTTCTGAAGGCAAAAAAGGGGTCCAATCTGGTACTAGTAAGGTGTACCTAATAAAGTGGCCAGTGAGTGAGTGAGAGTGTACACACACACACATTTACATTTAGTCATTTTGCAGACGCTTTTATTCAAAGCGACTTACAATTGGGGAATACATAAAGCGATTCATCTTGAAGAGGCAATCAGACAGAGGAAGTGCTCGTACCACCAAGTCTCAGGCATTGTTCAAATAAGTACAAGATAGCAAGGGAAGGAATAAATAAACAGAAAGATAAAATTATTATTTTTGTTTTTTGTTGTTGCTTGAAGATTGACAGGGATCCAGTATTCCGGATAGGGGTGGGAAGATACAAACACACTGTATATATGTTGTTAAAACTGAAGTATATATATATATATATATATATATATATATATATATATATATACACACACACAGGTACATCTCAAAAAATTTGAATATCAAGAAAAAGGTCAATATTTTTTGTCACTCATTTCAGAAAGTGATTTTGAATATTACATAAGATCAATAAAAAAAAGGATATTTTAAACAGAAATGTCAGGCTTCTGAAAAGTATGTTCATTTATATGTACTCAGTACTTGTTTGGGCCTCCTTTTGCATGAATTATTGCATCAATTCGGCGTGGCATGGAGGCAATCAGCCTGTGGCACTGCTCAGGTGGTATGGAAGCCCAAGTTGTTTTGATAGCGGCCTTCAGGTCATCTGCTTTGTTGGGTCTGGTGTCTCTCATCTTCCTCTTGACAATACCCCATAGATTCACTATGGGGTTCAGGTCAGGCGAGTTTGGCCAATCAAGCACAGTAACACCATGGTGATTGAACCAGTTTTGGTACCTTTGGCAGTGTGGGCAAGTGCCAAGTCCTGCTGGAAAATGAAATCAGCATCTCCATAAAGCTTGTCAGCAGAAGGAAGCATGAAGTGCTCTAAAATCTCCTGGTAGATGGCTGCGTTGACTGTGGACTTCAGAAAACACAGTGGACCAACACCAGCAGATGACATGGCAGCCCAAATCATCACTGACTGTGGAAACTTCACACTGGACTTCAAGCAACATGGATTCTGTGCCTCTGCAGTCTTCCTCCAGACTCTGGGACCTTGATTTCCAAATGAAATGCAAAATTTACTTTCATCTGAAAAGAGTACTTTGGACCACTGAGCAACAGTCCAGTTCTTTTTCTCCACAGCCCAGGTAAGACACTTCTGACGTTGTCTCTGGTTCAGAAATGGCTTGGTAGCCCTTTTCCTGAAGACGTCTGAGCGTGGTGACTCTTGATGCACTGACTCCAGCTTCAGTCCACTTCTTGTGAAGCTCTCCCAAGTGTTTGAATCAGCTTTGCTTGACGTATTCTCAAGCTTGCGGTCATCCCTGTTGCTTGTGCACCTTTTCCTACCCAAATTCTTCCTTCCAGTCAACTTTGCATTTAATATGCTTTGATACAGCACTCTGTAAACAGCCACAGCTTTCAGTAATGACCCTCTGTGACTTACCCTCTTTGTGGAGGGCATCAATGTTCGTCTTCTGGATCATTGCCAAGTCAGCAGTCTTCTCCATTATTGTGGTTTCAAAGAACAAGAGATACCCAGAATTTATACTGTAGGGATGGTCATACACTGAAACTCAAATGTAAATATTATAATATTTTGAGATACTGATTTTTGACTTTCATGAGCTGTAAGCTCTAATCATCAGAATTAAAACAAAAAAACGTTTTAAATGTCTTACTTTACATGTAATGAATCTAAAATATATGAAAGTTTCACTTTTTGAAATAAGCAACAAAAAAAAGTGAACTTTTTCACGATATTCAAATTTTTTGAGATGTACCTGTACACACACACAGTATATGTTGTTAAAACTGAAGTGTGTATGTATGTGTGTGTGTGTGTGTGTGTGTGTGTGTGTATATATATATATATATATATATATATATATATATACACTATATGTTGTTGAAAATTGTTATAATATAATATAACTACAAAACATACAAAAACTGGCACAGTTTACCCCACTTTCCTCATTCATGAATTGCTGACGTCAATCAGCTTGTCTTTTTTGAATACCTCCACAACGTAATTCCATACTCAACCGAATGAGTCAGTTACACAAATGTTAAGGTCTTTTGAGGTTACTCAAAATTTCCAATTGTTTTCCTCCCACCAGAAAACAGCAGTGAACTTCACTCCAACTGTTTCTGCACTCATTCATTGTAAATACCAGAGAAATAAAGTTCATCATGTGGACTAGGATCCAAGCAGCGTGTGTGTTGAACTATCTAGTTACAGTACACGGGTCATTTTCACAAGGGCCCTAGGCAATAACAATGGGGAACATCCTCAAGTCTTCAGCCAGGAAAGAACAACTGGAGTCGGCTTTCAGAATAACCACCATTACTCAAACATTACAGTGACAGAGACTATGCAAACTTACTGGAGCTTCTCACGTGACTGGACCAATTACTGCAGCAATGGCGTTCGTTCCTGCCGCAGCGCTCCCTGCAACATCTGTTTAAGCTCCACTGCTTGGCTCTTCACTCATTTGGGTGCATTTGAAGGTCCACGGGGCCCGGAAACATCCCTGTACTTGTAAACATTCAGTGGAAAACTCTGCTGTGAGACAACACCAAGGTCGGTAATTATCTGTTATTGTGTGCAGCTGGTTTACTCCAACATTTCCAAGTCCACTCGAAAATCATGGAGAGATGTATTTCAGGAAAACTAAAGGTCAGCATTCAATGCTCTGAGTCACACTTAATTTTTTTTTTTTTTTTTTTTGTGAGCAAATAATGTCGTCATTTAGGCATTGGCAATTATTTCCATTCATACAATTCATAGCGTTGGTGGCTTCTCTGCAGTTTTCACAAATACACTTTGATGATAATTTAAGCAACAGAGACACAAATCACAGGTTTTTGTAAGAAAATGACACAATCCAAAATATTACATATCAAATATAAAATGAATCTAACAGGAAAAGTAGCTAGTTTTAAACCGCATGTCCATTTCCCTCCTTAAAATAGTGATTTGACCTGTTCCACGTCATAAGTCTTAACCGTTCTGGCTATACCCAACAACAAAGATCATACAACATCTCATAATTTTGACATTATTGGCTGAATTTATATTCAGTTACGTGCATTATATTTTTATCTAGTTAAAAATTATGATTTAAAAAGTAATTTTTAAAACAAACAAACTAAAAATAAATAACACCAGGTTTGTTGTGCTTGTTATGGATGCAAAATGTTGTTCTTATATATCAGTATAACTAATAATAACTAAATATTATGATTATTATTTTAGACTTATACTACATATTTACTATATGATTATACATTACTATTTTAATTACACTTTTAGTATTTAGAAATCAATTTAATTATATAACAAGTTATATGATGATGATAATAATAATAATAATAATAAATAATTTCATGGAAAACTGCAGGTTGCAGTCCTAATCGTGTTAAATTAAATTACATTTATTAATTTTATTTTACTTAGTGAAGTGAAGTGAAGTGAAGTGAAGTGACATTCAGCCAAGTATGGTGACCCATACTCGTAATTCGTGCTCTGCATTTAACCCATCCAACGTGCACACACACAGCAGTGAACACACACACACAGCAGTGAACACACACACACAGCAGTGAACACACACACACCCGGAGCAGTGGGAAGTGCTCCGGGTGTGTGAGAAATTAATGAGAAATACAATATGTGATGCTAAACGACAAAGTTTTGAGTGATAAGCTTAATTCAGACTAAATTTGCATCCCGTTACTTGTCTATTTAATCATGATGTTTATGAATTTACACTGCTAGAAAAAAGCTGATCACAAAAATCTGTGCATTTAGATTTAAATTGCATTAAAATTTTCACCAAACTTTGGGACAAAAATGACAAACCTTGTAGAAAATATTAAATTTAACAGTTTGTATAATATTTAATTTGGCCTAGTAAGGGTTAACGATTTCCTGCAGGTTTTCCAACAAACTGACAGTGAATAAATAATTGTTTTAAGATATACTTTGTACCCTATTAGTGGAAAGTGCCTGATTATATCTTTTTAAAAAAAGTGGCATTATATCTTAGCATATGGTGAAGGTGAAAAATGCACAAAGTTGAATGATACAGAACATGAAGCTTTTTAACATGCTTTAGCAGTCATGTATTTCTCCTAGTATTGAACAAAAAAAAAGGTAGACCAAAGATTTAGACCAGAGATTTAAAAAATGATAGCTTGACTTCATAAGTCACAACAAGCTGGAGATCAGGGCGGTGTGGATTTCACTCTAAGCCCTCCGTGGATAGTTGGAACGAACTCGGGTTTAGACTCACTATGCAGTTCAAACAAGATTCAGATAAACAGGGTTTCATTCACACATGCACACACTCAAACACAACAATAACATTCAGTTATTCAGTTCGGCTTGGAAGCTCAAAAAAGGAAGAGACTCGTATCCAGAAATTCTTCTCCTTCCTTTTTTTCATTCGTGTGAATGCTCAGCTTTCAACCATGCTCACATCTGGGAGCCATTTTGTCCAAATCCAACATCTGGGCCTGGCACCTGATATGACAGGAATGATGCTCTGGAAATATTCAATATTAATATTAATATTTCACCGGACCTAGTCCAGGTGTGAGGCTCGGCGGTGAAACGGGCGATAACCTGCACATTTTTGCTACATTCAGACAGCAACCGGGGACCAAGATTGACTGCCAATAGCTCCAGACCAAAACATAACCCGACTGTCACGAATGTGATTCTTTAAAATGAAGTATGAGCAACATGATACTGTGCGCATGGGGAGCATTGAGGAATAACCCGAACGTCAAGCAAACATCACTGGAAACTGGAAACGGGGCCAGTAAATATCACTGAAAAAGTTCAAATGGTTCAACAGGGATTTTTTCCACTTGTTTGATGACAATAGAGGTCCATCAAAAAAAATAATAATAATAATAATATGGCAACGGAAACTCCACAGACAGTCTGAGACGCCTAACAACACTCGTTATTCGTTTTTTCCCCCAACATTCAATTGGCTACAAATTAAGCTTTAGTAATTTTACCGAAACCCAAACATGCTTCAAAAGACCAATGGAAGATGAAAACGAGCGACTTAACCAGAAGTTATCATCTGTGCATGCCTGGATAATTTCTTCAATACCCAAAAAGCGACTTCAAATCCCACTTGGAAGAGAGAGAGAGATCTGTGTGGTTTATTAGTTTCCATTGATGTAGAACATTGTTTATTTGTGTATCACAATCAAGTGAGAATTTTATAAGAAGGCCTGTGAGCACTTAAATGTTGACGAATGTTTCAATTACATTCAAATACAGCCATCATCTAGTCTCAGCTTCAGGCATCATGTCCACAAACCACTGGATGAACGTCTGATGCATATAATGGCACACGAAATGGGAAACGCTTCTGGAAGTCATCATCTGATTGATTGAATTCTATAGGACTTTCGGGAGAAGTGCGTGTCACGTTTTTTATCAGTCTGCCTAGAAACAAAGCAGTCGTGACACCAAATTCCCTCATAGAAGAAGAAAACCATCATGTTTACAACTGTGACAATGAGCGTTTATCAGAATCAACTAAACACTGGATTTTCAAAAGTATGTAAAGTTCACGGCATAGACTCATGACGAGTGAAGACGATTGAATGGATTACTGGTTGCACAATGTAAGATTTTTCAATTTAACACCCCTAAACAGGGACACCTTTTGCATTTTGGGGTCAAGTATTTTGAGTTATTTGATAAACACCAAAGCAAATACAAAAATGACTGTTTGAAAACTGTACTACTGAATTGTGTACCGGGGGAACAATTGTAACCGCAGTATTTCTGCTGTTTTATAAGCGCCACCTACTGTCAGAGTGTGAACTTGCATTTTTATTTCTACTGTTTTTATTCAGATCAATGTGAAAATCAGACTAAATTGTCATACAGTAGACACGCAGTGTTGTACTATGTAAGTGGTCGATGGAAAAGCGGCTAATACTAATAACAATTTTAGAAATTTTATTTTGAAGTGCCCACGATAACAGCACACCACACTGACACTGTTATTACACTAACACAGTGTCTTCAAAGTGTTCGCGAATGCCGAATTAAACCTCCATTTCAACATCTTTTCGCAATTAAATTCCTATTTTGCCTCTTCTCTGCACCAGACAAGGCCACCAATGGAGCTACGATCAACTTAGGCCTAAGATGCTTATAGAAACGCTGCCCTGATAGTGCCACCTCTTCATTTTCAAACATTAAAGCACACTTTATCACAGTTATTATTGCCAGGCATTACTGTCTGAACCCCTGGCATGGGGCCCCCTGGTGACCACAGGGGCCCAATGCAATCACTATTACCGCTTAGGTAGGGCCAACACTGCCCCTAAACACGGCACTGAACAAAATAAACACTGACTGGTTGCTTTGCTTTACATGTCAGTCAGATGGCCTGCTGGGCCGATGAAAGCTGTGATGGAGTCCAGACCTGCTCTCAGTCTGAAGGTCTGGCTATGCAAGACTAATCCCAAGTAGGCCTTTTAGAGGTTTCCAATAGTTCCTAGAAAGAAATCTTGAATTATTTTCATGCAAAAAGAGGACTTGGTAACTTTTCTAACTTCAGAAAAGGTAGATGACAAGAAAAACAGGAAAAGTTGAAGTTATGCTTCATGAAGAAGAAAAAACACTGAATTATAGTGTTTCAATAGGCCAAAGTTATAGGTGAAGGTCACCCGAAAAACGTCTTATTTATCGACCGGGCTAGGTTTCCTTCTCTGGTCAAAACCCTAAACCCTATTGATGTTCAAGCACTAGCTCAGTTAATCAGGCCACATGACCTTGTGCTTGCTATGGAAGCGCAGCATTAATTTCATTGACCGCCCTACCAATATTCCATCTGCTTTCCTCATTTGTCTTGTCGTAGCGCACCTCCTCATGCACTAAGTCTTAATATCACCCACTCTATCTTGCTCTAATACTAACCTCCCCATCCATATCCTCTCCATCTGGTTTTCTGTCCTGTACATGTGCAGCTGTCCCTTCGCCTGAATCATCTCCTTAGCTCGCTCTTCACGTCTGTCGGCTAATTTCCTCCATGCCCTTGCAGCTACTGCTGATTTCTCTAGTGAACGCTGGATGTTTTTGGTTTTCGCCGTTTGGTCAAAAGGAGCAATGGCTAACAGATTTGTGTTGTCCTCTGACAGATATTATCTCCAGATGGAATCATCAGCTTCGGCTGTCAAAAGTTCACAAGGACGCGATCGTGCTGGGCGTTTCTCAGAAGATATGGACGTGAGATGTGCTGTATATCTTCTGATGGACGTCCAGACACTAGACAAAATCCTTAGAGATGCGCTGACCAGTTTAAAAAAACTGAATGCTGAGACTATTTTAGGGTTAAACAACCCAATTTCATGAAAATGAATCCATTATCCCATTTTATTACATTATTGTAGATGATTATTTTATGATTAATTAAATCGATGGCTTGCAACTGAGTTTCAAATCCCACGAGAGTAGAAAAAATATTCAAATTTTGCTGTTAAACAAGGCACTTAACCTCATGTTACTCCAGGGGGAATGACCCTAGTATACTGCAATAGCATCTGCTAAATAGTAGAGAACTACCCTGACAATGATTGACAACCTAAATGGTGCAATAACTGCAAATGAGGCCAGGTTGATCTCTTACGTCAAAACAGAAGACATAAGTTGTGTATAAGATATTTATCAAAATAAAATTTTATATGTGGTAATGTCAGTGGTGATGTTGACAAAAAAAGGCAAAAAAAAAAAAAAAAGGTCAAGTGTGTCTTCAATTACACACATGGTCAGAATTGCAGGTACCCTTGGTAAATAAGATCAAAGAAGGCTGTGGAAATAAGTTTTTCTCTAATACACATTGGACACAATTAATGGTACACTTTTATTCAATACTTTCTGAAACATCTATTTGTCAGTTTAACAGCTCTAAATTTTCTCCTATAATGCCTGATGAGGTTAGAGAACACCTGACAAAGATCAGAGACCATTCCTTCATCCAGAATCACTCCAGATCCTTCAGATTCACAGCTCCATGACGGTGCTTCTTCTCTTCAGTTCACCTCACTCATTTTCTACAGGGTTCAGGTCAGAGGACTGGAATGGCCAGCAGAAGCTTGGTTCTGTGCTCAGTGACCCATTTTTGTGTTGTTTTTAAGGTTTGTTTTTGGATTATTGTTCGGTTGGAAGATCCAAACATGGCCCATTATAAGATTTCTAACAGAGTCAGTCACTTGTTGATTTTTTAACGGTTGGTATTTGATAGAATCCATGATGCCATGTGTCTAAACAAGATGTCCAGGACCTCCAGCAGAAATATAGGCCCACAACATCAAAAATATATTTCATTGTACACATGGAGTACTTTTTATCCCTGTGTTCACCAAACCCATCTTGAGTGTTTGCTGCTAAAAATCTAAATTTTTAGTTGCAACTTACATCTGACCATAGAAGCCAGTCCCATTTGAAGTTCCAGTTGTGTCTGATAACTGAATATGCTGGAGATTATTTTTTTGGTGAAAGCATTTTCTTTTCTTTTTTTTCTTGAAACCCTCCCAAACAACATGTGGTGATGTAGGTGCCGTTTTATCATTTTTTTAAAGGTTTTCTGACCCCCGAAACTCAACCTTTTTCTGCAATTCTCCAGCTGTGGTCCTTGAAGAGTCTTTGGCCACTCAAATTCTCCTCCTCACCGTGCATTAGGACGATATAGACACGCGTCCTCTTCCAGGCAGATTTATAACATTTTCTGTTGATTGGAAATTCTTAATTATTGCACTGATGGTGGAAATGTGAATTTTCTCTTTTCTTAAAGCCACTTCACTAATTTGTGAAGCTCAGTTATCTTTTGCTGCACATCAGAAATATAGTCTTTGTTTTTTCTCAATGGGATTGTTGATTAATTTGCAATTTGGCCTCCTATTTATATTTCTGTGAAACAGGAAGCCATGGCTGGATAATTTAATGTTCACCATGGACTGCTCAAAATTGTGAATTTGAATGGGAATATACTTCAGAGATATTTTACTCTAATTTTTAGGGGTGCCAGTAATTGTGTCCAACATGTATTTGAGAAAAAAAAAACATTTATTGCATAATGATATTTCCCCCCATTTTAAATTCTTATTCTCCAATGAAAGGTTAGATTTTTGTGATTTTTTTTTTTTTTTTAAATAAAATATCAAAATGATTAACATTGCACATTTATTTTCACAGCCTTCTTTAATCATATTTACCAAGCGTGCCAACAATTCTGGCCACCTGTGTACATGCACTTTTTCCTTTTCCCTTTTGTTATATGAATATTACAAAACTATCTTGTAATTTTTTATCATGCCATAATTTATTATTTTATACTTTTTATTCTTTTTTTTTTTTTTTTTTTACCTATACTTACAATCTTTTCACTCTTTGTTTTTTATGAAAATCCAAAGACAATTTGAATAGCATTTCAGAACTGATTAGCACACATTTTTTAAACAAATGTCTCATTTCCACCACAAACATCAATTTTACCCCAATAAAGTCATTAAAAGTTAGTGAGATACATGAAATATGAGTTGTAATTTTGTCAAATTATGCAAAAAAAAGGTGAAAATAATTATTTAATTTTGTATATTTAGGTTTATTTATTATGTTCTAAAATTTATTACGTTTTCTAAAAATCAAAAAATGCAGTGTCGAAAAAGGTTTCGAGTGAAGGGTAGGTTTAGGGTTAGAGTAAGTGGATAGAAAATAGAGTTTTTACAGTATAAAAAACATTAATTCTCTGGAATGAAACCATATAACATGGAAACCCAATTTGTGTGTGTGTGTGTGTGTGTGTGTGTGTGTGTGTGTGTTAGCTAAACAAAGGATTTGGCCTTTTAATTCCAATAATGTTTCAAAATGTAATTTGCTTCAAACACAATACATTATTTGATGTGTGGTGAAAATGACACTGTGTGAATGTTCATGACGTTTCAGACAAGATGATAAAAATAACTTTCAAACACATTGTTAGCTGAAAAATTAAACTAATGAGTTTATGAGGGGTGTTTTCTATATTTAACACATGGTATACATGTTCTCTTGTTGTTCTCTGGCAGATACCAAAACTTTAAACTGTCTTTGATTACGTAACTATGAATGACTAATATGTTTTCAAATTCTTTGAGTAAAAGTGGTAGTGAAAGGCTAAATATAGCTAACCGCATAAGGAAAATTAAATATTGGTAGCCTCACTAGAGGTTCAAATGAGTGTTTCGAATCAACATGGACAAAAACAATAACTGCTAATTCTGATCATATGATGTGGTAGAGCGAGAGCCTAGGTGCGCTGATGGGATCTTTAAGTGCATGCACTCTTTGTAACAACATGTGGTAGGAATTAAACATTAGTGTGTGTATGTGAGAACGGGAACTTCTGCATAGTTGGTGTACAAAATCGGGTTCAAATTGCAGCAGTGTTAAATTCCTTGCTCTAGGGGCCTGTACATCTGATAGTGTTTCACTTTTCACTTTATTAGCTACTGATGTTGATCAAAGAAATGATCTTGACTTGTTTTTAAGCAATCTCGGCAATAACAGTGGACACTTATTTTTCTGGGTCATTCAATAGGTACTACCAGACAATCTATTACACTTATTATTTTATGGTGTAACTCTGTATGTATGGACTCCCAGGGGAGGAACTAAGTAGCTAAGAAGACATGCTACTAACTTACCTACTGTGCATGTTTCAGTAGCCTGACAATAAGCTATTTAAAGTATCACTTTTCCCCTAAAAGCTGCTTTTTCCCCAAGAACTAACATTTGTGTGAAAAATACTTTGCAAAATAAAACATTAAAACAAATGAAGCAATAAAACGCTTTACCAAATAAAAGATTATGACTTGAAATATTGCTTTCTATTAAATTATAATCTTTCTTTTTATGGAAAGTTGGATTATTTTTTGTCAATAAATTCAGACAATTTATGTGAATTATATATTAAGAAAAAAATTATGTCTACATCTGTTTTATTGCTTTAAACTATATAGGGGTGTAACGGTACACGTATTCGTACCAAACATTTTTGGTACGGGTCTTTCTGTTTGGTACGCATGTTTTCCCGAACAAATCATTCAATTTTTTCAGCAAATTCAGACAATAAATGCCATTTTGGCGCTCTTTGATGTAACGCGACAGATCGCTGTATAATGCCTCAGTTCTAACGGCAGCGTGGAGCATAATTGAGCGTTCATCCCTTCCTCTTTATTACTAGTTTTAACGCGAAATAAACATGAATGAACATCTCATGCCTCATGTAATCGCTCAAGTAGTGTTTCAACCATGGAAAGACATCAGTAAAACAGCTTGCAAACAGAATGACATGTAGCATTTCATTTACCTCAGGCAAGTCATCAGTGTCTACAGCTCATTATTTGCTAGAGAGATGAGTGAAGAGCATGTTGTGAAATATTAGACTACACTTCATTATATTTACTTTACCTGTTAGTGACTAGTAACTGTTAGTCTTTATTATTTAATGTTTAAATATTTTATGAAAAAGGTTATAATTTATAAACAATTTATGTGTTTGCATACATTTTTTTTTATTATTTGAGTGCTGAATATTATAGTTAAAAATAAATAGTAATTGAATTTAAGTTTGGGCTCTGTTGTTAACTGTAACCATATAGTAATGTAAAAGGGCTACCTATTGTTTAGAGCAGAAGCTGAGGTAGATTTTTATCCCTAGGAAAAATGTATTTAATTTTTTTAAATTTATTTAAAGAGAGTAATTTGTTCAGTTAACATTTTTTTTTTTTAAAGCAATTTATGTTTTCTGTACTGAAATCATACCGAACTGTCATGTCATAAAAAAGCTCAATCTAAAAATGACAACAAAAAAAAAGTTAAAAACTAAAAACTTCAAAATTAAAACAAAAAAGAAAATAAAAAAACAAATAATTTATTTATATATATATATATATATATATATATATATATATATATATATATATATATATATATATATATATATATAAGCAATGCACTATATTATCGGACTGATATCGGAATCGGGCTATAATGGCTTTAAATGTAAATATAGGCACCGGCCCGATATGAAAAAATATGCCGATATGTCTTGCCGATAAGAGGAATACATTAACTCATATGAAGTGAAGTGAAGTGAAGTGACATACTGCCAAGTGACCCATACTCGGAATTTGTGCTCTGCATTTAACCCATCCAACGTGCACACACACACAGCAGTGAACACACACACCGTGAACATACACCCGGAGCAGTGGGCAGCCATTTATGCTGCAGCGCCCGGGGAGCAGTTGTGGGTTCGGTGCCTTGCTCAAGGGCACCTCAGTCGTGGTATTGAGGGTGGAGAGAGCGCTGGACATTCACTCCCCCCACCTACAATCCCTGCCGGCCCGAGACTCGAACCCGCAACCTTTGGATTACGAGTCCGACTCTCTAACCATTAGGCCACGACTTCCCCGATGTGCTCAGGGTGTGCTAGTGATTAGATCACGTCAGCAGTGTGGCTCATTCGTGAAGCAAAGTTGTGTCTTAATGATGATTAGATTTACTTTTTTGGATCACTGCCTTTAATCTGTGAAAGCATGTACAGAATGATGTGTTCGGTGTGATAGAGTAAACAGTACTGACTAAACTAACACATGCAGTGGCAGCAGTGACAGCCTCCCCCGGGTCCTAATGTCCGTTCGGTAAGGAGTTTTAATCTGTATGGGGTGCTGTTGGCCTAATTAAAGGGGTCTTATGATGCTATTTTAAAGATCATTATTTTGTGTATTTGGTGTAACAGAATATGTTGACATGCTTTAATGTTCAGAAAACACATTTTCCATATACTGTACATAATTGTAGTTCCTCTATGCCCTGCCTCTCAAACGTGACATTTTCTACAAAGCCCCTCCTTACAACAAGTGCAGTCTGCTCTGATTGGCCAACTGACCCAGTGCATTGTGATTGGCCGAACACCACAAGCACGTGTCGGAAATGTAACGTCCCTCACCATAATCGCGAGCTTCAGCTTTCAAGTTAGTTTTATCAGTTCAAGCCCGAAAGGGAACATAGTCGCGTGACAGACACAGTGACGATGCTCGTATGTATTTGCAGTACACAAGCCTCAATTAAGACGATTTCTAATGGGCTGTACACTCCGCTGTGATATGACCCTGTTCCCCTCACACACACACACGACGCGTTACGTGCAAAACTCCGTATTTGAACAGTCAATAGCAAATAATGAACTAATAACAAAACATACTTACAGTCGCTGATTCAGAAGCGCCAGATTGTCTTAGCAAAGTCGGAATTGACCCTTTTTTTTTTTAAATAGCCTTTTTGCACAGCCAGCCTTGTACTCTACTAGGTTCATGAAACTGTCGTCCATATAATGTGTTGCACACATTCGAACATTTGGGTTGTTCTGTTGTGTTGTAAACAAATCTTAACCAATGATTCCTAATTGCATCTACTTTCGGAAGGCCAAGTAAAGTGCTTTTGTTTTCGCATAGAAACACACAGATTCTCCCTGACATGGCTGCATCAACACTACCGCGGTTACTGAAACCACGCCTTCTTTTTTTGCGTGAACATTTGGGCTGCATTACGCAAATATTTCCACATCGTGACGTAGACAGGTGGGGGCGTGTTTTCATGAGCCATTTTAGGGGGGCGTGGACGAGACTTAACTTTCATAAAGAATATCTCTTTGGGTTTTGAGACTTTAGTCTTTGCAACTTTAGGAATCTCATCTATGCACGAACAGCTTGTAACACTCCAAAGAGAAAGGAAAACTTGAAATCGCATCATATGACCCCTTTAAATTAAAAGTAAAATAGCCTACACAAGTAAAATTTAGACTGTTTCTGATTAAATAAAGCAGTAGTTGATGTCATAAAATGAGTATGTTTTGATTTAAAGGCCAGAAGCTATAGCTTGCATGAAAAAGAAAATCACAATCATGGCACTTGTAAATTAAATAATTTTATATACACTGATTATTCATGTGTAATATGTTTTATTTTTTAAACAAATCATAAGCTCTAAAAGATTTTCTGAATTTGTACAACTCTTTTGCTTTAGACCATCTACAAATGTTAAATCTTATAAATAAAATAAAATATTAGGGTTAACACTGCATCTTTATGGGGGGGGGGGGGGGGGGTGCAACGATTGATACATAGTTTATTTATAGGAATTTTCAAAGCTTCAATGTGCTGTCAAGAAAAATATGGTTTATTTAATTTTAACAAATAAATTCTTGTTAAAAACTAACCAAAATGAAAAATATTTTGCTTATAATTTCTGCACAGGAGAGACTTGGTGTTGTTTCCGAACAAAAAGGAAATATATCAGTATCAACCAAAATAATTTGAAAAATATCGGCATATCTGATATCGGCAAAAATCCAATATTATGCATCCCATATATATATATACATTTTTTACAATGTCAGACCTCCCAACTCCCAATTTTCTAGTGACTGATTACATCTAAATTTTTCCATTGGCTCAACATATTATTTCTCATTGAGCCAATGTTAACAGACTGTTGCCACAATTGATGAAATTCAGTTAGCAGAAATTCAATTGGGCCAATGGAAAAATGTAGATGTAATCAGTCACTAGAAAATTTTGAGTTGGGAGGTCTGAAATTTTTTACAGTGTATAGAACTATATACTGTATATCGGTATGGGAAATGTTTCGCCTTAACAACTGTAATATGAATTCATGTTTGAACAAGACATTTTACTTAAAAGACATTTTTTACAAAAACAAGTGTTTGCACCAAGTTCGGGCCGCCACTGTTTGAAATCACTGATGTGACCTCAAACTAGCCTGAGTGTTGGCGAACACCTGCTGAATGTTGTTGATAGGGCCGCAGGGGACCCTTTGAAGTGTCTCAACCACTCTCCAGTCATCTCTTGCATGAACCTGAGGACATAGGCCTGAATGAAGGTCTAAGAGCAGACTGAAGGGAGGGTGCTGGAAAACGGGGCACGGACACGATAACATAAGTTGAAATGCAAGTCATATGTGGCCACTTCCCCTCCTTGTCCCTTCAGGACAACAGCACTGTGTAAAACCACCAACACACTTTGAAAGATTTCACTTAATATGCCCACTCTAATTAAAGTTAATCCGGGCTTCTCTTTCGAGCAACATTGTAAACATATAAGGTTTCTCATATTGTAAACATGCTCTCACACACCATGTCTTGGCCTTTGGTGACTGATGCTGATTCATCCAGACAGAATGTGCCCTTTGAATTTTATACCGACTTTGGTAGATTTTTTGCACAGAACAGTCCCATTGTTGCCAAGAGCATGGTATGCGAACAAAATGTTTCAATGCCAACAACCATTAATTTGGTTTCTTAATAGAATGGTTTCACAATTCTCAGACATAGACCACAAAATGCATCAGAAACTGAAAATTAGGTTGTGACAAGGAAAGAAGCAGAGACAAGGAACATCTTTGGTTTGCTATTTTGTTTGCTATTTCTCCAGCATATATCAAAAAATGTAGTCAGCATTAATTGGAAATGATGCATCTTACTCATTTTACTTTTGGTAAAGCTGCAGAAGATTTTCAGCATATAAGGACTTAAATTTTAGCACATGAGCTTTTATGGTGCTTTTGCATCCTCAACAGCCCCAGTACCCATTTACAATGATTGTATGTAAAAGAGCAGCATGAACATTCTTCAAAGCATCTCCTTTTGAGTTATGCAGATGAAAGTAAATCATATGAGTTTGGAAACACAATGAAGGTGAGTAAATTATAACAAATACAAAACAACAAAACACACACACAATAAATAAATAAAAAACATAACAACAGTAACAACAAACACCAAAACAAACAAAAAACAAGATTATAAGCCAAAAAAAAACACAACAAAACACAAATTAAAACAACAATAAATAAACAACAACAACACAAATTCAAACCAAAAACAACACCTAAAACAAAAGTAAAAAACAAACAAAAAGTCAAAACAGGAAAAGAAAAGAAAGAAAAGAAAAGAAAATATAGAGCTGGAGACCCTCAAGACGGTGTGTGAAGGTCAATATGTCTTAAAATATCAGAAACAACTATACTGATAATTACGAATAAATACACATTCAAGATGTGAAATGTTTTTAACTTTACATCACAATATTTTTAGTCTTTAATTTTATTAAATTTTAACTTGCATAAATAAATAAAACCTACATGAATTCATTGCTAAGAACTTCACACGTTTTAAACTATATTTTTAATAGATTTCATTTTATTTATATTGAACACTCATTTGTCATTGACCCTTTAAAAGAAGGTAATTTCAAAGGTGGAGCAAGTTATTACATTTTGATGAATGATAAAAAAAAAAAAAACACATTATTTCCTCAAACATTTACCGTCTAAAATAATGTGGACAGATGAATAGTGCACAGCGCTCACAGGTTTGGTTTAGATTTCATGTTGACTTTAAAGGAAAGGACGCTTACCTCTCGGACAGAATCTGCAGCAGCTCTTTGCAGTGCTGATCTCTTAACTTGTTGCTTTTGTACTTTGGGCTTTCTGCCAGGCCATTCATGCTCAGAACCTTGGCAAACAGACACGTTTGATGACAGAACTGTTAGGAAATGTGAAGCCTTTTCCCATCAGTCAAAACAAATGCACATAGCTATAAAATATGACTGTGACTGAAATGTACAAATAAAGATTAGTTAGATTTATTAATATGCGTATTTGGAGTCCTGCTTTATTGCACACTTTCATAAATTGCTGGTCATTTCCTGCTGCCACAATCAAATATCCATCTTTGGTCTTGAAACCCTGCAAACATAGAGATTTAATAAGTATAAAGAGCAGACTGCCAGCTAAGTGTAAGTAATAAAGAAAAACCTCACACACCAACTGCCATAAACAGAACGACAGCATTGGAAACTTTGATATAATTAAATTTATGACTAACGCAACCATGCAGTATTTCAAGCAAATCTGCATCTAATGTTTATTTTCTCTAGGATTCTCCACTTAAAGGGGTAGTTCACATACAAATGAAAATGTGAACATTTACATCTGAGATGTAGATGAGTTTGCTTCTTCATTTGAAAATTTGGAGAAATTTAGCATTATATCACTTACTCACCAATGGATTCTCTGCAGTGAATGGGTGCCGTCAGAATGAGAGTCCAAACAGCTGATAAAAACATCACATAATATAATATACAAGTAATCCACACCACTCCAGTCCATCAGTTAATGTCTTGTGAAGCCAAAAGCTGCATGTTTGTAAGACACAAATCCATCATTTGGACATTTTCACTTTATACCATTGCTTCCGGCTAAAATATGAGTTCATAATTCATAATAACGCTTCCTCCAGCAAAATAATCCATCTCCTGTTGTCAAAACAAAACAAAAAGCAACCACATATATGTTAAAGCTGACTGTTTTCACTTGATCTGTGCATAATATTTCTCTCCTGATTTAGGCAAGAACACTTTTTCATTGGAGAAAGGATTATTACAGATAGAGGACTCGTATTTTACGCCGTTTTAAGTTAAAATGTCTTGATGGATTTGTTTCTTACAAACATGCAGCTTTACTTTCTACTTCTGGAGTGGTGTGGATTACTGTGATGCACGTTTTTATCAGCTGTTTGGATTCTCATTCTGACGGCACCCATTCACTGCAGAGGATCCATTGGTGAGCAAGAGATGAAATACTTAATTCCTCCAAATCTGATGAAGAAGCATATCTATATTCTGAAGGATTTTACAGAGTACTTGAAATTTTCATTTTGAGAAAATGGCTTTCAAAGATATGTAACTGAAATCTAAAGATGATAGATAAACTGCAATTAAATAAACACATAAATGTGTATTTTGGATGTTTTGGAAGCAAAATAGCCCAAAAAGTCAAAATTGTATGAATTTACCTGCAAATGTTTTGTGCTTCTCAGTGACCTGTACAACTGAAGTTGTGTCGAATGCTCAGGGTGAATCAGAATTTTCAATATGCACATTAGCGGTTTGAGGAAAAATCTTTGAAATGAAAGATCAGGCCCAGAAATTCTTCAGGTTGAACTTTGTGGGGCCGTGCTCCCCGCAGAAACGCCAATCCATACATTCCATCGAACCCTACTTTATAGGCTCAATGCCCGCTGGTAAAAAGCACATATTCACTTGAAAGCAGCCAAACCGAGCTTTTCGCAGAGGTAGGATAAACAATAATCCGCAAGAAAATAGCACTAACAAGACTGGCTAGAAACAGAAAAGGTCAAAGATCCAAAACCCAAGCGGCACCTCTGGGACGATCTTCCGATGCCATTGAAACCACAATGAACGGAAATCAACCAGCTTACGTTCAACATGTCAAACGCAATGATTCCCTTCACAGATCATTCCCATTTTTTTCTCGACAGCATCTCGTGAAGAGCAGATGGGCCCAAAGTTCAACTAACGTGACCTTCTCAAATGCAATCCATCAGCTTCCATTGGACTATGTGCATGAGTAAATCAAGACATCGCTAATCGTCTTTTGGCCACAGCAGCACACCTCAACAAAGCGTGCATTCATCGCCTCAGCCTCTCTTAGCACAAGTGCTTCGCTCTATGTGTGTTTAATCTGGTGCCCTCTGGCAGTACAATAGGTCGAACAAGAAACAAAGTGCACGGACCACAGTTAATGAGACAGTGTTTTGACAAAATGTAGCCCATCAGATTAAATGATTTCAAATGAATAAATCAAGCACGGGCCAAAAGGTCACATGCCTGGGGGAGTCCAGGAAACAGCAGGAAGGCGAATACACACACAGCAAACGCATCCGCACACAAAAGCGCTCCAGCTTCATCTTAGCGTGGGCCCGCTTTGACTCGTTCAGCGAAAGAGATCAAGCCCAAATTGTCCTGCTACCAGGATGTTTCCAAACTCGTGCGAAGCACCCTGGGGCTCGCTGGATGCCACTTGCGTGTGTGCATAGAGCTTGATGATGTTCAGCCTGACATCTTTTCCTATTGTGATCGGTTGCACGCAGGAGCCAAAATTAACACTCGCCAAACTCCAATTGCGGGTAAAATTCAGCTTTGGTGAGAGAATAAAACGCACGCCAACTGAGCGGTAACTACAAAACATGTTGACTCACTTGTCTTTAGATGACTTTTGGTTTATCTAGAATGACAACATTTTGTTTTTCTCCAGGATTCGATGTGGTGACACATTGAAAATTTTAACTGAATTATAGTTTTGAAGTTCTAAAATTAGGACTATTAAAGTGTATTTTAAAAGAAAATACTATGTTTAATTCAATTGCATTTCTTGCTGTTTCTTTGCAACTGTGAAATATGCCATCAAAAAGTATACTAGCAAAGAGTGGAAATTTTTCTGGACCATTTTTTCCGTGTTTGTTTACTGTACATGACAAAAATGTACTAAAAACGGAAAAGTTTATCCTTTGTGTTTTTGAAAAGTTTTATGTACAGACAATGTTCATCGTCTATGCACAGGGCTATGCAGGTGCGCATAAGCCATCAAAAAATAAAAATATACCATGTAAATCATTTCAGACCGTTCATTTGAGTACCGACATTGTTGACAGCAGCTAATGCGCAATCGCCATTTTAGATTGACTAACTGTAATCCCGCATAAGATTCCCATCTGAAATGAATGCATAAATTTAGGCTACGTGCTGCCGGTTTTACAACGTAATGCCAAACTGTGACATTTACTGATGTGCTTCACTCTGCAGCACTAAAACCAACAGTGCATATATTTACTTGCTGGCAACCTGGCAAAATCAAAGCTTGCTCATTTTATGAGCACTATTATTACTATTTTTTATTATTTTATTTGAAATAGTTATATTAAATGGGTCACAATATGTGCAGTATGAGCACCAAACTAAATCTCCAGGTTTTCTCATGAGAACCAGACTGTACACTGAACCAACAACACGCATGTATATGATGTAATTATATTTTTGTAGTTTAATAATGCTATGATTTTTAAAAACTTGCACTTTGAAACCCATTTTCAAAAGTTTGCATTTTCAGGCCCCCAAAACGCTGTTGTCATGTAAATGTATGTCCAAAACACTTTTTAATGTTTTTAGTTGGAAATGGTATAGTGTAAACGACCCCTAAAATTAAAATTCTGTCTGAAATTGAATCTCTGATTAATTTCATATTATGACTGATAAATAATGGCAAATAATGCACAATTTTGTCTAAATAAATTAAAGATAGACCCTCAAAACTATTTTGAATGCTACAAATTAATGTAGGCATCACAACATTATAGAGTATAAAAATGTATATTTATTTTGAGATGTTACTAAATGTTTATATAACTGAGTGTTAGATGATGACAAAAGGTAATCTAAATGCAAAAATATGGGAAAAGAGCATGCAAAATGAAATATCCAATATCAACCGATACAGTTTAAACCCTTTTAAAAATCATCAAATTCAAGTCTCTGCATTCATTTTGCAAGTTATTTATACTACAGTTATGCTTTTTATGAGAAAAAAAGCAAAAAGTGAATAGTTTGTTTGTTTGTTTGTTTGTTTGTGTTTAAAGGGGACCTATTATGCAAAAATCACTTTTATAAGGTGTTGTGAAAATAACCAGCCTGTAATGGTAAAAATCCACACACTCATTTTTTTTATATCATGAACAGTCTCTCAGAACGAGCTGTTTCAGATTCTCCCTCTGTTCACGTCACAGAGGGGAAAAAGTCCCGCCCATTTGTGACGCTGCCCTATAAGCATAGACACAGCTCTGAGTGAGAAGCTGTGGTCCGCCTCCGCCATCACTGATCATTTGCTGTAGCTGCTGGAGATATACAATGTCAGCGCCAAAGAGGCATTTCAAGTGTTGTGTTTTGGGATGCACTAACGAACATAGCAGTCTCCATAGACTCCCTCCATCTGAGCCGCTGAGGTCACTGTGGTTAAGTTTCATTGTCTAAGGAAATGTCCCGGAAAAAAAATCAGTAAAAAAAACGTGTAGGGATCAATACCAACACTTCGTGCGTGAACGTCAGCTCCAGACAAAGGAACAGTGTTAATTTTGGCAGGCATTTCTGATTTAGTCTTAGTCTTTATCTTGAGACGAAAACATTTATTTTGGTAGCTATTTTATATGTAGTATTCAAACAAAAATAGTCATCAATTCTCTCTTTAGACCAAATCAATAACATGTGAACTGTTGTGTGTATTTGAGCACTGAGAACTGATCGCACGCTGTATGAGACTGAAGAAGTGGAGCGTGCATGAGAGAGAGCACTTCTATCAGCATGATTCCGCTTATCCCACCTTCACTAACTTTAAGTTAATCGACAACGAATTGTGACTCCTGGGGAAAATGGGACGTCTGGTCACCCAGTCCCTAACCCTTCGGGTGCTGAGGCCATTGTTTCAGATCGCTAGTTCGTGTTTTGGTAGCCTATCCGTCCACTGCGGCTGCCATACTGGGACTAGATATGCAAACGCCCCTTATCCAATGACACAGACGCACATTTTGAAAGACAATACAGTTAACTTACCTATAGGAAGTATTTTGAATGTCCGGTAGTCCTCAAATAACATTTTAGTCCCGTCTCGTCTTGTTAACGAAGACACAGCATGCATTTCGTCAAAGTTTTTGTCATCAGATATTAGTTTTAGCTCGTCAACATCTCGCCTTAGTCACAGAAAAAAAGTTTGTTGACGAATATTTTCCGTCGCCGTCTTCGTCGATGAAATTATATGAAAAGGTTTCATTGCCTCTGTCTGTTTTCACTGGTGCTGTCTTCATGAATGATCGTGAATAGGAATGTGGTGGTTAAAAGTTGCATATGAAAGCAATGCAGGTCGATCGCTTGAGTTTGTCGAGCTCATAATTACGAGTGGGACTTATAAAAGTTTGTGATAACATGCCATGCATCATGAGACCAGCTATGTTGTTATTTTTATCATGCCATGCTCCCCGTCTGTGTAATTCATAAATGCGAATTTATTATGCACGGTACAATCAGATGACTGACTTTGAAACAGAGTACGTTTTCTGTAAAGATAACAGGCTTGTACTAGTCGTGGAATGTTTATTTGCAAAGGCTAGCGCTGCTAATGCCGAGCTTCAGCTCTTGAAGCTCCGCCCTCTTCTCCGGGAGCAACAGCTCATTTGCATTAAAGCAATATACTCAAAATCAGAGCGTTTTGGCTCATACCCTAAAAGTGGCAATTTTAACAAGCTGTAAAAAATTATGTTTTGGGTATTTTGAGCTAAAACCTCACATACACACTCTGGGGACATCAGAGACTTATTTAACATCTTGTAAAAAGGAATATAATAGGTCCCCTTTAAAGCCATTCCAGCTTCTGTGGCTATTTTCATGGCGAGAAATATTATGACTGAATTATATCATGTTTTTGCGAATAGTTAAATCAAAATCTATTTTTAACAATTACTGTCTGTGTTGCGTGTACATGCATGAATATTGCACAATGAAATTTGTATTCTAAACAGCTGACACTGGCTGCTGCCTTTGGGCTGTTATTATAACGAGTTTGAGGTAGGGGGATGTGTAACTTTTGATAAAAAGGCTTAAGATATCCACCGTGAGACAGTGCTTCCAGTAAGGAGACTTAAATTATAATATATCATCATGTTTTCAAGCCGTGTCCTGCTTACAAACTGAGAGGATTTGATTAGATTTTCCACTGAAGTTACATTTACCAAACTTCATTATGAACAACTGAAACACCTGCTACTGACTGCAATCGTCTGATATTATACTGCAAGCACTCATACAAAACCAGCAATTTCAGACCCAGAGCAGGAGACAGATATTCTAAATTAAACCACACTGACTTTACTCATGTAGAGCTGGAATGGCAAAATAAATAGGCTTATAACTTTTAAAAAGGAAAATAAAAGCTTCCGACATACTTTTTATATTACATATAGACTATGTTTACAATCAAAATCAATCAAACAAATTTTGCATGTTAAAATGGCTAAAACTAAAGCAACATTTAGCCCTGTGTTTGATCCAAACAAACAAAAACATGTATAAAACAAAAACAAAAGTATAAATCAAAATTGTTTATGAAACAAAACAGCACACAAAACAGAAACAAAAAATATTTATGAAACAAAAACACAACAAAAAGGTTTATAAAATAAAACACAAAACAAAACTAAAACAGCATACACAAAACATTTTGAAACAAAAACACAAAACAAACAGATTCAAAACAAAACATGTTTATCAAACAAATCTACACACAACACATAAAACAAACACAAAAACAAAAAAGCCTAGCTGTTTATCAAACAAAACAAAACAAACGTATAAAACAAAACACACAAAAACAAAACATTAAATAAACAAAAACACAACATACAAAACAAAAATGTTTATAAAACAATACTCAAAAAAATACAAGATTAAAAAACAAATATGAAAAACCAAAACAAAGCACAAAACAAAACTTTTTTTTTTAAAAAGCAAAGCAAAAGAGCAAACACAAAACAAATATTTATGAAACAGCAACACAAAATAAAAATGTTAATGAAAGTAAACATAATACACAAAAAAACACACACAGAAACAAAACCACTAAAAAAACGCATCTTTTTTTAAATATATGGTTTGAAAGCATTAGATTAAGTAATTTTATTGTATATTTTATCGTTTTTTTCCCTCCCTATTTTTTGTTTTTGTTTCTATTGTGATTTTATAGTTGTTTCTACATCTAACAATAGACCCTCTAATAATGGGTCAAAAATACAGTGTCATACAAAATATTTAATATGTCTGATTATATTTCATGTGTTTATAATCTTTTTAAGTTTCACAGTATAAATCTTATATTTTAGGAATCGGGTCCCTAACAAGGGGATCATCGTTTTTTGGGAGTCCATCTCATCAAAAAGTCTGACATCCCCTGTTCTAGAATAGAGAGGAGAAGTTTAGTCCAACCCCTCCCTTGCTTTCCCAACGGGATTCTCACATAAGAAAGGACAATTAGCACACCCTAATTGAGGTCCAATCTGAAAGTAACCTAATCAGTCAACATTCATTTTCAGTTTTGATTAAGTGCTGGCAGAGACCTGCAGCCTTCGTGTGACCCTGGGGAAATGGAGACATGAAGAAAGTTCTCACGGACGACAAAGCCGTAAACAATCTATGCTTTATTCATTACATTATTCATTATATCATATTATATAAATGGCCTATGGGATGGGACACGGCATTCCAAATCAGTGTCCAGAACCATAAGACCTCTGATACGAATAGTCATCTAGCAATATCAAAAGAGAGGTTTGAGTGAATAAACACAGCAAACAATAAGTGATTTAAAAAGACATAAACCATTTCCAGAATTTCAATGAAACACAGACACATTTTTTTTTTATCATTGGGAGAAAAGGAAAGGGTGTCTTTTATTAGAGCCGTGCCTGAACACAGTAATTGTTTTAGGCTTTGGCTGCACGTCCATGTGGTTTTCCCTCAAGAACATTCTCAATTTACATTATCAAGCCTATCCAACTATTATGTGTGGCTTAAGCTTATCTTGCAGCTCACAAATATCTATTAAGCAAATAAAATGTTAACACAAGCATAATTGTAGTGCTAAACACCTATTACATTGATAAGATGTTTACACTTCACTCCTGGATTTCAAGTTACTGCTGTGCAAACAGTGTATGTTTCACATTTTGCATGCTGGTTTGCCTTACCAGATTTCTTAACTACGTTAACCCTGCGAAGCCTAATGTATCATATTCGATACGGAAATTTAAAAGGCCTTTAAATGATCAACATGGTAAAAATCGAAAAACTCAAATTAACCTTCAGTCGTCTGATAATTTATACTTAAACAAAAGGCCTTTTAGTTCTCTTTTAGGTTGTGGTTCACTTGACATTTTTGCTGTAAAATCTGTGATTTTTATAAAGTAACTGTAAGAATAACTTGTTTTATTGTTAGTAATAGTTCAAGATGAACACTTAGTGGACTCAAGCAATTTAGGTTTATTATCCAGACATCTTTTTTTATTTTGAAAAATCATGTTGAAATGTTAGTTTCAAATTTGATACAACAGGCTCTCAATAATCATTGCCACCGAATACATTTTATTCTAGTTCTTCACGAAATCATCTGTGTACTATTGTTTTTAAAAACTCATATGAAGAACATTAAGGTGCAAAGAGCAACTCAAGTAGCGTAAACAGCCAAAATAGGTTGTTGATGAGAACCTTATTTAAACCTACCAAGGAAAAAATAAAACAAAATAAAATAAAAAGAACATACATATTTATTTAGAAATTATCACATATTGCAATGCATTACATGTTTTGTCAAAAAAAAAAACTCTACAGAGTTTGATTTTAAAACTAAGCATTCAAATATGATCTTTTATATTACTGGAAGATACAGAGTGATGACTGATAATTATTCATTTTCTACTGCCATAAAGATCTTATCAATTCACATTATAATCAGAAATATACTCACTTTTTGTCCACATACATATCAGAAATTGCACCGAATTGCATATTTTTGCCCAGTTTGAGCAAAAGGGTGTTTTGATTATTTGTTTTGTTTTGTGTATTTCTCCCTATAACATACTATGTGAGTCATAAAAGTCTGATGTATCAAATATGTTGCTAAACAAAAAGCGCATATGCAATTATTTTAATATTTTGTCTAAAGCCTCAACAAACTGTTAAAATTTAATTTAATTTTATTTATTTTTTTTCTGGCTATTATTTCATATGTCATGCTTTACAGAATTAACCAGAAATAATTTCTAGGTGGTATACCATCTAAACTGGTATTTAACACGAGTCTATGCTGGTGTTTTCAGCAGGAACTACAACATAAGGCCTCATATTTAAAGAATCTAATAGTTCATTACATCTTGCTATCAGACATTTCCACAAGTGTGGGAAGGCCTCGGTGTTGGATTAGTGGTTGGGCTAATGATATCTGGAGGTTTAGTGGTGTAAGATACAGCTTTTCTTTCAGGGAAGTCTGAAAGCAAACCGCTAGTGCTAGTTTTTTGGCAAGCGTCTGTCCAGAGAGAGTCCCTCGGCTAGACTAATGCAACACAGCCCCACTGTGGCTGAGATACAGCGAGCTTTGAATCAATATCTGATCTGCAGTCGATGAGTAAGGAAATGGCACACAATTCACTGATGATTCCCAGCAAACACTTGAGGACAATACAAAGTCAAAACATTCAGCTAACATTTCATCCGGCTTTGATTTGAAGAGAAAGCCATTGTCTCTTGTTCAAATCCATTTGCTTAGCTGACTACTAAAGCACTACTATTTTTCTTTTTCGTTTTTTTGTGAATTAAATGAGTGATGTTTATTTGTGCTGTGGGTGGGCACCCAGCCACCCCAGTGGGTGGTTGCCAGGTTATGCTATGTGGTTGGTAAGGTGTTATGAGTGGTTTAGAGCAGAGGTTTTCAAACTTTTTGGTGCTACGGACCCCCAAAATATTATTATCCCCACATATATGTTGTCTTGTAAATAAAGGCAAAATATCTGCAAAATATTGCCAGAAAAATGTCATTTATATTAAACTGACACCATGCTTTGCACACCATTAGATAACTTTGAGATGCAGAAACCCGAAGAGCAACATATTTAAAATAAATAATATGAAGTATAATAACAATAACTAAAATAAGTAAATAAAATAAATAAAAATACAATTTTCTGACGCTACAGACCCCCATATTAGGCATGGGCCGGTATGAGATTCTGACGGTATGATAAACTTAAAAATAAAAGGGGAAAAAGTTCCAGGGATTCATCTCCTTTGGCCATCATCCTACACGCAGGTGACTCTCACTGACTGCTCGCACCAACCGCAAGGGGAGGGGCCGTGTGACTCGTTACGCTCTTCGCTGCACCCAACTGAGGGAGTCCTGCACGTGCCGTCTTTACATGTCGTCAAAAAAAACTGCGCATACCGCAGAAACGGTATAACGGAAAATTTTTGTGGTTTTGAAACCGTGACTTTTCCAAACCGCAGTATACCTTGAAACCGGTTATCGTCCCATGCCTACCCTATATTTTATGATCTCCTTTATGAGTCTAATAAATACAAAGCATATACATGTATTGTCACGGTTCATAGGTTCACTGTGTCATCCTCGCTCTGTTTTGGTGTGTGTGTGTGTGTGTGTGGTTGTGGCTGATTGAGGCTGATTCGCTCCAGCTGCGGATCATTATCAGCGCTATATCAGTCGCTCTCACGCTGTCCTGTGTTGTCAGATCCTTGGATTGCCTGCCGTGTTCCTGTTTCCGGAATCTTCGCTTCCAGATCTCAGTCGTCTCCTGGACTCCGTCACCGGACACTTGGCCGCACCTTGCATCCCTGCGTTACCGAGCCTTTTTGTGTGATTAATCGCGATTAATCGCACACTTATGAAATTAAGCACATACCATTTATCTTGCTTAATATGTTAATTTTGTCATTATTTAATATATTCAACAAAGTAAACCAAAAGATTGAAGGGAGATTCTCACAAAACTGTACTTTCTGCAAGCTTATTGCAAGATAAATTTAGATATATTTTCAAAAAAATGACACTTGGGAGACTCCAAAAGGACACCATTTTTGCACCTGCCTCTCGACCTGTCACCGTTTAGAGGCAGCTGCCACCGCTATATGCGCCTGTCACCGGATTCAACGCGACTATGCATCTGCCACTGGACTCCTCGTGGTTAAACACGCTCGCCTCGCGACCTGTAACAGCTGTATAAGCCGGTCACGGGACTCATTACGGCTATATATATAAATGCTCGGAATAATAAATGTTCAGTTTCACGTATGGTCGTTCCGGGTCGAGTGCTATGCGCATATAACGGTGACAGGTCGAGTGCCGGTCAAAAAGATTTTACTCCCTCTCCAACAAGAAGAGCTTGTGTTTTAAAGCAAAACACACTGGAATTAAGAATTCACTGAAAACGCTACGTGAGTATCTATTATCTCCGCCATCTCATATGTAATCAGCCTGGTTTTCTTTACATTAGCTCTGTTTTGGACTTTCCTGGAGTTTGACTGAAGTTCAAGATGCTCACGCTCAGGCAGGTCGCGCCCCAAATCAGGTTCAAGGACTGGTTTGTCGCGATCGATCTAAAAGACGCAGACTTCCATGTCTCCATCCTGAGGTTTGCTTTCGGGGGCAAAGCTTACCAATATCGGGTACTTCCCTTCGGCCTAGCACTCTCACCCCACACTTTCACGATGTGTGTGGACGCCGCGTTAGCTCCGCTGCGGCTACGGGGCGTCCGCATACTCAATTATATGTACGATTGGTTGATTCTCGCTCATTCAAAGCGGAGGGCGGCTCAACATCGAGATGTTGTTTTCACCCACATGAAGGTGTTGGGGTGAAGACTAAACGCCAAGAAGAGTGTTCTTTCTCCAGTACAGAGAACCACTTATCTTGGTGTAGTGTGGGATTCGACCACGATGCAGGCACGTATGTCTCCTGCTCGGATCGAGTCAATCCTCACGGAAGTCAGGAGAGTGAGAAAAGGCCTGTCACTCACTGTAAAGCAGTTTCAGAGACTGCTGGGTCTGATGGCGGCTGCGTCCAACGTGTTACCTATTGGCCTGCTGTACATGAGACCCCTACAGTGGTGGCTCAAGACCACAGGGTTCTCCCCAAGGCGAAACCCGCTTTGCATGATCAAGGTCACGCGGCGGTGCCTACGTGCCTTGGACATGTGGAGACAACCTTGGTTCTTGTCCCCGGGCCTGGTGTTGGGAGCTGCTTGTCGCCACGCAACGCTAGCGACGGACGCATCCCTCACCGGTTGGGGAGCGGTCATGAGTGGCCGCCCTGCCCACGGTTGGTGGAGTGGTCATCATCTCGCCTGGCACACCAACAGGTTCGATATGCAAGCCGTGTTTCAGGCTCTGAAACACTTTCTCCCAGACCTGAGAGGTCACCATGTGTTAGGTCACACATCGGTGGTCTCTTATATCAACCACCAAGGAGGTCTGCAGTCGCGCCCCCTGTACAGGTTGGCACACCAGATCCTTGTGTGGGCCCAGGGCAAACTCCTCTCACTCGGTTTACATCCCTGGGCACCTAAATATGGGAGCAGACACCCTGTCAAGGCAGGGGCTGTTATCCGAGGAATGGATGCATCACACCAAGGTGGATAGTGGACCTCTTCGCCTCTCAAGAGTCAGCGCAATGTCCCCTCTGGTACTCTCTACGTCATCCAGCTCCGTTGGGGCTGGATACAATGGTACAGACGTGGCCGAGGCTTCGTCTGTACGCCTTTCCCCCGATCGCTCTGCTCCCCGGAGTTCTGGAGAGAGTGCGCCGGGACGGACTTCGGTTGTTATTAGTAGCCCTGTTCTGGCCGGGCCGAGTATGGTTCTCGGACCTGATTTCCCTCCTCGACGGCTCTCCATGGGAGATTCCAGTCAGGAGCGATCTCACAGGCAGGAGGCACCATTGTGCACCCCTGCCCGGAGTTGTGGAAGCTGTGGGTGTGGCCCCTGGTGCACTGAGGCTAAGGTCTCCGGTACGGTCCCGGGTTCCCCCCTGGGACTTGGCTGTGGTTTTGAACGCTCTCTGTAGGCCTCCCTTCGAGCCTATTGAGGAGATCTCAGATCGCCATCTCACCCTGAAGGCCGTGTTTCTTCTGGCGATCACTTCTCTGAAGAGAGTTGGGGACTTGCAGGCCCTTTCTGTGGCCCCTACCCATTTGGACTTTGCGCCTGGCATGGCCAAAGCCTTTCTATACCCTCGTGCAGGGTATGTCCCCAAGGTTCCTTCTGTCACACCACAGCCTATCGTGCTGCAGGCCTTTAGTCCTCCTCCCTTTCGGGAGCCTGACCAGCTGAGGCTAAATCGTATGTGTCCAGTGCGAGCAAAAGCTGCCTTGTGGAGGAAGGCGGACCAACTGCTTATTTGCTTTTGTCCCCCTAAGAGAGGTTTTCCTGCTTCCAAGCAGACCCTCAGTTGGTGGATTGTGGAGTCCATTCAGATGGCTTATGAGTCTTCTGGTCTCCCCTCGCCCATGGGAGTCAGGGCTCATTCCACGAGGAGTGTGGCGGCCTCCAAGGCCTTTCTCGCAGGTGTCCCTATCCAGGACATCTGCAACGCTGCGGGATGGTCCACGCCCCTGACCTTTGTCAGATTTTATGGCCTGGACATGAGAGCCACTCCAGGTTCTTCTGTTCTCTTGCCCTAGCTGTGCTCCGTATGGATACACACAGGGCAGGGACTTGGAAGTCTGGAGCCGTGGGCATCTCGTTCCCCAAAGCGTCTCCTGACGCAGCTCGAGTTCCTGAAGAGGAACGTCTTAGGTTACGTATGTAACCCCAGTTCCTCGAAGGAACGAGACGCTGCGTCGCGAGGCCACACTTCCGGCATCCCTGCCAGCGCTTGCTTCATTCTAGAAGCTGACGCCGGTTGCACCGCACATGCTTTTATACCAGCTGGTCATTACGTCGCCTCGCCCGTGACGTCCCTCCCATGTTTTGGACAGATTTCATTGGTATTCAGAGCCGGTTACACTGTAGGCGTTCCCCAAAGCGTTTCCTGACACAGCGTCTCGTTCCTTCGAGGAACTGGGGTTACATACGTAACCTAAGACGTTTTACGTTAATTCCATTAAAGGGGACCTAACACACACAGTTTCACCCAATCTCATGTTAATCTTGAGTACATATAGAGTAGTACTGAATTCTTCATATCTCCAAAAAGTCTTTAGTTTTATCATATTTATAAAAGAAAGATACAGGTTTACGATTCTCTCCGGAAAAAGCTGAGCTCCTGGAGGCGCGCCGTGTGGGCGGAGCTAAAGGGAGACGAGCACTTGCGCCGATCGCCAACAAAACAGAGACATTTGATGCCGTTTCACTTATCGTCTGCAGTTCTGAATCATGACCGGGATCTTTTATAGCTGGCACTGCTCCATCTTTCAGTATTAAACAATGTGCAAATCCAGCGTTGAACTGGGCCTCGTTTATAAAACGTTCATCAACAAACACACTTGAGAAACTCCATTGCTGCCCTGGAAAATCAAACTGCATGCACCGTTTACATAACGGTGGGTTCTTTTGGGAAGCTGAACAAGGTTATCTTTTCCTCACAAGCAAAAACACACTTCTTTAGAGACATTCTTCCCAAGCGAGTCCCATGCAGTGCTGCCGAATGAAACGCGTTGATGAGCGCCCATATAAGGAGTTCCACCGTCGTTTGCGTCAGCAAGAACCACGATTGAAAAAAACTCTCTGAAACTTGTCCTAACCCGGAAGTGAGATTTTTGGCACAGAAATACTCTATTATATGTCCAAATTGTTTTTTGAAACTTTGTCCATGCTTAGCATGACAATCCAACTCTTCAACAGTGTAAACAACTCTGAATATATGAAACAGCATTGTACCCCCACTTTAAATTATTTTACCGCATTAAGGCTTTTGAATTAATTGCATGCGTTAATGTTGACAGCCGTAATACCGTATACGGTATACATATATATACATATACACACATATATGAAGAGTTCAGATGCAAAAGCCTCTCAGTGCCATCTGAAATTTTCTTCTAAAAATGAGCATTTTTATCATGCTCCTATATTTATGTTTAGTTATTTTACTTTAATGACAATGTATAGGTCCTTTTATAAGCAATTAGAATAAAATTACTGAACCTAGGAGCCTGACAAAAATGCTTGTGTGTGTGTGTGTTAAAAAAAAAAAAATTGTTAAATATTATTCGCATTAATTTTTTTCCAGAAGATCAACATAATAATAATAATAATAATAATACAAATAATAATAATAATAACAGCAACAAAATAGCTGTAACATTTTACAAATATTTTGTAATTATTATTATTAGTAGTATTATTAAGATTGATTACAGTATAATTAATATTAATAATACTAATATAATTTAATATATCATAATTGCGTGTATTTTATGATAATATGAATAGAACAATATCATATTTTAGGCTCCAGTCCTCCAGTGACCCTACAGAAGATAAGTGGTTTGGATAATGGATGGATTAAAATTTTTATTTCATAATCAATTATTGTAAAGCATTTAAATGTGCAAATTTGACATTATCACTGTTTCAAGAGTAATAATTCCCACATTAAACTATTTTAATTGAAAATAATATGTACTATTTTAATACTATTTATTACTTTAGCATTATATCTTTTTCATTTTTTTTGCTAAACTTTCCCATAGACTCTCAAGCTCCCTGGAAAACCCCTGGTTTGGAGTGCATTGCTCTAGGGTTGCCAGAGTGTTCTGGGTAGTTGCACACAAAGCTTTGTCTCATGTTAGTGTTCCAATAAACCTTTGTGAGAGTCACTGAAAGTTCTTGGACTTCCTGAACTCTCTCTAAGCCCACCATGACACCTCAGTTATACATCCTCAGTCAGACATCCCCGCAAGCCTGACTCATCCGCTCCCACAGTCAACAGAACAAGAGCACAGAGCCCCGAGCCCCGGTTAACCAACTGCTTCATCTCTATTCCGTGAAAGGAACACAGCGCTTTCACATTGAAACCAAAACCCAAACCACTGCTCTTTTTTTTTTTTTTTTTTTTTTGCTGTTTTTGCCTTTTTTATTTGATAGGACAGTAGATAGCCAGGAAACGAAGTTAGAAAGAGAGGGGGGGGGGGGGCGGATCGGGACAGGTCCGCAAGCCGGGACTTGAACATGGGACGCACGATGCGCATTGGCGCTACAAGTCGACATGCTGCCCAAAAGACTATCGGCGCCGACCACTGCTCCCTCTTTAGCCCAGACAGGAGAGCAGGGAGGAAACAGTGGGGGGAAATGGAGCACAAGTGCTGTCAGCTAACATGAGAGATTAACCCAAATATGTCACGGTTCAGGGTGCCTTCTCAGCTCCTCGTGCTGTCTGTGTTGTCCTGTCATGTTCGGTAGCTCGTGGTCTGGGCAATCAGTGCTGATCGTGCAGCGGGACGGCACGGATCACGAGCTGACTCTCCCCCACCTGTCGCTCATTCCCCCACTCCCATATATGTCCCTGTTTTTCTGTTCCTCGTTGTGAGTAGATTGTTTTGTCCTTGCTCGTGTTGTGTATGAGAGTCTCACTTCTCTATTTTGACCCTCTGTTCCCTTGTGCTACAGGACTCTTAGCACGGAGATCCAGCAGCCTGTGTGGTCCGCAGACGCTGCCGGCCAGCTCTGGAATCTCCGCTTTCTTAAGCCGCTGTTATATATTGTTTATGTTATTTTGTGTTTTGGTGGCGAAAATAAAAGTTTCTCCTGCTCTACTCTGCATCTGAGTCCTCTATTACTCACACCGTGACGGAATCTACTCACCACATTATGGATTCAGCAGAGGAAAGGGAGTTGCGCCAAGCCCTCTCGCAGCAGGGCATTCTACTGGGTCGGCAGCAGGAAGAGCTGGAGGCTTCTCGTCACCCCTATGCGGTGGTTTCGCTCCAACTTAGCCAGCTGGTGGAACGGCTGGACCAGCTACAGGTCAGCTCTTCGGCGACTCTTGGTGTGTCAAGCGAGGGAGTGGGGCACGGCCATGTGGGATGGTGAGCATGCCTGCTGTCAGTCGTTGGAGGTGTTCTCGGAGAAGCTGCACAAGGTGTTCGATCGCTCGGCTCAGAGCATTGAGGCGGCACGCGCCTTGTCACTGCTTCAGCAAGGCATGCAGTCCGTGTCCGGTTACTCCATTGAGTTCCGTACACTCGCCGCCTCCTGTGGCTGGAACGAGAAGGCACTCTGGGATCACTTCCTCCACGGCTTGGCAGAGCACGTGAAGGAGGAGATCTATTCCCTTGAGCTGCCTGCTGGCTTGGATGGGTTGATCGACCTCGCCATTCGAGTCGACGACTGGATCGCTCTCCGTTCCTGGCACCGAAGAGGGGGATTTTCCCGCGAGAGTGTCATGGGCGCCGAGTCAACAACAGCTTGTGACACGCTGTCTCAACGCCTCGTCCTCCCGGAGCAGGAGCCTATGCAGGTCGGAAGAGCACGTTGACTGTGGGGGAGCGATGCCGTCGCTTGGCCAATCAGCTGTGTCTCTACTGTGGGGACGTGGGTCATGTGGCAGCTGCGTGCCCTGTAGCGGGGCGACGCTCATTACGCAGGGGAGAGCATATGGTGAGCGTGACTGCCACTCGACTGCCATCTGGTGGTCGTTTAGAGTTTCAGGCTCCGTTACGGTTCGGGGGACCTGTTTCCCAGGTCTCTGCATTAATCGACTCTGGACCGGAGGGCGATTTTATGGATTCCGTATTGGCCACACGCCTGGGGATTTCGTCTGTTGCCCTGGCCGAACCTATTTCTGCTAGAACACTTTGTGGCACCCTACTGACTAATATTACCCATGTTACTAAGTTTGTTACGTTAACACTGTCTGGTAATCATGCTGAGGAGATCCGTTTCCTCCTTATTCACTCGCCCACCGCTCCAGTAGTGATGGGTCACACCTGTTTGGTCAAACACAACCCCCATATTGATTGGGATCGCAGTTCTGTTTTGGCTTGGAGCCCTTTCTGTTTAGCTCAATGTTTGGGTGCTGCATTTTGCCCCGGTCATGTCTTGTTCTGTGTTGCAGGAGGAGCCGGTGAGCCTGGCGAATGTACCGGAGGCTTACCATGACTTGAGAGTGGTTTTCAGTAAGTCCCGAGCTTCATCTCTGCCTCTGCACCGCCCGTACGACTGTGCGATTGACCTGTTGCCTGGCACTTCCCCACCTAAGGGGCGCCTTTACTCTCTGTCCGGACCAGAGAGGGAGGCCATGGAGAGATATATACACGGTTCTCTGGTAGCAGGCATTATCCGTCCCTCTTCCTCTCCAGCTGGGTCAGGGTTCTTCTTCGTGGAGAAGGATGGTTCGCTGCGCCCCTGTATAGATTATCGGGGGTTGAATGACATCCCGGTAAAGAATCGTTATCCTTTGCCGTTGATGTCGTCGTCCTTCGAACTCTTGCAGGGGGCAACCATCTTTACGAAGTTGGACCTCCACAGTGCTTATCACTTGGTTCGGATCAGGGAGGGGGACGAATGGAAGACCGCCTTTAACACCCATTCTGGGCATTTTGAATACTTAGTTATGCCGTTTGGTCTTTCAAACTCCCCGGCGGTCTTCCAGGCACTCGTCAACGACGTGCTCAGAGACATGGTCGATCGGTTTGTTTTTGTTTACATCGACGACATCCTGATCTTCTCCCAGAATGAGCGCGATCATGTCCAGCACGTCAGGCGAGTGCTCCAGTGGCTGCTGGAGAATAATTTATTCGCCAAGGTGGAGAAGTGTGAGTTTCACGCACAGTCGGTTCCGTTCCTGGGGTTTATTCTCTCGCCTGAAGGTATCCGAATGGATCTTGCCATGGTAAAGGCTGTTGCTGATTGGCCCACCCCAGATAGTTGTAGAGCGGTCCAGCGTTTTCTGGGGTTTGCCAATTTTTACAGGCGGTTCATTCGGAACTTTAGTCAGGTCGCCCTTCCTTTGATTGATCTCACCTCCACCAAGAAACGATTCTGTTGGTCGTCCCAGGCCCAAACTGCGTTTAAGAGTTTGAAGAGTCGGTTTATTTTGGCTCCCATTTTAACGACCCCCGACCCATCTCGGCAGTTCATTGTGGAGGTGAATGCGTCCGATGTGGGGGTTGGGGCAGTTTTGTCTCAGAGATCATCTTCAGACGAGAAAATGCATCCCTGCGCCTTTTTCTCTCATCGTTTAACCCCCACGGAATGGAACTATGACATCGGGAATAGGGAGTTACTAGCTGTCAAGCTGGCGCTGGAGGAGTGGCGTCACTGGTTAGAGGGTGCGGGGTTTCCGTTTATCATTTTGGCTGACCATAAAAATCTGGAGTATATCCACACCGCTAAAATAATAAATTCCAGGCAGGCTCGCTGGGCATTATTTCTTGGATGTTTCAGGTAAACCTGACGCACTGTCACGGATCTTTGAGGCTAAGGCTAGTCCCTCCCCCCCATGGCTATTCTGCATCCCGAACGGGTTGTGGCGGTGGTCACCTGGGGGGTGGAGACCAAGGTCCGTACTGCGCTACGCGATGCTACTGTTCCCGCTGGATGCCCAGAGAGTCTGCTGTTCGTGCCCGAGTAAGTTCGAACTAGCGTCCTACAGTGGGGCCACTGCTCTAGCCTAGCGTGCCACCCTGGAGCGACTCGTACGTATAGGTTAATCAAGCAGCGTTTTTGGTGGCCATCCGTGGCGCGGGATGCTCGCCGGTTCGTGACGGCCTGTCCGATTTGCACTGCGGCTAAGGGCTCCAATCAACCCCCAGTAGTGCTACTCCAGCCGCTGTCGGTCCCTTCGCGACCCTGGTCACACATAGCGATGGACTTTGTTACTGGCTTGCCCCCTTCTGATGGCAAGACGATAGTCCTCACTGTGGTGGACAGGTTCTCAAAGGCGACCTACTTTATTACCCTCCCCAAATTACCCTCAGCGAGGGAGACAGCGACTATTGTCTTGGATCACGTGTTCCATATTCATGGCCTCCCGGTGGACGTGGTTTCTGACAGGGGTCCCCAGTTTGTGTCTAAATTTTGGACAGAGTTCTGTCGACAGCTGGGGGCGACTGCAAGCCTATCCTCCGGATATCACCCGCAGACTAATGGTCAGGCTGAGCGTGCCCAGAAGGTCTGGTTGTCTTCTAAGGACATTAACTTCAGACTTCCCTCGTGTAAACTGGGACCCAAATATGTTGGACCGTTTATTATTGCTAAAGTGCTCAGTCCGGTGACGGTGCGGCTCAAATTAACCCCACAGTTTAAGAAGATCCACCCGGTTTTCCATGTTTTCAAGATCAAGCCCGTCTTTCGCTCCCCCCTCCAGCCCCTGATCTCCGTCCTCCTAGACTCATCGAGGGGTTGCCAGCCTATACGGTGCGGCGGCTCATTGATGTGAGGTGTAGGGGTAGAGGTTACCAATACCTGGTAGACTGGGAGGCTTATGGTACGGAGGAGAGATGTTGGATTCCGGCTCGCGACGTTCTGGACCGCGCTCTCATTGATTAGTAGCCAGGAGGCGTCCCTGAGGTGGGGGGTACTGTCACGGTTCAGGGTGCCTTCTCGGCTCCTCGTGCTGTCTGTGTTGTCCTGTCATGTTCGGTAGCTCGTGGTCAGGGCAATCAGGGCTGATCGTGCAGCGGGAGGGCATGGATCACGAGCTGACTCTCCCCCACCTGTCGCTCATTCCCCCACTCCCATATATGTCCCTGTTTTTCTGTTCCTCGTTGTGAGTAGATTGTTTTGTCCTTGCTCGTGTTGTGTATGAGAATCTCACTTCTCTATTTTGACCCTCTGTTCCCTTGTGCCACAGGACTCGTAGCACGGAGATCCAGCAGCCTGTGTGGTCCGCAGATGCTGCCGGCCAGCTCTGGAATCTCCGCTTTCTTAAGCCGCTGTTATATATTGTTTGTTATTTTGTGTTTTGGTGGCAAAAATAAAAGTTGCTCCTGCTCTACTCTGCATCGGAGTCCTCTTTTACTCACACAGTGACAAAATACAGTTAAAAAAATGTGTGTATATGTATATTTATATTTGTATATTGTATAATGTATACGTTTTTGTTTAGTTTTTTTTTTTCAACAGAAAAGAAAGGTAATGTGTTAGGGGTAACTTTTAGTTTAACTTGACACACTAAACCAACTAAAACTGAAATAAAAAATGAATATAAACTATATAGACATATAAAAATAAAAACTACACAAAAATTTTGTCAAATTTGACACTAAAATAACACTGGTATTTTAATAAACTGACACGGATATTTAAAATACTATGTACTATATTCAAATACAAAACAAAAAATATTTTAAATTAAAAATATTATCTGGAAAACATTGAAATGCAGATTTTTATTTATTCGCAATGTAGTTTATGGTGCACTTTGTTTTGTTTTTTTCTATAGCTGTATAAACCTTTAAAATGAAAAATAAATAACTACTGAATAACCTACTACTGAATTCAGTAAATATGTTCAAAATTGCTACATAAATGTTAACTTGAACAGCCCTTAAAAAGAAAAAACAGAAAAAAACTACATTTTTTTGAAGTTTGTATTGTATTACAAAATTGTACAATATTGTGTTTTTAATTTTCCATGAACAAAAAAAATATTATGAGTACCTTGAGTTTACTGACCCAAATAAAGACTGATCCATTTCAATAAGAATCTAAAATGATAAGAATGCTGAAATTCCTCTGTTTTTCCAAGGACTTGTTTAATGGCAAAACAGATCATCCTCAGAGGAGCTAAACAGAGACTTGAGACGTCTCGCTCCAGTCCAGCGCTGAACAGACTGAGGGAATTACACGAGTCTCTGCTGTAACTGTGTCAAACCCTTTCAGCTTAAGGGGCTTTTTTTCTTGTATAATAAATAATGAGGTCCAGGTAACAAAGAACAGTCGAAGAAACCAATAAAGACACACAGCCATATTAAAGAGACCACTGGAAATGATGGGATCAGATGATTATAGCACTGTATTTCCTTTTTTCGTAGTACAGACACTAAAGTCATCCTGTACTACTCCTTAAACAGGAAAATTGTCATGTACTTATGGCTATGAAATGACTTGTTCTCCTGTGAAAGGTCAAAAGTTGTATAGCGCGAATGGCCACCTCTCCAAATAAAGCAAAACCATAAAATGTTTATTAAAGGTGTCATATGATGCGATTTCAAGTTTTCCTTTCTCTTTGGAGTGTTACAAGCTGTTTATGCATAGATTCGATCCCTGAAGTTGCAAAGACTAAAGTCTCAAAACCAAAAAACAGTGGTTAAGTTGTATTTACAACGCTATTTCAGAACAGTTCAACACAAATATTAGAGTGTGTGCAGCGCATTTTATGGAGGACTATTTCCTGAACCTGGAAGAGTAACGTTAACATACAATGCTGGCTTGCACAAAGGCTTTTTTTATAAAGTGAGGCAATTCCAACTTTGCAAGGACAGTCTGACACTTCTGACTCACAGCCTGTGAGTACATTTCTGCTACTGACGATTCAAACGCAAGTTTTGATCAGTGTAAAGTAGTACTTGTTGTTTGTCATTTCTCCGATCACAAATGCAGACCCCAAATTTACAATTCTGTCGTTTATTCACCCTCAAGTTGTTTCAAACCTGTATGGGTTTCTTTCTTCCGCAGAACATAAAAGAAGATATTCTGAAGAACGTTAGTAACCAAACCGTTGACGGCACCCATTGACTTCCATAGTATTTTTTCTCCTGCTATTGAAGTCAATGGGTACCAGCAGCTAAAATACATTATTTTCTGTTCAACATATGAAAGAAACTCATACATGTTTGAGAATAACTGAATGATGTCAGAATGTTTATTTTAAGATGAACTGTCACTTTACTATGTCAGCGTGATACCAAGGCTTAATCCAGTGATGCTGGATTGGCGAATATATAAATGAAGCGTGCACATTTATAAGCGGATTTAAATGCATTGACTTTATTCCATCTGTGACCATTAACCTCACGGTATCTCCAGATGGGACTCGCTTTGACCTCACAACATACTTTAATTTACCCTTAGAGTGAGTTGATAAGTCACGTCAGGTAAAGAGTCCAGCACACACAGGTCAATGAGGACCTGTGTCACCAGATGAGCCAGCGCAGAAATAAATCTGCACTTAATAAGCGTTTCTGCCTGATAGCGCTCCTGAGGTACTAATGAGATTTGGCATTCAGCCTAGACACTGAGGTACCACGTTTGCTGGGGTGAAACTCAATATCCTGAATGAAACAGATGCCACAGAAAGGCAGCGGTGGGACGTCGGATCTATTGGGGGAACAGTAAATGAGACAAGCCTCAGTTTTTCTAGTGTGATTTGTACAGTGAGTGATTTGAAGCGACCTGTAATCAGTATAAAGCTTTGATGCATAAACTGCAACATTTGTTCTAAAGACATGAATGACAACCCAAATTGAGAGGCTTGAGGTGTGCTATTACTTTTCTAAAGTGATTAGACTTACTAGTAAGCAAACACTTAGCAATGCCTTAGCAACTCCAACACCCTAGAAACTAGAAGTGGGTGGTGTGATGTATCATGGTGGTATAATTGTGTAAATCAGCTGAATGATCGGTTAATATGGAGACATGTAAAAAAAAACTAAAATATAAATAAATAAAAAAATCAAAAACCTGGGGCGATACCCTTTGAAAAGGTACTAATATGAACACTTTAGGCTCTAATATATACTGTACTTTTAAAGTAGTAATACAGGGGTAAATATGTTACAAATATGTACCTTTTAACTTTTGCACATTAGGGTGCCGCCCCAATGACAACCTTTTTTCTGAGAGTGCATAAAAGCTAGCAAAGTATTTCACATCTTTATAATTATTATAATTATCAATTACTTATTATATCATCTACATCATAACTTATCATAAAAACATTAGTTTTTTTGTCCCCAATGAAAAAAAGGTAGAATAACATTATTTATTTATTTATTTATTTGTATTTGTATTTGTATTAGTAAAATTCTTAAATAATGGTTGTTCTGTAAAAATAATTAAATAAATAAACAATATGTTAGCTTAAAGGATATTTAAATGAAAGGATAAAGGACAAAATTAAATATAAATAACTAAAAAATAAAATGCCAAGCAAATCAAAACAAAATACAAAGCCAAACAAAACAAAACAAAGCAAGGCAAAACAAAGACAATAACAAAAAAAAAACAAAGCAAAACACAACAAAACACAAAACAAAGCAAAAGAATACACAAAGAGCAAAAGAAAACTAAGCAAAGTGAAACAAAAGCAACATCTATACCATTACTGTTAATGTTATAGAATGATGTCTTTATATGATGTTTCTGTTGACTGAAATAAAAATACATGATTGTCATAGTTTGAGCGACGAATGCAGCGCAAGCATAGTTCAGGCAGACCACGGCGTGACTGCAGCATCAGCTGACGCTCAGCTGATCGTAACTCCTCCCACTACAATTAATAAGATATATAAGATCATCCGTACTCACACTTGCCATCGTCTGTTGAACAGACATGGGCTTACCCTCCTCCATCCCCAACTCCTCCTCATGCAGATCGATGATCACTTAACTGCTCGATACATCACCTACACTGCCCTCCAAAAATTTGTAAACACCCCTGGCAAAGTGTGGTTTTGGACGATATCAGCATAAATCCTTCTAACTTTTTGGTGCAAATACATTAAAGTAACTTGACATTATCATTGAAGACCGGCCATATATACATGGCAAAGTCAGACATACCCTTTGCCAGCTGTGATGCCTGGTTACTGGTTTAAACTTGGCCCAGGTTTTTTTGGGTCAGCACACCTTAATACTGTAGCTTCAACAATTGATTGTCAATTCAAAGTCAATGTTTGAATAAACTGACAGCTCGGATACCCAGATTATGCAGAGCTGTAATAGCTGCTAATGGTGGATATTTTGATGAATCGAAAATGTCAGTTTTTTCTATGTATAAACTGTTTATGTAATAAAATATGTTTTTGTAGTTTGTGTTGTCCCTTATCAGTGCAAAATTATCACAAATTAAAAAGGATTCATGCCAATACTGTCCAAAACCCCACTTTTCTAGGGTGTTTCCAAACATTTGGAGGGCAGTGTATCCTGCTCATGTTGCTCAATAGTTAAATATTATCCACCATACGGTGTTACTCTACTTAGTGTATATTACTGTGCATATTAAAATATCTGGCAATTGCTTAGGCTTCGGGGGGGGGTTCAAACCTCAGTGAGGTTTGCCTGTGGATAGATCAGAACTGAACCCTTCAGAGCAAAGCCTGCCGCCAAACATAAAGTTCAGGACCTCTACAATATTATGACATCGAACAGAGTGGTCCTGACTGAAATATTGATAATGTCCCATTTGCACAGCTATTAGTGGCTTTACTTCATTTACATGTGAGAGCGATGGAGAAACAAACAATAATGCTAAAACATTATAGTCTATACTACCTGTTGTTTAATATGTTCGTTTTTTTTGCTTTTGATTTTTTTGTTTGTTTGTTTTGTGAAGCTCCGTTTATGCCAGCCTTTTCTGTTTGTGTCAAATAATTTACACACAGGCATTAACAGTAGCAGGTTTTTTTTTTTCAATTAGATAGATAGATTAATCAAAATGCATTTCTTTACAGTGTCCTTATTACATTCAGAACTGTGCAGCCATTCATTGACATTCACCATCTATAATCAATCTATCTGCACTTGAAATGGTGCAGAGGCCTTGTTACACAACGCTACAACTTTATAGTACTGCGAGCAGCCAACAGGCCAAACACTCAGCACCTCAACGCAAATATGGGAGCAATTAGGAGTTCTTTGAAACCGAGAAGGTAATTAAAACAAGATAGACCCTGGTTCATTGTAAATCTTGCCTTTCACCACACACATTCCCTCGCTTCTTTTCTAGTGCTCTTCTACAACGAGCGCTCAGGATAGAGATGAGAGCGCTGAGGTGTAACCAACCTTTCAACTTTCAGTCCATGTGGAAGCTAAAGATTGTTAGAAAACGATAGCTGGAGGACGAATGTTTCTTCACTGAGTGTTGGTCCATGTGGCGAGCCAATAGTGCCTTAAGGACTTTCTGAGAAAAGACTTCTGTTCTTAGTGTCCTGCTGTGGATGAAATTACACCCTAGCCATTCAGGACGTTCCACTGGTCGCCCCTCGTCAATAAAACTGAGAAAAATCAAACGGAGGACATCGTACGTCACACTGTGAACATCTGCCGACCAGAGCTGCCAACTAACGCAGAAGCTGTCTTCGGTCTTCCTGTTTCGTACGTGCTATACGAAGCGATATAGACGTTTGCTGGGAAAACGGGGTCCAATGTTTATCCTGGGAGAGCTGTCGGAACATGAAAGGCCGTGGCTCATTAAACTTAAGTGAAAATAAATTAAATGTTGTGAATGACAACAGAAGAAGCATTTATGGACCGTCTTTGGTCTTAACCAACAAGTAAACTGTTGTGACCAACTGATTTTTGTTCTTTAATATCATGACCACAAGGACTGGAGATGTTAAGTTTATTCCTGTATGGCCATATTTGATTGGTTAATGTTGTGGTAGGTTTATTGCCGTAACTGTGCTGTATAGATGCCACATGTCAGTCTGATTAAAAATAAATAAATAAAATAACAAAACTCGCTTTGAAGAACTGCACTACCCATAATCTTGACGAGAGGATCCACCAATCAGAGCCACTGGAATGGAAATGAACATCATGCCAACAAATGAACTGTAAATGATAAACTGTACTGGCACTACTGTTAAAAAGTTTGGAGTCTAAGATTTTTAAAAGGTTTTAAACAACATTTCTTCTGCTCACCAAGGGTGCATTTATTTAATCAAACATACAGTAAAAACAGTAAAACTGAAATATTATTACCATTTAAAATAACGTTTTACATTACTTTAACTCATCAAAATAAGTTAAGCAATTTTCAACTTTAATTTAAATCATATTTCAACAGATTTTTTAAGCCAGTTTAATGTAATTTAAGTTGAAATGACTTAAACAGCTAAGTTGATTGTACTTGAGAAAAAAATAAATAAATTGATGCCGTAAAAAAAAGTTTTTTACAGTCCACGTTTGTGAAGAAATTATACAAATTTTATGTTTTTTTTTCTTTTTTTTTTTTTTTTACTATAATACAGTAATAGGTTGCAAACTAATTACCAACCCCAGTTAAAAATGCCAATCAACCTGATTTGATGAGAATTCGTAAGTACTGCACAAGAAACTTCATATAAATTAGTACAATCTGACTCTTATAAAAGTGTATGATTTGTAGGTTTATCCCCAAAACTTAACCCTCAGAGCAGCGCAAGAAGAGCACACAAAAACATACAAAATGAAACCTTATCAACGATTTCACCAAATCATGAATAACTCGTGATGGAGGCATCCCGCCTGACATGTCTGACATGTGCTAAAATGCCCTCATGACAGTGAGGCTGCAGTTTACAGCGTCGTTGCAACCTCTCATGTCTAAAAAGTTAGTTATATATATTTTTTTTTTATGTGAGAGATTAATATGTGAACACACTGACAGAATAATCTCATATAGAATATGTGATTTTAATCATATTTCTGAATCATGTTTTTATTAAACTAAAAATAGAAAGCACAAATTGGATTATTTGTTCATCTTCATGTACCAGCAGCAATATTTCAAAATAATCCACTTCACTGACAATAAAGAGCATTTTCCTCTGCTTACATAGATTGCTGGCCTGCTATGAGACGTGGGAGCTGTCAGCTCTTTTTTCACTCCTCTCCTGTCCTGACTGTAACACATACTCTCAAATACATTAAAGCTGAGGCGTCTCAAACAAGCCTTATAATAAACCAACAATAACCATACGCAAGTACAAGCAGCTCCATCAAATATCATCATTAGTATTAAACCATAAGCACTTGGGTAAATAAACAGTAAAATGAACATAAAATGAGAGTCTGTTTTCCTCTAAGAGTGGATAAAGAGGCGTTTGGCACAACGGTGTCAATCAATTCCAGAGATGCAGTCATCCGACAAACATTTGATCAGATTATCTTTAAAAATCCTCTCCATGAACAATTGTGTAAAACAAACAAAGGTTTGTATGTTTGTATGCACTGATCAAACGTATGCACCAGTCAAACAAATGTTTGTATGCACTGGTCAGTCCTTTCTCAAACATAATCACTCACAGCAGAGAAGTGGGAACAGATATGACTGGACGAGACTAGAACAGCCACACAGGCATAACAAACCATGTGTTGACTCATCAGGGCAAATAAATAATGATCATAAATAAGGGCCTGAGAATAAGTGATCAAGAGTCTTAGTCTTTTTTAGTTGAAACATAAATGTTTTATTAAATAGCATAATGTTTTATTCAATAATGTTAAATTAAAATTAAAAATTAAATAAAAAAATAAAATTAATTAACACTGAATAAAGCAACGTTAAATTATATTGTATTAAACTGCAATAATTTAATTTAAAAACTTAACTGTATTGCAATAAAAATTAAATTAAATAAAAAATTAATTAAAGGTCACATATTTTTCACCTTTCTGGAGTTTTATTTTAGGTCGCACACTTCTTAGCAGAAAAGTTTCAATAAAGTCTTGTCTTTTGTTGTTATGGGTACATTAAGATGTCGTGTATGAAATAATGTAAAACAACAAACTGACGATTTGTAGCGTAATTGTATATTGTTTTGATTAATTGTGGCTGGAATAATAATGTAGCAGTAAAAATAGTTAAATAAAATAAAAATAATTAAATTAAAAATCAAATCAATTAAATAAAAAAATCTTATTAAATTATATTATTATTATTAAATATTAAATTACACTTAATTGTATTAACTGAAAAAAATTAATCTGTTACACTGAATTAAATTACATTAAATTGCATCAAATTAAATTATGTTGCACTAAACTGCATAAAATAAAAATTACAAAACTGTGTTAAAATTCATTACATTACAAAAAAGTAAATGATGAAATTAAATTGCAAATTTTTATTTGCAATTTTTGTCATTTGGAAATTATAAGCAGCAAATAATGAGGACAGCGGAAAGCTTTAAGCTTATATAGCGAGTGTTAGAAATGGTGCTACCTGGTAAGGGCCAATGCTCCCGTGGGCAGTTCCCCATCGTCTGGCTTCCACACCAGCATTGAGGTAGTTGGCAGCGATGTGAGTTAGACAAGCAACCTGTAGACAAATTGAAGAAGAAAAAAGAAAATAGTTAAAAATCTTAAGAACTGTCAGAAGGCTCATTAAACCCTGCTGTTTTGTGAAATTTTTCATGGCTGACACAGCAGTTCATGCGACCGTGCCGTAAAACCTTCCTCCAACTGGAATCCACTGTTTGTTATTTTGGAAAATGAACCAACAAAAACTTCAACACTTTTAACAAACACCTAAAAAAGTCACATAGCATTTCAGCTTTACTGTAACAATCATCTTGGTTACAGCATTTAAATAAAAGGCGTTAAAAAAAAGGTCCCAGCTTTTTACGATGCCCTGGTGACATCATATCAGAAGCCATGCAGCTGAGACAATATTTTGCAATGTACAACCATGTACTGAGAGGACACAGAGAAAATTAAGGGAGGTGGAATACTTTGTCAGATCAAAGCCTGTCGGTGATGATTTAACAGTCTGGACAGCACAGAACTCCTTCCTCGGCCCGTCCTGCCCAACACCTTGAGCTGAACCCATTCTTCACTTCCCAGCTGCTTTATTTCCATGACGTCTTACGCTGAGGCTTTTGTTTACTGAAACTTTGGTTTCTGTTTAAACGGCTGGAAGCAATCTAATTTTTGTCCATATGCAAGCAAAAAATAATTTATTAGATCAGCACTAAATCATATCGGTGATATTTCTTAACGTTCTTCTTCTTTTACAATATTAATTTACATTGAAGTAAAATGGAGCTAAACATGTATGCCTTGAAAAGAGCTGCTTGGAGGCGTTGGAAATAAGACCTTCAAGTGAACTGACTTGCCTTACAGGGACTGAACTTAAGTTATATAAATCATATCATAATATAATATCAAAGACAGAAAAGCCAAGTAGCATCTTATTACACTCACAACACTGATCTCACCACAGATCTTTAATTTAACATACGATAAACGTTTACATTTTCTTGTAAATGTCTTTATGTTGTCAATTTGATTTTTCTTCAAACAGCTGTTCAATTTACGATTGACAGTTCTAGAATTAACTTACTTAGGGTGGCAAAAACAAAAAGGGTTGCAACTGCAAAGTAAAAACAGCAGAAGTCAAAATCTGAACATGCTCATGTCCCTGCTACAGATTCTGCGAGAACGACGACAGACTGAGATTCAGAAGTGTGCAATCAGTGAAAGCTTTGTTATCCCATAAAACCACAGGAGACGATGAGCGAAGATATTAAAAAAACTGAAAAACAAACGAAGAACCAGGCAGCTTATTCAAAGTATAAGAGCTACAAGAAAATGTGTTGTTGTGGTTATTTATGGAACATATGAGGTCGAAGGTCAACGTTAACATGGCAGATATACTGATGTATAAGGATGAGTACAAACACGTTCAATTCACAATGCAATTTCGATTCACAAGCTGTTTTATTGACTTCTTTCCACAGATGACTGAGTGATTACATGAAAAATTATTCATTTCAGTAAGTTGTACTGTTTCTTTCAAGAGCTTGAGATGTTCATTCATGTTTATTTCATGCTATAACTAGTAGTAAAGAGAAAGAGATGATCGGTTCACATGCCGCTTGAACTTAAGAGGCTGTCACGCCACATTAAAGAGTGATAAAATTACATTTATCGTCTGTATTTTGTGATAAAACTGACAAAATATGAAAGCTGAGACTATTTCATTTCTAAAGGATAGTTTCTGTATTTTTCCCCACCTTGTCATATTTGTGTTCCTGGTCAGAAATGACCAGCCTGCAAAAAACAATGGCTTGAAAATCTCTCATTATGTTATATTATTACTAGGGATGCATGATATTATCGGAACAATATCGGAATCAGCCGATTATGGCTTAAAATGCACGCATTGGCCAGATATGAAAAATTATACCGATATGCCTTGCCGATAAGATGAATACCTCACATATGTTCAGGGTGTGTTAGCGATAAGATCACATCAGCAGTGTGGTCATTCTTTAAACTTTTCGGCATTGGCTATGGGCTAAAATGAGTTGAAAAATATCAGTATATATTGTCAAGCAACTAGTTAATGGTGAGAATTGGTCCCTAAACTAAAGTTTTACCAATCATTAACCAACCCTACTCTAGTATGTCCAGAAATATCAACAGCCAAAAAGCATAGAGGAATTTGGGCACAAACATAATCACATTAGCCTATATAATTGAATCGAAGAATAATGATTTCCAAACAACTTAAGGTTTTCCTAGGACACAAAATGCTGCCCATAAATGCCTGTGTTTGCATCTGGATTAAGGGAAACTGTGTGGTGTGGTTATCTAATGCCCTCTGTGCTTTTGCTTTTGCAGAGAACCTATAAATTTGCTGAAGGGTTAGATTACTACAACCACAGGATGATCGGTGGGGAATGTTCGGAAAGAGGCGGAACTCACTTATCTCTGCCAGCTTAGGGTCTACCGCAGAAACCGTGACCCATCATCCCTTCAGCCCACAGATAAGACACATGTATCCGATAAACTCCTACCAGCCAAGTATGAGAAAACCCATGCACAATATCCAGCACAGTCATCGAGAAGAGCCTGGATGACTTCTCCTCAAATGGGAAGCAATTAAAAACGTATGAGAGGTACGAGAAAAAAAAGTTCCAAGAGAGAATGTACTCAAACCACAATAGACGATCACAAACAATCGCATTATTGGAACCATTTCTGGAAACCACATCCTTCTTTCAAAGTGGTATCATTCAGGGGACAAGTGCTCTGACTCGTTAGCTCTGCACAAAGGTTTTGCGGTATCATGTCAGAAACAAGAGTCGGACAAGTTGTGGATCTTTTGAACGAGCTTTTCAGAAATCTAAAGGGACAAGATGACCGACTTAAAATACAGCTCTTTGCAAGGCCGGCGGGACAACAGATTTAACTCAGATGCCTAATTCTGAACCCCTTTATTCATTTGCTAGGTTTACACAGAGTCCAAGGCTCTGTTCCAAAACACAGCTACCTACGTAGGCAGCACTTTAAGGCAGCATAATAACAAAAAATTATTAATTTGTTACATTTACATAGCGCTTTTCTAGGCACTCAAAGCGCTTTACATAGTAAGGGGATATCTCCTCATCCACCACCAGTGTGTATCATCCACCTGGATAATACGTCGGCAGCCATAGTGTGCCAGAACGCCCACCACACACCAGTTTATTGATGAAGAGGAGTCAGTGATGAAGCCAACCAGTAGATATGGGGATTGTAAGGAGGCCATGATGGTTAGAGTCTAATGGGCAAATTTGGCCAGGATGCCGGGGTTACACCCCTACTCTTTTTCGAAGGACATCCTGGGATTTTTTATGACCACAGAGAGTCAGGACCTCGGTTTAACATCTCATCCGAAGGACGGTGCTTTTTACAGTATAGTGTCCCCACTATACTGGGGCACTAGGACCAACCCAGACCACAGGGTGAGCACCTCCTGCTGGCCTCACTAACACCACTTCCAGCAGCAACCTAGTTTTCCCAGGAGGTCTCCCATCCAGGCACTGACCAGGCTCAACCCTGCTTAGTTTCAGCGGGCAACCAGTCTTGGGCTGCAGGGTGATATGGCTGCTGGCAAAAACAAGGCCTTCTAAAAAACCTTGTTTTGGTCAGAATCTAACGTTGCATTGCAAGTGTTCTTGGTGGGGAAAAAAAGACAATTACAACTGACGCAATAACAATATGTATAGATAAAAGGTTCAAACTAATTAAAATTGATAATTTTACCAAATATTACTGTGCAATTATGAGATTTTATTTTGTGTTTATTTATTTATTTTTATTTGTATTGTTTTCAAACAACATTGCCAAAAAAAGGTTTGGAGCTAGTAAATGTTTTGTTTTTTTCTAATTGATACTTTTGTTTAGCAAAGATGCATTAAATTGATCAAGTGACAGTAAAGGCATTTATAATGTTACAAAAGATTTCTATTTAACATAAAATATTTCTTATCAAAGAATCAGAAATGTTTCTTGAGCAGCAAATCAGCATATTAGAATGATTTCTGAAGGAACGTGACGCTGAAAACTGGAGTAATGATGCTGAAAATACAGCTTTGCATCACAGGAATAAATTACATTTTACAATATATTCACATAGAAAAATAGTTGTCTATCATTGTAATATTATTTCACAACACTATTGATTTTACTTATTTTTTTTCTGTCAGCTGCCTTTGACGTCATGGCTGAGGATAGTTGATAGTCAAGCACTTGGTATTTTCCTGCATTTTGAGAGCGATTAGTCACATAGCAATTAAAGCTCAGCATGAGCAAAGACGGCAGATTTCCGCCATACTTCCGGCAGGTCCTTCATCACCCGAGCAAGAACATTTAAGAAGAATGCAATCAGATAGACCTTCCTGCAACAAATGAAGCATGACGCATTTTTTTCATTACAATCATATTTCAGGATATTAACAGATTAGATCTAAAATGAATGTTGACTCATTCGCCTTGAAACTCTTAATTGCAACTCACATTTCTAAATAACGTGTTCCTCAGTCCCTCCACATTCTCAGTGATTTAGCACAGTTTGAAATGTCCCATTTCTGCAGAACTCAAAGTGGTTCTCTTCAAATAAACAACAGAAGATTCAGACCAAATCTGCCTTGTGAGTTTTGGACTCTTCCAATGCATTTCTGATTGAGGTAATCTTCAACAGTCATTATTATGAGTTTTCCTCTATTATTCTGTTTCAAAACACAATGAGAAGCTGTGAGGAGGAAACACTTTTGTCATTCAGCATAAAATTAAAAACATGTTTGCTGCATGCAAATATTTATCTATCAAGACTTCAGTCGATCTAGAATTTCAGCTCGGAAAGCAGCCGCAGCTGAAGAGGGTATTTGAGGTTTCAGGTAGTTACTATGGTGAAAAACTCAACAAAAAATCCTGTTAAGTGATACTGCAGATGCAAAAGTCATTTGAAAGAAAATTGCTATACTGAACGTCTCTGTCTTTAAGTTTTCAGTAAACACATGTAATTGAAAAACAAGAAGGGAGTATAAAACATTCACCAAGTGAACCAAATGTCATGCATCAGATTTCTCCTGGCACACAGTGAAGTCTGCTGAATATCAACGTCAACACACGCTCATGAACAAGTAAACTTAGCATCCTACACTCCATTGATTCCCATGATGCTACACTTTTGGAGTCTCAATTGGCTTCTTATGGCACTGACGTCTTCTGAGCGAGCGCTGCTATTTAGATCCTCTGTAATTTTGCATTTCTGGGCAGAATTGGCGGTAGGCAGGCCAGACGCGCTACGAGCGGCATGATATTTTTTGAAGTTACTCGTTCAAAAACCAAAAGAAAATGGCAGGCGCAAATTATTCAAAATCACATTTGTAAACGGTGTGCTATTTTCTCCACAAGGACAGGTATTCAACTGCTTCAAAACCTGTTTTGTTCATGAAATGTGCAGTGGCATGGCAGGAAAGCCTACTGCTACTTACAATACATAATACTTATGAATTAGCATTTACCTCTTATCATGCCTACCACACCATTATTTACGACAGGAACAAATTGAGTCACCACTTATACAACGAAGAAAAGTCAATCCAAAAAGTACATGTGACTAATCTTAAAGTTCAAGTTTGAAGTGACCGCATGAATTAGAAACTTTACTTGAACTTTCCTTAAAAGCCATATAAAGGTATAATTTACTAAAACAATATTCAGGGTGAAAAATGAAAGCATACACTATGAACATTATGAAATATATATTCTATTCCCTCAAAAACCACACAAAGTCAAAACTACCAAGCCATCACGGTAAATTAAATCGCACACGCTGAAGTCTAGTAGCTAGGGACAACGATTGGTTTATACGCTTATACAGTTATGGAGAGCTGATTTATTTATACTGTAAAGTAAAACGCTCATGTTTTCTCTTGAGTCGGGAATGGGTCAGATTAAACTCACTTCCAGGGAACTGAATTCTTTCAAGCCAAAGAAACAAACAGAGTGGTCTGGTTCAATTTAAAAAGTTCATTTCATGTTTTGAGCAAGAGACAATAACTGCAGCCCTGAAATCAGAATAAAGGATCCTTCTAAGAGCTGAATATTTCATCATGCAGATAAACTACGAAGTACTGAACGCATCAAATGCAGTCAGTGTTATTGAGCTCTCAGTTTAAGAGCATGAAAGTGAAATGATGCTCTGTATCAGAACATCAGAAAAGACTGAATCACATTAAAGAGGCTTTCAATCGGTTCTGCCTCCATATGCATATCTGCCTCTCTAAATGTTTTCTGAATGAGAAATTATATAGTTTACTGAATTTATAGAACACATATGGTTTTAAATCAATGCTACTAAATTAATTAATGGAAGTGAAATCTTAATTTGAATGTCAATTATTCTATAATAAAGAGACTGAGATAATAAAGAGACTGTGATCAGTTGCCTGTAACAAAAATCACTTTACTGTTTAGAAGAAAGGGAAGTGGTGTGTGGCCAAGTATGGTGACCCATACTCAGAATTTGTGCTCTGCATTTAACCCATCCAAGTGTACACTCAGTAGTGAACATACAGAGAGTAGCGGGGAGCAGTTGGGGGTTCGGTGACTTGCTCAAGGGTCTCACCTCAGTCGTGGTATTGAGGGAGGAGAGAGTGTTAGTTAATCACTCCCCCACCTACAATCCCTGCCGGACCTGAGACTCGAACCCACAACCTTCAGGTTCAAGTCCAACTCTCTATCCATTAGGCCACGACTGCCCATGTCATTAGTGTCATTATACAAAAATATTGGACTGAAATTAGAATCAAATATTCTAGAGACCTATGTAATAACCATATCTTCTGAAAATAAGCTAAAATATTTGAAAGTCTATGTTTAGCATGTGATTAAAAACATTAATATAATTATTTCTCCAATGAATTTGTTTTTAACCTCATTCTAACATTAATTAATTTAATTAACATTATTTCAAAATGTTTTTATATAAGGGCTCTCCAGGGGCGTCCAATTTGTGTGCATGCAAGATTAGTGAATGAGACCCATTGTTCATTGTATTTTTGTTCCTTGAATTTGTTACTAAATTAAATGAATAGTTAACTCAAAAACAAACATTTGCTGAAAATGTACTTACCCTCAGGCCATCCAAGATGTGAATGAGTTTATTTCTTCATGGGAAAGGATTTGGATCAATGGATGCTCTGCAGTGAATGGGTGCCGTCAGAATCAAACAACTGATAAAAACATCACAATAATCCACAAGTAATCCACACCACTCCAGTCCATCAGTTAACGTCTCGAGAAGTGAAAGCAGTGTGCTTGTAAGAAACAAATTCACCATTAGAAATATTCACAGATCAAGCATCGATTACAGTTGAAAACAGTCCAAAACAAATATGTTTGTGGATTTTGATGTGAGGAAAACATAGGGATGAACCTTTTCACTGGAGGAAGCGTAATTATGAGTTATGCACAGAAATGATGGTTTACATTAGGGGTGGGCGATATGGAAAAAATATCATATCACTATTTTTTTTTTTTTTTATATCACGATTCACGGTTTTATCACGATTCTTTGTCATGTAGGTTTTACTATTTTGGTTTTACAAGTTGTCTGAGAATTACAGCCAAACTAGAAAGACAAAGCCTTTCAAGGTAACAAAAAAAAAAAAGACATGGCAGATATTTAGGCCAAAGTGGGCGAAGATAAAATCTTTGTCATTATTTTATCTTCCTTATTAAAAAATAAGAACAAAGATACACATTACAAATACACATAATATACAAATAAAACAAACAGTGCTTTATTTTCAGGTACAATAGGTGTATTTAGCAGAGCATTCAATGAAATTGAATGAACAAATATAAAATAAAACACTAAATAGACTGATTCCTAAAGCAACTGTATTAATGTTTTTCAGTCAAGAATAGTGAGTGATTTTTCTCTTTGCGTTTTGTTATTTTATTAACGTTAAATGAATAGTTCTCCCAAAAATAAATATTCTGTCATCGGTCTGTCAATTCTGTCATAATGTTTTATTTTTATACCATCATTTACTCAAAAGTAGTTTTAAACCTGAATGAGTTTCTTTCTTCTGCTGAACATAAATGCTATTTTGAAGAAGGTGGAAAACCAAACAGATGCTGGTCCACAGTGACTTCCATAGGATTTTTCTTTCCTATTATCAAAGTCAATGTGGACCAGAAACTGTTTGGTTACCCACATTCTTCAAAATAGCTTATTTTGGGTTCAGCACAAGAAATTAATAGAGGTTTGGGACAGCATGTTTAGTGTCCTGTCTCTTTAAGACCTGCACGCATCTAATATACAGACACACATCTGTTTCGCTCTCAACTATTTACTTTCATTTTAGAGATAACCAACTCTGTATGTAAACCTTGTGTGTTTTGACAGTATTAGTGCAAAAGATAAGTTAGTTGAGTAATCAGGCGCTCTTAGACGCTGTTTTTAGTGCGTGCTTCAGGTGTATGCGCTCAGAAAAAGAGCACATCAGACCAGCGCGCGAATTAAACATTTAACCAGCAAGGCTTGTGTGCAAATAATGCACTTTTGCGATCGCGAATAAGTGCAGTGTCCTGTCAGAGTAACTCTACCGCTGTATGTCGTGTTGTACAGTATATAGAGACTGATATATAGAACTGTATTTGATATAATGTGTGCTGTAGCACGATACTACGATATTTCTTCAAAAGCAGATCGTGGAGACATTTTTATCAAATATCTAGTTTACAATTAAAACTTTTGAGAATTTGTTTACTACAAACACGTAGGTTTTGGCTTCACAAGACATTAACTGATGGACTGGAGTGGTGTGGATTATTGTGATGTTTTTATCAGCTGTTTGGACTCTCATTCTGACGGCACCCATTCACTGCAGAGCATCTATTAGTGAACAAGTGATGAATGCTACATTTCTCCAAATCTGTTCCCATGAACAAACAAACTCATCTACATCTTGGATGGCCTGAGGGCGAGTACCTTTTCATTTCTGGGTGAACGTGCCTGCTTTTGTTTGCAGATGAGTAAATGTCATACCTGTGAGGACAGAAGATTGCAGTCTATATGAAGGCCTCGTCCTGTTTTCTGTCGCTGAAGCAAAGCAGCCATGACGGCTCCCTGAGTGTATAAACCAGTGGCCAGATCTGTCACAGCAACACCTGGCCTGACTGGATCTCCATCCTTAAAACAGAAAAGTTTTTTTAATGTTAGAAACAAATGGTGTGGGTTTGGGAAGGGTATCTGTCTCTTCCACCAATATTTCATAATTTGTTGATGCTATAAATTACAAGCACATCAGATCATTGCCCTCACCTCAGGACCAGTGATGTGTATCATACCAGGCAGCGCAGACGCAATGGAGTCATAACCAGGTTTGTACAAATTAACAGACGTTGTTATTGATTATATATGTGTGGACGATTATCAGATGAAAATGTGCTTACTGCTCACAGTTTCGTGTAATATGAGCATGTCAGAGCTACAATCTCCAGCATATTCTGCTTTGCCAGTACGGCTTGATTTGGGCCTGTGTGCGGCTCTTAGAAATCCCTAAAGCTGAGCACACACGTCCAGAGAGAATGTGGGCAAAGACCCGACTACATTTCTATTATCATCAGAGCAGTCAGATTAATTTGATTCTAGGAACTACACTGTAGTTCTAAGACTTTTGACTCACTGGAGGTAAACATCTATGGATGTGTTTATTTCCTTGGCAGAGGTATGAGCGGCTTGTCATGCACTAGTATGAAAACAGCAGTCTACTGGCCAGAGTTTGCGCAACTATATTTCAAAAAGCAGTATCACTTCAAAACATTTTTCCCTCTCTCTTTGCTTTAATTACTTGTTTGCTCAGACAACCATCCCTATTATTATTGTTCATACTCAGTTTTAAGTATTTCTCAAAAAAAAAAATAAACCTTTTGTGCTACAGTATAAAAATATCCGGTTAAATTTGCAAAAAAAAAAAAACCTACCTGTGCCAAAAATTCATAATAAAAAATATACAAAATATATTATTTCATTAAGTGATATATTGTTAAAATACAAATCTATCTGAACTACCAAAATATGTTTTTGCCTTAAAATGTACCGATAAACACCATAATGCAGGGAGAAAAATAAAGTCAAAGCACTCTATTGCATCATGCTAACTAATAACAAAAATTTTAAAAAATGATAATTATCTATACAAAATATAATCTTGTGATTTGTCACACAGTGATTTCTGAGAATACTCTTTTACTTATTTAATATGGTAAATTATAGTATTTACTTGCAAAGAAACAAATCTAACAGTATTTTACAGTAAAATTACATATAATGTGATGTTAAGCCATTTACAATTCTTCACTGTACATGAAAAGCATTTTTCCAGTATTTTTCAAGATTTTTTACAGCATTCAGAGTAGAATGATATCTCAAATCAAGCAAGTTGTTGAGGAGAGGTGTGAGCTTTTACTTTTCTAACTGGACTGTATTCTCACCTGGCAGACAAGAAAACAGGACACTTGCATTGAAAGAGGGAACCAAGCCATTTCTGGAAACCTTCAGGTTATCACCGTTGAGACAGATCTTCACTGAGCAGGGTTTCTACAGATATGAACAAGTGAAATGTAAGACTTTTTAAGACCAGCTTATATGAAATTTAAGACCTAAAGCTGTAACGGAAATACACATTATATTACATACATACTGTATAAGTAATATTTAATGCAAAAAGAACATATAATCGCTGTCATGAATTATATTTTTTGTTACGATATAAAGTGAACTTTTCATATCAGCAGACAATATTCCAAACAAAATATCTCCACAAAACTACCACATCAGCGAGATTTAAACAATTATTTTGAAGCAATATTCATCAGCTTTTACATACTTCAATCTGCATATTTTTTATTTACCTTTATAAAGGCCTATTTTTTTTTGTACTTTTTAAATGTAAGCATCCACTGTCATGTCAAATTATTACAATTTATCAATAAATTGTAATAATGTTAGCAGTCAAATTAATTAATTTACGCTGCAAAATGACAACTGCAATAAATAATGTTATGAGATTAATATTGTAAATACATTTATGAATATACAAATAAGAAATGTCGGTGGGAAAATGATTACTTTTCAACATACTAAACCTCCAGTAGGTGGCGGTAATTCACTTAATGAGTGAGTCATTCATTCAACTGATTCGTTCAAACGTTGACTTATTCAGTAACAAAACACCGCCGAGTGTCGTTTGGAGAATGTGCGATAGTTCGGCTGTGATCCTTGTTTGGAAATATTTGGAAATATAAACAGTAAATATTGTGTCTAAAATGTAAATAACTTAATAACTACTTGACTAGCTAACTTTATTTGTTTACTGAACTGAAATCAATGTAACATTTGCAATCGTGAGAATAGAGAGCTCCCTTATATGTTACTGAACTATCATGTTATAAATAAACTACATATTTTGAATTTTTACCTGTGTAAACAGACAAACATACAGTTTGTTACAAAAATACAAACTGAAATGAGATTCATATCATTTATTGCAGCGGAAATTATTCATTTCTACCGTCCCTCAGATGTAATACCCAAGCACACTATATTCATAGCATCTCTTTTACTACTTATGTTATAACCAATAAGAACCACCACAAAAACGGGTGCAAAGATATCTGCAACTCAATTAAACAAAGATCTCCCTTAATCACTGCTTCTTCGAGACCCCCATCACTGCTGTAACCACACCAATATTAACATAAGTGTGAGAACAGGAAAAACTAGATTGTTACATTTTCTAAAGAAAATGCGAGTGGTCTGTGAAAAGTTGAAGCAATAATTCTAGAGCTCAGTGGGTGTTTTTCAGCACATTGTAAATTGGGTGTCCTATAAACATAGGCGCTGTCAAAATATTGAGAATCCTGACCAGCAACATCTCAACCAATGGTGTGATTTTGGGGTGAAGCTACCTTTTTACCCGACCAGTGGCAAAGGGAGAGAGTGTTTATAAAACTCATTTGAAAACAGTCCTTATTTTGCCATTCTGTTGAAGTAGGTTTGAAATGAAAATTCACCCAATTTATTTTCTAAAACCATGTTATTGAGCTTATTACGAACGATTCATCCATGCATTTTTTTGTTGTTAGTTTTTTTTAATTGATCATAATTTTTAATCAAAATATGACTCTGATGTTCCTGTGAAATAACAAACTTCTTTCTGGCAATGTATGCAGGACTCTATTCATTTAGCCTGTAAACTAGCATTCATCTGCCTCTACCCACATCTCAAAATCCAATTAACCAATGAACTATTCCTAACCTACACTTTCCCTTTTTCATTAATGCATTATACTCTCATGTAAATCACAACAAAGAAAAAAAAATTATCTGATGCTTCTGAATTTTTTTTCCTTCTTTTCCCCCACATTTTCCACCAGGATTAAAAAAAAAAAAAAACTGAAACAAAAAAAAATCATCATTTTCAGACAAACCAAAATAATTTAACTTGGGGACAATATCCCTTTAAAAATCCCTTACAAATGCGCAGGTTTTCACTTCACAAAATCATCATGGATTATTGTTTTTGTTTTGTTTTTTCATCTGTTTGGACTATTATTCTGACGGCACCCATTCACTGCAGAGGATCCATTGGTGAGCAAGTGATGTAATGCTAAATTTCTGTTCAAATGAAGAAACAAACTCATCAACATCTTGGATAGCCTGAGGGTAAGATATTATTAGCAAATTTTTAAAATAAAATGAAAATTAGTATTTTAGCTGTTATTCAGCAAGATTAGAGAACTGGTTTCTCAGAGAATCCATAACAGCAGCAGAATTAACTAGTAGTAATGCTGTATCCATTCATCAGACAGCCCAGGTTTCTCCACTGCCAGCTTTGACACAATGTGAAAGGCATCCAGTGCCAAACCTCAGCACATTCGGGTGTGGGGGCCCATCTAATGAAGGACATATGCTGAAAATAACTCGCGTTCTCAGACGCCACTAAATCCTCTTTAATTTGCTGTAAAGAAGTGAAACCCCAATAATAAAAAGAAACAGGGAGTTTTGTCGCTTCTGTGGACGCCGAGCACCATGGAGACCTCAACCATCTCCAGAAGAGGACCGGGAGTCTGTGGTTCTCGTTCTATGTACTCATCGGTGTATAACCAAGCCTGATTATTCCACATTAACCAGACTAGACAGTGCGTGTCTCGCCCTAAATCGCTTGTTTCATATCTGCATGGACCGTAACAGACATGATGTACTCCTGATAAAAAAACAGTGTGAAATCAAAACCACCTTTTTACAAGGGAACACGAAAATAGGAAGAAATCTGAAGGGCGTTTTTTTGTTTGTTTTGCTGGCATTTCGAGCACTGTGTTTGCCATTTTGTTGAATATACGATCCTCTTAGACGTTATGGCTCAATGGAAGGACTAGTTTTGGAAATGGATGGCTTGGCATAAAACAAGAAGTCAAAAGTAAAAATCCAATGACTATGAGGTAAACCGCTAAAAAAGAGTTTACTAGATGTTCCACTCAAAGCATAATGTTCTACCGGGTCGTCCAAAAACCCAAATGGCTCAGAATTACAACAGTGATCCAAAAACCCAATTGGTAATATTTTTGACAGAAGGAAAAGTAGCATATACTGAGCATTCTCGATACTTTAACCCAGCAGGAAGAAGAAAAACCTTTCATAGAAGAAAAACAGATGAAGATTCGATGTTCTCGGGACAAGTTTGGTCACCGTTACGCCAGCTATGGCATATCCCATGGCTCCTGACAACGCTGATGTAAACATCTGATTAATCTCCCATGTGCGGGACCTCTTTTTTTTTGGAGCACAATGCGAATTATGTCTCATATCAAAGATGCTTCTAGTCTGCCAAGTCATGGTTTTAAGCCTCCACGGGGATTTGCACAAGCAATCACAATGTATAGGTTACGCAGTGCCGTTTCCTGACGAAATTGGGCCAAAATAAAAAATGGGTCACTCCCAAATTGCTACTGGACCACAATTTTGCCCCCTCAGGACTGAAGCAATAAACCAAAGGATGTCAATAAATCAACTGACGGCATGCCACTGCAAGGCCTATTACAAATAAATTAGACAAGACTGCAGAACTGCTACAGTATGTGAGAGACAAACCAGCCATAAATGAATGGCTTCCCTTATTCCTGATTGGGGCGTCCAATTAAACACAGATCAAGTGGTGGGGCAGGAGACTGGTAATGATATTTGCTTAAAGCAAAGATATAAAGGCTTCAACAAGAGGGCCACAACAGACCTCTAGCGCTGCATCCAACATTCCCAATAATCTAAGGCCTGTTTGCAGAGCATATGCAGTTTTCCATGTCTATGTTAACAGGTTAGCACATTCACAAACTGGATGGGGTACGGCAATGCAGTCCAGGAGCAATGCAATGCAAGTCGTCTATTTTTGCAGTGCTGCATGTCCTGAATTAAAGTGACAGCACATTGTTTGCCGTATATATAAACATAGATTGATATGAAAATGTAGTAATTGCACCATAAATGCATATAATTAAGGACTACTGTATTTCACAGTCAACACGTATGGCTTTTGGCTAGGTTTAATTGTTTTGCCACTTGCTTAAGCAACTTAATATATAAATATATCAAGAAGTACAATGCATTGAATAATAACTTCATATTTATTGCACAAAATGTAAATACTATGAAAAACTGTATTAATGTACTGTGTAAAAAGAGAATCACAATGATGAAAAAGCATGCATTTTATATACTGATTTTTTATAATGGGGTCCAGTGCACATTGTGAGAGCTAAATATTACATTTTTGTAAGTCACTTTCCAAAGCAAATTGTCAAAATGGTCACACCGTATGATTTTAATTGTTACATTTGACGAACCTTGCTGAAAAGACCTGTAAGCTGCTCACCATTTTAGATGTTTACCATGTTTCAAAATAGATACTCATCGTGCGATGTTAATTTTATGTTAGATAGGACAGTTCCTAATATCTAATAACTTTTTCAGTTTGTTCACTTTGTCAAGCAGACATGGCTTCAATTTAATAAATTCTCTAGATACCACAGAAAGCCTAAAAATACATTTCTATCTACCATATCTATTACAGTCAACACAGAACAAATTAAGTTTTGGCCAAATCTAATTGAGGGGGAAATGATCAGTTTGCTTCAACGGTGCAGCTTTAATTGTATCTAATTTGTTAGACTTTTCTGGAGAATGAATGAATGCATTAATGCATGGATGAATGCATGAATCAATCAATCAATATACTGATATCCACAGGTTTAAAGAAACCAAAGAGGTCAGCAAAACAAGAGAGACATGACAGTCGACTAGAGAGGCTCATCCTAAAAATCCCTTTCAAATAATAAATCAAATAGCACTTGTTGACACTAAGCATTCCAGACTGATTTTACACTCAAAAAGAAAGTGAAAAATTAAACGATACAGGATGAGCACAGTAAATCATTCCAATTTAACTGTCCAGCATCCACACTTTAATGAGGTCTTGTGGGTTACACCTCCAGGTCTTTATAAGCAGTGCGAGACATGGGAATTCGGCTGTGATTTGTGATCTTACAAAGAACAGCAGAAAAAAAAATGCAGTCTTTGAATGCAATTCACAGCTAACCGCAAGAGATGCCATTGCAGTGTTGACACAAGAACTAAGATCACTGCCAACATGAGAGTATTGCTTGCTAAACTTATTTTAATGGTTTGAATTTTTTGCATGCTGATAAAGATGCTGTAATTTAACTACACTCATGTTTCCATGTAAATAAAAACAGACATTTCTCAGTAGTTCTGAAACGGTATTAAATCCAGATGCAATCTGTAGTAAAATATTTTATACCTATATAATCAAAAAAAATGCATGGTAGTTTGACCAAAACTGGTGACTTTTTACAAGGTTTCTGACACACAGAGAGATGTGTGCCTGTCTACAGAAATGCTGATTTCCATTTCCTTATCAAGTGTGACTTGACTGCAGGATTTATGGGTGACTGACACGTGAAACCAATCACCAAAGCAGCCAGCGTGGTGACAGTGCCCATCCGCTTCAGATTAGCGTGGCTACAGAACAATTTTCAAATAAAGCGTGGCTTTGTTTATGAGTGTGATAAAAAAAAAAAATCAGACAGTAAAGTAAATTAGCCTTTTCATAAGGGCCATACAACTGAAAACATTAGGGTTTATGGGTTAAAAGCAGGCCAGATTTAGAATACCATAAGCGTGTGTACAGTACAGAAACCCTGGGCTTTTACATATTTAACTGGAGATGTAAACGTAATGAACATGTCAGCTTTTTGTTGCCGCTGTCTTCCTCCATTTATACAAACACACCCAGTGTGTATTTCTGTTCATTTATGCCATGGACTGCATCATAAATACACAATAAAAGAGAAAACGCTGCAAAAATATGCAATGGCACACATCTCCTCAACGGGTGCAGTAGTTCTTAACCAGGGAGCCAGGGTCCACTAGGGGGCCTGTATGGTTTGTTAGGATCGGACAATATTTGGCCGAGATACAATTATATGAAAATCTGGAATATGATTGAAAAAATCAAAATACTGAAAAATATCGCCTTTAAAGTTGTCCAAATGAAGTCCTTAGCAATGCATATTACTGATATATTTATGGTAGGAAATGTACAAAATATCTTCATGGAACATGATCTTTACTTAATATCCTAATGATTTTTGGCATAAAAGAAAAATCGATAATTTTGTCCCATACAGTGTAATTTTGGCTATTTCTACAAATATACCCCAGCGACTTAAGACTTTATCTTAAATCTAAAAATGTAAGACTTTTATCTTAGGTTTTGTACTCCAGGCAGGGTCACTCTGGCTATCAGAGCTGTTTACAACCAATAAATAACATGCATTTATGCCAAGAGATTAACAGAGTATATCATAATTAATGTTTACTTTATGGTGTTTATATAGTAATATGTTGTAAATGGTCGTATTTTATGCTTATTTTGTCTCCTCATCTTTTTGAATGAGCAGCTGACAATGGTTACATTTCAAGATAAAAGTCTAAATGTATTTCTGGCTTGTTTATAATTAAAAGTTTTCCCCTGGATATTACTGGTATCTGGCATTTACTTAGAAGTAAGACATTGTAGCTTCTGCATGGGCTTCCTCGACACAGGACGGAAACACTAAGAACATTGTTTGTCATATATGTAATGAATACATTTTACTGTTCATTACAGTTAAGTAATAAACAATTCAAGTTTATATAGTTGTAATAATAAAAATGAATAATGATTAATTTAATCTGGTTTCCAGTATTTAATTCAATACGCCCACTTTTTGATGGGGGAAAAAAAAAAAATCAAGCAACTTTGTCATAATTACAGCAGAAATCACGTAAATAGCTTATGTTAAGGGAGTCTTTTCATGTTGCAAATATTGTGTTCACCTGTTATAGAGCAATAGATGAGCTGAGGGGCCACTTTACTCAACTCCTCGTACCCAAGTCCCATCTCATTCAGCTTCCCGGGCAAGTAATTCTCCACCAGAACATCACAGACTTTGGCAAGCTGACAAAAGAGACAACGCAGTGCGAGAGACAAGGTGTTCAAGCCAAAATATATCCCAACAACAAATGTTATGTTAATGCATCAAAGAATAATTAAGCACTGAGTGTCGAACTTTCACCTCAGTTTGATTCCCTTTGGATCTTTAAGATCAACAGCAATGCTCTGCGAGACAGAAATCCCAATTACAATAGCAGACATCATGATCTCATGCATTTTAAAAGTTGAAAATTGATAAAATATGAATAAAATGGAGTATACCTTTTTGTTCCTGTTCACACTCAGAAAATAAGCGCTCTCTTCACCCACAAATCCACTCCCTGTGAAGCTCTCCCAAGTGTTTGAATCAGCTTTGCTTGACAGTATTCTCAATCTTGCAATCATCCCTGTTGCTTGTGAACCTTTTCCTACCCAATTTCTTCCTTCCAGTCAACTTTGCATTTAATATGCTTTGATACAGCACTCTGTAAACAGCCACAGCTTTCAGTAATGACCCTCTGTGACTTACCCTCTTTGTGGAGGGCGTCAATGTTCGTCTTCTGGATCATTGCCAAGTCAGCAGTCTTCTCCATTATAGTGGTTTCAAGGAACAAGAGATACCCAGAATTTATACCGTAGTGATGGTCATTTAATGAAACTTAAATGTAAATATTATAATATTTTGAGATACTGATTTTTGACTTTCATGAGCTGTAAGCGCTAATCATCAGAATTAAAACAAAAAAAACTTTTCAAATGTTTTACTTTACATGTAATGAATCTAAAATATATGAAAGATTCACTTTTTGAAATAAGTTACAAGAAAAAATGAACTTTTTCACGATATTGTAATGTATTGAGATGCACCTGTATATAGTGGTTGAAAGCATGTTTTGAATGCACAGCTCCTATCTTGTCAGATCTAAGACTTTAGCACCATCTAGTGGTCTGATCTGTATTCATGGAGAAATGAGTTTGCATTATTATTAACAATAAATCAATAAGGTAATTAAACGAAATCTACAATTCCTCATTGATAGCTAAATTAATAAATAAAAACAATGAAAATAATATATACTGCAACTAAATAATCCCGGTTTATGCAATTCAAAAGAGCTCATCCCTGGAACATGCAATTATTTACTTGTTCTATTTTTATTCTTTTATTATCTGTGTTTTTGTCATTCTGTTGCTTCTGTCACGAAAACAAATTACAAACTCATTCTGATTCTGAACAATGTTCAGCTTGAAATCATACTTTATATGGTTTGTCAAACGGGTTAAAAAAATAACTGATCTTTCAAGAATTCAGTTTACAAAAAAAATAAAAAATAAATGCAGCTCAAAAATACGAAAAAAGCTACAACTGTTTGTCATTTTTTTTTAAATACAGGTGTTATATGGGTCTGCATACAAGTACCACAACATAAACAAGCAGGTGTGCAAATATATATATATATTATCTTTATTTTTTATTGCTCTTTTCTGTTTATTTAATTTGATGCTACTATGATAATAACAAAATTATAATCAAAGTTATATAAATAGGTTTCATATTTGAGGTCATGTGATAAATGTTACTTTTCTAATAGCTGAAGTCAAAAATCTAAACCTCTATACTTTTCAAAAATCAGGATGATATTCTATATTTATAACTTTATCCACTTATTTTTAAATATGCAGTTAGCAGTATTGAAATCAAGTACATTTAGACCCCTTTCTTCAATTGGATTGCATAGAATGGTCTTTTATAAATTGTGTTGTCTGTTGATCTTTGTTTAGATGATCTATATTGGTATAAAGATGATGAACCACTACTCCACTAACCACTAGAAAGAAAGAAAGAAAGAAAGAATGAAAGACACCTTTAAAGAAACAACAGTAGCCTTTATAAATAGCTATTTCAACTGGCTTTGTTGCATTTATAATACCTAACCAAAACTTTATTATTTGTTTGCATCATTATTATTTGACTGTAAGCTATTATATATTGGTGTTGGTGCCCATTGGTGTAGTTTTGCTGGTATATTTCTTAATATATATTATATACAACTGCTGAGATACAACTATTTGCAAATCTGGAATCTGAGGGAGCAAAAAAATCTAAATATTGAGAAAATCACCTTTAAAGTTGTTCAAATGAAGTTCTTATCAATGCATTTTACTAATCATAAATGAAGTTTTGATATATTTACAGTATGGAACATGATCTTAATATCCTGATGATTTTTGGCATAAAAAAAAATCAATAATTTTGACCCATACTATGTATTTTTGGCTATTGCTACAAATATACCCCAGCGGCTTAAGACTGGTTTTGTGCTCCAGGGTCACACATATATATATATTCTTAATATTTACCTTTAAAGAAACTTTTTTTATTAACAATATCAGAAAGATACACATAAACAGAACAAGAACATGTAGGGGATTTCAAGAAACTGTGTAAATGTATAAAAAACAAGAAAAGGTATAAATGCTGTACTGCACCTATATACAGTATTACTTACGTAAGGGATAATGTACAGTCAGCATATATGTATACATATCTGAACTGGCATAGGGGAATATAAATATAATTCTACATATTTATAATAATTCATATCTAGAATTATTTAATATATTAATTCTTTATTAATCAAAATGAGAGCACAACTAAACTCTGACCAGTAGGTGGCATGAGACACCAATCAGTTTGTATCTATCATTCTATTCTATTCTATTCTATTCTATTCTAGAGATGTCTCAATGTCTGCCTCATTATCAGGTTAAACTGTTGTACATGTGCTCTGCCTATTCAGTTAGTATAGTTGACAAACAGTCCTAATAATTTTAACTAAGTTAACTTAGTTTAAGAACAAGTCTGAAAAACTAGCAGTTAACCAAGTGGTGATAATCAGTCTTACTTTTCAGATTCAAATTAGACCAATATACCATTTATGTAACTGAATTTAAAAAGGCTGACCAGTCTTGAAGAACAAAAAAATGGATGACTAACTTTTAAGATTAGTCTAAGTAGTTTATGCAACTGGCCACAGGACTTTTCGTTAACAATTTGTTAACATGCATTACGTGCCATCAAAATATAGAATGTATTTAATATGGAATATACACATGTAAAAATATACACAAATATACAATATATTTATGTAACAATATCAAAAAAATGTAAGTATACACCTTTCTATTTTACAGTCATATAAATTACAACCTAAAATCTTCCCAAGTGCAGGCACATAGCCTATAGGAAGCCACGCCCCAAAGATCACGAACCAATCAGGGCCGTGTCCGCAGGGCCTGTTTGGCCACGTGACTGGCAGCAGTGTGTATATATATATATATATATATGGAGAAGGTCCGCGCTGGTATAAATGAACTCAGGACGTGATACAGAGTCTCTTTTATTGAAGTGACACTGTTCTGGGAGTCCGAGCTACAAAGTAGCTTTGACAAATAACGAGCATGGCAGGTATGTGACAATGCACTTTTCAATTAAATCTAACAAAGCTGTTGAAGTTAAGGGGTGATGATAATCTCATACTGCAAAAAACAATCGATAGGATTTTATTCATGCATATGTAACTAAAGGCTTTAAGAGACATCCACTGCATTGCTCATATTCATATTTCTGTAGCACTATGGATTATGTAATGCTGATTTATACTGGCATGATTACTCAAGAGTTAAAGATGATTCATAATCCCAATATTTTCGACTGAAAAGCATTAACGATGAATCGGCTGAAGTTGTTCACAAAATCGGTCTGAATGCTTCTCGAGTCAACAGTTAATTGAATCGAGAACCATGTGTTTTGAATTTAGTCGATGACTCATTATATGTTTGGTTTTAATAAATAACATATCATTAAAACAAGCAAAAACGTTTCAGCTGAGAGATCATTTAAGTATTGTTTAATGCAAATTATATTCGTCTTCTAAATTACTGCTTTATGAATTAGGCTATGGCTACAAACTCGTGCATTTGCTACAAAAACGCCTTTTTTTAAGAAAAACATAACAATATGGCTTAATTGGAGTATTTTAGAGAATATGGCACCAGGAACACGTCGTTAAGAATCACTGAATCAGTTTTTGAACAGATTCTTCGAAACGTATTGTTCAAAAGAACCGATTCTTTGAATCGAATGCTTTTTAAACCATATTCAAAGGAAAACATACATCTATGATAATCAATTACACAGGCAGAACTTATAATTGTTCATCTGTTCAATAGTTCATTCAGCTTTGTAAGTTTCACCACTTTTTTCATTATTATGAGGGGAAATGTGTAGGCATTGACTTCCATTAATGCTTAAACATGTCTTGTTTTTGGGGGGGATACATTCATTTTGTTGCCATATCTGTTATGCCTTGAGCAATCAAATTTGATAGACCTTATCTGTCAGTCAGTGCTATGTCAATCTTCATTTCTTTAGCAGAACAGGCATTTGTCACTTTGGCCACAAACGATAGCTATGCAAGAGGAGCTATGGTGCTTGGAAAATCCCTTAAGAACCACAAGACTTCAAAAAAGCTGGTGGTGCTCATTGGGCCACATGTATCTGGTCAGTCAAGGTACAACATGCTTCATTCAGCCAGTATTGTACTGCAAACACTCTGACTTTCGTGGAAAACAAAATGAGATGTTTGTGAATGTCTTTAGGGCGGTGCTTCATAAGATCTTCGATGAAGTCAGGCTAGTGGATGTGTTGGACAGTGGGGACACAGCGCACTTGGCCATGATGAAGAGACCTGATCTGGGTGTCACTTTCACCAAGCTGCACTGCTGGACTCTCACACACTACTCCAAGTGTGTGTTTATGGATGCAGACACACTGGTGAGTTCACATCATGACTTCGAACCAGCTGGTTAGCAGAGGGTTCAAGTTGTGCCTTGTCAAAACATGCATGAAATATTTATATTGTGGTTTATGTCATTTGAATTACATTGTGCACCATTAACTCGGTGTGTGAATGTATGCCTCTGCGTTACATTTAACTTGTTTAACTTGCAAAACGTAGTGAAGGCATCTGTGCATGCCTTTTATTCAAAATGCAATTAAGAGACATTTATCTGATCAAAAATAGTAAAAACAGTAATATTGTGAAATATATGACTACAATTTAAAATAAAATGTCTATATTAATATGTAAATTAATGTAATTTATTCTTGTGAATGGTGTGATGGCAAAGTGGAATTATTATACATTTAAAAAAAAAAATGTGTTGCTTAATATTTTTTGTGGAAACAGTGATACATTTTATTTGTAGGATTTTTGAGAAGTTAAAAGACGCATTTATTTTTAATAATAAATCTTTTGTAACATTAGAACTGTTTTTACTGTCACTTTTAAGGAATACAGCATTCTTGCTGAATAATTAATTTAAGAAAACTTTGACATTAGTGTATTTCTTAGTAAAATAGATAGTCAATGCATTTATGGGACCTTGAGGTGAAGTTTTTGGACTTTTTTTTCTTACATGCACTTATGTATATAATATGACCCGAAATATTTATTTATAAAATAATCAAAATATATTAAAAAATAAATATAATTGGGTCAGTCTTATGTGGGAAGTTTGACACTTTTCTGTTGGCTGTAGGTGGTCTCAAACATAGATGAGCTGTTTGACAGAGAGGAGCTGTCTGCGGCTCCAGACCCCGGCTGGCCTGATTGTTTTAACTCTGGTGTGTTCGTGTTTCACCCGTCGAACGAAACCTACGGCAAACTTCTGCAGTATTGCACAGAGTATGGCAGCTTTGATGGTATGTAAAACACCACTATCATTCGGTTTTAGATGTTTCAGAGCTCTGAATTTCAGTTGGGGCAAATGGCTGTTAGGGCATTGACAGTTTTACTGTGTTTGAAGCATTTTAAAGGAATGTTCCAGGTCTGTATTTTCTCTAAAGGTCGTTCACACCAAGAACGATAAGCTATGACTATGATGATAGCTATATTAGCATCCTCACCAATGAACAATATCATTTTGTTTATTATGAGTATGCACAACTTTTGTCATCTACCACTTTAAAAGCTCAATCTTTGGGAGGATTGATTCTGATTGGCTGTCACTGTTTTTGTTCATCATATGGACAAACATGTTCTGAAATTGATTCAAATTATATCATTCCTCTGTGCCATTACTGTTATAGCTGTGGTATGGACTATTCTCATAGAATTAGAATGATTATTAAAACTTCATAGTTTTAGTTATCATTATAGTTATTGTCCTTGGTGTAAACTGGCCTAAAGTGATTTTTGCAAGCTGAGAGACAAGTATATTTATTTAATAACTTACTTAATGTTATATATTAAAAAGGAGAAATTCTGCAGAATCTTTCCCTCTGCTTATTTCCTCACAACAAAAACAAAACAGCGATACTAGGAGCTATATATTTTCAAAATGGAAAAAAAGGCACTGCAGAAGTATTTTATGTGACATATGTATTATATTCTGAATCAGTTGTGGGTCAATAAAAACAAATACTTACTAAAAATGTAAAAAAAAAAAAAAATTAATTAAATAAATAGCAAATAAATAAAAATAGTCAAAACAATTTTTATCAGAAATATATAAATCAATGTATAATGACAACTGGATTAAAATAAACAATAGATGAATAAATAAATAATAAAAAATAGATTCAAATAAATAAATACATTTATTAAAATAAATGCAAATTTGATTCAAATAAAATCAATACAAAATACATAAAAACAAATAATACATAGTACAGTACTGTAGTGGACTGTTAACATAAAATAAATAAATAGTGTTTTATAAATTAGTCTGTGGCTAATGAAATGGAGTACTGGCTGACAAAAGGTTATTATTGTGGAAAATAGGCGAATGCTATGCCATTTTGTAGCTAGTAGTGAACCTCTTTCAACATCCCTCCTTGTGGAGAGGAGATGGGTTACAATGGGACCAAACCAAGATTTACACTGCCTAAGAGGAACTCCAGAAAAAACAAGATGCTTCAATTTATACGGATAAACAATAGATTCCTCAACTGCTCTCAAGACACAGAAGCGTCAAACATCAAACTAAACTACATGAGGTCTTTCTTTCCCTAATTTTAGACTGTATGCTCAAGCCTTTTCCCTCCGCCTTTAGTAATCTACATCGTTGTAAGGTAGTCAGTTTAATACGAGGACGTTTCCCATCCCATATATACCGTGAAACGCATGCATCTAGTTTGTTCCAGTAGCCAACCGGTGGAGTGAGAGGAATCATGGAAGAAAATAAATTAATACGTGGGAGAACATTCATTTTAAAAGAAGTAGGAAGACGAGACCAATTTTCCAAATCTGAGGATACTTTGGCTAGAATACCATTATAGTTTTTTGAGACGATTTCCTGCAGGGAAGGAAAAACATCTATCCCCAAGTACTTAAAGTGTTGAACCAATGGAATAGAAAGGGACATTTTTAGAATTGAGGGGAAGTAAACATTTCTTACTCCAATTAATTTTAAACTCAGAGAGAGATCCAAAATGGTCAAATAAATTTAAAACATGAGTAATAGAGTGTGACGGTTTCTCCAAAAACAATAAGATATCTTCAGCAAACAAAGAAATATGATGATGAGTATTCCATATATTTATAGGAGAAATAGTTTCAGATTGTTGGACCGCTTGAGCTAAGGGCTCCAAGGATAGGGCAAATAACAGAGGAGAAAGTGGGCAACCCTGATGAGTACCTCGATGTATAAAGAGTGGGTTAGAGCGAACAGCACCTGTGAGAACAGTGGCTGCTGGATTGGCGTACAGAACTTTATCATATTTATGAAACTCGATCCCAGACCCAGATGCTGTAGAACCGCCCATAAATAAGTTCCATTCTAGCTGGTCAAAAGCTTTCATCGCATCTAGAGATAATACTGCGCAAGGGGAGGACAAACTATTATTTGAATTAATAATATGATAGAATCTGCGTAAGTTATCCGAAGCTGGGGTTACACATTGACGAAATTTGTCAGAACACAAATCTTGAGAGTGTGATTCCTTTGGTCCAGATCTATCTAGGATATGCAACATTACAGAATTCATATCTGCACCCAATACAATTTCAAAATCTGAAAACTTCAAGAGATAGCTTGACAAAACAGAGAAAAAAGTAGGGTCAGGAGTACAAGGGGCATAAACTGAGAGAAATACAATATTCCTATTCTCCACTATTGTTTTTATGTGTTATTCTACCATCTGTATCACAACCTTTATCTAAAATAGTAATATTTAAAGTCCTCCGGACCAATATTAGGACACCCTTTGTTTTAGTATCCAAACATGAGTGAGATACCACTTCATAAAACTTATTATTACACCTGCGTATATCCTCCTCTTTCAAATGGGATTCTTGAACTAACACTTTTATCAATCTTTCTTCTTCGCAAAAAATCCAGTAAACCTGTACGTTTGTGAGGGCCATTTAGGCCATTAATATTACAACTCAGAATATTAAGGTCAGTCTAGGTATCAAACAGAATTACTGCATAATAAGACAAAATACAAGTTTGAAAATAAAACCAGTTGAGTCTACCATTAAACCACCCCCCACCCTTCCCGTTACCATTAAAAAAAACATAAACACATTCCCATGAACTATGGCAGATCAAACCAAGAACAAACCTTGATCTGCCAGCACCCCTTAATATGGTCCGTGGTGTCAACAAAACCTGCACATTACTGTAGCACCAACATTTGGCCCCATAGTCACATATTGACTAGGTAGAATTTTTATAATAAAAAAAAAAAAAGAGGAGAGAGATAAAGAATACAATTAAACAAATAAAATATCATAATCAGTAAGCAATACTGTATGCACAATGAACTATGAATTAAGAAGTGAACATTAAAGTGAACAGTGAAAGACACAGTCACCAAACCATTTAGAGCATCTCTTCTCCGATTAGACACCAAATGTCCAGCTGAAGTTCACTGAGAGTTGGTGGATGAATGGGATCTGAGAAAATCTCTTGATTCTTGTGGGGAGTGTGGCATTTTAGGTTCACCTTGATTGAGAATGACCTTCACCGTTGCAGGATAAAGGAGAAAATTCTGGATGCCAGCGTCTCTCATCTCCTTCCTAATTGGCGCAAATGCACTTCTTTTTGCGGTGACCGGAGAAAAATCTGGAAAGAAAGACAGCGTTGCTCCGTCGGAAGTTTTCACCGGGGCATGAAGTCTGGCAGGCCGCAGAATGAGCTCCCTGTCCGTGTACCGCAGCAGTTTAAAAACGAATACCCGTGGTTTAGCGCGATCTGAGGAGAGCCTTGTGTACACACGATGCGCTCGCTCCACTTCAAACTCTTTGCCCGCCAGAGATGGGAGCCACGTCGGTAGCGATCTTTTCAAAAGCCCATAGGGTCGCAGATTGCTGCGCCTATTGCGATCCTGCAAGTCCACAACCTGTTGCTCGAGCACGGCTACTCGTCTATCGTGATCTGTGACAACTTTCTTTTGTTCTCTCATCTCCCCTGTAAGAAGATCCAGTTTAGAGCATAGCGACTGAACAACTGACATGTGAGAAGCGAATTTGTTTCCGCATCGCTGTCAACTCGATTCTTAGAATGTCCTCAAAGTGTGTAACAGTGTTCGCCATCTTGTCCACCATATCGCTTGTGGCCAGTGGCTTGGATTTCTTCTTAATCGGAGAAGCTGACGGAGACAACTCCTGCTGTTTACCACTGCATGCCATCAGGTAAAGCACAACCAATGAATAAAACTTAAAACAAAATGAAAAAAATCTGCAAAAATAGGCCAAACGTACGGAGCTCTACTCGAGTGCGACTCTCCGTACTCGTTTTCTTTCTTAGATAGTCACTATCTATTTACAGCAATCTTCTAATCCTAGTCTTGTCTAGATGGTAATCTTAGTTTATACAGCTTTTAAAACTTCCTATATTTATCTCTCTGGTGATCCGGATGCTTATCAAGTACCTTGTTTGCAATCAAGGCTAATCGTGGCTAAATAACCCAACAGATTTATTTTAGCTAATGTTTCTGAATGGATGCATCTTCCTGCATCAGCCCTTATCATTCCACCTCTCCATTCCATCTGAAACATCTCTGCATTTCCCCACACGTCCAGCACTTTGACGTGTGCTCATCTTACGCACACTGTCAGCATAATTAAGTCGCCCTTCCCTGTTTGCGTCACAAAATTACTTCAAGCGAAAATGCCCAACAGAGCCTCTCGAGTATTGCCCAACACAGCTGGTTCATAAGCCCAGCGAGAGGAATTTGGCACGGGCGCCGTTAGCAAACAAAAGCCCTTTCAAGGCAACCCTGTTTTTCCTTTTCTTTAGGAGCCAAGCGCCATTTTTCTACAGCCACCTCTTGGCGTTGTTGCTCATTATGCAACTTTTATGGGTTTTAGTAATTTTGTAATATGGCTATCAGCAAAAGTGCATGTTTCTTTTTCCCTATGCTTTTTGTTTTTGGGCTTGTTTTCAGCTCGACGACACAGTGAACCCATTCTTATGAGTCTGGCTGTGAGTTTGAGCATGACGGTAGAGGAACCAATTAGATCGCTGCATTGTGAGGGTGGGTTCTGCTTACATTATGGAGATTGGCACCTTTTCAAAAGCCTGTTTATTATGCTTTTGTTAGTCCACAGAATCCAGTGGCTCTTTTGGTCTGTCATAATTGCAGGCTGCATAAATGCTACACAATCTTGTCCGCCTGAGTTTTTGGTCTATTTTTGTCTTTGTAGTTTTGAAGTGACCAGTGACTGTCCTCTGACACATCAGAGCTCTAATGGTGTGGTAATTTGTAATGATTGCTTTATTTTTAGCTGAGCTAGATTGTTTGTGGTCATAACAGGGAAACTCTTCTTGACTGTTGCCATGATGTCTTGTGGTATTCTCTGCTTAATGAAGTTTTGAGTTTGGGAGAGAAGGACATGAGAAACTAAAAATTTTCAGAGGATAACCTGACTAGTGCTTTTCTGTGCAAATCATGCCACCATGATGCTGGGGTCTTCTGCCAGGCTGGCATATGAGGTTGCTAAGGTATTCTGTGTGATTTCTAAGGCATTGTTAGGGTGTTCCGGGTGGTTGCTATGGCATTCGTAGGATGTTCTGGTTGGTTATACAGCAAGTGTCCTTCTGCGTGGTTGCTAGGGTGTTCTGTGTGGTTGCTATAGCATTGTTAGGGTGCTCTGGGTGGTTGCTATGGCCTTGTTAGGGTGTTCTGGGTAGTAATGCATTATGTGTGTTGCTATGTGGTTTATATGGTGATCTGTGTGGTTGCTATGGCATTGTTAGGTGTTCTGGCAGGTTACACAGTAAGTATTTTGCTGCGTGGTTGCTAGGATGTTCTGTGTGTTTGCTATAGTGTTGTTAGGGAGTGGTTCTCATGGTCTTGTTAGGGTGTTCTGGGTAGTTATACTGTAAGAATGTTGCTATGTGGTTGTTATGGTGTTCTGTGTGGTTGCTATGGCATTGTTAGGGTGTTCTGCATGACTATACTGTAGGTGTTTTGCTGCATGTTTGGTAGGCTGTTCTAAGTGGTTGCTATTGCGTTATTGGGATGTTCTGGGTGATTATACAGTAAGAGTGTTGCTATGTGGTTGGTAGGTTATTCTGGGTGGTTGCTATGGCATTATTAGGGTGTGCTGGGTGGTTGCTATGGCAATGTTAGGATGTGCTGGTTGGTTACTAAGGCATTGTTAGGGTGTTCTGTGTGGTTGCTATGACATTGGTAGAGTGTGTTGGGTGGTTGCTATGGCGTTGTTATAGTGTTCTGCATGACTATACAGTAAGTGTCTTGCTGCATGCTCGCTATGGCGTTGTTAGGATGTTCTGGGTGATTATACATTAAGTGTGCTGCTATGTGGTTGGTAGGGTATTCTGGGTGGTTGCTATAACATTGTTAGGGTGTTCTGTGTGATTTCTATGGCAATGTTAGGGTGTTCTGGGTAGTTATACAGCATGTGTGTTGCTATGTGGTTATGGTGTTCTGTGAGGTTGCTATGGCATTGTTAGTGTGTTCTGCATGACTACACAGTAAGTGTTTTGCTGCATGTTTGCTATGGCGTTGTTAGGATGTTCTGCGTGATTGTACAGTAAGTGTGTTGCCATGTGGTTGGTAGGGTATTCTGGGTGGTAGCTATGGCATTGTTAAGGTGTTCTGTTCTGTGTGGTTGCTATGCAATGTTAGGGTGTGCTTGGTGGTTATAAGTGTGTTACTGCATGGTTGGTAGGGTGTTCGGGGTCCTTGGAAGTGTGTTCTGAATGGTTCTACGCTAGTTGCTAAGATACTATAGTTGTATTGGTGTTGCTATGTGGTTGCTAAGGTGTTGCTAGGGTATTGTGGATGGTTGTAAGGTGGTTGCTATGGTTTGTAAGCAAGCTGTAAGAGTACTGATAGATAATTGCTTGTGTGTAGCTAGGTGATTGTTAGAGTATTGTAGATACTTGTAACGGCAATGCTCAGTGGTTTCTAGGGTGTCCTGGATCATTTCTAAGTGATTGCAAGAATGTCTTGGATAGTTGCTTAGATTGTCTAGGTAGTTGAAATAGCATGGCAAGGGTGTTTCTAATTATTAGGTGATTGCTAGGATGTTATGGATGAGTTGTTAGGTGGTTACTGTGGTGTTCTAGATAGCTGTATGGCGGTTGCTAAGTGGTTGCTCCAGGTGCTTGCTAGGGCATTGTTAATTGATTGCTAGAGTGTTCTCTTTGGTTGCAAGATGGTTGTTCTTAGGGTGTTCTAAATAGTAAAAAGGACATTACTTTGGTGTTCTAGGTGATTGCTACACTGTAAAAAAATTCAAGGTGCTTCAACTTATTATTATTATTTAGTAACTAGTTCCACAGAAATTTTACGTTCAGTCAATTTCTGACTTCAAAGTGTTATCTGAATTGTTAGTTCTCCTCTGGCCAGATGAAACTAGCATGGCGTGGTTTAATTCTAGGCTGCAACACAGGTGAGACTGAGCAGGGGACTCGTCTGGTTCTCGTGGTCTTGTCCCGATGGCCAACAAGGTCTTCGGAGGGGATCTGTCCAGTGTTGCCAACTTTTGTTGCTAAATTTAGCAACTTTTCAGACTACCCTAGCAACTTTTTCTTCAAGTTTAGCTATTTTTTATATTTATTTGGCAACTTTTAGCAACTTTTGATAAGTGACTCAAACAATAAAAAGGCATGCATTTTCCATCTAAATTACACAAAAAGAGGAAATTAAAGATGACTAGCAGTACATACATCACATGATTTAAGTTGCAATTGTTAAATTTAATAATCATAATAATAATTGAATAATTGAATCATTGTTCATTTATGTCCGCGCGATGCCTGAACTTCGGATATACAACTCCTAAAACACTTTCTAAATGTCCACTCAAAAAAAAAAATCGAATATGTTGCATGATTTTTCGTTACATTTAGTCTAAAAAATTTAATTTATTTAGTGAGACTTAACTGACGCATGAACTTGACAAGGTGGTTGCGCTGTTTCTCCCGCGAAGTCACTCTCAGGCGCGTGCACGTGCAGAAGGATCCCAGTGTTGGCTGGATTCGTTTTTATTAGTTCAGTCAACATTTAGCATTCTGAATGTTAATGAATTTGAATATAACCATTCATTTAATGTTTTTAAAATACATTTGTGCAAACTTAATATAATATGTCTTCTCAACTAAGCCCAAGCAATAAAATTAGTTCAACTTAAATATTTTTGCCCTTCCAACATTTTGTTAATTGTATTTTTTACAGTGTAGGGTGTTCCAGATAGTCGTAAGGGCATTGTAGGTTGTTACTATGGCGTTCTGGAGGGTTATAATACAATTTCTAGATGGTTGATAGGGTGTTCTGGGTGATTAGATGTAATTTGTACTGTTAAGTCATGCTTACATTGACAAATGACATAGCAAAGAACCAGGGCCCTCATTTATCAATAGTGCGTACACACAAATGTGTGCGTAATGAGCGTGTAAGTCAGCACAGTTTCACACAAAGTGTGTGATTTACCAATGGAATGTGTGTAAATATAAGGACAAAATATAGAACCTTTTCTACGCTCTGTTGATAAATGAGACCTCAGTTGTTTTGGATTTTAAACTTTATAGTTTAAACAAAGAACAGTGAGTGTGTTTAGGAAGGATCTCAGTAACAAGCCGTTTCAAGAGTGTTGCACATCAGACTAACAAACCAGCCAAATCGCTTCCAGGTTTGTTGGTCGTTCAGACAACTGGCATCCAAAGACAAAGCATCAGCGTGTTCTCTCATACCTGCAGAGCATGTGAATCTCTGAAACGGTGAATCAAACAAGCATATTTCCATTTCCTGGTTTATTACGGTCCTGATGACCTAAGGCTATCATGCGGACTTGTTCTCATCCTCTGCCAATGTAAACCAACCAGAGACTATATGTGCATTCCTGCACAGTTCAGATCATCCCCTCAAAATGAACACTCCAAGGCCGCAGTAATGTTTGTAGAGCCACTTGCACAAGGAAAGCCCGGGGGAGGATTCTGAACCCTGTTTCTGGGCTCCTGAAGGCACGCCCAAATGAAATAGCGCTGGATTGGTTTAGCTGCTAAACCAGCATGCTTTGCTAACAGTGCTCCAGCATGTTGGTTAATCTGCTATAGGCACGTAGTATTATTAGGTGACTTTGCAAATGTCTTCTTTGGCTAGCAGCGAGGATGCTGTATATGGTTTGTGCAGACTATATTCATTTCCTTACAGCGTGCACTTGGACTGTCCTGGGGCAAATATTCATGTGTTTTAGTGCAGAGGATGGTACTGGATTCTAAGTGCAGCCCATAGGTTTACAGACAGATATTGAAGAAATAAACTGACTAGATAACAATATCCTTTAAACTCAGCATGAATTGAAAATCTATGATGTATGCATGTGGTTTTCATAATTTTTGAAATCAAAATATCGTAACTCGATCAACAGACTTGGTGATGTACAGTATTCTGGACTTCTTCGATCAGTCCTCTCTTTTTTTCTACATTCGACCTCATGCTCGCATTTAGATCTGCTTCCGTCCAATCAACAACTGATAGATAGAATAAAGTCCCGCCCTGTGTTTTTTCACTCTGATGCAGTTCACGATAAAAAAAATCTGGCACTACTTCTGTTTCATTGTGCTTTTAACAATCATAATCCTCAGAAAAAACTGAGGCCTAATCTGCCCTCTGTAGGCAGAATCCAGTAACTACACCAGCTTTTTTGAGTTCGTTTTCATAAATCTTTAAAAAAATATTTCATTAACTCATTTCATTCTCATTCATTATTAGTCATGTATTCCTTTAATTGTCTGTTATTAGCTATTTATTCATCAGCTATTTATTTATTTTAATAATTATTAGTATTCATTCTTAGTTGTGTATTCTTTTTTTTTTTATTCAGTTATTTATGCATTTAATTGTTTGTTTGTTTATTTATTTGTTTATTTATTCATTTATTTATTTATTTTTGGAATTATTAGTATGTATTCATTCATTCATTCATTCATTTTAGCTATGTATTCTTTTAGTTGTTTGTTTATTTGTATATATTATTTATTTATTAATTCATAGTTATTTAAATATTTATTTGTTTTTATTCATTCATTCATTTTTATTTATTGATTGCTGGTAGTGCAAATATTACACAGTTCAGCTTTAATTGCTTAAACTGTGTTATTTACTTCTAAATTATATTGATAACTACAAGAGAGCTAATTCCATTTGAAATTCCATTATTTATTAATAATCTGCTCCACAGGAGGGGACCAAGGAGTTCTGAACGGCTTCTTTGGTGACTGGGCGACAGCCGACATCAACAAACACCTTCCTTTCATCTATAACATGAGCAGCATTGCTATCTACACCTACCTTCCTGCGTTTAAACAGTGAGTGTGACTGACTCCACTCACTGATCAGTGATGCTGGCATGCGCTGGCCAGTAACAGGATCTGCACACGAGTCCCATGAAGGCTGCTCATGCTGTAACATTGGGTCACAGGAGCTGAGGAAGAAGAGTGTGAGACAAAATCATCTGAGGAGACGCTCGTGCTAATTTGATAATGCTTTCAGCTGCCAGCAATAGTGTGCATGGTGTTCTCACTTCAGGTTTACACCATACTGTGCAGATTTGAACTCACAGAAAATGTCAGAGCTGATTTTAGTCAGGACTTACCATCGAAATGCATTCATATTCCATATGACGCCTGCTATTTTTCAGGAATGCATGCTGAAAATGTCTTTCTGTCCACAGATATGGTGCAAATGCAAAGGTTGTGCACTTCCTGGGCCAAATGAAGCCGTGGAGCTACATGTATAACCCCACGCAGAGGAAACTGAGAGGAGACACGCAGGCCTCGTCTCAGCCCAGCTTCCTGCTGCAGTGGTGGGCTCTGTACAGCGCCGAGGTGCTGCCCATGCTGATCCGAGAGTATGGAGACCAGCCCTTCAACTCCGGCTGTGAGGTCAGGCCTAAACATACAGTAGAAAATATCCATGTACATGAGTCTACATGCCCGGGTACCAATTGCCATACTTGCACTTCATGCTAAGCATTGTTCATTTTAATAATATATATATTATTCACACACAAAACAATCTTGCATTTACATGTTAGTATCTACAGTAGCAAAGGCCACAACAATATTGATTTTTACAGTTATTTGTGATTTACTGAGAAAAAAAAATGTCCTGTATTGTTCTCTCGTTCACAGGAGGAGAGCGAGGAGAGCGTTCAGCCGCTCATGTCCTCAGCGGAGCGCAAGCAGAGGTGGGAGCAGGGCCAGGCCGACTACATGGGAATAGACTCTTTTGACAACATTCAGAAGAAGCTTGACGTTTTCCTGAAATAAAATGTCAAACACACCCAAATCTGAAAGGGTATTCAGCTATGCAAGACGGTCACACTGTGGCCCGCTAACACATCATACTCTGTCTTCTTCATTCAAGCATTTAATGCTAACTTTACCTTTGAACCTCATGCAAAATGTGAATTCTGGCAGTGCATGGCAATTTTAATAGATAAAGGCAGTTTTGGGCCAGCTTTCTCTATCACATGCTCAAAGTTTCCATGTTTGGGATGCACATTCAGTCATTTTTCTGGACTTATACTGACACCTAGAGGTGTGGATTCCTGAACGTGCAACATGCCAATGTACAAATGCTCAATTTGCAGTGATAAATATATACAATTCACTTACAAAAGTCCAGTATTGGGGTTCCTGAGTAACCCAGCTACTGTGTGAGTTTCATCTCACATGCACATGATTTCTTTAGGGATTACTTTTTACTGAGGAAACAAAAAGAAGAGCTGTGCACCATTAACTACAGCACATCATGTACATCTTCTCTCTTTCGTCACCTGTTGTTGATTGGTGCCTTATTGTTTGACTTTTTGAGTGTTGGTCTGGTTGAGTTCATCTTCACATGCTGGATGGTGTATGTTCTCTGGTTTACAGCTGTTGTCTTCTCACTGTGCAATCTATTGTCACATATCTTTCTTTTTATATCTTTTTGAATCTCTGTTTTCTTTTATTCAGTGTTACAGGAGCATTATCCCCTCTGGCTACAAAATAAAACTTTCAAAATGATTATGTGTGAAATGTTATTGTTGCATTAATGTACGTTGGAGAGGCAGGCAAATGAGCTGTAATAGACAATATTTCACTTCAGCTGTCAGGAACATCTAGGTTTGTAACTGAAGTGTTGCTAAAAGCATGAGTGTAATTTGAGAAATAGAAACATTTAGATAATATTTGTTGAAAGATTTAGTACAACAATAACATTCCAGAAAAAAACTAAATTCTGAATTTATAAATTATGTTACCCTGTGTTTGTTGGTGGAACGGCATCTTTACAGAAATTATTTTAGTTTGTATTCATGATTATTATTATTTTTTCATGCAGTTCTTAAGTCAAGCAAAATTACTTTATGGGTATTTAACAGTAAGCAATAACAAATAAATTAATAGGCTATAATGAGATTACACTCCTTTCGTTGTTTTCAATCTTATGATTTTTAAAATTTCTGTTACAGTTTTTCCCATAAAGTTGTAGGCTATTTATATTAAGGTTACATATATAATATTTATATATATGTTTTAAATGTATTTATATCGTATTATTTATATAATATTTATATAAAGTTTTCCATTGGGAAATATTAGACGGAATCTTTTTTTTCTGATTATGTTTCTTTTAATTACATTTCAAATGTCCCATTAGAAATATTCTAACCATTTTTTTTTAAGGTAGCATAATGATTTTCATTAAATTAATAGATTTAAAAAAAAATGCGTGCCTAACCTGTTTGTTTTGCAGCCTATTATTGACTTATTGGTTGATGAAAGTGGACTGTTATTCATGTTATCATAGTTTATGCTCGTGGCCCCGCCCCTCAAGTGCATTAAACGTCCTGTAATTTGCGTAGATCTGCATAATTCATGAGGTGGATCTGTAGCCCCGCCTCCGGCAGAGTTGTCAACAGTCAGTTGAAGATGGCTGCGCTGCCGATGGTGAGGGTGTCGCTGCTCATCGCGTTCTCGGTGTTTCTGACGCTCCTCCTGGGCTTCGGCTTGCCGTCTGTGCTCAACATGTTCGCGAGGCGCTGCGGTTTTCCGGAGGCGAGCGTCACCGAGAGCATAGTGCTGCTGTACGCGCTGTTCGTGCTGTATGTGGCCATGCCGCGCCTCCCCCGCGGGACACTGAAGGTACAGTAACTTACACACACCTCAACTAAACTAACGGCGTTTCATCAAACACTACCATATTATATATTTTACTGAGTCTGAAATCGGTCTTTCTCTCACATAAACACTAGATCTTTCTCTCAAACACTATACAGCACCTGAAGTTAATGCACTTTTGATTAAATGTCTAATTCAATTCTATGAAGCACAAAAAAAAGTGTATCAGTAGCACTTTATTGAATTCTGTAACTTGTACAAGTTCACTGTGCAGGACATAACGTTATGTATTATTATCATGCAACATAGTGGTACATTATGCAATGAGTGTGTGTGTGTGTGAGTGCATGCCATGAAATATATTAATAATCATGCATCTTTTCCTTATATAGAGTCCTAGTGATAAGTGATATCAATTTCTGTGCTTTTTTGCATTTATTTTTATTCATTTTATTATTATTACCATGAAAACGGAGGTACAAGGTTCCAGGATGAAATAATATGCAATGCGTCTGTAGGATAAATGGTACATTATGCAATACATGACCCTGGACCTCAAAACCAGTCTTAAGTGTCAATTTTTCAAAATTGAGATTTATGCATCACCTGAAAGCTGAATAAATAATATTTCCACTGATGTATGGTTTGTTAGGATCAGACAATATTTGGCTGAGATGCAACTATTATAAAATCTGGAATCTGAGGGTGCAAAAAAAATCTAAATATTGAGAAAATCACCTTTAAAGTTGTTCAAATGAAGTTCTTAGCAATGCATATTACTAATCATAAATGAAGTTTTAATATATTTATGGTAGGAAATTTACTAAATATCTTCATTTAACATGATCTTAATATCCTAATGATTTTTGGCATAAAAGAAAAATCAATAATTTTGACCCATACAATGTATTGTTGGCTATTGCTACAAATATACCCCAGCGACTTAAGACTGGTTTATATATGTATAATGTGTGTGCACCATGAAATATATAAATAATTATTTTCGCCTTATAAGGAGGCACAGATAATTATGCGATATGAATTTCTGTGCTCTTTTAATATATAGATGCAGTGCATTTTGTATTTCAATGCTCATGAACTTGCATCGTCATGAAAAGTGTAGACATATCAGACTTTTATAGGTTTCAAATTTATGGAAATTAATGACATACTTAAAAGTACAGGAAATGTAGTGCTTTTTTTAATTCTAGTTATTTTTTTAATCAGATAGAAATTGGTCTCAGTGCATGCAATTTCTATACAATTTTCTATTTTTGTGTTAATATTTTATATTTATTGAAATACTAACTAATAAACCTAAATGAGGTGATTGCTGAGCTATGGTTGACCAAACACTGACAGAAACTAATGCATAAATGTGATATTTTTTTTTACTTTTTCATGTGCATTATATATTATTTGTCAGTTAACCATTATCATTTAATTGAGCTTATTTAAATTAATGCTATTAATTGGTTTTGAAAGCACAGTTTGATTTCGTAACACATTTTAGGAATAGCTCAGTTGAGATGAGGCTCGTTTTCTTCTTAGCAGGCCGGTGGATTGTTGGCACATTCACTTGCAGTTGCACAGTAATGCCGTGGCTTTATGAAAGTAATATTGCATAATGTTTCCTTTGTAGGTTGAAGGGAAAGCTGTGCTCATTACCGGCTGTGACACTGGATTTGGACTGGCTTTGGCCAAGCACTTTCACAAGCTTGGCTTCTCTGTGTTTGCAGGTTGTCTATTTAAGGTAATGGTTCAACTATTCCTGCAAAGAGCAACTCAGCTGAGCTTCTGTTGGACTTATAAACATATGCTGTTGGTCTAAAGTCAAGGGAGCTATATATATATACATATATATATATATATATATATATATATATATATATATATATATATATATATATGTGTGTGTATGTGTATGCAATATGTGATGCAATATATTTCACAAGATTCAGTTGGGCTTGTGTCAAACCTTTTCATAATTCTAGAAGTATGACCAAATAATCATATCACGGTTATGTATAGATTATTATATAGTTCTCTGTGGCTGGAAATTCCATTTTAAAGTTGTACTATATTTTTTGCTAATACAGAATAAATTAATTACTCAAATTAATATCAGTCAAGTCTACAGTGTAAATGTCTGTGATGTTATGGCGGGTTACTCGGTGTGTTTTGTGTGTGGAATAAGGACGGAGAAGGTGCAAAGGAGCTGGAGAGCCTTCATTCAGAGAAGCTGAAGGTCGTGCAGCTGGACGTCTGCAGTGAGGAGCAGGTCTCTCAGGCGGTTCAGTTTGTGACCGCTAACCTGGACGACCCGGAGAAAGGTGAGGGATGTCTGGTTCAAAGGTCATTCAGGAGGACTAGACCACCATGATGGGAAATGGGGAAATTTCAGTGCAAGTTATTTGAGTTATTTATACACTAAAAATTAAAATAAATTCAAAAATATTAACAAAGTTGTAGCAAATTTGTTATGTGCCTTTGTCTTATAATTCCATAAAGCTTAATTTTCTACTTATCTTCTATATAGCTTTAACAGATTTTCATCTAAAATGTATATACATGCAAAATTAATAAAATATCGCCACCAATATAATTTATTTATTCAGTAGCATGTGAAACCACGATAATATAATTTTTGTTAGTGCTTTTAATTATTTTTTTATTTAATTGAGCTTTATTTCTTTATTTATGCAGTTTTAGTAATTTTAGATTTTATAAAGTAATTTTTTCAGATAGTAATTTTAGATCTTCAACTCATTTTCAGCTAGTTGCCAAGGCAATATTTCTAATTTTAATGTTTTCTAAAATCTATTTATATTTTATGTAATAATTTAGATATTTTATTTCAGCTTCGTTTCAGTTAATCAATGATTTTTTACAGTCCCCATCAGATTTTTAATGGAAGGTGTTCTGGTGTGGCTGAAATTAAGGTGCCATTTATTTGCAAGTGACCGTTAACTTTCTCAAATGTGTTTTTCAATTTGTTAACACCTTTTTTTTTTACTTTTATATTTTTGAATGTTTATAGAAAATTATGAAGATTTAATGCTGTCAGTAGAATAAATTGATCTAATGTTTTCCAACATCAGACCGTCTTTAAGCAGAATGACTTTGTATGATGTGTTAAAAATTGTTAAATGCATGTAAAACATCTTCACTTTGACATCTCTATTTTGTTGCATCTTTTTTTAAAAATAGACCTAATGATATTTATGACACCCGTGCAGTTGATAAATTGCTTCTTAGGAACTTTTTCCTCAGTGATTAAATTTATGGTGTTTGTTTTTTTCCATATGTGATTTTTAGCATGTAGATTTACTCGTACGGTTCCCGCAGGTGTGAACAGTGATGAACAATAATTAATCTGAAGGTCAGGAAATTGTTAAAGCTCATTTGTTTAGAGAGAATAATGACCCCGCCCCCTGCTGTCAGTCACTGTGTCACACCCCCATCACACAACAAACTAAGCCACACCCACCAGATACAGCTGCATAGATTAATGATTGATCATCACTCTTTATACCTGCTATACACCATACGAGCAGATCTATGATCACAGTTCAAACTGAAAATAATAAACAGCATGCATTTCCTTAAAAATATGGCACTCTGTAAAACCGTTGAATAGTTTACAAAACGCACTACTATTTACGGACTTCAACTCAGAACTGAAGCTGCGTGATCCTTGTGCCATCCTTGATTTAAACACTTGAATGATGAAATAAATATCTTAACTGGAGCTTCTTATAAACTAATCGCCTAAGAATCCCTTAGCAGTTGTGTGGAGTTTGGTACTGAATTTTAGAGGTTTAGTAATAAACCCTAAATTCATGAAGAATGTAATTTGTACAAATTTTGGGGGGGGTTTCAAACAGGGGTTCAGGGACCTCATGAGGCCACAGGAGGGTGATAGGGAGTCTGACAAATGAGTGGAAAAAGATGCTACAAGACAGGGATGTCAAACATAAGGTATGAATTCAATGTATTTAAGACTGTGAAAACATTAGATCACTTGGAATGATTTTATTCTACTAACAGCTGTACTTATGCATAATTGTGTAAAAAAAAAAAAAAGCAAAAAGTTCATAAGTTTAAGAGCACTATACTGTAGGTAACACAGTGGTTTCGCTGTTATCAGAGACGACCGAAAGCAGTGCAGAGGAAACATCAGCAGAGATGATGTCAAGATAAAAGTTCTTCTTCTGAAACTAATTGGCCAAACAGGAAAAACTTGCTGGCTGAATAAAAAAAATAAAAACTTTTTGGTCTCACTATACTGACTTTTTTCACGCAAATGCAATTTTAAATCTCGCAAATCAATATTTTTTTTTATTTCTCAGAATTGTGAGATATAAACTTAAAACTGATTAGTACAAAATTGATTTTAAAGTCCTGCTGCTGGTTTTTAAGACTCTGAATGGGTTAGCTCCTGTATATCTGTCTGACACAGAGATTTTTCAACGTTCCTCGGGCTAAATTGAAATCAAGAGGCGACCGAGCCTTCGCTGTTGCTGCTTCGAAACAGCTTACCGGTTTCTATTAGAACTGAATGAGTTTACAGCCAAACTTTTCTCTTTGGCTTTTAATTGTGCTGTGTCAGCTCTGTTCTGTGCAGTAATCTATGTTGTTCTGAGTGTTAATGTTGTTGATATTGTTTTTATTGTTGCTATATTAATAAAGTTGAGTTAAGCTTTAAATTGCGAATTGTAAAGTCAGAATTGCGAGATATAAAGTTGCAATTGGGAGTTATAACGTCTAATTCGGAGAGAAAAAAAGACAGATTTTTCTTTATTAGGGGTGAGAATCTTTTGGTAACTCACAATTTGATTCATTTCAATTCTTGCTGTCACGATTAAATTAAATTAATTAATGATTTTTAATCAGGGATTCACGATTTTATCAAATATTTTGTGCACACTGGACGTCAAACACACCAGTCTTTTGTTACAAAAACACACCAGCCTATAGTATGGGTAGTCCTGAAATCAGTGTTTCCTATTAACTTCCTAATGAATAAAAAAATATTTTACACTTCCCATTAGGGATGTGTCCGAATCCAAATGCTGTGTTCAGAAATTATTTGTACCATGAAACCCCTAAAGGGAATAAATACGAGATGGGAGGGAAAAAAATATATTTCAATGCATTCTCTCATAATTATATCGTTGGGTAATTATACTGTATATAAATTGTGGGCATCAGAGAGGTGTTATTAATATGTGGGGCATTGAAATCTCCTTTGAATGCGCGCTTGCTTTTTACTTTCACTTTCGAAATTCGCAATCACACGTATTCTGTTTATACTATGGAGCGGCAGTACTTACCACGTTTTACAAGAATATATGTTTGTCAGTGGTGCTCAGGATCTGCAAATCATTCGCCATCGTCCTATCAGTCATCTCCTTACTTTGTTTATGTGGTAAATTAAATTGTATGTACTGTAATGTAACAGGCATCTTCTAGAAAGTGGCTAACCATGTCCCTTTAGTGGCTCCGTAGAACGCGCTGTTAGTTTTCCGTGCCTTACACTGCTCTTGCAGTTTAGTTCTGACAACATCATGTTTTTATTATTATTATATTAATTAGAAAATCTATTTTTGAAATGTGTGAATCAGTGCAAATCACTAGAATACTGAATCGCGATTCATATAAATCAGTTTTTCCTCCCACCCCTAGTGTTTATATCTCACAATTCTGCCTTTATTTCTCAGAATTTTGCATTTCTGACTTTGTAACTCGCAATTGTGAGTTTATCACACAAATCTGAGAAAAAGTCAGAATTGCAAGAAAAAAATCTTTGTGGGATAAAAGAATTGTGATAGTCGCAGTTAACTTTTTTATTTTTTTATTCAGTGACATAATCTGGCTTCCATATTCCATTTCTTCTTGTAAGATTTCCAAGAGTAAGTTTTTTTTTATGTTTCAATATAATCCAGTATATTACTGCTGTAGGTAAATAGCTAGCAAAACAACAAAGTGCAACACTATCTGCACTACTAACCAGTTTGTAATTCTGACAGTACTGTAAATTAAAATAATACCCGTCTCGTATTATACGCTGTATATAAATTAATACCAGTTTGCAATATAAAACAGCATAACAGACTGTTTTTGTACAGCTAAAATAACTGAAAGTGAATGACGCTAGATGCCTCACAGATTCAAGCTACAAATTGCCACCCCCGTTCTTACGTTAAAGGTGCTGTATATAATTTGTTTTACTGTACAAAAGCATAAAAATAGCATATGTTTGCATATATTTAGGAAATATGCTAAGTTTACATACTTTAAGTTCACATACATTAGTTATTCTACTTTTAAATGTCAATGCACCCCAATAGTATTTGGACACACCGGGTTGCCAGTTGGCGGATAACACAGCGTATTGCAACAAAGGAAGCCAGCAAACAAACTGGGTCAGAGATCACAGATTCTACCTGATCTAAAAATCTGGCAACCCCTGTGAGGAAACAATATTTTTAATTTGGACTGCAGTACCAACTTTAGCCACTAGTTGTCAATAGTACATACTGCACCCAAAAAAAAATAAGTGGGGGGAAGCTATTAGGTTTAATAATTTAAAATGGCGAGAGCAATTTTTATTCATAACTGTGTGAATTTTATCAGTATGTCTGATCTGTGAGTTTAAGGGGGGTGGTGATTATATCTTGCAGGTCTGTGGGCTGTGGTCAACAATGCTGGTCTCTCCACATTCGGTGAGGTGGAGTTCACAACCATGGACACATACAAGCAGATTTCAGAGGTCAACCTTTGGGGCACTATCAGAGTAACCAAAGCCTTCCTGCCTCTCATCCGCAGGGCTAAAGGTAAAATAATAACCACACACTCCACAATGTCATGCAGTCCCAAGCGTGTCTTCCTGCTGTCAACCTACTTGGAGAATGTTGCAGGCCTTTTGGTTGTGATGGACTTCTGGGTGTAGAATTTGGCAGAGTTTAACTCAAAAGTTTATTTTGCAGACAGATGTTAATGTTTCTCTACAGTTTCCACTTCTGTTGGTCTTCCACCGAATTAAAGGAATGTTTGGATCTGAATGGAGCAATAGTCAAAGCAAATGGACTTTGGAGTGTATTGTCTGACAAACACTTGCGATTTCCGTGATCCAGTGTTTTCAGTGAAATTATATACTATATACACACATACATATATATATATATATATATATATATATATATATATATATATATATATTAGTGCTGTCAAATTATTAATTGTGATTAATCGCATCCAAAATAAAAGTTTATTCATTTCAGTTTGTTTCATTAAATTCCTTTGTTTCATTAAATTCCTTTTGAAACATTAGCATATTGCCCGCCCACTTGTATACAAATAGAAGAAAACAATTGTTTTAATTTGTTATAATATTTGACTTTGCTTTTGTCTTTTGGTCACAGGTCGCGTGGTGAACATCGCCAGCATGTACGGCAGAATGGGAAATGCTCTCCGGTCTCCTTACTGTGTATCCAAATACGGAGTGGAGGCTTTTTCTGACTGTCTCAGGTATGAAATGAAGGCTTGGGGCGTCAAAGTTTCCCTCGTTGAGCCTGGAAACTTTATCGTGGCCACGGGCATCCTGACACGTGACATAGTCACGACAACAGCAGAGAAGCTCTGGAAGGAGGCGCCCCCCGGTGTCCAGGAGGACTATGGGAAAGCTCACTTTGAGCAGTACATGGCTCTCATGCGCTCCTACTGCAACAGCGGCCAGCGAGAGATCGAGCCGGTTTTAGACGACGTCACAGATGCCATCACGTCCAAACGGCCGTACACACGGTACAACCCCATGGAGCCGCACTGGTGGATCCGCATGCAAATAATGACCCACCTTCCTGCGGCCATCTCAGACAGACTCTACTTCTAATGAGATGCCAATTTCCAATATATTCATCACAGGGTGAATCAATTAATTAATATTTGCCATATTGAACGCAATCAAATTACTATACAATCTTTTAAATAAAAAAAGAAAAAAAAAAAAAGAATTAGCATGCAATCTTAAATCTGAAAAAAATAAATCACAAAGCAATATTCTAGTTAAAATACAAGTAAAACTATGTGTGATACCACAGGAAATAAGACCAAGAAATTGTCCAAAATATTCCCTTGAAGGAATAGTCCACACAAAAATGAACATTTGCTGTTCATTTCCTCACCCTCAGGTCATCCAAGATGTAGATGAAAGTATTTTTCTTCAGTAGAACAGTAAAGAAGATTTTTAGCTGAAACCGTGGTCCTTGGTGATTCATAAAATGCAAGTCACCAGCTGCTGTCACTTTGAGAGACAATTAATACCCGTGGCTCCTAATAATATATTGAACAATCGATCTGTGCAAGAAACTGAACATTAGAATCATTATTACGTGTAATCCAGAGCCCAGGGCACTCTTGTCATGGTCTCGTAATCTTAGATTTTTTTAGATATTTTTTAACGTGACACTAAAACGCCGTCGTACTATTTGAATATATTTTAAAATGTATTTTTTTCTGGTGATCAAAGCTAAATTTTAAGCATCGTTACTCTTCAGTGTCACATAGTCCTTCAGAAATCATTCTAATTTCCTGCTCAAGAAACATTATTATTAATATCAATATTTAAAACAGTTGAGTAGATTTTTTCAGGATTATTTGATGAATATAAAGATCCAAAGATAAGCATTTATACACTAAACATTCAAAAGTTTGGAGTCCGTATATATATATATATATTTATTATAGAAATTAGGCCTAATAGTATTATTTAGCAAGGATGCTTTAAACGGATGATAAAGACTTTATAATAAATGAAGAATTTATAATGTTACAAAAGATTTCTATTTCAGATAAATGCTGTTCTTCTTTCTATTCGAAACCTGAAAACAATTTTACTATCAACATATACTAATGTTTTTGAGCAGCAAATAAGAATATTAGAATGCTTTCTGAAGGATCGTGTGACTGGAGTAATGATACTAAACATTCAACTTGAAATCATAGGAATAAATTAGATTTTAAAATATATTCAAATTGAATATTAATAGCAAGAATTAAAGTGTGACAAACTGCTAAATATTCTATATGATGATATACCTGCTGCCTTGCTGGAGCTTTGAGTTCATGTTTATGATGTTGAACTGCCTTAGCAGCCTCCCTTTGCTCTCTCTTTCTCCTTTTTTGTGAAGGCATTTGTTTTAACAAAGTGTGCCAACAACAGCAAATGTGGTGTCATTTATATTAGATCTGATCGGGTACAATACATTTGATTATACATTCGAAGAACAGATATTCTGTACAAGTTATGACTTTGAACAAATCCTTACCGACAGTAATACATAAACTACCAAATTACTAATTCAGCGAATCATCCACTGACTGTAATGTGGATTGCAATGCATCTACCTGTTAATGCTTCGGCCTTTGGGAAGAACCGTCTCCAGAGAAGCAGGCACACAGATCGTGAGTGATGCCGCGGAGCGGATTCGCAGAATCAGTGGATCTTTAGCGGAGCGCTTGAGCTTTTTGGGGCACTTCAGCCGATGAGGGCAGAGGGGCAGTGGCCCTGGTCAAAGTACTGTTAACTCGCATTATATGAATCACCAAGAACCACAGTTTCAACTAAAAATCTTCTAAAAAAAAAAAAATTTGTGGGTGAACTATACCTTTAAGTTTAAATGTATGCACTTTGATTCACTTTATCGTATTTTAGGCTCATTAATGGTTAAGTATTTTGGAAATGTAAACACTTCTCAGTATATTGATTTGGTCACGCAGACATTTCCATAGAGCGATCACGAATCACCAGAGGCCTGAAGCAGTGAAAAGCAGCATTACACAGCTGGCTGCTGATGTGGCAGATGTCTGAGTGTGGCTCAGGATGAAACCACAGATGAACAAAAGAGAGGATGCCTGTGGTTCGGTCACTGCTTTCTGAGGAGAAACAATAAGAGTGAGGAGCTGAAAGGGTCATAGGGTCAACACATATATTCCCTTATGAGCCTTTCCTTTGAGCGATTCTTCTAAGAATCTGAATGATTCAATTTTGAGGTATTATGGGATCACTTGCCATCCACTTTAACAAATTGTGTGCTGAATTATTCTGAATGTTGAAATTAACAATATATGCATCCCAATTTGCATACTTCTATGCAATAAAAAGATGCAATTTGCTTGATTGTATGTAATAAGACTGGCTGTGTTTAAAATAGCACACTATTCTTACTGTTGCTGCAGTATGTACTAGCATTCAAAAGTTTGGGGTCAGTGTGATTATTTGTTTTTGATTTTGAAAGGCATAGGCTGCATTTATTTGATCAAAAGTACAGTAATAATGTGAAGTATTATTACAATTTAAGATATTTTCTATGTGAATATTTAATGCATTTTTTACCGGGATGCAATGCTGAATAAATAAATTTCAGATTTTGCTGCTCAAGACATTTCTTAATGTTGAAACAGCTGCTTAATATGTTTGTGGAAGCTGTGAAACTTTTTCATGACCCGTTGATGAATAGAAAGTAAAAATGATAATACTTTTGTAACACTATAAATGCTGTCACCGTTGGTTAATTTAATGTGTTCTTGGTGAAAACACTATTACTGACCCCAAACCTTTGAATGGCAGTATAGTTTGCACAGAATGCAGATTTTATGAATGAGAGCTTAGACTTGTGTATCCCACAATTCAATGCACTCGACTTGACCTTCCATCCAGAGTGGTGGGTGAACGAAGTAATACTCGCTTGTTGTGATTTTTCACATCTCTTGCTTCACTTATTTGATTGGTCTTGAATTTTCCACATACATTATATATAAGAAAAACACATGAAGGTAATAATTGGAAACCAGAATTACTGTTAAAATGTGTAGAATAAAGCCGTACTGCTTTACTTACTCTGAAAAAGTACAAGTATACAGTGTAAGATATAGTATACAATTTCGAACAGCCAGAATGGTAGAAACGACCACATTATAAAATTCTGAACCAGAACCCATTTAAATGCTTGGAAGCATTAAAGCCTCTACATAAATGTATTACTATTTTTATTGAGAAATTTAAGGATTATACAATTATCTGCTGTGGCAGTTTCAGCCTTGTATTGCTTGCTTTTATAAAATTATTGAAAATTCATTACAGCATTGTCACAAACCACTACTCTTTCTATAGTGCAAGGGTTAATAGGGCATTATTAGCCTAAACACCACATATATAGTATGGCATTTGGAATCACTAGGATTTGGGATTCACTAATGCTGATTTACAAACTATAGGATGGATTGCATGAGTCCAGGAATGACATCACATGTTGGCCACCGGAGGGAGCAATTGAGTTGGCATCTGTAGCCATCAACCTCTTTCAAAAGAAAAACACTAACAGTATTATCAAATAGTGTATTGAGTTATGGCTTTGCTCTCTCAACACATGATGCAATTGCCTAATAAGGACCAAGTGTTTGCATGGCTTTCTTGCTTGATTTCCTGTGAATGTGAAAACCAGTGAGTTTCTGGACATTCTACAAAACTAGTTGAGAAACTTTCATTACAGTTTGCCTTATTCAATATAACTTACTGCATGTTGCAACGCAATAATAGGGATTTTTCACTGGCTTTGGTTGCGAAAGCATGGGGAGTACATTTATGTATTTAGGGAACTATGCAGACGCAAGTAATCTCGCTGGTAATGGTCACACAGTGCTCCTGCTGTTCTCTATCAAGTCCTTTCTCTTCCCATAGCTCACATTGTTTCAGTATGAATATTGCCTGTTTTTTGTCTTAATTGTCTCATGCACAGCATGTGTAAAGTCATTATGATTCAGCAGGTCTTCATTAAATGCCAGAAATATCATTTCCATAGCAGTGGAACAGAAAATCATGCTGGATAACTTATTTCAAATGACATTTACTCATTAAGCCTTTATATATAGTTTTAACCTCTGAAATTGTGACACCACATTTATGCTCTGACATTAAAGAGATGTCAAAATTGATTGATGCAGTTTATTTCTTCCTTTGTACAGTCTAAGCTCTTAATGGAGACAGTGAGCATACAACTACATTTGATTTTCACAGCACCTCCAGGCCCTTTTACAGAAACGGTTCACTCATAGTTCAGACAAAATGAGGTTACTCAATAAAACTGGTCAATTCAGCGCACAACATCAACTGTGCATGCTTTTCAGTAGAGGATCCAAGGGCCTGAATTCAGAATTCATTCTTTTGTAACAAAATTAAGTTTATAAAGGCAATGCTTTCTCTATTTCTTTTCTCAGATAGCTTGAATAAAAATCCAAAGGTAGATGGAGAAATATCAAGTCAACATGATTGATAACAACAGTACCTTTTTCAATTTCTAGGTACCTCATAAGCTGACAGGTATATCTAGCCGTCAACAGCACAGGTATACTCTTATATCCAGCACAAATACTAATAGGTAACCATGTTTTCTGGGCCTACTTACCTTAGTCAAGAGTAGATGCAATATTTGGCACAAATTAAAGATGTGAAGCGAAGATTTAGTTTTGTTGCCAACTGAAGGGTGTCCAATCCTGGTCTTGGAGAACCCCCAACACATTTCAGATGTGTCCCTAATCAAACACACCTGATTCAGCTCAGTGGTAAAGACACCAATACCTCAACCGTGTGTGTCAGATAAGAGAGACATCAAAAACGTGCAGTGTTGGGAGTTCTCCAGGACCAGATTGAGAACCACTGTCTTAGGCCATGTCCACACATACACGGATATTTTTATAAATTGAGTTTTTCCTTCTGTTTATAAAAAAATCTCCGTCCACATGAAAAAGCAAAAGCATGCTATGAAGCACTGACAAGACCATGCCAAACCAACAGGTGGCGATATAATCTCAACCGTAAAGCCATGTTGGCCAATCAGAAGCCTGAAAAAGTCTCCAGCAGGCAGAGATAACAGTGCATGCTCCAACGTCACAAGCTAAAATCTCTGGATTTTTTCCTCTTTTTTTGAAAATCATCATCCTGGCAGGTTCGTGACCTGGTGCTGCGTTTGCGTGTGGACGAATGGCCAAACCGCAGTTTATAATACCCGTGTTCGTGTGGACAGGGCCATAGATGGCAAACTTCTTGCAGAATTTACTTCCAACACACCTGAACCAGCTAATCAAGGTCTTCAGGATTACTAGGAACATCCACACAAGTGTGTTGGAGCTAAACCCTGTATGAAAGTGGACCCTTCAGGAACAGGACTGAACACCCCTGGTATAACCCACTGAACTTAAATATGGCTTTTACTCCAACTAAGTTCTATAGGGTCTTTCGCACTGCTTTAGTTCCAAAACTATAAGTACAGTACCTTTTTTTGCGCGAACTATTTCCCAGTACCATTTAAAGGGTTGCATTCGCACAGACAGTGGGTACTAAGAAGTGACGTTAGCCAGTAGATAGCAACGTCATTTGTATGCGGCGTTCAACAACGTAAACAAAGAAGAACAACAGGAGGATGGAGGATGCTGTGATGGGAGCTGTGTTTTAGTTGTTTCGCGGGTTTCACAATAATGGACATGGAATTTCGTCGTATATGTCAAGCGATTGAAAGAATGGAAAGGAGGACTAAGAAACTCCAACGACAATTTGCAGTCTTACATTTCATTGAGGCTGATAGAAGCACAAAACGCCGTAGACGAAGTCTTCAGGTAAATGCCGTTTATATACAATGTTTACACAGTATATTTTTACACAGCGTTTTAAATCATGGCGGTGAGGGCGTTTTCGTACGCGTTTAGCCAATCAGCGTACACTTACGTCACGGATAGTTCCTAGAACTGTTTTAAACCCTACTCTGAAGTAGGAGCTAATTTAGTTCCTCCAAACGGAGTTCCTGGAACTAAAACCATTCCTAGTTCCCGCGGTCCGAATACGCCAAAAAGTGGGTAGTTCCACAATTAGTTCGGGTACTATGAAAAGGTTCCTGCGGTGTGAAAGGCCCTTATATCAGGGATTTCCAAACCTGTTCCTGGAGGGCCACTGTTCTGCAGGGTTTAGTTCCAGGCTTCCGGTCTTAATTAAACACACTTCCAGGGCTTCAGACTCACTAGAAACGTCCAGGCAAGTGTCTTGAAGCTGGTTAGAGCTAAATTCTGCAGGACGTTGGCCTTCCAGGAGCAGGATTGGACACCCCTGGTCTGTATGGTAAGGTCACTTAAGTCAGGAGACAAATCATGGTAAGTTCCACAATAGAGATATGATCAGAACATGGTCCGTGCACATCTGTCACTTATTAGGGGTGTATTACGCACATGCAAAGTGATACTCAAATGACAACGTGTGCATCTTATAATAGCATTTTGGTTCTAACATCTGAGATGAAGGCACATTTTAAAGCACAAACTATCTGATAAGACTACACGTCTCAGATATCCCTCATTAAAACAAGTGGATCTCAACTGGTTGATCAAAACCCAAAATTTGGTTGCAGGGTTGTTTTGATAGGGTCTTGGTAGACGTTATCCAACAAGTACTTGTTGCTTGGTATCCCCTTAGCCTCAAAAACCATTACCAAACTACTCAAGGCAGTAGAAAATTTATACGGTTTGGTAATGTTCAGTCACCACTTGGTCCTGAAGCAAAACCTGTTGAGAACCACTTGACACACTCTGAACTGGTCACATTGATAGAAATCGGACATTTCCACTTAATTCAAGATTAAATAACTCGAGCAAACTCTGCATGTCTCAGCACTTTTTTTTCTCCACACACTCCACAAAAAAATCCCCATTCCTCAACTCTCGCCCCAGTCCAGCTCCGAACAGCTGGAGAAGTAATTACGGTCGTAGTGATGGTCCCCTGGAGAAGAGCCCAGATAAGTCTTCAGAAAAGAAACTTCTATGTTTTTCCAACTTGAATCAGATACGTGTCCAGGGAAGTGTCTTTCCCATTCCCTGGTCCTCCAAACATACTTATCTATGAAGTTTTACATACAAACATCTGATCCTCAATGGAACATCTCTTACCATTTATCATAGTATAAACTGTTGAAAACTAAAAGGAAGCAGCGCTGTGGATCTTTATCGCCAAGCGAAGTGGATCCTTCCTTGAAACCTGAGCACACAATGCTGCCTTCATGCTGACACGCTTTCATTCATCCTCTACACTACAATACGTATGCTCATTTGAGAAAGTGAACAACCAAACGAGTGCAAAGAAAAGGCAAACACCTGATGAAGCATTAAACCAATCCACCACCACCACCGATAACTAAAACCATACCCATTGCATCAGTTGTAATGCGATTGCAGCCTTGATCATGAAAGACAGCTTTTATTAGTAAAACACAATCAAAGACCTATTGTGTATACCAATGTGGTTTTATCTTCTTTAATCTTCGGTCATGGCATTGCAATTTAGGCTCCAATGAAGATCTGAAAATCTTGCACAAACTCCCATATTCATTCAAATAAATGTCTAGTAGAAGACGTTAATCACAGCTAAACCCTTTGACAAAGCAGAGACATATATATGGCATGGCGTGTACTGACAGATCCAAGATGTGGATAAATTTAGGACTAGCTGACCAACCAAAATAATCAGCACCTTGTTTGTCAGGGAGGCAGAACGTCTGAAACTTTACCCCTGATAAATACAGATGTCATCCTCAACAAGACCTCAAGCTTGTTTTAATGTTGGAAACATGCAGTTGCAAGACTATAGTTCAACATTAATCCCAAAAAGATTGTGCCTAATTCTGAATATTGGTTTTGGTCACTCACTTTTATTGTTGGAGCATTTTGCAGAAATATTGATTCCTAATAAATATAGCAGATTACGTCAATTTCAACCGTTCTGTGTGGTTCAGGCAATGCAGGCAGTAACAGACAGTATGTGAGACCTTTGAAACATGTTGAGCAACGGTCTTCTGCAGTCAGGACTTAAACAGCAGAAACTTGAAAGGACAGTTAAAAAATTGGCAGGGAAGTAAAAGAACAAATGAAAAATACATTTTCGAAATCAATGAAAAGAATATATATTAACAAAAGAAGACATAGGTTGTAATTCTAATACATGTTGACATCAAAATACACCGCATCACCTATGGTCTAAACATACTGTATTTTGATACATTGGGTGTATCCCTCAATGAAATTCGAGCAAGTTTCCGAGCGAATGAATGGGAGTCCATTGTCCGTCTCTCCCTGTACCTCCCATTCTTGGAATGCTTGATATTCCCAGTCTGTCTGGAAGTGTAGACACTGTTAACTGGATGTTCTTTCTACTTGGATCAGGAGGCAGCCATAGCCTTGACCAGGTAGAGTTTGTCGCCCTGTTCGCTGGTGAAGATGGGCGCCTTTTTGTAGTGTTCCACCAACTCCTCCATTGAGTTAAACTTGCGTTGTCCAATGCAGTACAGGTTGTCCTTCAGTTGGACTTTGAAATGCTTGTTTTTGGACTGAGCTTTCAGCGATATTGAAAAGTCATTGGGCTATAAAAAGAAAACATAGGGAGAAAAGGAAAAAAAATCATTTAGACCAACTGCTGAAAGCAGGAATCTTAGTATATTTATCAGAATAAAAGAAGGAATGTTTCGGTCTACTTACTGAGGACTCACTGTCCCGGATAAGAAAGTCTCCCTCTGTGCCCCTCTGGTTGAGTGCCACCTCTGCCTGATGACGCGTCACCTTCCCATAGTACCACTGCTTGCCAGCGAAGCGTCCACTGGACGAAGGCTCAATGTAGTCACAGTCAGGTGTGGGCGGCCCGGCCATGCTGGCTGAGTTGTGCGACTCCTGCAGAACAGTCACGTAGTTCTTCGGCACAAGTCCCATCTGCCCATCAGCTTTGCGACACTTCCACCACTCGGGGTCATTTTCTGGCTTCTCCACAACATCCATAACTTCCCCCTTCTCAAAGTTCAGCTCTTCATCGTTGCCCGAGCTGAACGGGTAGAGTGCCTGTACTGTGTTCAGCACCTGGTTGCCGTTTGCACTATGAACAACAGCAGCCAATTTCTCAGACAAGCCGGCGGAGTCGTTGCTCGCTGATCCGTCTGCATCCTCCGTCACGTAGTTGGATGGAAACCATCCTGAATGGCCGCTGTAGCTCCCCCTCCACCAGCCATCACTGCACTTCTCCATGACGATGACCCTTGTGCCTTTAACCAACGACAATTCATCTTCCCGCTCGGCCGTGTAGCTGAATTTGACTAGTGCAGGAAGGTTTAGGTCATACAGTCGTTCGCCATTGTCCTGGTAGAAGTCAGAGTCCGCGTTGGAGGCCGTTTCACGCATGCCTGTCTTCCGTTTCACCTTGCCGATTCCTGCATACATAAAGAAAGAAGAACCATTCAGCTTTTCCCAAATACACAATCAGTGTCCCTTCTTTGTACTCAACTACTTGTACTTGTATTATTATTATTTAAAACAGTTGAGTAATGTTTATCAGGATTCTTTGATGAATAGAAAGATCCAAAGATCAGCATTTATCTGAAATAAAAAGCTTTTGTAACATACACCATACCATTCAAAAGTGTGGCGTCAGTATTATTATTTTATTGTATTATTTTGGAAAATAAATTATAGAAATTAATAGTTTTATTTAGCGAGGATGGTTTAAATTGATCAAAAGTGATGATAAAGACATTTATAATGTTACAAAAGAGTTCTATTTCAGATAAATGCTGTTCTTCTGTGAATGAACAGCACTGATTGAGGTACCGAACCCCCAAATAAACCCTTGGCGCCGCAACAAAAATGGCTGCCCGCTACTCCAGTGTGTGTCACCTCACTCACTCACTCAGAAGCATACACCTGACACCTTCAAATGGTTTTGTATCAGTTCTTTATACTGAGAAAAAGCTTATGCAATACCTTTATGACTGCACTACTGTCCATTAGAAAATAACATTTAACTAAAGGCATCTGTCAATCAAAGCCTTGATCGGAAATGAAAAATGTGTTGAGAATCTCTTCAGGGGGTAATTTCATCACCCCCGCGCCCTGCACTCATTCCATTCTTGTTGAAATTATCTGTGAAACCAAAGAGCATTGTATTTTGATACAAGCACCAACAGGCAGGGCACGAGTGAAAGGAGAACTTGTCCAAACACATGTTACAGTGCAGTCAGGCTTGTGTTTTCATACTGACAGGGGTTCACAGTAGCTATCAGCTCCCGCCTGCTTGAGCAATGTGTCCTCTCTTAGTAAACACGGGCGCTAGTCCAGTTTCAAAACCACTCAATTACAACCAACAAATCATGTTCTCACCACTTCTTACCACTCATAGATCATATGACAAGCTGTGTATTTTAGCCTTCCTCCTTGATCATGGAAATGATTCAATTATTCCCATGAGAACAAGCATGTAGGAGCAACAGAACAATTCTGCAAACAAAAAGAAATGCTTGCTGACAATACAAAAAAATATAGCCGCCATGATACAAGGGTGCAAGTTTATTTTTAACAAAGGTTCTTTATCATTTGCCACCTGTCTCGCACAGCTGTGTGGTCTAGTTCTGTTATTCAGAGAAAAGTACAATTAACTGCAAAGAGACACTGGAATGATTACCACACCCATCGTCCTCCTCCACGAGGAAGGAATGAGCGAGGGAGTGTTGGGTTAGGTTCATGGATACTGTCGGGGATTCCGGCTTGTCTGACCACATTAGGTCAAGCCAAGTGGGCTGATCTGGAGGATTAATGAAGAGTATCTGACCCCGAGGCCTTTTGACCATGTTGGCGGGTTTGGCAAAGGTTTGTGAATAGTGTTACTGTGCAGGAATGTCCACTTGGCAGTGAAGTTTGCACCGGCCCAATTCAAAGGCCCAAGGACAGACAAACACTCTTTCTCTTTACATACTTTACCGCAGCAACAAAATTATGGTACCGGATGGTAGTACCGTGGTAATTTATAGAATACAAAATGCATGGCACTTCAAAAAATACCATGGTATTACAATAGTATCTCTTCTTAAAAAAACAGCTTAAACTAGCCCAAGGTTGTTTGTTTGCTGGTCTAAGATGGTTTGCTCAAAGTAAGCCAACCCCCACTAAAACCATCAGACTAGACCATTCTCACCAGGGGAAACCAAACCACACCAAATTACTTTAGGGTGGTTTACCCTGTTTTCAACATGGAAGTAGGCAAACTCAGCCTTTATATTTCAAATGAATATAGGCTACCTGTAGGCACTGTTCAAGAATAATACTTACCCGATGTGATTTAACAAAACTTGACACCCAAAAAGCAGGTGAAACCTTGGAACCACTCTTATCTAATCTAAAAGGAAATCACCCAATTTACTTTATGCTTACTCAGGGGTTAAAGGTTAACAGAGTGAGAACAAAGCTTTTCCAACGGCTCGTTCTGCTTTCAGCGAGATGCTCATCACAGCTCGAGGCCAGAAGAATTCACTCTGTGCTGGTGGACACCTCTACTGCCTGATTTGCATTACAAATGTATGAAATCCCAAACCAAGATGTATTTGCCTCTGGCCTCCAAGCTATGTCTGATTAAGGGGACTGACATTTGCATGGTAAATGTGAGCAGGAAGTGAATGTGAAGTGTACGAGCGATACTAACTGGAGCATTTAGTGCCCCATGCGTGAACGTGTTGGTGCATGTAACCGTGGGTGTGTGACTCTTCTGACAGCATGAGTTCAACTCGTCTACAAATTCAAAAGGCTTTTCTTAAAGGGACAGTTCACCCAAAAATGAAAATTCTGTTACAGTTTATTCACTCTCATGTCATTCCCTTCCTATGACCATATCATTAGGTCAGCTAGTTGATGAGAACCAGATCAGTATGATTTATGACAGAATCATTCAGAAAGGTTTTATAAACGGATCAACTGATTCATTAAAAAGATCCAAATAAAAAAGTAGTTAGCTACTTTTTCAGTAACATCAAAAAGAACATCATTTAATGAGTGCCATCACAAACCTAGACCTGGAATATAGTGAAAAAGTTTAGTTTTATTGTATTTTTTGAAGTGTTTTTGTGATTTGAAAGCTTAACTAATCGAAAAGAGTGACTAGAACAATTCTTAATTTCTCCAAAAGAAAGTCATACAGTTTGGAAAGACATAAGGGTGAGTAAATGACAAAATGTTCACTTTCAAGTGATCTAATTCATGAAATAAATAAGGAAAATTTGAATGAAGAAGTGAATAAATGCATGTTCAAATATACAAGGATTACGACGGCAAACTTCAAGTTGTCACTTGTTAAAAAAGGCAACTGATCTCGGGTGTGTGAATGTTCAGACCAGTGGTGGGTTTCTTGAGCATGATACGACTGATGTTGTTTCTCGAGACAGGAGAAGTAATCCACATCCACTCAGTCATCGCATTAGTCAGTCTACATGGTCTCTAGGGAGCTGACATGGGCACTTTACGCAAGTTTGTTTTCAATTCTCTTAACTAACACTTCTAGACAGTAACCAACCACATCAGCACAAACACACAATTTCGCAAACAGGTTGGATCACACATGGCGGGTGTATCCCACATAAGTATATGCCTTTTTTTAACACTTGGAATTGTTCTTTTTAAAAACAGATCTGTGCATGTGTTGAAGATTATGTTAATGATGCTTGTCCATAATGCAAAGAGGTTTGGTCCACCCCAAGTCTGATATTCTAGTCTCTATGAGTCCATGGATGTGCTGCTGAAAGAACAAAACACATTGTATTGAGCCATGGTGTGTTTCCTGAATACAGATTTTCCTGGATTCCTATGGAGGTTGCTCAGGAAGGAAGCTGCACGCTTTGTATGGTCATAGCTCAACATATCTGTTTTATTACAATTATAAATCAAGTTTGACCAAAAACTGTCATTTGCAACTAACTGGCAACCATCACAATTTTTAAAATCCTTAGTTTCATCTAAAGCTTCTATTCCACCCGCCCGGCGGCCCAACACTACATCCGCTTCCCTTCCAAGTCTTTCCTCTGAGTGCAACATGAGCTGACTTAGATTAGTTGTTTCCTATGGTGAGTTCATCCTATTGTTCTCCAATATAAGGCTGAACTCCATTTAAAAAACAACCTACGGTTATGAATAGGTGGATTTTATGCTAGGTAAATAAATGACATGAAAGTGTGGCAGATAAACATAACCTAAGTCTAGTTTAAAAAAAAGGTATTGTGGTAGTATCATGGAAAATGTATCATTTCAGATGGTTACATTATGTATATATACATAATGGTACTTAATGATGACCATATTGTGTTTACAAGTTGCTTAAATGTACTAAATAAAGAATTTTTGTCATGGTATGGTACACGTCCACATGACAGCTGCCTACAAAAATCATACAAGAATGAGAAAACCCAAGAAGAGATTGTGTCGTATTCATTTTTTTAGATTTTGCACAATGTGCCCAAGTGTTTGAATGAAGGAGATGCAAGCAAAACTGTGAAAACAGGAAAGAAAAATCACTTGGACTTCGAATGTAAAAAGCTGGGCTCAAAGCCGAGCGGAAAAACTAAGACATTCTTTTAACTCAAAAAAGACGAGACATCAAAAGGCCTCCAATGACAGTGACTGTAAACCACAGAGCCCTCTTCAACTGCTCAAGACCGTGTGCACATCACATGCTCGCTCGATCAAAAACAATCTGCAATGAACAGACCTCGAAAATCATTTTAACTTCCCTAAATGAAACCCGCAAATGCTCAACATCAGCTTAAAAACCTAGATAATACAAAAACAGATTCAGCAATAATAGGGGGAAATTCTAAGAAACACCAGGGTCATATTTCATCCCAACAATAAACAAAAATAAAAGATAATAATGGCTATTTTAGTTCAAGTTTGATGACATTTATTGTTTCTTAGTCAAATGTCTTATTTATATACATAATTGAGATTTGCTAAATGTTTAACATCATATAAAATGTACTCATATATACAGTTTCTATGATTTATTTGATTAATAAGTATACACAAATTCTACAAAATATAATGTATGTATTTCTTCTGATTTTGAGGTGAAACATTCAGTGAGATTGGCCGTTATAAGCACTGACACTCATTTCTGGTGCAGGTACTCTAATGACACGCTGGTATAAATAGCCTCTGTTGCACATCTGTGCTTGTTTGGCTAGAGAGCTCCTCAGGGAGTCAAACGGGGGTCACAGCCCATCCACGTATGCAGCACCACCAGCCTGCTGTGTGTTTTAGTCAGGAACACTCCAGAGAGCCATCAGCACTTCCTGTACACGTCTTGTGTGAGAGGACGCTAGCATCTGAATTAAAGCTGCGCATTATCTGCTGGTGTTTTCCATCAGCTTTATAAGTGGTGGAGTGGGAAGTGGAGAAAAACAGACGGATGGGCTGACGCTGCAGTGAATCAACAATCCAGTTTCCTCACTTCCTCCCTCACAGGCTCCAAAGAACTGAGGAGAAATCGGTCTCAAATTAGAGCACTTCCGCTACGAGCGGAGGCTGTGCGACAGGAAAAGAGAGAAAGGGTGAGATGGAGTTGAAAAAGCATGCCAAAAGCTAAGACCACCTCTCAGGATGGGTTTCAATGATGAGCTTAAAGAAAAGGAATAGTTCACACAAACATGAAAACTCATTTTGTCGCCAACTGTCGTTCAAACGCATATTTTCTTCTGTAGAACCCAAAATGAGATATTCCTTTAAAGAAACATTTGTGTTGACATATTTAAATACGGCACATTTAGGTTTAATGTCATCAAATGCCAAACACTGTTGATGGTCGCATGTCATGTGGCTACATGCATGGACGAATGAGAATTAAGAGCGTATGAGCGTGAACTAGGCACCAATAATCCAGCCAAAACAATATTTATTGTCATATCGATGAGTTCTTGATTATAAAATGCTATACTATTTAGTTTAAATGAACTGGAAATAAAACAAATACTACAAATGAATTTAGGCATCAAAAATGTGAAATATGCTGAAAATTACATTTAATAATGTTATTAAATTATTACTGTAAAATGCAAATGCATTGCTTTGCTTCAGAAGGCCTTTATTAAAAAATTCACTTTAAGTGTGTGTTAGATGACCATGAAGGTAATCTAAATGTAAAATAGAGAAAATTAGCAATTAATAATATTAAAATTATAAAAATAATATTAAAAACGTTCAAAGTTCTGGGTTCAATAGGATTTAAGATAATTGTTGTATGTTGCTGTTGTTGTTTTTTCCAGCAAGGACACTTGGAATTGATCATAAATGACAGTAAAAGACATTTATAATATCAATTCTAACACAAAGAATCCTGTAAAAATGTATCATGGTTTCCAAAAAAATATGAAGCAAAATGACTGTTTTGAACATTAATAATAAGAAATATCTTACTATATTAATATTAGAATGATTTCTAAAGGAAATGTGACACTGAAGACTCGAGTAATGAAGCTAAAAATGTGGCATTAATACATAAAAATATTCAAATTGAAAACAGCTATTTTAAATTGTTTGAAAAAAAATGTGTTTATTTAATAAATGTAGCCTTTGTGAACAAAAGAGAATTCTTTCAAAAACAAACATTAAAAAAAAAAAAAAAAACTTACCATCCCCAAACTTTTAGCTATAATAGTGATAACCAATATTAATATGGCTCATATGGGTTTTGAAATAAAATAAGTTTTTGGGTGCACAGTCCCTTTAAGACACAATTTCATTCCGATGCACTTCAAACACGACCGCATTGCATCCTACGGTCCTTCAGCATCTTTTAATACACGCCGGCAAGACACTAAACTGTCTTTACTGCACAGCTACAGAAAGACGCACATCAGTCCTGTCAGTGACTGCAGAAACTAATAACATATTCCTCCAGCGGCTGTCCCAGAAGAGATATGAGCTTCATCAATCAGCTCCAGCGGTATGGATGACACAATGCTTTCAGTGTTTCACCGAGAGCTGACATCGGCCCGCTGACACGAGGAAACCCCACAACACCCAAACTACAGAAAAACATCGAGAAGGACCGGTGGGCTTCAGAACCAAACTTGATTAAAGAAGGCTTGGGCTGGGAGAGAAAATTCCGGTTGAGTGTAACAGGAGAGTTTAAGTGCACAAAGAAGAGTGGAAGTTCTTTACACTGTGTCGATTGCAGTGTGTGTGTGTGTGTGTGTGTGTGTGTGTGTAGTGCAATTACAGGCTTTTCAGAGCACTGCCCGCCCAGCTGCTCGACTAACACACAGAGAATGACGGGGAAAAATAGGAGACTTTCTAAGCCAACTTGCCTGTTTGCGCATATTTGGTTTCCAATCAAATAAAAAAAAAAGGTAAAGTGTGTACTAATGACAGATTAATAAAAAAGGGAGTAAAAATAGTGTGTGTGTGTGTGTGTGTGTGTGTGGTGGGGGTTACTGAAACTCCCACTGAGCTCAGAAGGGAAAAGCCTTTCAAACTTCCCTAATCTTGCAACCAAGAATGTCTCAATGCAAACTCAATCCAAGCTAAAACTTTCAGCGCTGTCAGCTTTCTAGACAGGCGATAGAATAAGGAGGAGAGAAAAGTGGCAAAACTCACGAAAGAAGTGTTTGAAGAGGTTAGCCATATCCATTTTGGGCTATCCCAGCGACTCGGCACTTCCCTCTGCAGCTGTGCAACTATTCCATGTGAAACACCCTCCTGCGAGTGAACTGCTCTCCGCCTGCACAACAATCTGCTGCCTGACCTCGTGACCAGTGTGGACCAATCACAATCAATCCCTCCTTTAGCAGGACTAGTCTGCCCCCATAAACACATAGGGAACTCATGGCGACTATCAGGCAACCCTGTCCCTGACTGCCAATATCAGTCTGCTTTAACAAACAAAATACAGCTTTTTATTCTGTTTTCACATTTGATCAGCCTCCAATGATTGATATTCATTGACAGCAGCAGGTTTGCACAGAACGAGCCATGACCACCCAGTCTGTTCATCCTAAAACAAGAACATGTTACAAGTTTGGACATGCTATTAATGTGGTATTCTTTAAAGTACCATGAAAATACCAAAATGATTACCATATTTATGTGCAACATACTAAAATGCTATTAGCATCTGATATCAGCATTTAATACAGAAAAACCCCACAAACTTAATAGTTGAAGTACATAATCATTCATATTAAATAGGCAAGTTATGTAATTTAAAAACTGAAAAGGTAACCGGGTTGCAAATTTAGCCTCAATTAAACTGTCACTTCATAGGTACTAGCTAGTGTGAGATTTTGTTATAGTTATTAATAAACGTATTTAGTTTGATCATATTTTCTTACAGTAAACCGTGCAGCATGGCTGAAGGTTGAGCAGACTGAATGCAATCAACGCCACAAATGTGATTACGATTATTTGTCATGTGACCCTGGACCACAAAACCAGTCATAAGAGTAAATTTTTTGAAATTGAGATGCATACATTATTTGAAATCCCAATAAATATGCTCTCCGTTGATGTACGGTTCGTTAGGACAGGACAGTATTTGGCTGCGATACAACTATATGAAAATCTGGAATCTGTTTGCATTAAAATAACATTAAACATTATGGCCAGATTTTAAACAAATTATTATATATCCCTCATATAATATATCTGCTTACGGTTCAGAAACTCAAGTAACATATTTTGCTGGTTAGCTATATTTTAGGATTTCTACAGTAATTCATCACTGAATGGATCACCTAAAAAAAATCTATTCAAGGAGTCCTTCATGGGGTCCAGGGAGGTGCAATATGACAGAAAATCTGTGTACGGCAGGACAGGAAGGGCACCTAAAGGTGACAACATATGCAAACACATACGCATACACTTAAAACACAACAACAAACATATAAGAGAAAGCCTTAAAAGCCGCAGCCGCAAAGACAGCGATAGAGAGATGCTATCAGCACACACACAACGCTCATTATACACCTCCAGGCTAAACACAAGAACCCGTTCCTGTTCCTGTGTACCAACAGCACAGACCAACCTCCAGCTAACCACCACAGAAACGCTTTAGGAGTACATCGGTATGTGAAGATTAGATTAAAGTGCAAACATGTGTGGGATTACAAATTTATTAAAATGATAAATCTAGGTTCCAATGTAATAGTATAACTATTTATATAACTATATATAAACTGAAACAGTGTGTTTTACATTTTGAGGTAAAGATGATGACATTCTAAGATGAAGTCAGGCAGCCCAGGTGTCTGAGACATTAACCTTTTGTCTTTAGGCACTTCCTGACCATTTGGGTGATATGGTCAGGCTGATTGGATTAGCATTTATACAGTTGAATAGTTATGCTGATTGAATTAGGACTGGTAACACTCTAGAGTCTGGGGCGGGTTCCTAAACCTGTATACTTCATTTACATGCTTTGTTCCGAGTGTATCCACCTCTATGTAAATCCCTCCCCCTTGAAATGTATATAAACTACAATGTATACTGTTTGAGTCAGACTTGGATGACTACAGCGACTACTGCGAGTTCTCAATAAAGAGTAACTTATCCCAAAGTCTCCTGGTCTCTGCTTTGACGAAGGAAAAAGTTTCCAACAGTTTTGGTGCCGTGACCCGGATAGAGCTCCTCACCTGAATCCAAATTGAAACTTCAAGCTCAAAGATCTGACTGCATTCCAGACTGAATCTTCTGAATCCAGATTGAAACTTCAAGCTCAAAGATCTGACTGTGTTCCAGACTGAATCTTTCTGTAAAACCAAGGGTTGGTGAGTGCCACTCTATCCAAAAGAACCTTTAAGACCAGTACAAATGTATTATCCTCTGCGCCGTCAGAGAAGAGTTAACAGACAGCTGTAGGGTTTGGTTAACTAAGTTATCCTCTAAAGTTTTCTTTTAGAGATGAAATTTATCCTCTGTTCAGGCAGGGAAGATTAGCATTACATGTTAATATTCGTTATCCTCTGTCTAATCAGGGAAGGTTGTTTAACAGACTAGTTTATCCTCTACGTTGCTAGAGAAGGTTTATCCTCTGTAAAGTTAGGGAAGATTTATCCTCTGCTTTACCAGGGAAGGTGATTTATCCTCTGTGTAGTCAGAGAAGATTCATCCTCTGTTCAGGCAGGGAAGATTAGCATTACGTGCTAATATTTGTGACCCTCTGTTCAGGCAGGGAAGAATTGGTTATCCTCTGTTCAGGCAGGGAAGATTAGCATTACGTGCTAATATTTGTGACCCTCTGTTCAGGCAGGGAAGAATTGGTTATCCTCTGTTCAGGCAGGGAAGATTAGCATTACGTGCTAATATTTGTGACCCTCTGTTTCGGCAGAGAAGATTAGCGTAAAGTGCTAGTAATTTGCGTTATCCGTTGCTCTGGCAAGGAAGGTTAACAATAGTTGATGTGTTAACAAGCATACCCTCTGTTGAACAGAGAAGTTTTAGTGTTTTGATTGTGTGGTAACAAAGAAACTCACAATATGTTTAGAAAGAATGCTAGACTGATCCCCACAACTGAAAAAGGTGGTCTAGCGACTCCTTTGTGGTCAGATAGCGAATTCAAATCACTGTTAGGAGTACAAATGAACCTAATAGTCACTGAGAAAGTTAGACAAGAACTAACGCAGAAATATGAGATTCATCCAGACAAGACTTGGTCGGTAGATGAGTGTAAAAAGGTACTAGGAGCATGTATTCGCAAGAACGACGTGAAAGGCATTATATGCTGCCACAGAGAATTTGGTTTAGCGCTAGCTACACAACAGTCTCAGCGTAACTCAGAGCTAGAGGAACAGAACAAAGAGCTCCGTGCTAGAGTATCCTCTTTGACTAAGAAATTGAACCGAAACAAAGCTTCAGCAAAAACTGACGTGGAAGAAGTTAGTCAGCCTGATAACAATTATCCTGACTTAAAAGCTTTCTTTGAAACAGATGTAACCATCCAATCAGTAACTGATGTGCCTGTAGATTCAGTGAAGGTATGTGGCGCTAGGAGAAGATCTCAGGGAATTGAGGGAACTGAAAGTGTTCCTCCCAACTCTTCTGTTGTCCAAATACAAACTGTTGCCAAAGTGCTAGGACCTAAAGATATAGAGAGACTATCCCAGAGTTTACCCTCAGCACGCACAAATTTTTCTGAATTTAGAAGAGCATTGATCAGCAAAATGCGTCTCTACGACATGTCATTGGCAGAAGTCACACAGCTAATGTCAGAAATTCTAACTGAATCTGAATTCAACAGTTTTGAGTCTGCTGTTACTTCTGAACTACAACATGCAAGTAAAGGCGATTTGAGAGAAGGTGTTTTGAAAATTCTAAAGAATATCATGGGACCCAAAATAGACTGGTCCAGAATCACTAACTGTGTGCAAAGGAAAGAAGAAACTGTAAGTGAATACACTGAAAGGTTTTGTCAGTCAGCCGTAACTTACAGTGGAATAGTTGATGATTCTGAAAGTGTGTTAGATGACAAAGGACCCCTAGTCCGCATCTGGGCAGATGGCCTTGTAGCTGAATACAGAAGAGCCTTGCCATTTCTAGATCTAACTTGGTCTAACAGAACTCTCAGAAGTAACCTAGACAGGTTAGCTACTTGGGAAAGAGACTCTGATGTTAAAGCCAGAGTAAAGATTGCAGCAGCATCCTATAAGGTCAATACAGAGAACCACCAGAAACGTAAATGTCCTAAGAAGGAGGGCAGTTGTCATTACTGTGGCAAAACTGGACACTGGATGAAAGAGTGTAGGAAAAGTAAAAAGACATTAGGAGAAATTAACAGCTTTACTCAGCTCCTACTCAGTCTACTTACTTCTCTGAAGCAGCCCCTCCCCACTTCACCGAACTGTTGGAGCAGCTTGCTCAGGTGTTAACTGTTAGGGCTGTGAGTGCTTAACTTCACTAGTAATGTACAACAAAGATGAAAGATCCTTTGTAATTTAAATAACAGGAAGGTGACTGTCACGTCCTTCCATTGAGAGAACGCTAGCTAAGTACACTCACAGCCTTCAAAGCTATACTACAGCACACTCCAGTCACTCACCTATCCTCTCTGGGTTATGATGTTTGTTATGACTGATGTTCCATTAGAGGATGGCGATGTCGCACAGTAAAGTTCGTACACCAACTACAGGGACAGACTAGGACACACAGACCAGTGAGAGCCCAGGGAAGAACCGAATGCAACAGGCTTCGGGGGCCAACCCTGCGGTGAAGACTCCCTCATAGGCCTTCCCCATCCACTAGTCCATCCTTACCTCACTGTTCCTTAGGTGTCGCAGGAATTAAGAAATAGGGAAAGAAGGAACAACAATAGCAGACTCAGATCGAACAAAGGAAACAACCCTAGTGTTTGCAATCTTTTAGAACAAATACTGCTCTGTCGTCTTTTGTTTTCTTTCTTACTCTGTGCAGATACCACTTGATGGCTGTCCCGAGACCCATACGTACCGACCTCCTCATCTGCGTATGAAGCCACAACCTCTAAAAGATAACTAGACCCACTGCCGAGCCAACTGTCACGGAAGACAGAACAAACAAAAAAATACACAACGCAGAGACTCACATACGGGAACTTCAGTCATCCATCAACATGATCAAGATTGTCGTACTACTAACAAGATCCAACAAGACATTTTTGATCTTTCAGAAAAAATACACAAGATGACTGAAGATAATTCTTCATGGTTTGGAAACTTAGGTAAACCCTGGCTGTGGATCAAGGAAATAGCAATTCTTCTGTTGTTTCTCCTACTGGCGTACTATCTATGCGTCCACAGTATCAAGTGTTTCATTCAACAAATGACTCACGCGTCTCACGAGAAAATGACAGTTCCAACCAGAGAAGACTATTACCCGTAAGAACTTCACGGACCTTAATTGCATGTTTGTTTCTGTGTCAGCATGCAATTACAGAAAATCAACACAGAGCATGTGCTATGTGCCTGTAACGATCACAAGTTACACGAATGAACTTTTAAGTGTCTAAATTTGTATTTTGTGAGAGTTATTAGAACTCTCAAAGGGGGAACTGTGGGATTACAAATTTATTAAAATGATAAATCTAGGTTCCAATGTAATAGTATAACTATTTATATAACTATATATAAACTGAAACAGTGTGTTTTACATTTTGAGGTAAAGATGATGACATTCTAAGATGAAGTCAGGCAGCCCAGGTGTCTGAGACATTAACCTTTTGTCTTTAGGCACTTCCTGACCATTTGGGTGATATGGTCAGGCTGATTGGATTAGCATTTATACAGTTGAATAGTTATGCTGATTGAATTAGGACTGGTAACACTCTAGAGTCTGGGGCGGGTTCCTAAACCTGTATACTTCATTTACATGCTTTGTTCCGAGTGTATCCACCTCTATGTAAATCCCTCCCCCTTGAAATGTATATAAACTACAATGTATACTGTTTGAGTCAGACTTGGATGACTACAGCGACTACTGCGAGTTCTCAATAAAGAGTAACTTATCCCAAAGTCTCCTGGTCTCTGCTTTGACGAAGGAAAAAGTTTCCAACACATGCATCTCACAGACGTGTGCCTGCAGTTCCATAAACGTATTTACAAGCAGAGACTGTCGCTTTAAAACATAGACTTACACATTTATTTATTTATATGGCACAAACTAACATGCATTAGCAAATTTAGGGGTCGTTTACACGACACTATTTCCAACTAAAAACTGAAAACGTTATGCTTTTTGTCCGTTTCTCATGACAATTGTGTTTTGGGGACATGAAAACGCAAACTTTGAAAACAGGTATTTGAACACAATACCGCTATCGTCTCTGTAAATTATAAAAACGTGACTTTGTGAAGTGACATCATGCGCATATCGTTTCTTTACAAAGTGACATCGCCAGCTACTGGCCTGGCATGCATAATGCAACGTTTTTAGTCGGATCCATGTGAACGGGGATCGTTTTGATAACATTGCCATCTGTATGCAAAATTTTCAAGAATGCAAAGGAAAAACGTTTCTGTTTTTAGTAAAATCGTTGTTGCGTAAACGTATCTTTAAACGTAACGTAACTTTAAAGGGATAGTTCATCCAAAAATTACTCATCCTCATGTGGTTCCAAAGCATAAGACCTTCGTTCATCTTCGGAACACAAATTAAGATATTTTTGATGAAATCCAAGAGCTTTCTGACCCTAGACAGCAATGGAACTTCCACGTTCAAGGTCCAGAAAGGAAATAAGGACATCATTATATTACTCCATGTGACATCTGCGGTTCAACCATAATGTTATGAAGGTACAAGAATGCTTTTTGTATTTCTTCTCTTCAGTGTGAGTCTTCGATGCGTGTTCAGGAGAGTACCACGATGCATGCTGAGTCAGAGAGATCTCAGATTTCAAAAATATCTTCATTTGTGTCCAGACGATGAACGAAGGTCTTACAGGTTTGGAACGACATGAGGGTAATTTATTATATATATATTTTTTTTTATTATTATTATTTTACAGATTTTTCATTTCCCTTTAAGCTTTTGCATCAAATAGAGGCTTGAAAACCATGATGTTCTGTTAAGAAAGAAAGAAAAAGACAACTAAAGAAAGGCCAAAGAGACTTGGGATAACTTTATAGTACGATGCATTGATTTTCTTTGGACAGCTCTGACTTCACTCAAGCCAGAGGCTCAGAGCAGAGTTTGCACTCTGGTGCTTGTCCTGAAGCCGCTGACTGAGGGGTCCAGGAGGTCTTCAGGTTTGGTAAACATGGTCTAGTCTAGACAGGAACATGATGAGCTAATCTTCAATCTTCTCCGTTTCTCTTTGTCTTGCTTATCTCCTGACACTACGCTTCACATTCCAGTGTCACAAACGCTTCCCTCATCAACATCTCAAATGCAAAAGAATTTGGCATGGAATGAAAAGTCACCCTTTATACGTTATGCATGCTATTGATCATATTGTGAACGATTCATCAATGCATACGTTTAATTTTTAACCTCAATTTTATTAGTAAAATATCAAAACCTAATCTTCTGGTGTAAGGGTAGAGTTCTCTTTGGCAACATACTGGTCTTCTCCAATTATTTAGTCTGGTTAAACCTCGCATTCAGACCTGATGCATAAAACCATGTCACCACCGTAAACAGTTTTCTCTTTCGACAACCTGTTTAACTTCGATGTACATCACAACACAGAAGAAAAGATCTGTTGCTACTTCCGTTACATTGCAACTTTAAGTACAAACACTAAGAGCATTATGCTTGATATCGCTGAATGTATTTAATGCTTTCATCAGATTTATGCCACTCAAATATATTTGCACCAATATCAAAAAGAGAATACCATATAAAAATAAAAAATATATATATTTTTTAATTATTATTATTATTATCATGGTACGCAAATTCTCCCCTAATTCTGTTATCACTAAAATGCATCACAATATTTTGCAGAGTTGTTTTTTGACTGGAATTAATTTGCTAATTTAATAAAATATATATTTACCGTTATTACTAAGAATTTAATGAAATCAAAAACAATTAGAACAATAAGCCTTGATATGTAAATACTATAATCAACAAATATAGATTTTTAAACAAAGTTTGAAAAGTTGAAATACAGTCCGGACAAGTTTTAATGAGATTCAACCCTTTAATAAGCCTCATTTTATGCTAAACGTGGAGCATGCACTGCAAAACACAGTGTCGTCACTCAGAATGTTTCATCGAAGAAACATCGAAGACAAAATAGGCTGAAAGATGACCTTACTTTCTTTGATGTCAATCAATGCATACACACTATCATATGACTTAGGGTTTAAAACATCTCTAGACAGCTTCAAAATTATGAGACACTTACTGTACCTGAAAAACCATTCACTGAATTTTTGAGAGCGAGCGAGCAGTTGAACGCAGGTGGTTTATCAAATGAAAGCTCTGTACTTTATCTTCCTGTGTATCTCGGCAACATCGTCGTGGTCAAAAACAAGACTCCTCAGGAAATGACAAGACGAATATGCCCTACATACTAAACCGCACATTACCCAATTAGAAACAAATATATCTGGACCTCTTTAAAGCAGAAGTGGATTCAAATGTGTTTACAAATGGTTTTGTTGCCCACACAACAGTGAAAATGATCATTGTCATTATTGACTCACGCTAGGGGAGGGCGATATGGCAAAAATATAATATCACTATTTTTTTTACAAATTCTTTGTCATGTTGGTTTTACTATTTTGTCTGCACAGTACAGCCAAACTCATTTCTCTATTATAAAGACAAAGGATGTTTAGGCCAAAGTGGGCAAAGATATAGATCGATTCCTATTAAAGCAACTGTATTATTGTTTTCAGTCAAGAGTAGAGAGTTGGGGTTTTTTCTTTGTGTTTTGTTGCTTTAACATTAAAGAATAAAAATTCTGTTATCTGTCTGTCGATTCGGTCATAGTGTTTTATATTTATACCATCATTTACTCACTCAAAATGAGTTTTAAGCCTGAATGGGTTTCTTTCTTCTGCTGAACATAAATGCTATTTTGAAGACCGTGGAAAACCAAACAGTTGCTGGTCCTCAGTGACTTCCATAGGATTTGTTTTTTTTTTTACTATCAAAGTCAGTGTGGACCAGCAACTGTTTGGTTTTCCACGTTCTTCAAAATATCTTCTTTTGTGTTCAGCACTAGAAAGAAATTAATATAGGTTTGGGACAACGTGAGTGAGTAAATAATGACAGAAATTGAATTTTTGGGTGAACTATCCCTTTGATGACAGTCGGCAGCATGTTTAGTCCTGTCCCTAGTTTAAGACCTGCACAGATCTAATATACAGGCACGCATCTGTTTGTCTCAGTTGGTCATGTCTAAAATGAAAGTAAACCGCTGAGTCTATATATAAACCTTGTGTGTTTTGACAGTATTAGTTCAAAAGATAACTTAGTTGAGTAATCAGGCGCTGTTAGACAGGCTTTTTAGTTCGTCAGACCAGCGCGTGACTGAAAAGTTTAACCGGCAAGGCTTTAAAGCACACGCAAATAATGTACTTTTGTGATCGCGAATAAGTGCAGTGTCCCGTGAGAGTAACTCTACTGCTGAGTACAGTATATAGAGACAGAGGCGCCAGAACTGCAGCGCGATGCTACCATATTTCTTCAAAAGCAGATCGTGGAGACAGTTTTATCGTCCACGATCAAAAATCGTCATATCGAACACCCCTAACTCATGTTACTTCAACCCTTCCTTCTATATGCAACCAAAGTTGTTGCAGAATTCGAGCATAAATCAAGATTCTCGATGTATAATAACATCAATTTGTGTCTGTCTTTCACACAAAGCTATTACAGGGCTTCAGAAGTCAGAGTTTAGTGTGTTTTTATCATTTCTGGAGCTTGGTAACATACTTTTTCACTTTCGTTGAATGAAAGAGAGACATTCTGCTAAATAACTTCTGGTGAATTGTGGACATTCTGCTGATTGAGGTTACATGGGTTTGAAGAAACGAGATTCTGAATCTAGAGATCTAATCGAATAACAACTGGGAGATGTTCTTGAGTAAAGCAGAAGTTGCGGCCTCACCTAAAGTGTCTTTGAGGTTCTTGACGATTGAGGCTTTCCTGGCACTGTTCTTCCGTTCGACGTAGTTAGATGGCACGAAGCCCGTCTTGTTGGTAGCGTTTCGTACTCGCCACCAGGACTTGGAGTCGTCCAGGAGCCAGAGACGCTCGTTCTTCTTAATGTCCAGCTCCTGGTCCTGCTGGGCAATGTAATCAAACTTGGCGATGACAATCACCTCTTCCGTCATCTTGGATTTATTTCAACACTGAGGAAGACAATAATTGAATTGAGGTTACATAGTGGAACTTGAGTCTCTTTAACAACTGAAAGCAATGATGAAAAAGCTCTGGTATTTAAGAAAAGACTAAATCTCTTCCAATGTCCCATTTCAAGGTCAAATTGCTTTTTGGAACACCAACAGAAATCTTCAAATGAACTCCGTAAACAACTACTGACATTTGCCGGGAACACTCTGGAGAGAAACTGGAAGTTATAGAGCTCCTGATGTTCAATTGGATGACTAAGCCTGACATGCTGGATCTAAAATGACAATTTTGTATTACAAAAACAACAACAACAGCGAACTGGAGAACAATCAGGCACTGCAGACCTTTGAGCCTAAAGGATATGAGCAGGTAGCGTTCTCAAGAACAGACCTACGCTGATTGGCTTGCAAGGCTCAGGACAGCAAACCTGGCTGTCAGAATGGGTTTACATCTTTGTTCACCTTCTCATGAACATCTCCAGGCCACAACATAAGTGACCTACTTTCTAAAGGTCTTTGGACTCTTTTTTCATTAAACAAATGCCATCCAGCGACAAAAACGTTGAAATGACGCCCTAAACTGAGACACAAGGAGTGTCTGGACTAAAATGAATACAGGTACATTTAATACTCAAAAAAGCATTTGTTGCAACTGATATGCAGATTTTGGAAACACAATGACCACATAATTTGACTGGTTATATAATGTAAAAGTCTAAAGGTGCAGTCACAAAATGTTGGTGAAAAAATCCATTGTCTTTTGTTAATAGGGTTAGAACTCAAACCAAGCAAAATCTACATGGAGAAAGCTTTTGTACTAACGCTAAATTCCCAACCGTATGGATTCCTACTGAAATTAATGGATTTCTTCAACAAAAATTCTGATACCGAAACAAAACCTTGGCAACTATCCATGTATGTTTTTACTAGTTCTGATAATCCAAAACCACTTAGAAACTGCTTAGCAATGCCCTAGCATTAAGGCTAGGCCAAAAATATCATCACAGTATTTGTTCCATATCATACAATATCAATAGTTTTATTAATTTACCATCAACTCTTTCCCCACCATTGACGAGTTTTTACTAGATATATTACGTAAGGAAAGCCCTAGCGCATGTCCTGAATGAGTTACGGGTCCGAATACAAGATGATCGGCATAAATGGAAGGATCAGAGAAAATCGTATATATGTAGGTCATGTTTTGACCATTTTTAGGGGTGTCAACGTTAATGCGTTAACGCATGCGATTAATCAAAAAATTTGAACGCGTTAATATTTTTTTAGCGCAAATTAATCGTTTGATAAGGTTTGACCCCAACATTGCCGTCATCGCAGCGCGTAAGGTATCTATCATTCATTGGTAATCTATCATTGCCTGCGTCCCAATGTGCACACTATCCATCCTAAATTCTGTGTGATATTAGTCATTTATAGTTACTGCCTATTTACATTGATAGTATGCACATTGGGACGCAGGGATTGTGTGATTATTATGATGCACCGGGCTCAATAAAAGTGAAGCGAACGTGGAGAGAGAGAGAGAGAGAGAGAGAGAGAGCGAGCGAGAGATATGTATACTCATATGTGATAAGGGTACAGCGAACCAGTTTTCCCGCACAACTGGGCTATTTTGAAAATACAGTCGCGGGAAAAATTACAGAGCCGTTTTTTGGGCTACATTTATAATGTACCGCGGCCGCCCAAAGTGTGTATATACATGTGATTGCAAAAGGAAGTTATTACAAACACCCGATGGTGGTTTAAAGTAAGTTCTGAGTAAAAGTGTACTATTAATCTCATAAATGGTCTTATGTAGCATGATGCTAATGTTAGCTCTAATGCACCTGCAGAACAGTTCGAATTCTTCTTCATAATGCTATTGTTTTCTTAAACTAGTTTGTCATGCATTCCTTTATTTCAACACATTTACAGGTAAATCCTAGTATTTTCAATTAAATTTTTTAATCGATTGACAGCACTAGTTATTAACATTACTTTATTACTTTTCTGTATACAATAGCAATTTATTTCTTTCACAATATCTTCAATTTAAACCAAACTTTTATTTTGACGGCTTGTTCAAAAGATCTTTCGGTTTCAGTCGTGAAGAGCGTTTCGGTGTGAATTAGAAACTGTAAAGTGCTTGTGAAGTGACTGTCAGAGCAGCTCTGGAGATGACGTTTATGTGTTCATGTCCTCATATATTGAGACGCAGATGCTGAAAGCACCATGAACATTATGCGTTTGAGTTTGTAGACATGCACTGTGGCTTCTGACTGGCTGCTGTCGTGTTTATTTCTGTATATTGCTGTTCTATATTCGGCTGTTAGATTAATCCACACAGAGTCCAGAGCTTATCATCATCATAAACACACATTTTCTCAATATGATATCTTTACCTTATCTTTATGATACCAAACACCTAGCAAACAACCACTCAGAATATCAGTACCTGCTTGTGTATAAACGTCAGTATAAATGCTTACCTGTGCTGCATCAAAGCTGTGGATATCTTAGTATAGATGCTCTATGGCAGACCTAGAAAAGAAGAAAAAATTATCTAATCAAAGTTCAACAAAACGGCATGTTCACAAAGACAAACACAAGAAAGGAAAACAACTAATGGAAACAGACTGCAACGACTTTGGAAAGAAACCAATGCAACACACATCTCCCGTCCGAAGCGTCTGGCATGAGCGCTGGCGAAGCCCTTGCTGGACACACCCTCAGTAGTGTACAACGGGAATTTACCACCGTCTACTCGCCAAAGACAAGGATCTCCCCAGCGATTGTGTGCCATTTTGTTAAATAAATAACTGATGAAGATGACCATTGTTTTAAAACCTCAACGTAATGACTGCCAGAGGACAGTTTATAGTCAAATGATGTCCGTGCAGTCAAAGCGAGAGATCACTTCCTCTAGAACGATGGCCAGCGATTGTCTATTGTCCAAACATGAGTCAGGAAGATGGGAAAAGGCAGATCCCAAAGTAGGGCGCAAACAGGATACGCCATTTCATTTCAAATGCATTGTACAGGATAACGAGCGCATGGGTAGGAAAAAATAATAATAATTTAAGAGCGCGAACGTGGCTTCCCATCTATAAGATCCAGATATCATACCAGACAAACCGAAAGCAGACTTCAGTAAAAGTAAAAACGAGAACAATTCCTGAGGCGATGATTTATGTTGCAAATTCATATATTTCCCTCAACACCATCTCACATAATATTTTAACATCTTGATATTGTACTACTTTAAGTAGAATGTGTTAAGTAATAATAATACATTTTTATTTTAAGCTTTATTGTTTAAGGATTAATTAGGCTATGCAATTTTTCTTCAATATTTTAATAGTAAAATACAAACATTTTTTGTATCGGTTTAGCAAAAATAATAATAATCAGTATTTAATTTGGATTTGACTGCATTTAAAAAGATTAACTGCTTTGATTTCCTCTGTTTTTGATGATACATTTGTATTAAATCACAATTCCAGAAAATGTTAAACAATTTCTGAAAACAAACAAACATTTTATAGGGCATATGTATTGTTAAAAATAATAAATGTAACTAAGTTGTTATAATTTTATGTATTCAATTGATTGATTGATTCAATATATTAATATAAAAATGAATATCAATTAAAATGGAATCCAGAAAATTTACTTAAAATTAAAACCAAATTTGGGGGAAAAAAGGGGGTCCTAGAAATGCAATTTTTGGTCAACTTAAAAAAAAAAAAAAAAAAAAAAAAAATGTAAAATTGTATATGTTTAATGAGTTCAATTAAACAGGCATGCTATCTGATTACTAAAAATGTATTTAACCATTAAAACAGAGTCCAGAAAAGTTTAATACATAAATAAATAAAAATAGCTTTCGTAGAGTAGGGCTATGCAAGTGACGGCCACATGACTACATCAAGTGTGCAATTTTGGACATGGACGCATGCATTGCATTGCTGCCTCAGATTTTGACCAGAACAAAGAATCTTAGACAGCAGCATAACGTTTCTGACTGCCTATACATGCTGCACGCTACACATCTCGCTAGGTTTAGGAACAGATCAACACCTCTGTGTGAGACCAAATTGTCTGGTAACCAACCTCTTGCTTCTGAACACCCCAAACAAGTACAACAGGGGCGTTTTGTCAGATGGTGGTTTCTGCGTTGAATGATTTGACACGATGACTGAAGTTCTCACACATCTCTAACGTGCACAATAATAAACTCCCCTGCATGGTAAACCAGATCTATATTACGAGTTCTATTACGAGAACTTCAAACCTCTAGCAGTCTCACTAATTAGATTAATGAACGGTGGGAGGCAAAGTTAACAACCGTGTGCAGAGACAGTCAGACACACTCCCTAACTCTGGCAGACAAAGCCTACAGTCCATCCACTCCCACCGCATAGCTGAGTTCACAGCCAGAGAACACAAAGCGAAGGCCAATCGTACGCCACACGCTAATCTGACTATCACATTCTCCTCAAACCAGCCTTTTCTCCATCACTGCTTTCTCTCCTGTCATCTGTCTGTTCTCTGGCAGTCTTCTTCATCTCCTTCTTAAAGGTGTTCCTACTGAAAACTCAGGAACTAAACATTGGCTAAATACTAGTGCTGTCAAACGATTAATTGCGATTAATCACTTTCAAAATAAAAGTTTTTGTTTACATAATATATGTGTATGTGTGTGTACATATATATATATATATATATATATATAAACAAACACACACATTAAACATTTTTTACATTTATAATATTAAATGTATACTATATGTAGATATATTATATGAATGTAAATATTTTCAATATATATACTGTATGTGTGTATTTATATACAGTATATTATAACAGTATAATAGTATATTTTTAAAACAAATTAATGCATATAAATGCAATTAATGCACCTTTTATATACAAATATATAATAGAAAAAAATAGAATGGATACTGAAAACACTCTCTATTCTATCTACTTTTTTCTTTTTAATTTAAACAAAAAAATAATAAATTCTATTCTAACTCTAAAAAGATAAAAAATAAGGTGCCTCTAACACTAGTTTTCTCTCTTCTATCTACTTATTGTAAATAATGACCGTTTAACCCTAGTATTCTCTATTCTTTGTCTATTCTTGTATTACTCTTATTTAAAAAAAGACCCTCTATCACTAGCGCTCCCTATTCTTATTCTGAAAATATATCATTATATAAAAAAACCTTGCTACTTGTACTGCGTTATGCTAGTGGAGACTTGTCACAGCACGTATATATCATTGCTCTTTTGTTGGTTTTGATTGCTTCTATTGTCCTCAATTATAAGTCGCATTAGATAAAAGCGTCTGCTAAATGACTAAATGTAAATAATTGTAACTGTGCAAACACTGACGATAATTTGAAATGCTTTGACAGATATAAAGAATAAGGTATCAGACCAATTGTATTTAGAAACATTCCCCTGTAAAGGATGCAAATATGAGGTAGAAGTGAAGAAAAGGGGAGGAAATGATGCTTGTCATTGAGAGAGACTTCAAAAGCCTCTAGGCCTAAACTCCAGTTCTGATTTTTACCCATTGAAGACGCAGCAAACATGCGGCTACAGAACAGAAGCGCTCTGCAGCTCTTTGCTGTCTGAGTTTATCATCACAAAAGGCACAGAGGGCACCGCTTCTCAGAAGCGCGCTCTTTCAGTGCTTTTATGCTGCTGTCTGATAAACACGTTAGCTTCAAGAAACCTCCAGCCGTGTGCATCTGCTGGTAAAAGGGACGCACTTCAGAGAAGAGAGCAGAACATCTGCACTCTAGACACACTATTGAGGGCAGGAGAACTGAATGAGCCGCTATCCTCCCTCTCCATCTGTCTCTCAGCCCTAAATTCTGCCGTCCCAGAAACCTTTTCACTCATTTGAGTTGGGGTGGAACAGCACAGATGTGTTTGGTTTGTCCCACAGGTTCATGTCTTTGACATTTACAACCTCGCCAAATGATTTTACAAATGATAAGTCACGAGATAAAGCACGAAAAAAACTCCCTTCATTTTGGAGATACAGATGTAAGCAATAAGAGTACAGTGCTCTATTGACTATCGGGGCTATTTCTTTATTTGTTTTAACTTGCATTTACAATATTACTGTCTTAATACACATTGAAATAATATTTAAAATTCTAAAACTAAATAACTTTGTACAGTATGAAAAATGATAACTTCTGATAACCAGAAACGCCGCTGTAGAAACCGTGTCCAAATTTGCATGTTTTTGAAACTTATGTTTGTAAATATTCATGTAACTCACTGTAACGTCATAAAAATTGAAGCTAAAGCAATGAACTGAACCAACCTGAAGAGGTTTGCTCCCCATTCATTCCTGTTTAGAGCCAATCTGAGGACATCTCAACATCCATCAACACATTCAACAACCCTGATAAGATCAAGAGGAACTGCAGAGGTGATCTGGAGCATCTCACTCGCCTCACGACACGCATCTAGTGAAAGCCAACTACAACGGACACGGATAAAAGGAGGAATTCACATGTGAATGCTATGAATGCCACAAAATAGCTCTGTATTATAACCTCTCTATAAAGAAGTGACTGACTGAGTCTCCTCTAAATTTAAGGAAACTCCAAGTTTGAAGGCAGCATCACAAAAACTTCACAGAAAAGTCAGATTCACAATGCACCAAGCTCACTGAAAAAAATAAATCATCTAAGATGGTGGAGGAAGAGAAATGTTGATTATATTTAATTCAACACTGAAAAACAGGTAAAATTGTGTTTCAATTACAGTGTATAGCAATTGTTTGCATATTTGTATGCTAATTAGAATACAGAGTTGTTAGCTTAGCGAAATGCTAACACAAATCTAAAGCAAGTTGAGACTTCTCTACATTTCATAAAAAACATACTGTTCTTTGTTATATCAAACTGAAAGAAACCAAGACCATAAATTATTCTTTTGACCCAATTCGGTGAATTAGTTCACAATAAACGTCTCATTTGCTAACAACATGCTAGCATCAAACACACCGTTTCTCATTAAGCTAAACTGAAAGAAACCTAAACCGACTCGGATAACAATCATTCTTTTCAATGAACCTGTTGAATCAGTTCATAAATTGCACAGAATGACTCATTTGGCGAGTTAAGGTGTTTGTTTTGCAGCTAGTTTTCGTGTTTTTTATTTTAATTAGAATACTGAGCTGTTAGCTCAGCGATATGCTAACATCAAACGCTACCGGAATCAAAAGAAAGTCAATTCTCCTGTTCAGAGCTTTATTTGTTGTGCTTCATAGAGAGACGCTGCTCATGTAAAACATTGCAAATTCTCAAGGGGCTATCGCTTTAATAACAAAATTAACATCAGTCACTTACAAGGTTCCATCTGTTATAATGTCATCTTAGACGGTAGCAGTCTACCTAGGTTTTGTAACAGGCCAGGTTTCACAGATGCAAAGCTTTTCAGGCGAGACATGCAAGCGCCTCTGATGCTCATTGTACGTGTAAAGTGCTGATAAATTATTTCCTGGAGGACAAAAACATGCTGAAAATGCACAAAAATTGAAAGAAGCCCCACCTTATCCGAAATCCGCAGGTTCGTTAGTGACCTTTTCCAGTCTTGGCATTGACAACAAATTTGTGACATATCTTCTTCTTCACATTCATATTGCTGCTCGCTGGTTAACAGGTAATCATGCTTTGTAACCTGCAGTAAGGTTCACCACTCCCCTGAAACCTGTTACTACTAACCTGTGCATTCAAAAAGACGAGTGCGTGCACTGCAAACCGAAACAAATGAGGTCTACAGCTGGATTAGCAATGCTGCAACCATTGCGGCAATAGAGCTAAACCACACATGACACATTCTGCTGCACCTTAAGAGTGCACAGCTTCCTCTCTCTATTGTGTCTTGCTGAGGTGAGAGGGTGATGGTGTCGCTCACTGCTTCCTTCAGTTCTTCTGCAGCGTCTCAGCCCGCCACCAGGGCCTGACGAGCATGCAGCGAGTGTGTGATGAGTGACGGACAGCCGCTGGAGATCTGACGAGCTGGGAGAAGCTTTCATGTGCCATCACAGACAGAGGGGGTCCGAGAGAAAGGGGCGACAGGGGAGAGATGGGTAATGATGAATGGCAGGGTTATATTACAGAGTGATGCCACTTTTCGTACTGTGGTATGCATGGCAGTCTCTGCATTATTCAGTGTGTTATGGGTATGCAGGATCAGTAAAATATATCCATTCATCAATATACGGATAACACTGAACGTCTCAAGCTGTCTGGACAAACGTTTGCTTTTAAAAACCTACACAAAAGCGTCACATTTCAGAATTACGCAGAATATTGAGTGGGAAATATTGTAGGGGCGGGACTCGAATGATTGACGGTGAACCGTAAACAAAAGTATCAGGGATATTATTATGAATAAAAATATGGTCCATTTTGATTTCATGGCTAAACCAGATTTGTACATTTAGACAGTGGTAACCAGTAACAAAGCATTTTATTTTGCAAGTCTCTTATTTTAGTATTATTCTAAAGTATTTATAAATATTATTCAAATTTTAATATTTTGTATTTATTAATAATATTAATTTATGTTTAAGTTTTAGAGCTTTTGCCATTTTATTAAGCATTTGTATTTAGCAATATTTATATTTCAATTTTAGTATTTTATAGCACTTTTTAAGTTTGTTTTAGTTTTTTTTTTGTTAAGGTTATAATATTTACACTGCCAGTCAAAAGTTTGTAATTGTTACAAAAATTTAAATAAGTAAATAAAAATGGTCAAATTGACTTTAAAATGACATTTCTATGTAAATATATTTTAAAATGTCATTTATTCTTGTGATGACAAAGCTTCATTTCAGCAGCCAATTATTCTTCAGTGTCACATGATCCTTCAGAAATCATAATAATATTTGTTTTTGCTGTATTTTTGATCAAATAAATGTGCATAATAGAGCATAATTATTACAAATCTTTGACCAGCAGTGTATATTCTAGTTTATTTCAGCTAATCAAATTAATATTTCAATTAATGAACACAATTTTTAAATAAGTTTTAGTTAATACAAGTTTGGGTACTTTATTAGTTAATGTTTCGATCATCCGTATTTCCAGGTATTTGTTTTTAGGGAAACTTACTTTACTACAAACCAAAGCAGAATATATTCACAATATATTACTTTACTTCACTACATTTAATAAAAACATAGCTACTGTTCCTTGTCGTTTTAAAAAGAAAACACAGAATAAAAGCCGACGCTGTTGTGTTATGGACGTCCTAAATTTGCTCCAAAAAGTGAGAGTCATGTCAGATTTCCCAGTGAATCATTCTTTTGGGCCGATTGTTCACAAGTTGCACTGAACGACTGGTCATGTCTGACTCAAATGAGTCAAGAACAAGGAGTAATATGATCCTCAAGTGTGCAGAAGATTTGACTAATGGTGCAAACAGTTTGAACGGATCCTGTCTGAACCAAACATTCCACTGATTCAAATACAGATCACCTCATAAAACTTCAAATCCCATGACTAAACCCTGAGCCAGCAGATTGGAAGTGCTATGTTTATGAGGTCGAACTAGCCGTTCTGGTGGACCAGGACGAACTCCCAGATGCTGTAACCTAATGCCTCTGACAGGGAGCTCAAATCACAAGGCTCTGGTGCCTGCTGGAATGCAATCTGTGTGCTTCCCCCTCCAGCACTGCCTCACTTCCTCTGACACATCACACACACACTGATGGACTAGCAGCCGAGGAGCAGAAGCTAAACCAGAAGAGCCTGAACTAACGTGGTGGTCACAGGAACTTCATGCAAACAAACAGTGAACACTTTATAATACTCTACAGGAGATATACATTCATTTTTAACAGAAGTCCATTTATAATGTTACTCAATGTTATTATTATAAACACAAAACAGTCCATTTTATGCCCTCAATTGCACCTTTAAGACTGCTATATGTAAATTATTTATGATTGGCTAATGTTTTCACATGTGAAATGAATAACAGCAGGTGTTGATAAGTAAAAAAAAAAAAAAAAGTCGTAAAGTCGTGACGTATTGTCAAGTATGGTGACCCATACTCGAAATTGGTGCTCTGCGTTTAACCCATCCAAGTGCACACACACAGCAGTGAGTAGTGAACAAATGCGCACACACACACACACACACACACACACACACACACACACACACCGTGAACACACACCCGGAGCAGTGGGCAGCCATGCTGCAGCGCCCGGGGAGCAGTTGGGGGTTCGGTGCCTTGCTCAAGGGCACCTCAGTCGTGGTATTGAGGGTGGAGAGAGCGCTGGACATTCACTCCCCCCACCTACAATCCCTGCCGGCCGGGGACTCGAACCCACAACCTTTCGATTACGAGTCCGACTCTCTAACCATTAGGCCACGACTTCCCCAAATGTAGGCTCGTGGCTGCAGAGATTTTTGAATATGCCATTTGTGGATTATTTTCAATATTTTCATTTATTATTGTGATCATAAACAATCTGGTTATATTTACGCATTTGGCATTGCATTCAAACACACTCAATCCGTTATTGGTTTCCCTAGGATTCAAACCCATGACATTCACTGTAAAAAAATGACCTTTGAATTTAACGGTAAAAGACTGTAAAAATGCTACAGTAAAAACATGTTAAATGGTTAACTGTAAGTTCCCCTATACGGTGAAACACTGTATTTGACATCATTTTACAGTAGTATACAGTTTTTGGAAGTGGAAAAAGGACGTATAATTTACAGTGAATAAACATAAATTGACATTCCCAGAATTCCATGTGTCAAAATTTCAAGGTTTTTTTTGTCGTTGTTGTTGAAATAACTGTTTCTTAGTTTTTTTCTTTTCAGTTTTGTACGTTAGGGTTGTATGTTACATGTAATATTGTTAAATTAATGTTTATTGCATTATGTCAGTTTCATGTGTGTTACCATGATGATGTTTAGTGTTTGTGTGAATAACACACAATATATGCGCCTTCTATACATTTAAAAGCTGCTTGTGATGGGCTTTGGTTCATCATGGGACTTTCTCTTCACCACCTGCTTTTGGTGGTTATCAGTGTAAAAGGAAAAAAAGGATAGGACGTGTATGCCAAGTATGCTGACCCATACTCGGAATTTGTGCTCTGCATTTAACCCATCCAAGTGCACACACACAGCAGTGAACACACACACACACACACACACACACACACACACAGCAGTAAACACACACACACACACTGTAAACACACACCCGGAGCAGATTTAGGCAGGGTACGGGGGAATGAGTGCCGCTTACGTAAGTGTGTGAAACAGGATGGCCACACAAGCCCCTGGAAGACACAAATTCAGTGTATTAGGCCTTATATAGGGCAGGGGGTGACCGCTTGAGACGAACTAGAGCAAAAGTCATACAAGGAAATTGTTCTGTTCACAAAAGGACCTCAATCCCTTAGGGCTTCCTTTGACATTTTCCATAATAAAACCAGACTTATGATCGTGTTAACAGACTTCCAGTGTCTTTGAATAGTTATTGCACTTCATATTTCAACAAACCCCAAACCTTAAGTATTAAACATTAGCGTGTAACTCGTCCCGGGCCAGACATGAATAATACCTCAAATCATGCAGCTTGTGCGATTACTTTTGCAAGCATTCACACTGAAAAATCCTAAATTCTGCTTAAAGTACTTTAGAAAACCAGCATTGAGAAGAACCACGCATTTTCTATACAAAACGTGCAAACCTAAAAGTATTTATAACTAAAATTATACTCAGGAGTCAATTGCCAATAAAAGCACCAATAAATGCCAAGTTAAAATAAAGTCTTGGCGGTTTTTACATCTCAATCCGGAGTCATTTTTAAGGCCCTTTGGCATTACAGAGGAATTAGACCTAATGTATTACGCCATGTGGTAACAGCATGATCATAATTTAACCACCCGTTTCCCCACAAGGCCCAATAAAATGAATTAACCCTATAGCTGTTTAACCACAGAACCTATTTAGTGCAGACGAAATATCTTGCAGAGCCGGATTTTTGCTTATTGACAAAGTCTGGTCCACTTAGATCAGCCAAGAACCAGCCTTTAGGTAAGAAAGTACTTTAGACAACTTTTTAACAACTTTAGACAACACTTTTGAAATCGCCCGCGAGCATGCGCTGATGCAGGAGAGGTGGGTCTGACTACGGGCTACTTTTACACTGTTGCAGGGGATTATAATGCAAGCTCTAAATTCCCATTAAACCACGGCTTCATGGGTTTTTTGCTCTAATTTATGTTTGGTTTTGTGCTGGTATTGGTATATTTTGCATGCTAGTGATTGATCCCTTGACGTGATTGGTTATTGGTTTGTGACGCAGCAAACCGAGGGCTGTTTCAAACAGCATTTTTGGGTCAGCCATTGGGAAACTACAGTTTTAAGGAGAAAATACTCAGCAATGGTGTTGATTAATGGATGGCTTGTCTAAAAGCATATTAAAAACACCACATAGACAAATAAACATCATCAAAAACTTGATTTTCACAACAGGGGGACTTTAAGTACATTATACAATACTAATATATTTCTGTCATGACTTCCAAGTTAAACCTGACTTTTATTTTGACGGGTTGTAGCGGACCTTTGAGTTTCAGAGTGTATTTGACAATGGTTTTTCCCAAATAAAACTGGGAAATGTTTATTTAGATTTTCTCTCAGAGCAGCTCTGGGGCCTGTTTCATAAAACAAGATTACCAAATAAGCCAAGCTTATTTCAGTTAGCCTGACTTATTTTGAACCAAATCAATTGACAATAAGTCAGACTCACTGAAATAAGCTTGGCTTGTTTGGTAAACTTGTTTTATGATACAGCCCCCTGGTGACGTTCATGTTTATCTAGACGCTGAAAACACCATTAGTGTCATGCATGCGTACTTCAGTATGTAGTAGATAAAACGGCGCCTTTCATCTACTTTTGATTCATCCATCCATCAGATTGCGCGTTTTACGTGACAATCTCGTTATACTGTAAATCCCATGTTCACGACTGCACCGGGATTCCCTCTGCATCACGGAAATCCTACGGCCTTATAACTTGTTATAAATGCGACACACCTTTATCTGCACACTGCAAAAAAAAAAGTTGAGCCAACTTCAAATTTTAAGGCAACCAGCTTCAGCTCAGTCTCAAAAAGTTGTTGTATTGGCCGATACCGAGTACTGATCCGATACTTGGGTGTGTATCTGGTTATACAGCTTTATGTACTACTAGGCCTGTATGAATTGATACAGTTATTTTATGGTGTGCTTCATATATATATATATATATATATATATATATATAGTCTGGCGAGTAAACAAAAAATATATATGTTTGAAAAATGGCACAGCTTTTTAAATATCTAAAAGTACACTCTTAACATCAGTGAGTCAAGCATTATAAATATATTATGATAATCAAAAATGATTTAATGATAGAACTTTAGTAATTAGAATTAAAACTTGGTAACCATGTATGAATGCATATTAGTCATTTTAACTGAACTTAGGACTGGTGGTGGTGCTTTTTTGGTCATTAAGTGTTTCTGTAAAAAATGGGGGGAAAAAACTATCAATAATACCGATAAGATAATAATCATACTATGAATTCTACTAAGAACAATATAAAACGCACTAAGGATTAACGAGCTGCTGGATTCATGAATATTAATCAAGTTGTCTGCATTGGCTCGAAGTGATTTGCTGAAATCAAAACAGGGACGATAATCGGTGCGCACCAGCCAATGAGATTGTCGTTTGTGCATTAGCTCCGCCTACTACCAGAAAACCCGGCAGTTCTTAAAAGCTGAAGAATTCCAAAGGAACTCCGTTATTTTGACAGGAAAATACAACAAAGAATATCGTTTACATACCATGCAGAATTGACGCGCTACATGTAAGACTCTCTCTCTCTGCGTGTGAGAAAAACACTAGAGCGTACGGTACGTCAAAAACATTCAGATGATCTGAAAAATAGCACAGATCGCTTGACGGAGAGTGTTCAGCGAGTGAAAATATATCTGTGCTAAACTTATACATAGCCTCCAACTCACACACTGGCAAGTAAAATCGGAGCATTTATTAGCCAGTGGCTAATATTAGACGTAATTTAGTTGCCCAGGGTTTAGTCAGATATGCGAGTGATCTCTTCGCTGCTCTAAATAGTGGTTGCAATATAGTACAAATTCCTGTATTTGCATTCTGAGCAGCAAAGAATTAATTTCCGATTTGCAGCGTTAAGCAAATCTAGCGGACATAACTATAGGTCTTTTAAGAAAATGGTATCGGATCGGTACATGGGTTCAAGTACTCACCGATACCGATGCCATCATTTATTTGTGGTATCGGTGGAATTTCCAATACTAGTATCGGAATCGGAACAACCCTACTCCTTTCACATACCGTTTTTCACCTATTAGGGCCTATATAATATAGGAGACGGCATATTTAAATGCAGCAATTGTTTTCATCTCTCATGCATCTCCTATCATCAATGCACATGTTTCTGTGAGAGTTTGTGCGGAATAATTTAAAAATGGTGTGCAATCCTCAGTCATTAGTTTTACTTCTATAACCATATGCATGTCTGATAATGTGTGCAAAACTGCAAAATACAGTCTCTAAATGAACCAACCACAGACTTTCGGTTGACTCAAATGTAAGCATGAAGTGAAAAAAGGACCCAGTCGTTCTGAGATAGCAGCTTAAGACGTGTTCACGTTTAGTTACTGATGCATCATGGACTAAGGCAGTTTAATAATCAGACTAGGACATTCGATATTTATTTTATTTTAACTAGTGACGTACATGTTCAATAAAGAATAGACAATGGAAAACAACAGTCTTCTCTCAGCTCCATCATGAGGATGAATTCACTGCTGCAATCAAAATATCTGCTGATTTATAAACCATGAGACCTGCCACAATGGCAAACAAACACATTAGTGCACTAAATCCTGCAGCAGAGAAGTGGAAAACAGTCACTTCACACACTGAACACCTGTTTTTCCCTTGGCCTATTTTACAGATCAAGGTCAAATGCTTAAATATTTCAGTTTCTCCGTTTCTCCCACTCAAACACACAGGTGACACACCACTTCAGGTGCATTGATGTTAGTTACAAACCCTATATAAATCACAAACTTTCAACATGAAACAGTAACTGTTAATGAGATGTATTTCCAAGTAAAACAGGATGCTAAAAAGCCAAAAATGTCAAACAGAGCTTGGTTTTTTTTATCCATCAGGAATTGATTGGAGTGTAAGTTTGCAGTGGATTGTGGAGGACTACATCCCTCCTGACACACTATCAGTGCCCAGTGGTTAAAATATATGCAACCAAGTTGACGTTACTACATTCAGATGAAATATTACGAAATAATAGTGAGTAGCGAATAGTGTGCCATAAGACCAGGAATATGTCTAATGAAAGTCAATAGGGTCAATTTTGATTTCATGTTGCCTTCAAGCCATCTAACAAGGTGAACTCGAGAGTCTGAGACTGATTTTCAGGCCCTATAAGGCCATTAAACATTGAAATACACAGAGGAAATGCCACAATGGACCCCTCTATCATGGTTTAAAACAAACCATAATAAACTATGAGATGCTTAACAAAAAGGCCCCTGAAAACAGAACTGAAAATTACATGATAACCATAAACGCATTTTCTATTACCACTTTGTTCTCCTTTATTTCTTATTATTCTTATCATTATTATTAGTCATACATACTATGACTAATAATAATGAAAAATAAAAATGAAAATAATAATCAATGTTAAAATTGTCTGTTAAAACCATTGCCTGCTGGCCACTTTTGAACCTGTGGACTTTCAAGCCCGATCTCACGGCAATTTTAGAGGGTGGCTATTTCGTTCGACCTCACTCTTTGTGCTAAATCATATGTATTTTACAAGTTGCACAATTTGTATGAATTTGTACAAATTACCTACACCTAACCCCGCCCCTAAACCTACCCATCACAGGGGATTAGACAAATCGTACGAGTGAGGTTATATGAATTAGCCACCTAATAAAATACGTACGAATTGGACTTTCAGAAAAGACACTTTTCAAACACACATTTAACGCTTAGATTAACTTGTCTACTAACAATGTCCAAGATTCATCATAGAAGAATTCGGTCATTTCTGCCAATTCTTTTAAACCAACATGTATCATTTGCAATTTAAAATTAATATACATTCTGTGGTGACATTTTTAGAATAAATGTGTAATTTCTTTACTTAAAAAGGCAAATCATATCTTAGGAAAATGCTAAATAAAACATTATTTTTCCCCCACCGTATTTTCTTCAAACCTCACGTCTCATTGCTTTCAAGCTCTTCTTTGACTAAAGTGCACTAAAATTTGGAGAAACTTCAGAGTGAAGCTGATGGTTGTGGTGAAAACTGTGCATCAACTGAGGAAGTGTCCATTTGTGTCATTTGGATATTTGTGTAATAAAGTATTTAAATGCTTTGTCTGTGAACTTAGACTAATTTTTAAATGAAGGATTTTCATAATTTGAAATTTAATATTTGGGTCTGAGACAAGGTTAAAATAATACCAAAAATTATATATAAAATGTTAAAATAAAAACTAATGTGACCTTCATACTACAAAAAAGTTGCAGTTTATTAGTTTTAATAAAAATAAAAAAATAGCAATCCCATATAAAAGTGGTCACACAGATATGAGTGTCTCCCTTGTGGCCTCGTCGTGTTTGCTTGAGCAGGTTTGACTATATGGGCTTACTCAAGCAAACAGCATTACTGTGAAACAGAGAACAGAAACACGTGTCGGGTAAATGAGGGCAGATCTGGGTACTGCAGCAGTTTCCTGATACACAATACTTCCACCTTTTCAGTGTCTTACCCTTGTTTTTATGTGATATATGCCCAGAAATACAAGTAAAGATACATAATGACCAATGCAATGCAAGCTTGTGGTGCCACTGTTCAAACATAACAACACGCTCACGTTACTGCTACTGTTATAAATCTCAGTACTCCAGGGACGATAGAGTTACCTTCAAATATCTGAGCCATTACACTGAAGTGTTATTTAGGATATTAAAGGTGCCATAGAATGGAAAACTGTCTTTACCTTGGCATAGCTGAATAATAAGAGTGACACAAACACCTTCGTTTCCTCCTCCTTATGTAAATCTTGTGAATAAAAAAGACTGAAAAATAGGCGAACATAACACAAACTGTTACGTAACAGTTGGAATCACTAATAGTTACGCCCCCAACATTTGCATAAACCCGCCCATGTTCTAGACCAGCCGCCAGCTGAACCATCAGAAGTTCTGCAGGTGTTGTGAAGAAATACGAGCGAGGACAACAGCGAAGATGGCAGATCATGGAAATAAATGTTATGTTCCAGGCTGTGCAGGGGGTGTGAAGAGCAGGGATGGGTTGTGTCTGTATTCAGAAAGGCACGGAAAGCAAAAAACACGTTCTAATAAAATAACAGGAGCCACTAAAGAGACATGGTTAGCTCCTTGCTAGTGGTAGCCTGTTACAGTACATAATATTTCAGTTACCACATAAACAGAGTAAGAAGAGATAACAGAGGATGATGGCGATTGATTTACAGATCCTGAGCACCACTGAAGCATCTGATCTTGTAAAATGTGTGGTAAGTACTGCTGCTCCATAGTATAAACAGAGTACATGCGATCGTGAATCTCGAAATTGAAAGTGAAAGTAAAACGCGATCATGCATTCCAAAGCAGTTTCAATGCCCAGCATATTAATAGTGGCTCCCTGATGCCCGCATTTTATTTATAGTATAATTACCCAATGATATAACTGCACAAGAAAGTATTGAAATATATATTTTCCCTGTGTTTCCTTCCTGTGAGCTCCTGAAATGAGCCACGCTGTGAAACAGCCAATAAGAGCAGAGCTCAGCATTATTATTCATGACCCTGCCAAATAAGCCAATAACAGACCGTTTCATTCTGGGGAGAAATATTAGGGTTTGTAAATGGACATGTAAAACTGTTTCTGCAGAATTTTTGCCCTTACCTAAGCCACATACCTTCTGTGTAGATATCAGAGAACAATTTAAAATACTATATCAATGCATTCTATGGCACCTTTAATTATATAAACATGTCGAGCAAGATTCTCTTCAAAATGTTGCTCTGCCATGACAGGAGTTACTGTAAATCGAACCAAAGTTTAGGGCCTTATGATTTCTGCAATGTTGAAAATACAGACGGAATTGCAGAATCCAGTCATAAGTGTAATTTACTGAATAACTTGGATGGAATACAGAAAATTATTGTTGTTAATTTTTATCAAATAAATTCAATTGATTAGACGTGTGTTGTGATTCCTAAAATGTAATCACATTATATAAATGGAAACCAGACGAATCAAAATGGAAAACAAGGAATAAAAAAAAAAAAAAAAAAAAAGTATTTCATAGTGTTGGAAAAAGTTTAATTTTTGTTAAACTTTTAATAAATCGTTGTTAAAGTTTCATGATTTCAATTAATTAGAAATTAATTTCAATTAATTTTTGATTACTAATATTTCAGTTAATCATTAAAATGGAGTCATTTAAAAGGAAAAAAAGAAACCAGGACAATTTAATTGGGGGGAAAAACTTCATTTGAAGGAAAAAAAATAAAACGGGCCCTACCCATTTCAGCAGATTACTTCTTCAAAATGAATGGGATTTATATAAAAAAATAAATTAAAAAAAGTAAAAGCTGCAGTCCGTAAGTTTTGCCTCTTTGTCGCCATCTCTGTTTGAAAACCAGGAATTGCAGCTGCTTGCAGAATTATCTTCCTAGCGTGGGGTTGTGCTCCGGCGCGGATGAATCTAATGTTTTGAGGTGAATGTGTGGCAGTCAGTAGCTGCACCAGTGTGGATGTTTACTGTACTTCGCAATCACAGATTTTCACCATATATTGCCATCTGAACAAGTAACAAGTCTGTCACATTTGTTCTGCCCAACTGAGGAAAAAGGCATTACCATAAATAATGTTGTGGTGGTGATGGCGCAGTGTATAAGACACATGCCTTTGGTGTGAGAGACCCGGGTTCGAATCCACTGTGAGACACCAATGTGTCCCTGAGCAAGACACTTAACCCCTAGTTGCTTTGGATAAAAGCGTCAGCTAAATGAATAAATGTAAATGTAATCTAAACGAGGTTTTGAGAGCATTTACTGTAGATAAATCGTGCTACCAATGGTGATTAAATCTAACGATCAGTTACCTCATATCACATCAAACCGTGCAAATTATTATTACTGTTATACTTTATTCTCAAATTATTAATGTTAACATCAGCATTGCGTGACTATGAGTATAGTGCAGGGCTCGACAGTGCGAGCCTTTCACTCGCATTTGCGACTAAAAATAGATGCGTGCGAACTGGAAAATGTATTTAGGAGCATGAGTGCAAATACAATACAAAATACAAAACAGCCTAACTTATACAGTAGCCTATAACAATCGTATTAATTTATTCCGTTTATGGAAAAATTGCGATACAGCCTCATATGATTACTGTACTTACTGAGAATTACTGAGCGGAGCGAGTGAAGGAGACGCGCATCGCCACTAGAGGGCGCTGACACTGCTCTTACCCCAGTAACCCTGTAAACTATCAGCTGCGCTACTTTCCTAAAACTGTGTAAATAGTGTTTCACACTAACACTCATTTAGATATTTATATTCGCTTTAGTCTTCACAATAGCATCAAATAATTTATTTGCCTAGCCTAAAGCATGGCCTATCCACTGATCTATAATAAAGAACAGTGGGCCTATATATCTATATATTGACTGATTCGTTATTATTGTTCAGTAACACAGTAACATGAAAAAACAATGACTGCATTTATTAATAATGTTCATCTTAATTTCAACTTTTAATAACACATTATAAAATCAAAAGTGTCTGTTAATATTATTCTAACATTAACAAACAATATTAACATGCACTTAGAAAATAGATAGGGTGAATAAAAAACATCTTAAAATATATATTTTATATTAAAATCTAAGATCTAATGTATTAATATCAAAAAATATTTCTATAACACAGTCATTAGCATCCAAAAAGCAACTGTTCAGTAAGAAAAGGAATCCCAGTGAAAGCAGATTTCAGGCCAAGCACAGTCTCAGCCAACTTAAAGACCCAGAAACGTAATACTGCAGTAGCTTTTGGCCGACTGCTCTAACAAAAGCAGCGAAAGACAGACGCGTGCGGCAAATCAATGCCACGTCACTGCAGGCATCTGAGCAGCAGGTGCTGCTCTGAGAGCGGGGGGTCACGAGGACTCAATGAGACCGCTGTGCTTCCACAGACACGTTTGGGGACGGCGGGGTCCCCGCAGATAAACCGTCCAACTTCTGTGAATCCTGCTCCCCTCACGGAGGAAATGGCCAAATATAAATAGCTGCTTTCACCATTTTCCCAACCCTTTCTCCTTGATCCCGGACCCCTCAGCTCAGCGGGATCCGGGGCCCCAGACAAAATGTCTCTCTCTCATTCATTTGAGTTCACTCTCTCTGTCTTTTTTAACTTAATGAGAGGCTGCGGAGAGAGCTGTCAGTGTGACAATAATTAGAAACTCACCAGCTGCAACAGGAGCCGGGCCCCAAAACATTCATACACACAAAAATGGAAAAAGCAAAAAAAAGGAGGGCCACCGTCTCCCAGACACTGGGTTACTTTAATAAGACGACAGTAGAGCGAATCAAATAACAGTAGTTAAGGCTGCTCATCCCTGTAATTCAGATAATGTCAAGCTCAGTCATACAGGCCACCAGATAAACACAAAACCACAGAAAGGGGGGCATCAGCAGCTGACTCACTGGCTGGACCAGGAGTGTATGTGACATTTGTATTTGTATAAGACAATAAAAAGCTGCATGTACTCTGACAGGAGGTGAAGTGTGCAGATTTCTGCAGGGCACCACACCCAACACGCCACAAACACACATGTGATCGACTGGGAAAAAACATACAGTATCCCATCACAAATAACCAAGAACATTTGGAAATGCATGTGTAAAGTTATAGGCATGTGGGTGTGTGTCACGTGGTTGCTAAGGTGTTTTAACATATGGCAGTGTGGTTGCTAGGGTGTTAGGGGTGGTTTCTAAAACAAAAAGAGCCCATGCTCAAGTCTCAGGGATATTCTGATCTGTAGAGTGAAGTTATCTACAGAAGTGATCTGTATCAGTAGTGAACAACTAGTTGGTTTGGAATTATCGATAAACTTAAAACTATATTTGTTTTATCATTCTTTCTTACAACAGCTTTGGTTTAATGTTTGATCTTGAAATTAAAGTCGATAGCAGAACGAGTGTAAAAAATGATTTAATCCTGTTCATCTGTATGGAATACAGACCATAAACAAATCACAAATAATGTTATTTCCTATCATTTCAGATATAACGTTTCGCTCTACTAACAAACCATTAACTATGACGTTTGCCTCAATTAACTCCTAATTTGCTGCTTATTAATAGTTAAGTTTAGGAGGATGCAGAATATGTGCTTTATAAGTAATAATAAACAGACAATATGTTAATAATATGCATGCTAATAAGCAACTAGTTAATAGTAAGAATTGGTCCCTAAACTAAAGTGTTTTTCTTTACTTGCATATTTTTGTCAGTACAAAAATCTAAAAAGATGCTAAATTACTTGTTATGCAAATGAAGTGAGAACTATTAGTCCTTTCTTATGTCATTTTGCTTCTCCTGTAATCATGAGTTAAGAAAGTTTAGATATTTTTCTGGCCTTTATCCCCTCACGTTCCCTAAAATTGCAAATATCAAATAACGAGTAGACGGGCCAATTATTGAATTCATTATTAATTGTACGTTAGATCAAGCACTTGAGACACTAACGTGACCTTTGTTTGAGGAATGTGCCATTTAGGCTTTTAACTTCTGCGTTTGCTGAGAAATCTCACACGGATTTGACTGTAACTCACAGTTTGATGTGAAAGTAATAGAAGTGCATGAAGTACAGTAGCATTAGATTCAACAGAACACAGCAACTAAATCTAATAATTGTTTCTGTCTATTTGATCTGTTGCATAATAACCAGATATCAAGAAGGAAATTAGATGTCACAGTCAAAAATCATAATCATATCTCATGCATAATGATAAAAATAGCAATATTTGCAGTTTATAGCAAATAAAACAGCCTTTTATCAGAACAAAGACCCCCATGAAGCTAACAGCACTGCATTGTTTTGAACAATGTAACATTACAGCAGTTTGTGCATGATTCATGTTTTTCATATGAATCACTGTCAGGCCACTTTTCAGTATATATGTATGGATATAATGCAGTTTGTCCTGAAATCACAGCAATGTGAGGCCTGACCACAGCCTTTCCACAATCCCTTTCCCATTACACTGATGTATCTGTAACATATATCTGTGATTGTTTCCTTTTATCTGTCATCTTACCCTGATCCGGTGTGCACCCCTGACTCCCGTGTATCCAGCTCACACTCGATGATCAGCACTATTTAGATCACAGGCGTGTTTTCCAGCTACATATTCGCTGATGCTTTCACGGGAAGGGTTTTCTATGCATGCAGCGTGAGACCCGCGGTTCTACTCGATCAATGCACCGCTGCGCTATCTAACCTGCTGCAGGAGGCGGGACCATCTAGAGCGTACTCCTTTACTCATTGGGTCGCCAAGAGTGACGTCTTTGCTCATTGGTCAGCGCACACGTCCATCAATTGTATGCGCTGGGCTCGTCCCGAAAGTAGCTATTGGGTACTATGGAGTTTATATTATATTATATTATATTATATTATATTATATTATATTATATTATATTATATTATATTATATTATATTATATTATATTATATTATATTATATTATATTATATTATATTATATTAGATGTTTTATGCACATTGTTGTTTGCAATAAAATCACTTTTTTAAATAGATTGAATCAAATATCAAATTATCCTGTTATGGGAATTTTGTTGTGGCCTAGATGATTTTATCTGTTAAATAACCATATCACTGAATACTGCTAAAGATCATCACTGGAGTACATAACTTTCTAGCACACTTATAAATTGTATCTATTAATCAATACTGTGTAATATTAATATATATTAAATTGTATTTTTTTTTAAATCCCCAATTAACTAATTATGTAATATGTATGTAATTTATGTAGGATTTTTTTTATTTTTTTTACCCCATGAATGATACATGTACAGTGGAGACCAAAATCAAAAAAAAAAAAAAAAAAGTTTGTTTGTTTGCTTTGATTTAAATTTGGAAATTATGTAGCATATTTCATAATTTTAAAGAAAGAAATGCTACAGCAATATATATATATACAGTATATTTCTACAGATTTCTATATCAAATCATCTTAAGTATTATTATCATTAAATCATTAAAGAAAAGAAAGAAGTATCAGACACTAAGACACTTTAACATATATATATATATTTTTATTATTATTATTATTATGCCAGAAATATAATTTGTAATCAAAAACTTTGTATTTAATTAGAAAAATAAAAGCAGTGATCTTTTGGACCAAGGGTATACTACATTATAAGATGACTGGATGCATTGTGTGTATAATGCCTCATCTTCTGAACTCGCCATCATCTTATCTCTAAACGCACCTGAATGAGTTGCATTGATAGGACCGTATTCAAAGTCCCTCACGCATGGCTGATAGAGCCATTAGATGGTGCACAACACGCTGCAGGATGCAATCTGTTTCCTGTCCTAACAGATGGACTTTACTGTACGTGTCCTGCACCACCCCTGCCTTCTCCTGTCCATAATCCCAGAGCCTGATATGAACACGGTCTTCACCAGCATCCCTCACTACTCTGAGAGGCATCTGTGCTCTGAGCTCTCTGACTCAGACATTCACCAACATCTGATGATAATATTACTAAAAAAATATTCATTCTAAATGGCTAAATATCAGATTTTAGGAGGGATTAATAAAGAACATTTTATAAAGTGTAATTACTGATAAAGTATGAAATTGTGAATGTACTGTTATTAAAGGAATAGTTTACCCAAAAATGATAATTTCCTGAAAATACTCACCCTCGGGTCATCCAAGATGTAGATGAGTTTGTTTCTTCATGGGAACATATTTAGAGAAATATTGCATCACTTGTTCACCAATGGATGCACTGCAGTGAATGGGTGCCGTCAGAATGAGAGTCAAACAGCTGATAAAACATCACAATGATCCACACCACTCCAGTCCATCAATTAATGTCTTGTGAAGTGAAAAAATGCACATTTGTCAGAAACAAATCCCTCATTAGCACATGTTTAACTTCAACCTATCCCTGTTGTCGTCTCACATCAAATCCACCCACATGTTTGCTTAGCGCTGTTCTGGACTGTTCACACATGTAAACGGTACTCAGTCTGTCCATATTTACATTTATATTTAGTAATTTAGCAGACGTTTTTATCCAAAGCCACTTATAAATTAGGACATTAGAAGCAATTAAAATCAACAAAAGAGCAAAGATACGCAAGTGCTACAACAAGTCAAAGCAACGGTTTTTAGCCGTTTCTTGAAGATGGTGAAGGACTCAAGGCTGATCGGGTTGAGTTGTGCACCAGGAGGGAACAGTGCATGTAAAAGTCTGTGAAAGTGATTTGTGCGTCTTTGAGATGTCGTTCATTTGCAGAACGCAAGCTTCTAGAGGCACATCAGTCTGAAGCAGAGAATTTAGGTAAAGGGGTGCAGAGCCAGTGGTGGTTTGTAGGCAAACATTAATGCCTTCAATTTTATTTATTTTATTTCTCTCCTGATTCAGGCGAGGTGAGTTTTCAATGAAGAAAGCAATATTACGTATAGTGGATTAGCATTTTAGCTAGAAGCAACAGTGTGAAGATAAACCGCTTTAATGATTTCTTGTGGATATTTTGTTTTTATCAACTGTTTGGACTCTCGTTCTGACGGCACCCATTCACTGCAGAGACTCCATTGGTGAGCAAGTGATGCATTTCTCCAAATCTGTTCTGATAAAGAAACAAACTCATCTACATCATGGATGGCCTGATTTTCATTTTGGGTGAAATATCCCTTTAACTCTTATAGTTAGACTATAGTTTTTTTCCACTTCTTTTATAAATAAATAGAAGAAGCTCATGTTGCTCAAAACCCATATACTGTTATTTTTGTGGAACACTCCATTTCTTTAAGAATCTTCATACAGCAAAGATAATCCATAAATGAACTAAAATAAGTAGTTCATTTGACTGTGCTGTATATTCCAGGTATTATATACAAATACAATAGCTTTGAATGTAGTGCATCTTTTTTTGGAGCTTTACAAACTGTATTGAAAAGAGCTGCATTCATTTGAATTCTTCAAATCCCCTTTTTGTATCCCACAGAAAACAACAACAACAATAAAAAAACATCTTCCTGGGAATCAATGTGAGTGAGGCTGAGTAAACAGTGACATCATTCTTGATTGAACTATTCCTTTAAGAATAAAATGTCTCCAAAGCCTCCAAAGGGCCACCTTGTGGAGAACTGGGGAAATCTCATGCTCTCTCATTTACAAGAATTATTACAAAAATATCTGTAGGCCCTGCCAACAAACCGAGCAGCGATTCATCATGACCACAGCTTTCATATGCATGAGGGAAACAATGATTACTTTGATCTTAAATATAACCTTTGTGGCAGGGTATAAACAAAACTAAATACCACTGAAAATGATGGTGGTAAACAGCAGAGCGGCTGGGGTTATTTAGAGTGGGACTAATTTCATGAGATTCTACCACAGACCATCAACATGATGACAGTTATATATATATATATATCTATATTTACAGACTTTTTCAATATTTCGTATCGGAAATAGGACATGGGGAATAAAAATGCACAACGGCTACAAAAATGATGGTTATGAATGATAAAATATGAACAGATATTTATAATCATGAGAGTGAGTCAATTAAGTTCAAGAGAATTGTCAGAACTGAAATGGAAGGCACTTCCTCTGAGCCTATAATACATCATTTGAGGTTGCGTAATCTTATCAGAAGAGGGTTTCTGTCAAATCTGATGAGATTATAAAAATAAAAAATACAACGATGCTTAATTCCAAGCACAAATTCCTCCATCACACAGGCAGGGATTGTATCGATCGCCTTCGCATACCGAGACAGAACTGAAGAAAATCAATAAAAGGTTAATTTATAACATTTTTACAAAAGGGTTTTTGTTCTCTTTAGATATATAGCCCACGTGGTCAGATTAGAGCAGTTGTTCTGGACTGGTGGGTCATGACCTGAAGAACAGGTAGAAATGGGCAAAAAAAAAAAAAAAACAATAGCAAATGCTCAATAAAATGCATATAATTGTGCACATTTAGATATCAAAATAAGTATGGAATCTTAAAAGAGAGGAGAAAAGGGTCTCTGTCCTTTGGTTGAAGCTAAAACATTTTTTACATTTATATTGGCTTAAAAATATTACATATGTATTATATATATATATATATATATATATATTATTTTTAGTTATTATTATTTGTGAATATGAATTAGCATTCAATATGAAACACAAAAACATCCAATCAAACAATAGTTTTTGTACAAATTAATTTCTATCATTTGTTTAAAGCTAAATTAAACTAAATAAAACAATACTGTGAAATATTGGCCTAGTATATAAATGATCTTATTATTCATATATATATATATATATATATATATATATATATATATATATATATATATATATATATATATACACATGTGTACACACACACACACACACACACACACACACACACACATACATACATTATATATAATATATATTATAATATATTGTACATTATATATGAACAATCATTAATTAATTAATTATTAAATAACTAAAAACTAATAAAATATTTTGATACATTTAATAAATAGTTAATAATTGGATCTGCAGTATCTGGGGAAACAAGGTGAGAACCACTGGATTAGCACTGGACATTAAACACAAAAAGTGTAACAAATTTAGTATTTTGTGTGTGAAATTGTGCAATACTGCATTCTGATTTATCTGTAAGAGTATCCAATCCCGCTGTTCATAGATTTAAGCTACTGCATCTCACTCTTGCTTCAGTGACACAAGAAAAAAATCAATGCTATCAGAGGGGGGCACTATGGAGCACTGTTTTTATTTCCACACATCAACAGTTAGCAAAGACATTACACCAATGGCACTCTTCCAACGACACGAAACAAATGCCGAAGATCCAGACATTCAATGATTGCACATTTGTAAGAGAAAAGGGGCCAGGAAACACTGCACACACGCACATATACATGCCCCCTCATGCGCTCGAGTACACACACGTTGATGCTCTCATTTGATCGGTGAGTCCAGAATCTCTTGGTAATCTTGTCGGATAGCCCGGCTCACCCTATAAAGCTTGAGCCCCGTGAGGACGAACACGCTGACCATGATGACCAGCGCTCCGAAGATGTCGTACACGGACGGGATCATCCGCAGCACGATGAGCTGAAGAAACATGGCCACCACGATCTCCAGATGCTGCACGGTGCTGACCAGAGCCGGGTGGAACTTGTTGAGGGCGTAGTAGACGCCCAGGAACGCCACGGTGGAGCAAACGCAGATTCCCATGAGGTATCCCCACGTCTCGCCATCCAAGGGAATGATGGGTTCTTGCATGATGAACATAGTGGACGCCCCCCACACGGTTCCCGTCCAGCCGAAGGTGAAGAGCGCTGTCCACATGCTGACTCGCTCTTTGATGGCCCGGTACACGATCATGGACAGGGCGGCAGTCAGACCCGCCATTACAGTCATCGTGTAGCCGAAGGCTTCCTTCCAGAATCCCAGAGGAGATTTTTCCTCGTCGGCGATGTTGGGGATCATGACAAGACACAGGCCAAAGAGGCTACCTACGACCGTCACTACGTCTGTGTAACCGAGGCGTTCGTCTAGGAGCAGGAAAGCCAGAACGGCGCTAAAAACCGTGGTGGTGGCCCGCCACATGATGGTGCCGTTGCTGGGTGGAACGATGGCGAAGGACGTGTATGCGCACGTGATGGAGATTACGTTGCAAACCCCGTAGAAGAACAAACGCAGCCGATAGCCCTTGGGCCCGAAGGGAGCCTCTTTGTAGTAGAGGACCACCAGTATAGACAACACTTGGATCACCGAGCGGATGAAGATGAGCTCTAATGATGGCACTTTGGAGCGGTCGGCTGCTAGGCGTGTAATGAGGGCCACACATCCGTGAGCGATAGCCGCCCCAAAGAGGGCCCCCCAGGTGACCCGCGAAGCCAGGACCGAGGCCTCGCCAAAGCTCGCCAGCTGACCTCCCACTCCTTTATCTCTCTGATCGGCTTTGGGACGGGAATCCATAGTGCCAAATAAAGTCCTGCCCTGACCGCTCTCTGACACCAGTCTCTTGCTCGGGTTGTTGTCCATGAACGAGCCGAAGTCCTCGAAGGACGGAGCGTCGTCGTATCCCTCATCACCCGGCTGGGGGAAATGCGTGGCGTACTTCACCGTCACGGTGTTGGGGTGGATTTTAACCCTCTTTTTGGAGCCGTACTGCTGCCTCGTGGGGGACGGATCCATTTTCTTCAGCTACAGAAGAGCTGTGAAACACACGAACATCATGGGATTAACACAAACAAGTATATGAAAATAGAAGATGCTGAGTTTGGAGCAGGGCTGTAAAATGAACATTATATAATTAAGGGCTTTTGAACCTGGTAGATGTAGGAACTAGCCACCAGGGCGGCCCCCGAGAACTACAATTTCCCATAGAGCCATTTTCCTGATTGCATTCACACTATCAGTAGTAATGTCATTTAACGTCAACAACTGGAGGATGGAGGATGGGGAACTGCCTGGACTTCTGTGTTCAAGCAACCTAATGCTGTTTTTCATGTGCGTGGAGTTATATGTAAACTGTGTGTTTACATGGCTTTTAAAAATGGTGGGTGCCGTGTTTCATACGGCATGTGTTTAGCCAATCAGTGTGCACTTACTGTAGGTTACTGCAATGTAAATAAAAAAAATAAAAAGTTGAGCAAACTTAAAAAGTTTACGGCAACCAGCTTCAGCAGATCTTTGAGTTTCCTAAACTTGTTGTTTTAAGTTCATATAAAAAATAAGTTGAAAAAACTCAAAAATCTGCTGAAGCTGGTTGCCTTAAACTTTTAAGTTTGCTCACCTTTTTATATTTTTATTTCTTTTTTTTTTACAGTGTGGTAGCTCCTATTTTGCTGGGTTAGACCCTATTCTGAAGTAGGAGCTAATTTAGTCCCACCAAAAGGCATTCCTAAAACTAAAATCGCTCCCAGTTCTTACGGTGTGAACATGGCAATTAGGAACTATGAAAACTTTCCTTTGGTGCAGAAGCCCTTATTATTTACTCATTTTCTTGTCATTCCAAACTCATATGCATTATTTGTTTGCACAACACGAGAAGAAGAATTTTTTAATAAGTTGCAGTGGAACGGAAAAAAATAAAAATAAAAATTTAATCATACAGACAGTTCACAAACATCATCCATCTGAAATTTCATTTCATGCTGATTTTTTTGTATAGATATGTCAAACTCCAAAAAAAAAAAAAAACATCTAAGCACAATGAAAGTAGTCCATATTACTTGCACACTGTTTCCCAAGATTTCCCAAGCCATCTGATATTAGTACAGACTAGCATAAGGCATTTATTGCTTAAAATCTTCCCCTGCAGTGAGCTATGAACCGCTATGAATCACTGAGTCACTGAGAACTTGAGAACAACTTGAGAACCGAATCAATCCAGTTGATTCAGTTCAATTTGTGAAGCCAGAATCAGCTGGTTCATAGAAAAGAACCGGCTTGATAAATAAGATTGACTGAGTTAAAAAGTAAATGAAATAACTAAAAGATTGACTGAGTTCTACTAAGTGACTCAATGACCTGTTTTCAGCTGTTCACAGGTTAATAGATCACTGGAATATATACCAACTTAAATGCCAATCATATGAACTATGTTTATTGTACTTTATGGTGCTTTTTTTAAAAAAGCTTGACAAACATATGGTCATGGCACTGTTATTGAATCTGCATAAAGATTCTTTAAAATTGCTCCTTTTGTGTTTGACAGTGGAATAATAACAGCATATGGTTTGAGAACGGCATGAGTATGAGTAAATAATATCATAATCTTCATTTTTGGTCAAACTGAACACATTAAGATCGACATGTTGTCAAGAAGGTGAGTCTATATTTAACAGTGAACATCAGAAGCATTTTTTTTTTTTGCCAATTCAAGCTTGCACGGTGGTTTCACAGAAATGCAGAAGAAAATCTTACATAATTCATAACTCGCTGCTTCAATGGTCTCCTTTCTCGCATGCTCTCCCTGTGTGTCTCTCTCTACTGCTGCCCCATGTGTAAAGCAATGTCTATATTTAAGTGCTGTAGCGCCTGCTCAGATAAGCAGAATTTGATTCAGTGTGATGGGAAGAAATTATGTAATGGGGAAGGAAACTAGAAAGTGGTGAAATGGTTGAGTTTGGATTATCAGTCCAATTACAATTTTAACATTAAGTAATGTAAAAATCAGTAAATAGTAAAACAAGATGTATCATTATGGATCTAGTTCTTTGTATACACTTCAAAATACTTTATAATGGGCTAAAAAAACTAAAAAATAAACAAAGAATTTTCTTCTTGAGTGCATCACACAACCAAAAAATATGGTCTGATTTTTTTTTTTTTTACCCGATTGAAAGCAAATTATGTTGCTAACAACCAAAAGCCCCACCAGGGGGCAACAATATCAACAATATCCTTCTGATGAAAGCCCACCTATTATGCTCTAACCTCATAACTCGTAAAAATGTCATGTTATACGATACAGCTATTATGAATCATATTGGCATATTGCCCTCATGGCACACCGTGAGGCTGGAGACATGAAAAATTATTTATTGCAGGTTTGCAAGGGGCACAGCCTTTGAACCAAAAAATGAACCTGAAATCTCTCTGGTTTCTGTAATAAATCTTCTACCAAATGCTAGATATCATGCATTATCATTTAAAACCACAGTAGCCTAAATAAAGCAGAGAGGAGATTTGGTGCAGAAAATATCAATTTAGAAAATTATACTAGACATGTATTTCACCCGAAAAAAAGATAAATCATGCATGCTTATATTATTATTATTTTGCATTAATTTGCATGCAAATACACTAACTGCAAATTCTGCACGCAGCGTAAAATACTCGCCAAAATTAAATTATTTATGAGAATTTCAGCATTCAAACACAGTTGCGCAAAAACGCACATGCAGCAATCAAAACGCGTCATATTTATTTTCTCCTGCAAATATCGCCTGCACAAATGCGTCTCCATATTGCGCATCAAATCCAGCAGTTTTCACTCACCACGCTTCTCTGAACGAAAGGATCCAGCTGTCTTTAAAGCTCCTGGGGACGAAACATAAATGTTTACTTCATTGGAGTCAAGATATGGAGAATTGCGCTTGCCATGTCTCCATCCTTTCCTCACGGACGCGCTGGACGTCTCCAAGGTGCGCGCCTCATCCACGCGATGCTCCACACGCCTCCTGACGCTCGTGTTTCTGTGCTGGGGTGACAAAGAGAGGCGATGCTCCCCAAGACAAACCCCTTGTTTCCTGTCTGATAGAAAAGTGAGGGTGGGGTAGACCGCGTGAATACTGCTTCAACCTAACATCATCATCTTCAGCGTCAGAAGAGGCACATGCATGTTGAGCTGAGCTTATTTCTTGGCAGAAATGGGCACCACGCTGCCTTTTAGTGTCTCTTTTTATATTTTACTTATTTAATGTGGAACTATTTAACGTTAGAATAGAGTTAATTCAATGAAGTCCTCCTAACACCTCTAATATCTTGCATGCGCATCTTTTCTACATTTGAGTTACATAATAAGTCAAAACAGCTTTTCACACTATAGTTTAATATCTTTTTAAATGTTGAGTTAAGCAACATTTCATACTTGTCATGCAGAAATATATGATATTCTCCCTCTAGATAAGGCTCAGGTCCCATTTCAATGTAAATGTATAGAATTGATTCACTCTTTCTTTTGTGGTTGTAATTGTGCTGGAAATAAAATTGTCCCAATCACAGAAAGGAGGTGTTTACATGACACCATTTTCTTCTAAAAATGGAAAACATCCTGCAAAGTTTTAAATCTGAAAGTGCACCGTGTATAAAGTGTAAAGTTATATATAAGTATAAAGTTATAAGTCGACTCTGAATCATTGAAACCAGTCGTTTTTAAAACGAATCCCAAGCCGTTTCATGTTGAAGTCAACATGAAACATTAGCATATTGCCCGCACACTTGTTGAGCTTTTCACATTGGTCTGAATGAAAATGCAAATTCATTCTTTGCCACTAGGTGCCCTTTTGGAGCGGTAACCATAGTGGCCCTGCAATAATGCCATGTAAACGTACCCATAGGAGAGACAAGCTATGTGGCAAAGTTTAATAACTGTTTAGATCTTTCACCCTGAACATGAGCAGTAGGAACAGTGTGTCCCTCAGCAGTGAACATCTCTGTTTCTCGTGAGGAGAGCCCGGTGAGCTGAAGGCATTATTAATCACAGGTAGAACACCAGAGAAAGCTCAGATCAGACTGGTTTATGTAAACTCGCCGCCCCTATGGGACTCTAACTCCTCCGGCTCCTGCCTGCCCAGACACAACAGTTATTCACAGCGCTAATTCTGGTGGGATGTAATTCATATCTGTGCCTGACTGAGTCCAGTGCTTTCATATCACTCACAACACAAACGCTCTGCTCAGCATTTCTGACCTTTATTTATTATCATTACCCAATGCCATCGACTGAAGTGATGAATCATGTTAATTTATCGATCGATACTGATTGATTTGTCAGAAAGGGCAGAAGCCGTCTGTTTGGATCATACTCTTTGACTCCACTGGGTGTGTTTGTGTTCAGTATTGAATGTTGTACCACCAGTGACGGGTTTGTAAAGTCTGTAATGGGAATATAAGTTCTCCTCTGGCACTTGTTGCCATAGTTTGGATTTTTACATTAAAATGTTCAAGGTAATAAGAGGTGATTTTGTTTTGAGTACCAGAATAGCTGGACTGAACTGACTGGAATATTTGTGATTGGAAGGTATATCTCTTTTAAAATATCATGTATTTTATAAAGAACATGTCAAAAATGAACAGGTGACAAATTCAAAAAAATATTATAGGTTAAAAAAAACAAAAAACATTAAAGGGTTAGTTCACCCAAAAATGAAAATTCTGTCATTAATTACTCACCCTCATGTCGTTCCAAACCCATAAGACCTCTGTTCATTTTCAGAACACAAATTAAGATATATTTGCTGCATCCCGTGTGCTCTCTGACCCTCCCATAGACAGCAATGATCCTTACACGATCAAGGTCCAGAAACGTAGCAAGGACATCGGTAAAATAATCCATGTGACATCAGGGGTTCAACCGTAATTTTACGAAGCTACAAGATTACTTTTTTTCAGCAAAAAGTCCAAACAATTTTCCCTCAGAAATGACTAAATATCACAAATAATTACACACCAAAGTAAACATAAAATTTTGTTCCAGAAAGACAAAAACAGTATTTTCCTTAATCTTTGTTTTATTTACTGCACATCTTTGAAAAATATATAAAAAAAACATTATCATCACAGAAGATAATGTCAACGTTCACCTGAATTTGTAGAATCATATGATTACCTCAGCATTTCAATCTAAAATGATTCAAATCTTTTTTTGTGTGTGTGATAAATGATAGATTGTTAATAGAGTGTAACATGTATTTAATCTATAATTTCCCTTTAACATCTTAGATTTGACAACGGTTTAGCCTTAGCGCAAATGTGCATGTTTTAGGCAGGAAAATGGCCTCAACCTCTTGGGGAATTTACCTAAGGGACAAACGCTGTGAGTCTCTGCAGTGTGTGTTCTACAATCAGCAATGAATGAACAGAAATGAAGAGTTTTATAAAGCGTTCAACAGCTCAGATTGGCAGGCAATTCACCAGGCTATGAAATGTCAAGTAAGCCATATTTTATATAATGAAGCCATTTCTAAAGGTAATTCCTGCCTGGCTGCCCATGAATTGTTCTGTAATAATGACACTGCAGTTTTAAATTAGATTAAATGGCTAGATAGTGTTCTGTTCAGTAAAACATGTCCTGGAATAAGTTAGAGGATGGCATGTTCAGCCAGTCGAAAACTGCAAGTGACTGCCACACTAATACAGCCATGCGAGATCAAAGACCTGCTATTTGTGAGCTGTGCTGTTTGAGACGGGAGAGAGATTTTGATTACTCAGATCCCTGACCACCGTCATGCGCTTTCATTTTTCCACTGGAGGTCGGAAAAACCAAAAATGGCAGAATAACTTACTGAAGAAAACATGAGCTGCTCTGCCACAATACTTGAATGTTGTGGGTGGTTGCCAGGGCATTGCTACATGGTTGCTAACGTATTCTGAGTGGTTTTTAATGTGTTGTTATCAGGTAAATTACTCAAAAACGTAATCCACTACAAATGACTAATACTTTAAATTTGCAATTTGATTAAATCACTGATAACTGCAGTTAAAAAGTAATCAAATTACTAATTACTTTACTTTTAATTTTCTTTCAAGTAAATGTGCACATTCCTATAGACTGAACATGTAATACGTGTGTGTATGATGTCACTATTTTCACAAATTTGTAAGATTTTATTGCTACCAAATCTGACCTCAGAAGACTACGGAGGATAGTCCGGACTGCTGAGCGAATCATTGGTGCAACCCTCCCCACTCTCCAAGAACTGTACTTATCCAGAGTGAGCAAAAGGGCTGGTAAAACCACTCTGGACCCCTCACATCCAGCACACTCCCTCTTTGAACTGTTACCGTCTGGTCGACGTTGCAGAGCTCTGAGAACCAGGACGACCAGACACAGGAACAGATTCTTCTCTCAGGCAATACATCTAATGAACATTTGACACTAAATGTGGAACACACAACTCTATTATACATTATTTATTCACCACACACTTATTTTTTAATTTCAAATTTGCACATATCAGACCTGTACACTCATAATTGTCTATATTATATATTGTGTTTTTGCTATTTTGTACATTGCCTATTTATATATTATTAATTTATTATCGGTGTCCTGTCCTGTTGCTGCCTTTCTGTTGCACTGTGGAGCTTCTGTCACTACAACAAATTCCTTGTATATGTAAACATACCTGGCCAATAAAGCTCATTCTGATTCTGATTCTGATTACGCTAACCAACAGAAGCGTCTCGGTTTGAAAGTGACTTGTGAGCTTGCTTCATACACAACTACATTGTACGATATCAGAGTGAATCAGACAATTTAAGATTAGATCAGAACATCGAAATATGAGGAGCCGAAATTCCACACAGAGGCCCAATAATGATAATCCCAACTCAGGAAGGAGATTGTCAAATTTGGGGCAAGTAACCAAGATTGATGGTCAAAGACACAGCACATCAAGACCAAAGTCATTAGTAGAGAGCAGACTGAAATTCCTTATGAGACCTCTTTGGTCTTCACAGAACACATTCCCACGTCCACAGAATGGCACAGAAACTGTGTAGATGCACCTTAAATCATCTTAGAAGGATTTATGGGTAGCTAATAATTTCTATGCATAACTCCATATAATGTATATATCCCACACTTTTAACTTTCATGTCCTAATCACTCATTGTGCATGTCTTTTTTAACAACTATTGAATAGCTTAAGGGTTTATATTAGTGCTGTCAATCGATAAAAAAAAACAACTAATTAATCGCACATTTTTCTAAAATTAATCATGATTAATCCCACCTAACATTAAAGTTTTTAAATATACTTTTATATTGCAATAATTTCACATTCAATCTTCAAATGTACAATGTACAAACAATATGAAGACAGTATAATTTAAATATTTCTTTAATGGCATCATTTTTATGATTGAAGACCAGCATCACTGATATCAATCCTACTGATGTCTATATAAAATTGTTTTTCCCTCTGAATATTTAACCGTTGACTGTAGCCATTCAGCATTACTGTAACGGGGCAAACGAGACGTGAGACGTGCAGATCCATTTGCAAACTTTATTAAACAAAGATGGGATCAAAAAACACAAGCAGGGTCAAAACATTAGCATACAGGTATGGCACAGACAAGATACAAGAATAATCCAGAGGGCAAGCATGGGTCTTTGATCGGTAAACAATATCGAACGAGAAGAGGGGTAATCCAATAACGTGAGCAATAATCCAAACGAGGTACAAACAGGGGAGACAAGGGTAAATCCAAGATACACTGGCAGGAATAAGGAAACAGGAAACAAGGAAACACAGAATGATAAGACTAACTAGGACTGGACACTAGACTCAGTAAAGCAGCTATCACTAGGTGAGTGATAAACGCAGAACAGTACATGAGATTAAACAGAAACACAGAATGGCTCGGTAAGGCAGCTAACTCTAGGGGAGTGCTATACGCAGAACAATACACGGCGATCTGTGAAAGGAAGTCCATAGTTTAAGTAGGGTGTGTGATTGTGTGATAATTCTCAGGTGTAAGCGTGTGATTGAGACAGCTGTGTGTACTTAGTGCAATGAATGATGGGAAATGCAGTCCAGGGTAATATATGACAGTGGGTGTGGTGTGAGAGTCGATTTGATGGAAGAGGGACCTCTGGTGGCGAGTGAATGAAAGTCCATGGACCTGTTTCATGACAATTACAGTATAATTGAGAGCTATCAATTGCAACATTTATTAGACTTAACTTCTAATTTAAGTGAACTTAAAACAATCTTCACACGAGCTCATTATAATAAATGACTTATTTACCTACCTGTGCCCTTCAGCAGAAATATACAGAAAATGAATAGTTACCAAACACTATTCTAAATTAAATATAGATGAACCCCTTAAAACTATAAAAGTTTTTGATTTCCTCTTTTTTCTTTTGTTCTTGGATTAATAGACATCACAGCAGCTGGTTATTAACTTATTTGCCTGCTATTGCTTTAAAAGCTGCTGCTTTTATTTTCTCACAAATCTCCTTTCTGACCCACTTCAGGTCTTAAAGTCTCTACTAATGAGCGGACGAGTTGAATCGGGTGTTTTAGATGAGGGAGACAGTGCTGTGGTGCCTCAGGACAGTTTTTTAAAAAAACATTTCAGAGACATGTTCTTAAATGTGACGCATATATAACATATTACATGCATGCACACAGTTTTTTAAAAACTCAGGACACCATCAAACCAGGCTCTCTTTTTGATTTAGCTTCTAGCTTTTTGCCTTGTCAGCTTTTTGACGCTGCTTTTTAGCGTGCTCTGGCTTACATGCCAGCTGCTACTTTACACCATAATGAGAAGAAAAACCACCTAGTCTCGTTACATCCTTTTATTCTTTTACTTTAGTTTCTTTTCTTTCTGTTGAGTTTCATGCTCTAAGTTAAGTTTGCCGCAAAGTCAAGCTCCGACTGCACCCGCTTCAAACTCCAACTAGCAACTGACTCCAAAACCATTCGCCAGCCAACGGCCAAGACGTCACTTCAAAGACTACTGAACTTCCAACCAATCAGCAACCTCAGGAAGCCCCCTTTCTGCAAAGACAACAACAAAAGGGAATCCCTTAACACAAAGGCAACGCAAGTAACCTCCAGATTCTAGCTGAGTTGGTGCATTTAATATAAATTTTCGCCTCACTGAAAAACTCAATGCGAGGGTTAAATAAGTGATTTATGGTTGTTCAGGTCTATGCAATAGCACATATTGCTAAACTTGGGATTTCACATTTTCATTCTCTTAAACTCATCCTTTCCTCACTTTCTCTCTTCCTGCAACTTGTATTAATGTGTGAGTGCATGTGATTATGTGTTAGATTGGTTTACATGTCTTAGATTTATCCAATAAAGCCTTATTTATATTGAAAAGGGAAGTATCTTGTGTTTTGTGCTTACAAGTTAATGTCTTAAACTGTCGATCTTGTTACTGTGCTATTAAATAGTTTACACTATATTTTGGATTTTAATATCCAGTGCAGGGTTGATGTTGTACGGCTGAATCAGCCGTAAAACAGTGATTCTGTCCAAATTCCCTATAAAATCATAAATGATTCCCTTTGAGCTAAATTGACCCATTTCCCTTACAACATATTTGACATCGGAAAATCAGTGACATGGTAACTGAACTAAAATAAACTAAAATAAAAAACGTTATTTTTATTTATTGCCTTAGATTCCAAGCCAACACTGTTATTTTCTTGCTGTACTAAAATAACTAAAGCTAAATCGGAAATAAAAATTAATAAAATATAAATATAAAAAAAATTAATAAAAAATTATAATAATAAAATTGACAAAAACACTACAAAATTACTAAAACTTTAACTAAAATTAACAAGAGATCAGAAAATATAGAAATAAAAATCAAATTTGAAAAACTAGCAAAAATAATAGTATCTCAAAAGAACATTCGCCTCAACAAACTATACAATTTGAGGTATAATTAATGTAATTAATGCTTGCATAAACCTAATTAGCATTTGTTACCACTTTTTATGGTGCAGTTTTAACTAAATATCCAACCCAACCTTCCCCCAAAAAACTGAATCACTTTTAGTGCTGAGAATATAAAATATATAATATTTATCAGAGTAACATGTCACACTGGTCCTGAGAGATGCTCATGCTCTTTCTGTATCTTATTATAGGCCTATATACAGAAAAGACAGAGAACGCTTGTTTCTTTCACATGAATTTTGAATGAGGAGTGAGTCAGACCAGTTCTGCAGAAAAGAGAGATTCCTTCTGCATTCAGAAATAACATGCACGCTATCCTTTTCTACAGCTGTCGTCTACAGTTCTTATAAGTAGATGCGAGGTGAATCAAACTCAACAGAAACATGAAAGAAGGCAAACAAATGGAAAGAGTGTTCACTCCAACTCTCTTAAAGAGATAGTTGATCCAAAATAGAATAATGGAAGGCTACAAATAGATTGAACTAGACTTTTATCTGTCCCTGTCATTCTGCATGAATCTGTGTCTGCTCATATCTCTGTGTAATAATGAGTCTCCAGGATAATAGAAGGATGTGAGCTCACATGGAACAATTACCTCATGAATGTCAGTGCCATTGTTATCCTTTAAACTCTCTTTCAGCACATGTCATGTACCACACATTCATTGTTTATATTGACTGATATAAATGGACATCTTCCAATGACCAAACCATTTATTGATTCCCTTGCTGACATGCAGCACTTCTGCTGGTCTATACAAATATCAATAAAAAGCTGTGATGTTGTGGTCAAAATAATCAATGGCATTGAAACGTGAACTGAAATATGTAGGCATATGGAATCAGTTGTTAATAATAAAATATAATATGATATATATAAAATATATATTTTTATTAGAAATACTTAATAAGATTTTTAATGTTTGAAAATAAGTTTTTTACGCTCTTCACCAAGACTGAATTTTTTATCAGAAATTATTATAATTGAAAATAACTGTTTTCTATTTGAATATATTTTAAAATGTGATTTATTCAAGTGATGCAAATGAGAATTTTAGTGTCACATGACACTTCAGCTCAAGCTCACTTTTCTGCTCAAGAAATTCAAGCTGAAAAACATTTGTGGAAACCAAACTATATATATATTCCCAGTATTCTTTGACAAATAATAAATTAAAAAGAGTGGCATTTATTTGAAATAAAAATGTATCAACTTCATGTGGCCTTGATGAGTTATGTAAAAAAGTATTAATTTATTATTATTATTATTTTAAACAATTGCAAATAGTTTAAATTCTAGTACAGATTTTATTTTATTTTATTACATTTTAATATTTTCTGAAAACAATTTGAGTGGTGCTTCTAATGCAATTGTTAAAGTTTGTTGAATGTTCCCCCTTCACATTTACATGAACCCAAATACATGCAATAGTGTAGAAGTTGCCTTAGAAAACAGTAATAATAAGCATGATCTTTGACACACAAATACATAAAAACAGTGATTTATGCAGATGCGTTGCTTGCAATCACTCTTTTAAAGCCATGATTGTTCAAAACAAGCAAACAAATGCTTGAAACGACAGCTCATTAAAACGAGTCCAGTGAAAATTGGCAGCTAGCATTGATTTTATTTCTATTGAACTGATTTAATGAACTATGCTATCATGTTTGCTTGCTTTAAACGCTTTCAAGAAAAGGCAATAGCAGCTCTGTTACAGCAACCTCATTCTCCTTTGAAACACAATGTGTTTTCATTTTCCCTTTATCACTGTGGCTTGCATTTGGTTGTAGACCATTTCATTTCTAGTCAGCTTCCATTAATCATGCACCATTTAGTTCTAATAAGAAAAGCATTACAGCGTCCTAATTTGTCGGGAAGAGAAACATCATTCAGTGTTTACATCACATAACAGGGCATTTTTAGTAGCTTCAGGTAAATCTGAAGCATCTGCATCCATTCTAAGGCAGTAAGTGTTGAGGACAGAGGAACGGTTATTAATAGGAATTCAGTGACATGCACGGTTACTTAGTCTGCAGCATGTGCTGTGTTGGTGTTGTGCTGGAAGCTCAGTGTTTTCTCATGTTTTAAGTGACAGATGTTAGAAAGATGTTGGTTCAATGTCTGGTTTGAAACAGAAAGCAGAAAGCTCAGTATAAGTTATTCTCTCTTGAGTGAAGGAAAACTGTCCTCTCTTTCATTCACTGGCACAATGACAGACAGATTGTTCAGTTTCTGTTCATCTGTTCATGAGCAAGACTCCAAGTATAAGATTTCATGATAAACAAAAATAGCAAATGGTAGTGATTTATATTGGTGGGATAAATAAACATTAAATCATAAATATTCATGCAATTCAATAACTTTATACAAAGCATCAGTTTAGCAACAGAAATTATTTACAGTACAGCATTTATTAAGATTTAATTTTTTGTATTTTTAGTTTCAGGAATTATGTTGCGCTTGTCATTGGTATTAGCTTTTTAAAATATTTCTATTTACCTTTAATCTTCATTTAAATTATTTAGTCATTTTAGTACTTCATCTTCAACTTATGTTGTATCCTCATTTTTATACTTAACTGTTTTAATTCATTTTAAATACAGTTTTTAACCATTTCAAAACTTTATTTTTGTGATTTTTTATGATTATTTTAATTCATTTTTATGAAAAGTGTTGTGTATGAAATGTGATATTGAAATAAACTTGCCTTGCCTGGCCTTATTTTATTTGTTAGTTGCCATCTCTAATTTTCTTTTAAGTATAGTTTTTGTATCTAATATTTATTTTTAATTATTGAAAAGTATTTTTAATAGTTCTAAGCTAATAACAACATTACTTCAGAGATGTTATATAATGCATTATAAATTGTTATATATTTATATTTTTGTTTTGTTGGTTTGTTTATATGTCAACTACACAATTGTTTATATTGCCTCTTATATTTACTAAAGAGCCTCAAACATTCCGATGCCATCTCACAACTGTGTTTGGCTAATTCACACAAATTCGTATGATGTCACTTGTACAAATTTGTAGGATTTGTCTAGACCCTAGTAACAGTAAGGTTTAGGGTCAGGTATAGGTCTTTCGAGTTGGGGAAATCGTAAAATACATACGATTTCGCCAAAAAATTGCCACCTCATAAAAAATGCATGAATTGCTGTGAGATCATGTTGAACATTTTGATTTCAGGTGGCTTTTAAGGACAATAATTATAGTTACATAGACAATCCAATATGAATATACAAATATTGCAAGCCATATTTCAGTATGAATGGATTATAAAACTAATATTGTGCATGTGTCTTGATTCGTGTCTCAGAGGCTCAGAGCCGAGCAGGAACGAGCCAATGATCCCGAGAATAAACACTGTTGTAACTGTATTACTGTACGCTTTCAGATGAGTCCCGGATGCCCACGGTGAACTAATGAGCCGATCTCTGTGTGATATTATCATGAGCTTCTCCAGAGAAACAATAATGAACTGCACATATACAGAGTGTCACACTGTCAACAATTTCATCTGCACTGGTCATTCAAAACATTCATCTGACTCTTTATAACTCAAGCATAATTGAAGCAACACAAATATCACCCAAACAAATGACGGATGCTGAAGGTTTTTGCTCTGTGATGCTCTGAATGGTGAAGATTGCTCTATTTATAAATGGGTAATAGACATACTGTATTTTATGATCATATTCTCCAGAGCTGCAAATAATCAATGAAATTAATAACAATACATGATGAAAACTCAACTTTTTCAATACATTTATTGGTAACACTTTATTTTAGGGTCTCTTAACTAGTTGCTTATTAGCATGCATATTACTAGAAAATTAGTCATTTATTAGTAGTAATTAAGCACATATTAATGCCTTATTCTACATCCCTAATCCTACCCAATACATAAACTTAACAACTACCTTACTAACTATTAATAAGCACCAAATTAGGAATTTGAAGGAAAAGTTGTAGTTAATAGTGAATAAGTGTTCCCTATTCTAAAGTGTTACCCATTTATTCCTTTTAAATTATTTTAATATTTCAAAAAACATTTTCTGGATATTATTGATGCATACGCCCTCTTTTGCATTACAAAGCAGGCATTAATTAACTAATTGTTTGTTTGTAGAATTGTGACGATTCTAAAATCATTTATTATCATTTTTCATTTGTATTATCAGAACATTAAAATATGTAAAAATGCATTTAATTCATTTATGTATTTATTAACTTTTTATCATCAAAACATTTTCAAAAATGTGAAAATGCATTGAATTAAATTATTAACTGTCATTAATATTGTTATAAAACATCATAATAGTATAATTAAATTATACTATTGTATTTTTTTTCAGGTGTTACGGGGCGAACAAGACATGAGAGGTGCGGATCCATTTGCAAGCTTTTTTCCAAGATGTGGTCAAAAATACAGGCAGGGTCAGAACATCAGCAAACAGGTATAACACAGGCAAGACAAAGAGTAATCCTAGGGCAAGCGTGAGTCTTTGATTGGCGAACAATATCCAGAGGGCTTGAGAAGAGGGGCAGTCCAATAACATGCGCCATAATCCAAACATGGTACAAACAGAGTCCACAGACTTGGCTATCTGACTGAGGAAGTCCATGGCTTAATAAGGGGAGTGATGGGAATCAGCTGTGTGATCAGTGCAATCAGCTGTGTGTGTGTGTCATCAGTGCAATGGATGATGGGAATTGTAGTCTGTGGTGAAGTGCAAGAGTCAATGTGGTGAGTGAACGGAAGTTCATAGACAGGATTCGTGACACCAGGACATTTAAATGTTTTTATGGAAAACAAAACAAAGCAAAAATCTTATTTGCAAATTTGAGAATTGATAAATAAATCTGATTTGTGAATTGCAAGATGTAAAGTCAGAATTATGAGATATAAACTCCTATCCTTTTGTAACAACCTCTAAAAGTCATTTTATACTGTATTTTTATAGGTTTATAACCAGTTTTTGTGCACGCTTAGAATAAAATATATGGAATATCTGAATAAATTAAGAAATGACTGACAGATTCGTTATTAAAACAATAGTTAGTTGTTGCCTTGTGTTTTCTTGTGCCCTCTATGGATTGTTATAGTCTTAAATTATAGTCTGTAAATGAAATGGACGGAGCTGGACGTCTGCGAATCATATTTGAGCTTTTAGGTTCAATCTCTATTAACCTCTATTTAGACTCCATGGGTAAAGACTGGAGATGTACTTAAGTGTGCGTTTAGTTGCCTGTGAGCCTACAGATGGTGTTGCATATTTTATGGCTACATTTCTCTTGTGTTAATCTTCGTACGCCTGATCGATTTCAGTTCTGTGTTCCATTTCTGCATCTTCCATTCATGACTTTTACAGGAGAGTCTGATAAAACCAGATTTACATTTAAAGTCTTCAGGTCAGCTGAGAAAAGGGGACTTTGCAGTGAACAATTCAGACTAAAGGATGTATGAGTGTTTGAGCGTGAGGTGTGCAGCCATCCTCTCCTCCGTGTTAACGCAGTATCGGCCCATCATCTGTCTCCATTATGGCTTCAGACAGCTCTGTACGGCTAATGCCAACCCTGTGCCGCCCAGCATGGCCAAATGTCTCAGAGCAGACGTCTTTATCTCAAGCATATTTATTTCATGTGCACTCCACTCACTTGCTTGTTGGAGTGTCTGGGACTGAAAGGAAAGACACATTTTTAAAGAAATATTCTGAGCAGTGTTACTTTAGTATCATTGAACTGATTTGAATACAAAAATGTTCATGTTAAAATATTATTTTAATGTGTATCTCATAAAGTGCAGTAAGTGTTTTTTAAACCTGCAGATTGATTGTTGCCTTCAAATCATTATTTTGAGCCAATTCTGAACAAGAATAAATTTAATTAAACATAACCATCTATTTTATCACATGAAGCCCATTTTTAAGGTGAACATTTCTTCACAATGTATATCACCTGAGCATGCATTGCATAAATGCTTTGAGTTTATAGTAAAGGCTGGCTGTTTTATTTTGCTGACTGTCACTCATATTTTTTTTTTAACCATCTGACAGAGTCTTTTTAATCTTAGACATCAGTGAATGAGTCACAAAGGGGTGAGGGCGATTATATATTCATTTTGATTTAGCAGCATGATTCCGGTTAATAAGCTCTATAATATCTACTTTTCTATGGGGTTGGTTTAATAAAGACCGACTGGTGTGTTTCCATCAAATGCTATTGTCAGTCACATCTGACAGTATGGAAAATGTGCTGGGTCTAAATTTACCATGATCAAAACCACACATCACTCAGCATCTTAATAGTACCCACACAGTTGGCATCGAGGAAGAGAGACAGATTGCATAATGACAGAGGCAGAGAGAAGCTGTTGATGAGAAGACAATGGCTCATCATTAGCAATCCATCAAATTCTTCAAAAAGTGTCAGTGGTGCTTTACACTGCTAAAAATAATGCTTCTTCATTGGCATCTATACACAGTTCCATGAAGAACCTCTAACATCCATAGAACCTTTCTGTTCCACAAAAGGATCTTCATAGCGAGAAAAGCTATTTTAGAATTTAAAATTTTCTTCATACTTGAACAGTTAATTGAATGGTTCTTTGGGGAACCAAAAACGGTTCTTTTATTCTACTTTAGGGAATTTAGTTCTTTTGTCTGCTTTATTACGGGTCCTCAATGATACTTTGTTGGCGACTGACTCTGGTGACTCTTTTATCCTAATTCTATTAGACTTAACCTCGGCTTTTGATACAGTTGATCATAAAATAATTTTATCTCGACTAGAACATTTTGTGGGCTTCTTAGCTGGTTCAAATCATATCTGTCAGATTGGGTCATTTTCTTGGGGAGTGCCACAGGGTTCTATTCTCGCACCCATTCTTTTTTCTTTGTATTTACTTCCTTTGGGCTCTATTTTCAGAAAGCATGGTGTATCATTTCACTGCTATGCAGATGATACCCAAATTTATCTACCTCTGAAACAAAATAAACATGCTGCTCTGGAATCTCTTTTTGCGTGCCTGGATGAGGTGAAAACGTGGTTCTCTCAAAATTGTTTATTTCTGAATGAATCAAAACCAAGGTTATAGTCTTTGGCCCTAGTGAATCTTCAGGGAGCAGAATTCTCGATCTAGACTACCTTGCTCCTTTTACTTCTTCCTGTATTAAGAACCTAGGTGTCTTTTGGGATCAGAGTCTTAAATTTAATGAACAAATAAATGCGGTAATTAGTTTCTGTTTTTTTCAGCTATGTCTTCTCTCCAAAATTAAATCTTTTATCTCTGTGAAATCTTTAGAGATTGCTATCCATACGCTCATTGCATCTCGCTTGGACTACTGCAATTCTCTTTATTTTGGCATTTCTAAATCTCCCATTGCTCGTCTTAGTACAGAACGCTGCTGCTAAATTCCTCCAAGGACAACGAAAATTTGATCACTTTACTCAAATTTTGAAATCATTGCATTGGTTACCTGTGCATCTTAGAATCAAGTTCAAAATTCTTCTCTATGTTTTTAAATCTATAAATAATCTGGCACTGAGCTATCTAGCTGATAAACTTTATCCATACAATCTCACACAAAATCTGAGGTCTGGTGATCAAAGACTTCTCTCTGTTCCCAGACCACAGTTAAAGAGGGGATAGAGTCTTTGCGGTTGCTGGTCCTATAGGCTGTGGAACAGCCTTCCAGCCTATATCAGATTGGCACAGTCTTTAACGCTTTTTAAATCATCTCTTAAAACCTATTTCTTTTCTTTGGCTTTTAATTCATTGTGAGTTTATGGTATGAATCTGTGGGTTGCCCTGTGTTTTATGTCTTTGTTTGTTCAGCACTTTGGTCAGCCGTGCTTGCTATTTTTAAATAACTTGAAACTTATTCGATTTATGTGAAAACCCCCTTTTGGAACCTTTCATTTTAAGAGCATAACGAATGAAGATCTGTAACTTTTGCACTGCATCATCAACATAAAATCAAAATTGACCTTATTTACTTCATAAACGTTCCTGGTCTTTGTGTGCACGGCTTCTTCAGTCGTGCTCTTCTACAAAATAGATTGAACCACTGAACTAGTAAACACAAGTATCGTCTTTTATGTTCTGCAGAAGAAAGAAAATCATATCACTTTGGTACACAATTAAACTCTTTACTATTTCTTTAATATTCATGTAACAGGTAGCAAATAGCAATAGTGTTAATACTTTGAGATGCTCTGGTGGGTGAACTTGATCAATGACTGTCACATCTTCTCAAAAAAGTCTTCTCAAAAGGTGGTGCTGGTATTTTAGGTGGGGACCAAAAATCCACTGCAAACCCATATTCAGGTCTGGCTGCATTCTGGTATTTAATACACACTTTTCAGTTTACACACTAATCGATTGCCTAGAAGAAAAAGTTTTTTCCCCATGTTAAATATTAATTTTTCACTCAAATACCTCATACAATATTTCTAAATATTGACAAATATAGGATAGAAACTGATATCAAATCTTTAAGGCAGGGTTATGGTCAGTCTGTTTGTGCTGTAAAAGACCTTTTGTCAGATATTGATTTTAGCTCCTGGATAAAATGGGAAATACAAAATACTATTCATGCCTCACTGAGCAGTGAGAAAAAATGTCCTCCCGAATTAGTCACTCATATTTTTTAGTCAACACAAGATAACAGTTTTGACAGTCTGCGGGATGTCACAACAATATAATTTTATCACATATTACTATTTTTCTGTTAATCCAATAATATGACACAGTGGCCATAGGTTTGATTCAATCTGGCAATTATAGAAGCTTGTCACAGAGAATGATCAGAGAGAAAGTTATTCAAAAAGAGATTTGTCATGGTGCTTAAAAAAAGCTGACATTTGGGAAACGCTGAGCTACAGCAAACCAGAAATGTGATTTAATGCAGAGATAATGCAGTTAAACATTGATTATAAGGTTCAAACTGCTGTGGAAATTTCCCTAATATCACTCATATCTCTATGATTTACTCGTATGTGATAGCACTCATTGTCTTTTTGTTATTGCATATTTGTTGTCCATATACAACAGGATAAAAAACGTTTAAAAAATCAGTAGTATACTAGTAGCTACATAATACCCCTATGAGGTGCATTTGCAGAATCTAAAATATGAATGCAATGCACGGCTGGGTTTTTGGTAAATGGAAAATGCTGGAAAGGGGACTGAAAAATGTATTCCAGGGCAGTGGTTTGCATTTGTCTTGCCGTGACTGACAGTGAGTCAACCTCATCATCTCCCCTGAGGCAAAGGCTAATTGATCTACAGATCCGACTTACCTAGAGAGAGATATTGTGACATCTCTATAGGGAACGTGTAACACATGTCCACATTGTGGAGCATTGGCTGCAAAGTTCTTCCATTCCCTTTTTTCACAAGTTGGCATGCAGTAAATGGACAAGGTAAATGCTCACACTAATTTAAACACTAATAAACTTATTCTTACAACACACTCCAGAGAGCTCAGAATACCAACACAGTCCATTAGTTTCTACATACTCCTAGCATGTCTTGTACTGCCTTTTACCTTGTTTTATCAGATATAATAGTTCATATAATCAAATTTGATAACACACAGGGCTGTGTTTCCCAAAAGCATTGTTAGCTTAATTACATCGTAGACCCATTGAAACCAATGGAGCTACGATCAATTTAGGCTTATGATACTTTTTGGAAACACAGCCAAGGTTAGTTAAACGTGATGTCTGCCATTTTTCTCCTTTTTATGGTTATGCAAATAAGCATAATATGATAAATCTAGGTATTTATCCAATTTGTAATACTGTCTACTTCAATTAGTATAACTACAAAGAAAAAATATTTTTTTTTATGACTTATCGATAACGCATTAAAACACTGGTAATACTAAATGCATTGTTAAACATTGGTAATTAGAATACTATAAATATACTAGGAAGTGACTATTAGAGAACAAGCTACATGCACAGAGATGCATTCTTGTTGCTTTACTCTTAAATGGTTTTGTGTGATTTTAAGGAAAAGACGATGTGTGCTCTGTTGTGGAAAGAGGCATGGACATAAGGTATTATATTACCCCAGAGGACCATTTTGTGAGCTATTTGGTTTAGTGGAGAATGAGCCTGCAGGGTGGATGAGCTCCATGATTGGTGTTTGGTGATAAAGAGGCACTTAGGGGTCTCAGGTGAGTTGGTGGTAAGCGTTTGTATCTCAGCTAAGTCACCAAATGTATCAGGATGGGAGCATCATGACAGTCCATCAGCACTGATGTTGGCCGCCCCTGCAAATTCTGTAATAACCACAATTGCAGTTGCATCTGAATGATGAAAGTGCCATAAATTACAGTGTCAAGGCACTGCTTCTTTGTTTGTCTACTGTCCTTTAATCAAATTCCTGATGCTTTGAAAACCCATGTTATAAGTAAACCTAGGGATATTTCTTTTAGGTTAGCAGATAGCCTGAGCAGCTTTTGGAGACAAAGTAGATCCGCCCAGTTTCTTTAAGTTTATGACAACCTCGTCCAGGTATGTTGCAGTGTACAAGTGTTCCATAATTCCAGTAATGCATCAAGCACACTGAATAGGTGAAAATGACCAATAGTCCTCTGGAGGAAATCTAGTATGCTTTTTGTAAGGCCATGCTTTCACTCCAAAAAATCCAAAGTTACTACACAACTGGAAGGTGCCAAGTTTCTGCAAGGCTCGACCAGGAGTTCCTGTTTACAACAGTAACGCCTTGTCATTCATAACATGTTTTATGATAAAACTTTGCAGTTGTCACCTTAAGAATCAACTTAATCTAACACCTTGAAAATTACTTTAAGTTGTATAACCAGGATGTAATGCAGCCAGGAAGTTTAGATGACTTGACAAGGCCTTTTTTACTGTGAGAATGTTAAATTTAATTTCAGGAGTTATATTAAATCTCTCAAGGAGTCCATCTATCCATCTATGTGCAATAGATAATACTTGTCTGAGTGCACTGGTCTGTGAATACTTCCTTCGTGAGGCCACCTTGACAGCACAAATGAAGAGATCATTGCAATACTTGTGCATTTACCCCCTTCATCATTGAGCTACAGTTTCAGTGCATGGACTGTTTAAACCAAGACCACTTAGTGGGATAGTTCACCCCAAAATGAAATTCTTCATCAAGTCATTCCAAACCCACTGATGTCACATGGACTATTTACTGATGTCCTTCCTTTCTGGGCCTTTAATGTGTTAGTTCTGTTGCTTTCTATGCAGGGTCAGAAAGCTCTTGGATTTCATCAAAAATATCTATATAAATCTACAAATTTGTGTTCCGAAGATGAACAAAGGTCTTATGGGTTTGGAACGATATGACGATGAGTAATTAATGACAGAATATTCATTTTTGGGTGAACAATCCCTTTAAGATGCAGTTGGTCCTCAGGGGCCCTATCATACACCCGGTGCAAAGTTTTTATTGCTAGTTTCAGCCCGACAAAGTTATCATTTTCACGTCCAGTGCCACATTGAATAAATAGCAAATGCATTTGGGCCCATCTGTTCGCCTATGGGTTTGCTGGTCTAAAAACAAGGTGTGGTCAGGTGAACTGTTGCTATTTTGAGGCAACTGAAAATGATTGCGCCACTGACCAAATAAAGCCTGGTCTAAAGTCAATGGCACAGTATTTATTTTATAAAAATCTAAATATTTTTACAACCCGAATTCCGGAAATTCGGGTTGGGATGTTTTTTAAATTTGAATAAAATGAAAACTAAAAGACTTTCAAATCACATGAGCCAATATTTTATTCACAATAGAACATAGAGAAAATAACAAATGTTTAAACAGAGAAATTTTACAAGCCCATTTACGATCTTATTTCAAATTTCAGAGTCTCTCAGAAGTAAAGGTGTGCAGAGGCTCTCCAATCTGTGAAAGAGTGCATAAAAAGATTGTGGAATACTTTAAAAACAACGTTCCTCAATGTCAGATTGCAAAGGCTTTGCAAATCTCATTATCTACAGTGCATAACATCATCAAAAAGATTCAGAGAAACTGGAGGAATCTCTGTGCATAAGGGACAAGGCCGAAGACCTATGTTGTATGCCCATGGTCTTCGCGCCCTCAGACAACGCTGCATAACTCATCGGCATGATTCTTTCATTGATTCTGCCATCTGCAGATGCCAACTAAAGCTCTATCATGCAAAAAGGAAGCCATATGTGAACATGGTCCAGAAGCGCCGTCGTGTCCTGTGGGCCGTTGCCTTTTGGAAGGCACTATGAATGCTGAAAGGTATATAAAGGTTTTAGAGCAACATATGCTCCCCTCCAGAGGACGTCTATTTCAGGGAAAGCCTTGTGTATTTCAGCAGGACAATGAAAAACCACATACTGCAGCTATTACAATAGCATGGCTTCGTAATAGAAGAGTCCAGGTGCTGAATTGGCCCGCCTGCAGTCCAGATCTTTCACCTATAGAGAACATTTGGCGCATCATTAAACGAAAAATACGACCACAAACTATTCAGTAGCTGAAAATCTATATCAGGCAAGAATGGGACCAAGTTCCAACACCAAAACTCAAGAAACTCATAACCTCGATGCACAGACATCTCCAAACTGTTTTGAAAAGAAGAGGAGATACTACACCATGGTAAACATGACCCTGTCCCAACTATTTTGAGACCTGTAGCAGGCATCAAATTTGAAATGAGCTCATTTTCTGCATAAAATTGTAAAATTTCTCAGTTTAAACGCCGGCAGGAGCAACAATACTACAGCTAGTTCCGCCTTCTGTCTTTGTGTATACGTTTGGGCGGTGTTTTGCAAATCTTCCCACACCATGATGTAGACATGTGGGGGCATGTTTGAATGAGCCGTTTTAGGTGGGCGTGGTCAAGTCTTAACTTTTATAAAAAATATCTCTTTGTTTTTGAGACTTTAGTCTTTACAACTTCAGGGATCTTATCTATGCACAAACAGATTGTCACATTCCAAAGAGAAAGAAAAACTTGAAATCGCATCATATGACCCCTTTAAAAATTTGCTCTTGCAAATTCCGCCATGTAAATAGCGAATCCACCATGGTGCAAGCGCAACTGGCTTTTAAAGGGAAGGGGAGATGAGACTCATTAAGAGAATAGGTACAACCCTTTTGGACAATGTGTCTGGTGCACTGACCATTTTTTTCCGTCTTTAAACTAGCAGAAGTGGATTCGGACATGCCCTAAGTGCACCTGCACCATGCGCTTCAGTTCTCCCAGCTTGACTGCAATGGTCACTGGCATTACTGGTACAACAAACTGTCTCACTATAGAAATGCAATCATCCTGTTGGATTAAATCATGCCCATGGATTACATCCTTGTTAGGTAGACCAATGTCAATCCTGTGTCTTGTGTTTCCCCTCCTCCCGTGCCCTTATTTGGTCTAGTTCCTGTTCCTGTCCCTGTTTAGTTCTTTAGGTCCCTTGATTAGTCCCCAGCCGTGTGTCGTTAATTATTTAGTTTACTCCTCATTTCGTTTTAGTACTTAAGCCCTGTGCTTCCCTGCCTCTGTGTCCGGTCTAAATCGTCATTCGGATTGTCATTCTGAGTGAGTCCTTCCATGTCTCCAGAGTTCCCTAAGTGTTTGTATTAATAAAGTCCATGTTTGATGAAAATTCCGTGCCTCCTCGTTTCCCTAGTCCTACAAAGTGTGACAACCAGAAGGTCCACTTGTGATTACCTTTGAACTACACTCAAATTCTTTTGGTGGGATATTGTAGATCCTGCTGCCAACTGGCCAAGTTCGTCCACAGCCCATACTGGGGTTGGCAGGCATTGGTTCATCCACTAGGACCAGTGCCATGGACCCCTTCAATGTCTTATTGGATGTCCAGCTTCTGTGACTAACACCTTGATTCCTCTTCCTTGAATCTGGGATTGTGATCTTAATATAACTAACAACAAGTATTACCCACTTTATCAATGCACAGATGGCAATAATTGCCTGGATTCAAACTAGAATAAAAGAACGATTGGGCATGAAAGTAGGCCACACACCAGGGGTGGACCAGTCTGAGCCAATATCTCCTCCTTCAGTCTGTCACAGTTGTCAACCAGGAGGTTTGCCAGCAAAGAGTAGGCATGGTGCATCTCCTGCGAGGAAGGGTATTATGATTCATGTTCATATGCCTGCTAGATACAAGCTCTTCTCTCAGCATTGACCTCAGAGGTACATCCTGTTCAGTGAGGCCTGTCAGATGATTATGAGCGCTCTGTCAGAGATTCATTAGTAGTATATATACGCCTTCTTGTCCAAAATATGCAACTGTATGATTTGGATGCTCAAAAATAAGAACAAATTTCTCTAAAGCCCTTTTCTCAGCTGGTTGTGATTATCATATACAGATGTTGATCAGACCATGGAAATTAATGCATCTTGATCTATCATGGCTCACACAGGCTTGGGACCTCAGCACAACACAAAAGTGGGTGTAATGCAACATTTAGCGCAATCAAAAATTGTTTGCTTTACCAGGCTAAATACTACACTCTCTAATAGCCAGGAGTTTATGGCCGCCGCATTGTGAGAGTCAAACATATGGTTTAGCATGCAAATAAAGCTCATGCTTCTAAAACTTGGAATAGCACCATAGGGCAATAAAAGTCACAAATCTCACCCATGCCTTCATCACTATGGAGAGGAATGAATTTTAAACACCAAAGATGTACACAGTAATGCAAACATTCCAGCATCTGCCTCTTCTTTATGTGTTTAGCTTGTGAATCTTAGTGAAGGGGGATGGTCTTTTTCCACACCGTAAGAGGGATGAAAACAAGCCCCCCTCTGAGTCATAATGTGGGATTACAGCCTCACGTGTATCTCTGCAGTGGGTGAACACAGTGTGAAATCTCATATGAGAGGTGTAAGAAAAAAATAATTAATATCAATAAAATGTATATAAATGTAAAAAGTTGATAAATATGCATGTGTGAATTCATTAGTTGAACGTTAGTCTTGTAATGTACGGAAGTTCTAAGCGGCCATGCATTATTATAATTTTTCTGTCTTGTTTTCTTGTGATCACGACTTCATTTTCTCGTGATCTCGACATAACGAAAGTTGTTGATCTCAACGTAAAAACCGTTTTCTCACGACGTAATTGTAGCTATCGTGAGAAAATCAGGGTCGCTATATTGTCTTCGACGATAAAGTTGCAGACCCGACAGCCTCCTTCTCAAGTGTCGAACACTTATGTGTAAGTCGTCAATCACTGACAGACATAGAGCTATTTCAGTTTGAGTGAGTCCCTGATCAAAGTAAAAGCGAATACGATCATCCATGATGCTGCGATGATGCTGCTTCTATAGCATTTTCTCATGCCGAATACACAGAGAAAATTAAGTCATGATAACGACAAAACAACTTTCGTTATGTCGAGATCACGAGAAAATTAAGTCGTGATAACGACAAAATAACTTTCGTTATGTCGAGATCACGAGAAAATTAAGTCGTGATAACGACAAAACAACTTTCGTTATGTCGAGATCACGAGAAAATTAAGTCGTGATAACGACAAAACAACTTTCGTTATGTCGAGATCACGAGAAAATTAAGTCGTGATAACGACAAAACAACTTTCGTTATGTCGAGATAACGAGAAAATTAAGTCGTGATAACGACAAAACAGCTTTCGTTATGTCGAGATCACGAGAAAAGTAAGTCGTGATCACGAGAAAACAAGACAGAAAAATTATAATAATGCATGGCCGCTTAGAACTTCCGTAGTAATGGCCTAAAATAAAAGTTAAAATACTTTAATGACATAAAAGAGAATAAAATACTTAAAGTGGTATAATTTTAAGATGTAAAATGTATTTGTGTATGCATTTAAAATGTACAATACAAAAATTCTAAAATTTTTGTTACTTCTGCATGAATTATCCTACATATTCATACTAAATGGTTTGCATGCAGTGTGTTTGCCTTGACCTTCAACATGATGGATAAACCAGATGTAATCAGCCATGCTTTTTAACATCTGTTTCTTAACATATTATTTGATCAGACTGCCAAATGCCAAGATGGAAACTGGATGTACAAAATTACTGTACTGTAGATTGTATTAAATTAAAAATACAACATTATGCATCATGACAACAATGTAGCATACTACTGTTTACTGAATATTGCCTATTGTTGTAAATAATGCAGTATACATATACCATGCGGCATTAAGGAAATAGTAAGTATTCAATTACAAGCATAGCCTCTTTGGTAACACTTTAGTATAGGGCCCAATTCTCACTATTAACTAGTTGCTTATTAGCATGCCTATTATATTAGTACTTATTAAGCACATATTCTGCATGATCATATTCTACATCCCTAATCGTAACCAATACCTAAATAACTACCGTACTAACTATTAATTATCAGCAAATTAGGAGTTTATTGAGGCAGATGTCGTAGTTAATGGTTTGTTTATAGCAAGAATTGGACCTTAAAATAAAGTGTGACCCATTCATTAGTCAATATAGTACACTCTTAAAAACAGAGGTTCAAAAAGTGGGTTTTTACAGTGATGCCATAGAAGAACCATTTTTGGTTCCTTAAAGAACCTTTTAGTAAATAGGTCTTAAAAGAACCATTTTTTTTCTTAGTGTGAAGAACGTTTTAATATTATTAAGAACCTTTTCCCACTGAAAAGAACCTTTTGTACAATGCAAAGGTTCCATGGATGTTAAAGGTTCTTCATGGAACCATCAATGCCAAAGCTTAAGGCAACACTTAAAAGTGTTGACATGTAAACATTTAACATGCAGAATTTATAGAGGATCGCTATAATTACAGTATGAACACCTGTATTACTTATCTAATTGTAACAAAAAATGTTTCACTTAATTTTTTATGGTTCTTTTGTAATTCTGTGGTGCTAATTATTATTACACTACAGAATTTATTTTCATGTATCATCAATATTTTGGTAAATATTTCGGAAAGGTAAATTTAAGAACTTCTATCATTAATTATGATACATTGGTTTTTTTTTTTTTTTTTAATGGTCGAATCAGTTGTAAAATACTAATGGCAATTTATCTCAGATTTGTTATTTATTTTTTAATACATTGAATCCATTTGAATCAAAGTTTGCTGCTTCCATGCCATGTGACTGCTGTCTAACAAGAAAATTGCTGTCAAATCAGCACACTGGAACACACACACACACTCACTAATGTGAACTGACATTTAACCACAGAGATGTATGCTTAGCCTTATTGCATGACATTATTTACAAGATGAAAGCAGGGAAGTCCTATTTTTCTCTTGAAGGTCTCACACTACAAAAGAAGAGAGCCTTAATTAAATTTGTGGGTCTCTTTGGAGACTGAAAATTATCTGGCTGATTTATCTGGTATAGTCTAGAGTGTTTGAATGGTAGAAATTAGAGGACTAACATGGTCTTTGTCTCATTTTATTGTCACAATGCTAGGTAAAATATGAAATTAGACATTGAATTTGATTACATTTTCTACACTCTCAGGTACAAAAGCTGTAACTGTGATTGTGCATATTATTACCTCAAAGGTACATTTCAACACCTAAATGATGCAATTTAGTACCTTTTTTTTCTGAGAGTGATCTTAGGTCTATTAAGTTGTCTCTTATAGGAATAACTCATTCAAAACTTACAATTCTGCCATTTACTGTACGAGTTTTTGTTCTTCCGCTGAAATTCAAAACAAGATACTTTGAAGAATGTCCAAGCTGCTCTTTTCCATACAGTGAAAGCATACAGTATTGTGAGTACAACCAGTGATCAGCTACTTAAAAACCATACAAACATCCTAGCAGCCGCATAGCAACATGCCAAAACCCACCCCAAACAGCTCAGAAACTGTGTGGCAACCATCAACAACAAAAAATAAAATAGAAAATCAAGTTATCACAGTTAGCATATGGCTTCTGACCAAAATTTTCAACACAAATGCTTTGAGTAAATGGGCCAACCAGAAAGCCCTCTTCCAGAAAAGTCTTTCAACAGGAAAAAAAGGGCAGCCCATAATTATGTGCAATTACACAGCAATCACACAGCAATCATGCCCTCTTGCCCAAATCATAAGAGAGCTTTATAACACGACAGGCCTGTGGCAGATGAACAAACAGTATAACAGACGTTAATTAGCCTTTCTCAGACAGGTGAACTCAACTAACCCTGCAGGCTTGATAAAGGAGGCACAGGGCGATGACTCATGCATCTCTGACTGCTTGCTATCAGCCAATGGGAACACGGAGAGCCTGAGCGGGGCATAACGTCATCACGGGGAACAGGGGCAGCAGCTGCGGAGCCTCAAGGCAGACATGTGGATATGCCTTGTCTCAGTTCACCACGGGGACCGGCTGGACCGCTCTTGACCGCCTGTCACAGACAGCAAATGAAGCCCACCTGATAATGTCCTAATCTTACCCATGTGCTCTGCTGGGATTTGTTCTATCTCAGCTGTCAGCAACATCCAAATCAGAGCCACTCATTGTGCATATATCAGGAAATGATGCAGCAGAAAGTGAAGGAAATGTGAGGCTTACTGATGTTGACTCGGTATTTTGAGCGCAGTGCGATTATGTCTTTGAGTTTGTGTGAATAAAGCCATTTTATGCAGGTTTGGGGATTAAACACACTTTCTTTTTGCACTAGTGTCGGGAAAGCCAAGCTACTCTTTAAAAAACTGAACTACCTAAAATACTGTAGCTCTTTTGTATTCTTGATTCTAATCAGTCCCGGCATTCGGTGGCTAAATATTTGTTAATAATAACCATGGTTCGTAACAATGGCGTGTCCATATAAACAAATCATAGCTGTTCCTCCACCAGTAACAACCTCACCAAAGAAAATAAATACATAGACATTACATTTGAATAAGTTCTGTAGTTGTGTGTTTTAGATACAGTACATAACACTTTGTGCTCTTTTGTCCCACTGTTCAAACCCTAACAAGTCTATAAAATTACTTATTTTCTTCCTCATATCTGAATACTTTTCATAGAATGAGGCAGAAAAAAATAATTTGTAGTTTTCTGTTCAATGCTAAAGTTGACATCTGCTTAGCTTTTCTCATACACTGACATAGTGTTTATAAATTTGGTTACCCCTTCTGATTATCCCTTATATATGGCTATTTAATTTTACAAAACAAAAAGAGTATAATTTACAGTGACTGTGAAAGAATAAAATGTAGCAATTTTATAATAATGCACAATTAATAAAACAAAAAAGAAAACACTCATTTATAGTCGAAAACAGTGATGACCATTAGCATTTATTTAAATATTTAACTTCAAGTCTCAGAGACTTTTACACTGAATGTTCATTCAAATGAATTGGATCTCCAATACTATAAGAAAGAGGACAGTTTAGTTTTGCACTATACACTGTTCATTGGAAAAATGTGCTTATTACTAGACCGTTACACATTGTTGTTAACAGTTCAACAGTTTTAGTTTGTTCCCAACGCTTGTTAGTACACAAGAACGTGAAGCTGTGCTGTTCACAACCTTCTCTCCTTTTCTCAGATTCATAATGAAGCGTGATTCATATGCACAGTGAAAGCCTCGAGTTTATTTGCTGCTTGTAGACAACAGCTCAACACCTCATCACAATTTAGCAACTAAAGTGGCTTTAATTTTCTGGTTTTAGACAGCCATCATCAATAGTGCTTGGATGAATTTCCATCAGCTAATAAATACATAAAATACTACATTTTTAAATATTTATAAAATGTGCTGTAAATGTTGTCATTCACATCAACTTTAAGCAATGTGCTCATCAAGATTCGTAATGTTGACACGCCGTGACCTGAAAGAAAAAGCTGTCCACAGAGGCAAAGGGTTTATGCTAATACTCACTATAACGCCTCCAGCAGCAGTGCTGGGAATGCAGTGTTGCATTATGACTTGCATTCTGACACATTTCTAGAAGCTTGTTTGCGAAGAGTGTTTTTGGCCTTAGGGATTTTGGAGAAAAGGACAAGAACTAAATCTCACTGCATGTAGCTTAGCCTACATGTTACAAATTTTACAAAATAGCATTGGGCTCCATCTCAGAAGTCTTGAGCTATTCAAGTATTAAAATGATTTGAGAGTGCACTGTACGAACAGCATAACAGTTGTTCAATACAGTCTCAGACAAAAACAAAACAAAAAAACTACAAAAGCTGTCACTGGGGTGGTACCTATTTCCAAAGTTGAATTTTTGCACCTTAAATTGTGAATTATATGCACCTAAAAGGGAAAAGGGATCACCACAGTGTCAGCTTTTGTACCTTTTTTTTCCTGAGAGTTACTGGAATTACGTGAAATGATTTCAGTCTTTCAAGTCATGAAAAATGGAGCACAAATTGCATAACAGCTACAGCATTTATTTTCATTAACAGCTACAACAGCAATCCATAATAAACAAAATGATACAGAAATGTATTACATGACATATATTGCCCTATATCAAGAGTTATATTTCAAGAGTTACCTACTATATGGAGATATATAATTTCCACATACATATGTTCACTGGGTAGATGAAGATATGAGTTTATAACATAAATAAAAATCCCCATATTCAAACTTGTATGTTATTAATATCTATGATGATTGATTATATGGTGTTATATGTAGCAACCATATACAGTATGTCAACAATATATATTTTAATTATATATACAACTTTATTAAAACAAAATTACACAAATAAGCTGTATCATTACATGTTTTTATTTTACTTGTTTTTAAATACATGTCTATCTTTTATATTTACTTGGACATGTATTATATATAAAATATGTTGATTTATGAAACTGTTCCAATATCTAATAGGTTTTATATATGGGTTTTTTTTTCATATGACAATATATTTCATATATGACAATTTTATATGTGTACATATATTACACAGCTATGTTACATTTATGAACTTTTACATTTTAACAATTGACCTTTGCAGTCATGTTGCAAGTGATCAAATAATCAGTTTCCCAATGTTTAGTGTATCAAGGCTCATGCTAGTGCCTAAATTTGTGTATAATGTATTTAGTGCTGTCATTAAGGAGTTGAATGAGACACAGCCCATGCAGGAAGAATAACTTATGTGTTGCTAGGCAGTTTTATTAAAGAGACCTGCCAATCAGCCAAGCTAAAAGTACTCTGATTATAAATAAGACACGCTGTTCTTAAGAGTTGCAAGGTCATAATCTTTTTTTTTTTTTTTTTGCAATGAGATATTTAGTGTCTTTTATGTTTGCTCACTTATATGCCACTGATGCAGAAGTCGAAAACGTTGGTGTGTGAACATCAGAGATAAAAGCGGCCTAAAAGGAAGAGGGAGAAGATAAAAGCATTGTGGAGGCTGGGCCCGAGCACTACACAGAGAAAAGATAGGCAAACCACAGCGCCGGCCGCTGAAAAAGCACCATTACGTAGGTCACGAGCCACATGACACTGTGTGGTCTACTGGGGATCCATGCAACACCCTTTTTCTCTCCTTTTCGCTCTCACAGCATGCTTGAGAGTGCTTCTGCTGCTCTGGGCAGACTCTGTCAAAGAGGGCATGGGTCTCGCTGAGCAGTCTCTTGTTAAGGAGCTCACTTTGTCTCTGGAGGGGTCTGAGATCTAATGAGAGCAGTGTGGCATCAGGAGGAAACCCTGGATGGCTAATGGCCAGAAGAGGTTCAATGCTGATGGATCTGCTGGAGTAAACGAGCTTGCGTCATTGCATTAGTGGCACATGTTCATCAGTGTCACAGCTGATTGGTCCCTCCTCCAGAAAGACTTCAGCACAAGCAAGAGCAGTCCTTCATTATGGACTGGCTTAAAGCCATTTTCATGGGTTAATTTGTTTCCATGGTAACTAAAATCAAATTTTCAAAAGAACCTGAGCACCAGAAAACAGTGTCAATGATTTGTTGCTCCACAAAGAGCTTTGAAAAAATATGGCTGTAATTGACTGGTATATTCACTGGTACAGTATATGTGTATGTATGTATGTATGTATGTGTGTGTGTGTGTGTGTGTGTGTGTGTGTGTGTGCATGTTTATGTGGTTTATGAGGACACAAATGTGTATAATGACATGGGTATGACAGAGGTATTACAATATGAAGGTGGTTTATGAGGACACTGCCTATGTCCCCGTAATTCAAAAGGCTTAAAAAACATACTAAATGGTGTTTTTTTGAAAATCTAAAAATGCACAAAGTCTCCTGTGAGGGCTAAGTTTAGGTGTAGTGTTGGTGTAGGGCAATAGCACACACAGTTTGTTCAGTATAAAAACCATTACGCCTATGGAGAGTCCCCATAAACCACAAAAACCAACATGTGTGTGTGTGTGTGTGTGTATTTGTATGTATTTGTGACCCTGGACCACAAAACCAGTCATAAGGGTCAATTTTTCAAAATTTAGATTTATACATGATCTGCATAAATAAGTTTTCCATTGATGTATGGTTTGTTAGGATCGGACAATATTTGACCAAGATACAACTACAGTGCCCTTCATAAGTATTGGAACAGTAAAGACAAAATTGCTCTGTTGGCTGTGGAGTCGAGACATTTACAAATATGATTAAAAGATGAATATGAGCTAAAACTACAGAATGTCACATTTTATTATTGGGTGATTCAACACATAGATGTTTTAGCAGCTAAGAAGTTCAGCACTTTTAGAGTTTCATCCCTCTATCTGATGTGAGCATAAGTATTGGAGCAATTGCCTCACAGGTCTTTCTAAGTGATCAGCTGTGTCCTGTTGCATTAATTCTTCAGATATTAAAAGCAGGGAATGTGTCGTATCAGTTATATCCATTACTTCTGTATTCTGAATCTTGCATTCGATGATGACACACACAAACCAGGATGAAGATGAGGGAGCTGACTTTGAGAGAAAAGCAAGCAATTTGGATGCTAAAAGAAAAGAGGAAGTCAGTTAGAGCTACAGCAAAAACAAAGGGCATGGAGAAATCAAGAGTTTGGAAACCACCAGCAACCAACAACAACCTGATCAGCTGAGAAAACAACAGTAGTGTGAAAATTAATCCTAAAAGACGTGTCTGTAAAATCATCAACAACTTCCAGAAAGCTGGGGTGATGCTCTGACAATTTACTGTCCTCAGGAGACTTTGACACAGAATTACAGATGCTACACAGCAAGATGCAAACCTCTGACCAGCACCAAAAATACAAAGACAAGATTAGAGTTTGCAAAAAAGCACAAAGGTGAGCCAGAAGAGTTTTGGAACTGTGTTTATGGACCGATGAGACAAAGATGAACCTTTATCTAAGGGATGGGAAAGCAAAAATGTGGAGAAAAAAACAGCTGTGATTGTTTGCAAGGGATCTGCAACTAAATAATCATATTTGCAAATGTCTTGACTCCACAGCCAACAGAGCAATTTTGTCTTTATTGTTCCAATACTTATGGAGGGCACTGTATTTTAAAATCTGGAATCTGAGGGTGCAAAAAAAAAATTAAAATATTTTTTTTGAGAAAATCGCCTTTAAAGTTGTCCAAATGAAGTTAGCAATGCATATTACATGACAAAAATTAAGTTTTGATATATTTACTGTAGGAAATTTACAAAATATATTCATGGAACATAATCTTTACTTAATGTCCTAATGATTTTTGGCATAAAAGAAAAATCAATCATTTTCACCCATACAATGTATTTTTGGCTATCACTACAAATATACCCCAGCGACTTAAGACTTTTTATTTTTGAAATATTTTTTATTTTTTAAATTTTGTGGTTCAGGGTCACATTTATGTATATGTTTATAAAATAAATCCAAAATAAAAGTTTTTTTTTTACATTATATATATGTATTGTGTATCTTTATATATTTCTTAAAAATATACATGTATGTGTGTGTATTTTTATACATATACACAATACACACATATAATGTAAACACAATTTTTTATTTCGGATGTGATTAATCGATTTGACAGACACACACACACACACACATATACAGCCATGGTCAAAAATATTGGCACCCTTGGTAAATATGATCAAAGGCGGCTGTGAAAATGAATATGCATTTATAATCCTTTTGATCTTTTTTTTTTTTTAAATTCGCAAAAATCTAACCTTTCATTGGGTAATAAGAATTTAAAATGGGGGGGACGTATCGGTCACGGTGCACACAACAGGGAGGAACAAGGAACACGAGACGAGGATGTAAACTCAAATAACAGTCTTTAATGACTCCAAACAAGGCAGGGCAGGGCAAGGCAGGGCAATTCAAGGCAGACACAGACAGGAACGAGTAGACTAGATGAAATCTAACAGAACAGACAGGACTTAAATACAAGGGATAAACATAGATAATGAGACAAACACAGCTGGACAAAAATTAACTAATAATCACATTTAACAAGGACAGGAAACAAACCAAATAAGGACACTAGAGGCAGGAACACATGACACACACGACAGAGGACTGACAGCATCATTATGAAATAAATGTTTTTCTCAAATACACGCTGGACACAATTATTGGCACCCCTAGAAATTCTTATGAGTAAAATATGTCTGAAGTATATTCCCATTCATATTCACAATTTTGAGCAGTCCAGGGTGATTATGAACATGAAATTATCCAGCCATGGCTTCCTGTTTCACAGAAATATAAATAGGAGGCAAAACAAAGCCCAAATTCCCCTTAATCATCCATCACAATGAGAAAAACCAAAGAATATATTTCTGATGTGCAGCAAAAGATAATTGAGCTTCACAAATTAGTGAAGTGGCTCTAAGAAAAGAGCTAAAGCAGTGAAAATTCAATAATTAAGAATTTCCAATCAACATAAAATGTTACGAAACACCCTGGAAGAGGATGCATGTCTATATCGTCCTAATTCACAGTGAGGAGGTGTAACGGGGCAAACGAGACGTGAAGATCCATTTGCAAGCTTTATTCCAAGACGTGGTCAGAAATACACGCAGGGTCAAAACATCAGCAAACAGGTATAACACAGGCAATAACATGAGCAATAATCCAAACGAGGTACAAACAGAGTCTGAACGGCGAGACAAGGGTTAAGCCAAGATACACAGGCAGGAATCAGGAAACAAGAAACAAGGCAACACGAAATGACAAGACTAACTAGAACTGACCACTAGACTCAGTAAAGCAGTCACTATTGTTCTGCGTTTATCACTAGGTGAGTGATAAACGCAGAACAATACGAGACTAAACAGAAACACAGAATGGCTCATAAGGCAGCTAACACTAGGAGAGTGTAAAACGCTAGAACAACACTCAGCGATCTGGAAGAGCAAGTCCAAGGCTTATAAAGCGTGTCTGAATGGATTCAGCTGTGTATGTGTAATCAGTGCCTTCAGCTGTGTATGTGCAATCAGTGCAATAGCTCATGGGAACTGTAGTCCGGAGTGACATGTAAAAGTCTGTGTGGTGTGAGAGTCAATGTAAAGAGAAGACAACATCTGCTGGTGAGCAGACGGAAGGCTACGAACTGGATTCATGACAGGAGGAGAGTTTGAGTGGCTAAAAACTCTCCAAGGACCACAGCTGGAGAATTACAGAAAATAGTTGAGTTTCAGGGTCAGAAAACCTTAAAAAAAATTGTCAAACAGCCCTTACATCACCACATGTTGTTTGGGAGGGTTTCAAGAATAATTCTCCTAGCTCATCCAAAAACAAACTCCAGCATATTCAGTTATCAGACACGACTGGAACTTCAAATGGGACTGGCTTCTATGGTTAGTTGAAACTAAAAAATTAGCTTTTTAGCAGCAAGCACTCAAGATGGGTTTGGTGAACACAGGGATAAAAAGTACCCCATGTGTACAATGAAATATACTGCTGTATTTGTGATGTTGTGGGCCTATATTTCTGCTGGAGGTCCTGGAGATCTTGTTTAGACACATGGCATCATGGATTCTATCAAATACCAACAGATAAAAAATCAACAAGTGACTGACTCTGTTAGAAATCTTATAATGGGCCATGTTTGGATCTTCCAACCGAACAATAATCCAAAAACAACACAAAATTGGGTCACTGAGCACAAAACCAAGCTTCTGCTGGCCATTCCAGTCCTCTGACCTGAACCCTGTAGAAAATGAGTGAAGTGAACTGAAGAGAAGAAGCTGTGAATCTGAAGGATCTGGAGTGATTCTGGATGAAGGAATGGTCTCTGATCTCTTGTCCGGTGTTCTCTAACCTCATCAGGTATTATAGGAGAAAATGCAGAGCTGTTAAACTGGCAAATGGAGGTTTCAAAAAGTATTGAACAGGGTGCTGTTAATTGTGGCCAATGTGTATTAGAGAAAAACATTTATTTCATAATGAGATGTCCACCCATTTTAAATTCTTATTATCCAAAGAAAGGTTAGATTTTTTGTGTTCGTGTCATCAGCTATTTAGATACAAGTGCTGCAACAGTGTGGTTGGGAGTCCTATAAAACAATCTGTGAAGATAATTACTTTGGGGTACATGCTGAATTTATTTCAGGTATATTTTGAATTACTTTCAGTTGCATGTTAAATTGTTACATTGTAAATTAAACTATTTAAAAAAATTATGAAAAATGAATAGTCTATATAATGTTACAAACATGCCAATACACTGTAAAGAGTTCAGTAATATTTCAAAGGAGGTCTATATTAAATGTAAGCAATTCAAGCTTCAGGTTATAGATAATAAAAGCTGAAAATATAACAATAACTGCCAGAAACTGTCAGACTTAAGGTTTATTAAGATACATGGCAATCTAAAAATGGGAAAAGTATTTAAAATACTTTATATCAAGTGAAGACGTTCCTATCAGAGCAACAGATGCAAACAAACGTGGATTACCGGGAGCTCTGCTGTTATTTCTATATCTCTTAGGAATTATAAAAACCTGCGGTGGACGGAGTTTAAAGCTAAACTCTAACTTAGCCTAACTATTTTAGCGCTGACCAAATCAGTGCAGCAACGTTATCCAGTCTTATTAGCTACATTTGCTAGAAGACAATAGAACAATACTCACCCTAAAGTTGTCGATGTAACTTGAAACGTTTAATGCCCTTCTCCGTGCGATGAAATTCATTTACAGTAATCTGGGGAAATTCTTGTAAACTGAAAAATCATCTTTATGGACTCCATACATCTTCTCCTCTTGTCATTTTGAAAGCTCTATGTATTAAGGAACAATGGCTTCCGGCACAGCACCGGATTTAAGCCCCCTGAGGAAAAACGCAGCAGTGAACACTTTTGGACATTGGAAACCGCTACACTAACCTGTTCCAGGACACATTATCCACGAATCCATCATGGCCACTGGAGATTCTTCGGAACGCGGATATAAACAATATCCCCCCAAGGAGACGGATCAAGAAACGCCGCGGCAAATGCGCTGGGATTCGAGAAAAGGGCTCATAATCATCCTCTTCCGAACATTCTGCTCACAAATGTCCAATCCTTGGAGAATAAGATGGACGATCTTAGAGCAAGGATTAGTTTCCAACGGGACATAAGGGACTGCAACATCCTTTGTTTGTCTGAAACACCCGGTGCAGCAGTGAAATGTAAGTCAGGTCCGCTCCAAGGACAGTGCAATTATATAGAATACAATTGCACTGTCCTTGGAGCGGACCTGACTTACATTTCACTGCTGGTTATACTCTGTATAATTGTGTATGTGACAAATAAAAATCTTGAATCTTGAACATTGAGAATTTCTTGTGGCCTCGAGGAAATATCGGGGTTTAACGGTCAACAGTGCCCCCTAGTGGTCGGGAGCATTTCCGTCGTGTTGTGACTAAATGTCGTTGTGTTGTGAGCTTATGTTTGCTTTTTTAATTGCGTTGTGTTGTGCACTACTGGGCCACCGTAATATGTAGCAGCCATATATGTCAACAATATGTATACATACATACAAAACATTTGTTTAAAAAAATCAGTTTATATATATATATTTAAATACATGTCTATCTTTTTTTTTTTTTTACATTATCATATCATCTACTGGCAGGTTTTAGGATGGATATATATGACATATGTCAGAAAATGTATTACATATAAATAAACATATTTTTATGCATTAGATACATATGCAGATATATGAAATTGTCCCAGCTTCTAATATGATTTCTTATATGACAATATAAAATATGGAAATTTAATAAGTGTGCATGGGCTGACTACGTTTTTTTTTCACATTTATAACTAATTGCACTGTGAAATGCAGTAAAACCCCCTGCAGTCGGGACTCGTAGATGAATAATTATTTTGGAATACACACCATATATCAAGTATGAAGTCTTAATTATCATCTGACAGGTTTAAAATATAAGAGGGCTGTTTTCTTAGGGCTGAGTGCCAAAATATTTCTGTAGGTGTGTTTTGTCACACAGCGCTGCCAGGAAGTTACTGAAGATACCTAAGAGCTGTGAAATAAAGATGTTAACCACAGGACTGAGGCTATTTATACCTTCCCATCAGACCTCAGTGGGAATATACATGCACGTGTGTGTGTGAAACAAATCTGTGTGCAGCCGTGTGAGAGATTCACCATATGTTCAGCCAAGTCAGTGCCAGGAAAATCTTAGTATTACTGCATAGAATTTCAGAAAAACACCATTTGTATTTCACATTTCATCATATATTTTGATACATAGTGGGGTCATTTTAAAAAGGAATATACCAAGAAATCAATTAAAAATTTTTTGACCAAAAATTATATTCATAATATAATTGGCAATAAAAAAAATTCTGAAATTTAATAAAAAAATAAAATTAAAAATTAAAATATATATATATATATATATACACACACATACAGTATATATATATATATGCTATTTATTCTGTCATTTTTTTCTGTGTATTTTTTAGCATTCAAATCAAATATGGCATCATTGGTGATTGACTGTTAGTAAATTAGTATCATTATATGGAAAAGATTTGCATTAAGACATTATAGTGAGTAAATAGTGACATAATATTCATGTTTGGGTGCACTATTCCTTTAAAGCTCCAGTCTTTTTCTTTGCACGATTGCAGGATTCTCGTCGACTATGACAAAGCCTTCGACATTTGCAGCCTTCATCTCTGACCCTTCTTTCAGAGATCAGCATCTCTGAGGAAAAGAGTGCCACACTTTTACAGTTACATCACGTATAAGCACTATAAAAGGCCAGTTCTTGGGCTCACACAAATATGAGAACGGCTTATGATTAGCAGCGTATCTTACTGTCAATTTCATGGCAGCAGATTAACCTGGGGGTTAAAATTTTAATTAATTTAACCGCTCGCCCCCGCCATTCAGAATTTTACCCTGTATCATCACCCAAAAGCACACAAAGGCAACTGTGACTCTTGCAGTCCGTTACGGTAACATCAGGTTGCTATGGAAACAGATTAGCAGTAGTCATTTTGGGATGTGGAGGCACATGAAGTAATTAATCTATCATGCTCTAATGAGCACACACCCACTGTCTCTTAGTCGATCATATTTTATCACATATGCCATTATTATGTCAGAATGCAGCATTGTAATTGAATGCAGGGTCAGTTGCCTGGAATAATAAAATCAATCAAGCAACTTTCACTGATGTGCTTTAAAAATCAAACTCATTTAGCAAGTGACTCATGGCCTGCATCGAAACATGTCTGCTTTGTGTCCTGCTTAACAGTCATGAAGTTCTGCATCAAATGCTGTCCATCGGGCAGTCGTCCAGCTGTGAACAGCCTGTGTGGATTCAGTAATCGATGCGATGGCGGTGTCATCAAGTCTGATAATATCAGCCGGCCAGCAAGAAAGAGGCACATTGATATTCTGCGAGATAAACTGAATCATCATGACTGGCTTTGATTGTTAAGATGAGCTTTGTGCAATAGCACTATCATCTGCTGAGTACAGGGGACAGAATTATAACAAACCGTAAGTTTTTAATATTGACTGACGGCAGAAATGGTGAGTGGATAAAATATCGAACATGCTTTGCTTTCATACAGAATCTTGAAGGTTTTCCTTCAGTGTTCCACTAAAATGAAGGCTCAAGGTTTAATGCAATGCTGTGTTAAATGAATCATATAAATGACTATAATGTTTAATACTACTCCATTTTGGTGATAGTTCACCCAAATATGAATATTCTGTCATAATTACACACCCTCATGTCATTCCAAACACTTAGAAGTTGCATTCATCTTCAAAACAAAATATATATTTTTAATGAAACCTGATATTTCTCTCCCTCCTTTGAAATGTTGATACTTCGAAAAGTTCACAAAGAAATCATAAAAAATACACATGAATCAATGATGATTTTGAGGCAAGTTTTTATACAGCACATTTCATACACAATGGTAGTTCAAAACGCTTTGCATAAAAGGAATGAAAATAATCATAAAAATAATCACAACCTTAAAAGCAAGCAATTAATGATTTAAAATGAATTAAAACAGCTAATTGAAACAGTCAGGCAAACAGATGTGCAATCATCATTGTTTATATGTGAAAAAAGCCTACATTTTTATCATTATTTATTCATTTTCAGAATACTTTGATTGAACAGCTTAATTCATACAGATTACTTTTACAATCTCTTTATAAACATTTTGAACCGTCAAAATCAAGTCACCTACATTTTAGATGGCCTGAGGGTAAATTAATTAACAGTTAATTTTCATTTTTGGAGGACTATCGGTTTAATATTACAACATCACAATGTTTTAAAACTGATAGAAGACCATTCTCTTTCTGTGTGTTATTGACAATAGTAGCTATTAATGCACTTCTCATTCTGTCATCTCCATATAAATAGAACAGACCTGGGTTTTTTAACTACCAACATGTTCACATCGGAGCATTAGCATGTAAGCCGTTGTTGTTGTGAACCCCTCAGACTCCTGAAATGAACCAAGTGTGAAGGACTGGTTCTTTTAAAGATGATTCAAGGAAAAACCCAATGAGGGTGTTGGGGGCAGGGATGCGTGGTCCTGTTTCTCTCTCCGGCTGTGTGTGTGGGTGTCTCTTTGTGTCAGAGGTAATTACAGTGGGATGTGTGGGTGAAGGCACATATTCTAGCTGCTCAGCTGTCTGGGATAGGCTGATAACAACTAAGCACTACTTTTCTGCCACTTCCTGCTGTTTCCCTGCATCTCTTGAGCCTTCTTCAACTTCGTCCCAGGTCTCTACATTTGCTTCTCAATCACTCTCTTTCCTTTTCTCCTCTCAGTAAAAGAGATCCTGTGTTCAGCAGAAATCAGTAGTGCACAGCTCATGATGCACAGATGGAGAGACCTAAAAAAGGAATCATTTTAACCTCATTTGAAGAAAATGTAAACAGTGTTTATTTAAAACTCACGTCAAGGCCGTGAAATGTGGTTGTTAAACTGTTATGATTGGTTATTAGATGGTTACTGGCCAATAAGTCAAAATAGTCCATTCTCAAGGGATCGTCACTCCACGCTTTTAGTTTCACTGACTTACATTCATGTGTATGCAGGAGACTGGCAAAGCAAGCAACTTATACTGCGTTCCAAAGCTCAAATTCTGTGAATACTGACATACGATTTCATAATCCTAGAAAGGCATGACCTCTTAGCTGAATTATTACATGTTAAGTTTTTTGGAAAATCTTGTCATGGCTTAGAAGGTTAGAGCATATTTCTCATCAACAAGCCAAATGATCTGAATGTCAGTTTGTATCATTTTTATGTCTGAAGTAGAAAAGGTGCAGGACAAGTTACGAGAAATCAAGAGTTTCTGGATAGCTGTAAAACTCTTCTTTCTATTCCTGCTTTCACTGACATGAATTACTGCGTGCACTTAACTAATGATGGAACGTGTGGATGTAGTCAGGCCTTCACACCCTGTCACCAGCAGTTAGGAAAGATAGGCTATATGTCAGTCAGGATGGTTTGTGGGAGGGAATTACAGCCTGAGCCATTTCTCTCTGTCATCATGAAGATCTGGCCGGCTCTGCCCTCTTTCTGTGGCAGTTTTCTTCATTGCCTGTTTTCCATCTGTGAACCTCTCTTTGAATATACGCGACTTGAGAACCAATGAAAATAGACTAACCAGTTGTTACCAATAGATATTTATTTTCTACTAGAGTTCCAAAAACAAGAAAATATTGAGTATGTAGCCACAGTATTGCCAAGGTCCTACATCATCCGCTGGAACGGCTTCCGTGTCCACAGTCAGCGGAAGTGAGAAAAACTGTTTATTACGTTTGAAATATGTATATTTATCTTACAAAAGCGCATGGATTTGCTACAGGAGGCCTTTATTTTGTATCTTAACAATGATCAACACATACGTATACATAGTGCATCACATATAGTAAACACAGATGCAATCAAACCCCGTTGGTACTTGCACATCACATAAGCACATTTGAGAATCCATGTTTACCAAATGCAATGTGCCCTATATACTGTATGCGTGGCTTTGATAATACCTCTGTATATGGGGTTTCTCAGAAACCATCTCACAGTTTAGAGGAATATGCCCTATTTGTGAAAAGCAAGGTTTTTGCGTCATGCTTGTTTTGTAGAAGGGGGAATAATCTCTACGTCAGAATTAGAAGTGTGCCACTCTTGAGTCTCGGATGAGACACCCGCCGTTTGCGTCAATAGGAGCTCATTTGTGTTTTGTTTGCGTGAGTGAGTCATCTTATAATAGCTTCAAAACAAAGTATGGGGGAGCTGACCTAAATTGTTAGACATCGTGCCTTAGTGTGTGTCTACAGCTACATTTATACAAATAAAATGCCCAAGCTTCCCCTACGTAGGTGTACCCATGCTTGTTTGTATCCAAGCACCATGTAGCATAATGCATTTGTGTTCCTGACACTATCTTGACCTTTTTCTTCTGTGCAGAGGCCTGAAGCCTGGAGCGTAAGTGTGTGTGGCAGACAGTAATGCTACGAGACATTTCCTAGGCAGGTCAGACCTGGCAGCGCTCGTTGATGGAAGTGTCAAAGCAAATATGTCACAGGCGTACAGCACACACAGCTGGCCACCCCCGAGTCCCATTTTCCATTCACTCCTGTTCTTGTCCAAAGACGAATGGATGAAGAGCTGAAGGGCAAAGAAGAAGCACTCACTCGACTAGTCATAACATATTAGGATGATGTTCATCTCAATTATCAGTGGCTTTTGAGGACTCTTAAGCCATTGGGTAAATGACATCTAATCTGATCTTTACTGTAAATATGCTTTGGTCAATTTATGGTAAAAATTACAGATGTGGTTGTCAGAACTTTTTTTTTTGTAACAAATACAGTGTTGTGGTGTTGAGGAAAGCTGCTTTTAAAAGTAATGCATTACAATATGGCATGACAATATGGTTTTTATTAATTTTGATTAATACTGAACCTGTTTTTGTGCAAGTGAGTTGAGTAAATTTATTCACATTTAGTCTAAAACTACAGTAAATTGCAGTTTCAGTGCAGCTTCAAAGGGCTCTACACAGCTGAGGAATAAGGGTCTTATCTAGTGAAACGATTGGTCATTTTCTAAAAAAAAAAAAAAAAAAACATTTATACATTCATTAAATGCCTGTGATGCACGTCCACAACTTCGTGGACGTGCATCAAGGTGGCCCGCCAGCAATAATATCTGGCCCGTGCCCGTAGCCAGATTATTTTGATAAAACCCTTCTGTAAAGTTGACTCCAGCACATCCAAAAAGGCTTTCAATAAGGTTGAGGTCACTACTCGGTGGTGACCAATTCATGTGTGAAAATGATTTCTCATGCTCCCTCTATCACTCTTTCTCAGTTTGAGCCCAATGAATCTGTGCATTGTCATATGGACATGAGTATGTCTTCTGTTCCAACTTGGCATCAGTTAGTGTTAAAAGAATGGTTGCCAAACATATAGCATAAGATACCAGAAACATTAATTACTGATTAAATCCTAGACTCTTCAGCATTCGCTTATTTAATCCAAACAGCAACTTTCCTCCTATTTCTTTTGGGAATCTCACCAAAACTCCCGCCACAGTTATTTTATTACAAAAATCCTGTCTTTATTTACATACCCTCATGTCGTTCCAGACCCATGAGAAATGTCTGCTTTTCGCTCTTCGAATCAGCAAACTGCACTATGCTACTAGCGGATCTACAGCCAAAGATTCATTCTGGCGTTTAGCGAAACATTGCGAGTCACGTGACTTCTACATGGAAAAATAAGACCCTAATTACAGTCTTCATCACATGTGAGTGTATGCCAAAAAAAACATATATTTCGAAATGACTAAATTAAGCAACAAACTGCTGAAAGCATCGACATTCTGGAAGCCCATGAATAAGAAATAGGTAATTTTGACGTTACAATATATCTTTTTTTCTGGCAATTGCAAGTTTACTTTAACTGTTTTTCTCAGAATAGCGATTTAAATTCACAATTGCGAGAAAAGAAGTCAGAATTTTGAGATACTGTAAAAAGTTACAATTACCTTTATTCAATTTTATTCAGTGGCAGAAGCAGGCGTCCAAACACGTCAATAGGCCAAATTAAAAATATTCAATTCATGACAGCATGTTCAGGCATTTTCTACTCTAGAGATCAAAATCAGGTGTCTGTAGCTTCTTCCGCTTCTTTTCTTTCATTCTCCTTTATCTTGTCTCTCAGGGGAGCTGAAGCAGTTCTTAGTGATCTTTGACCTTATTCTGACAAATTTATAAAGCAAAACTAGAGCTATGCTCATATTACCATGGTACGATGAGAGTTGTTTGTGAAGAAATAGAGGCATAAGAAGAAATAAGATAGCAAATTAGGACATGCTGATTGACCGGTCGCGGCAGATATTAATTTAATCTGCTAATCATGGCGGGAAAAGCAATTAACTGTGGAAATAGACAGGCGGCTTCTAATGAGAGCAGGTGTGCGAAGAGCTGATTGAAAAGATAGATGCTAATACTGTATACATGATTAATGCCTTTAACTAGTGTCAAATACCTACTGAAATCATCTGCATATGGTTTGCTTTATCATCATATATATTCTAAGGCACAAGGATAAAAACAAGAAGTGTATTAAGTGAGCAACAGGCCAATAACTTTATGTAATCAGTGTAGATCACGAACAGTCAGCAACCGTGTAATGTGTGTTACCCATGAGACACAGCGTGCTTGTTATACAGCGTTATGGCTCAGTACAGTCGTTTACTTTGATTGCTGACTTTAGTAGTGCTTCAGTGCATAATAATCACACACTAATGGAAATGTTTGTTTGATTATGTCTGATGTGCGAGTCAAATTTAGTTGGTTTCTCAAAGGATTGCAGCGAGTAGGTGACGTGGAAGCCACAAGATTAAAAATGCTCTCTCTGCCAGCAGGTGGCGCTTATGCTACAGCAGAATTACAGCTGTTTCCCATAACCTCCAGCATCAGGTATTACAAAGAGCGAAGATGGAAACATGCCATCAAATCTTTTCTAAAGACAGTCAGAACCTTCAGAGAGACACTAATTCATTCATTCGATTGTATATTTCTTTTAAAACATAGTTTTTCGCCATGTTTTCACAAAACGAAACTACTCTGCGTGCTGTGTGCATGTGAGACTGTTACTTAAAACTGTGTTTTATTCTGGATAGCATTTATTCTTCCTCAGTTGTTCAAATCGCGGTAACTGAAAATGGTTTTAATGATAATTAAAATATGAAATGATAATACTAACCGTGCATAGGGAATTTGATTAAACTGGTAATGGTTCCATACCTACATTTGACTATATAGGCGAAAAAATGAAAGAAAGTCATGAGGGTGTGTAAATGAGGACAGATTTTACATTTTTGGCTGAACTGTCCCTTTAAGAACAGAAATGTCCACATGGACAGTAATCCCCATTGGTTTACTGAGCTTCTTTAAATCTGAATGCATAAATTATTTTGAGTTTGAAACACCCCCCCCACACACACCCTCTCTTGAAAGGTTCTTCATATTTTTCAGGATTGCGTCAGCTAGACTCATTTCTCATTTCCTCACCTTTAGCTCTCTTCAGATGAGCTTTTCCTTTGCTCTGGAAAGGCTGTTCGTGGTTTTCTCTTCACATAATCTGATATCCTGACATTTATATTTAATAGAGGGGCTCTGTTCTGACAGATATAAAGCAGCTTTCTAGGTAATGAGTTAAAATATACAAACTCAGTATTTCCATTTTCTAGGGACAAGTTATCTATCGATCTATCTATGGACATTTAAGGGAGCACTTCAACTTTTGATTTAAACTGTTATGCTGAGCCTGATACTAAATTTGCATTCAAATATTTTGTGCTCATTTTTTAAATGGCTAATTAAAAGCATTTCCACTCTTGGTTTCAGACCTCACTGTAAATAAAAAGTCCATTTCAGGGTACAGGATGTTATTTGTGGTCGGGCACATTGGTTTGAACATCACACCTCCATGTAAAACACATGTGCTGCGGAAGTGCTTGCTGCTCTATGTTCTTCATCCATTTGGAATCCAGCAGGCCCCCTGGTGGTCATTCTTAGAAACCCCCCCTTATATCCACCCTTCCCCCATGAACATCTCTGTCTGTGGAAAATCCATGTGCATAATGGAAGGGGTTCTTTCTTCCTCGGCAGCTGTGATGTTTCAGTGCAGAGCTGATTGTCTTTAATGGCCAAAGCATTGTGGTTAAAATAAAAGAAATCATGGCATTAATGTGCTTGATTATTAATTTTAAGGGTTTTAATTTTGTACTCTAGATTCATTCAGATCAGTCTTTTATGAACACTGTCAGAGCTTGATGGATGAAGTGCAGTTATAAACAGCTTTGATGATTGACAGCTCTCAGGTGTATCTTGATATCAGCTCAGATGGGCTTCTGTATGACAAACAAAGCCGCGGTTTTTCTATATATACAAATCACAAACATGAAGCAGAGCAACAGTGTGTATTGTTGAGTTGAATGACTGCCATTTTCATACTCAATACAAATATACACTTAAAAATATAAAATAAAATGAAACATGCTCAGCTCTTATAATGTTCTTGTCCAATGATAGTTTTGTACAGTCTGTTCCCTTGTTTCTGTGGTGAAGTTTGCATGGCTTTTGTTGGGGTTTATTGCCATCTGCTGGATAAAATCAAGTATGATTATAAAAATATGAATTAATGCAGTTTGCATTGCATTTTACTTCTGATACTGAGATATATAGATTTAAATTTGATTTGACCACTAATATTACAACTTGTCTTGCACTGTTTGTGCTATAAGCATTGACGTGTTTTTACTTTTAATAAATGATAAAGTGGGCAAAAAAAAGAGGGTATATAAAATAAAATATAATGCTTTTATAAATACACTATGAAATGTCTGGGGTCAGTAAGATTAAAAAAAAAATCAATTAATACTTTTATTCAGCAAACTGATTGAATAATAATAGTAAAATATAATAAATAATAATAAAAATAATAAATGGTGTTCTTTTGAACTTTCTATTCATCCATTAATCCTGAAAAGATATCCCTGTTCCCACAAAAATGTGAAGCACAACTGTTTTCATCATTAATAATAATAATCAGAAACGTTGCTTAAATCGCAAATCAGCATATTAGAAAGAAATCTGAAGGATCATGTGATAGCTCTTTTAAATTGTAATAATGTAACAAAATTCCACAATATTGTTGATTTTACTGCCTTTTTATTCAAATCAGCTTCTTTTAAAAACCTTACTGAGCCCAAATGTGGAAACATTAGTAGCGTATATGTGACCCAAAATCAGTCTGAAGTCGCTGGGGTATATTTGTACCAATAGACAAAAATACATTGTATGGGTCATAATTATCGATTTGAGGATATTAAGTAAAGATCATGTTCCATGAAGATGTTTTGTAAATTTCCTACCGTAAATATATTAAAACTTAATGTTTGATTAGTAATATGCATTGTTAAGAACTTCATTTGGACAACTTTAAAGGCTATTTTCTCAATAGTTAGATTTTTTTTGCACCCTCAGATTCCAGATTTTGTAATAGTTGCATCTCGGCCAAATATTGTCCAATCCTAGCAAACCATAAATTGACCCTTATGACTGGTTTTGAGGTCCAGGGTCGGTCACACTCTCACACACACACACACAGACACAGACACACACACACACACACACACACACACACACACAGAGACAGACACACACACACAGACACACACAGACACACACACACACACACTTATTAAAACGTATTATTGATAGGAACATATTAGGGATGAATGGATGGATAGATCATAATCTTCCATATTCATTTTCAAAAAAATGTGAAACGAATGGGTTGAAATGAATAATACTATGAAGAAACCAAATTTTATTTTACTTCTTTAATAATTACTTTACATAACTGTAAACCTCCTAATGAGTCCTGATGCTTTATCTACACAAAACAATCTCTCATATGAAACTAGGCACTTCACACAATCCTTCAATCCTCAGACAGAAAGACAGCAAATGCTCATGTAGCAGTTTGAAAAGAGGATTAAAGTTCTAATCTACTAATCAGAAGCTTAATGCTAAATAAACCTCTCTGCTTGTCCAAACATTTACAAACAACAAGACGAGCCCTTCATGGCTAAACTGTGCAGTCTTTTTATAAACCGTTTAAGTCTCCATTATTAACTAACGAGTCCTTTCCAGACGTGGCTTACATGCGGTGGATCCTGTCGTGGTCGATGAACTGTTTGAGGTTATGGAGGTTGTCCCACCACTTGAAGAGGAAGGTTTCTGCGATCAGGCTGAACCAGGGCGTGATCTCCAGCTCTTTCCTCTTGCCCTTCTCCAGGATCTCCTTCAGCTCCTCTTTGGACACGTAGCAGTGGCTCTGGATCTCGTTGGGGTCTGGGTTCAGATCCACGTCTTTCTGCATAAAGAGGATGTAGTCGATCTCGTGCTCGCCCCAGACGCCGTCTGACTGGGCTTTGTAGTGGATGCGGGTCAGGTAGGTCATCTCTTCTGGAGGCACCTGGGACAACAAGCAGGTTAGCCCCGAACATCCAGATTTAATAATACAGATTCACACGTTTTTTGTACAGGGTTTCTGCAAGTTTTACGAAGGTAAATTTAAGACCAAGATGCAAGGAATAAATTGAAGGGAATGCAATACGACGTCAATATGTTCTCTTCATGTAAATGTCTAGGGAAGAGACAATAATATTACCAACACTTCTAACAGATCTTCATTGCCTTTTTAAAACTATTACTGTATGCCTGATCACATTTATAAAAAAAACTGATGTTCTTGCAGAGTATTTTTGTTTTGCAAATGTCTAAAGATTCTTAAATTTAACTGAGCAGCAAAATGACCTCAGATATTAAGTCTTGTTTTCTGAGAAATTAATCAAAATGATGTGAGTTTATGATTAAAAAAAACTAATATCTGCCAGAAGAGTCATAAATATCAACTTAATTCAAAGGGAAAACACGTTTTCTTTCCTCATTGGTAGATGTTTGTTCGTTACATAAACATCTAGCGATTATCCTCAATTTGATTGCACAGATACTATTTAAACTAAACTGAGCTAGACAATGACATCACTGAATTCAATAATGCCTTTAACTGAAAACTGACACTCTATCCTCCAATTTGATACTGTTAAGTGCTTTGACACAATCTGTATTGTTAAAAGCGCTATATAAATAAAGACAAACTTGGATAATTTTTTCTCAGTATATCAAAAAACAACAACTATCTACATTTTACATCTTTATTTAAAGATGTTTAGATATTTGTATTGGAAAACAGGACAAAAATACTTAGAAACATATTTATTTTTTAGTAGTGCATGCAAGATATAATGCCATGACTTTTTGATTTTAAGACTTTCTGCACTGATGTAAGACTTTTTAAGACCTTAATTTGTGGAAGGGGAAATTGACACTTTTTAAGAAACCCTGTGGAACGCAGAAATAACTTTTACTCTACTTCTGATCACACTGCAAAAATACTTGCAGTCCTTCTTCAGTGGTTTGTCATTTTCCAGTGCAAATGTTTAAAGATTCTTAAGTCAAGATACATTTCCTTGAGAATCAAAGTGATACAAGATCAGAAATCTTGTTTTCTGAGTGAGTTTATGATGGAAGAGACAAAATTTTTCAGCAATACATACAAGATTTAATGCCATGACTATGAATCGAAGACTTCATGCTTGATTTAAGACCTTTTTAGGCCTTAGTTTGTGAAAAGGGAAATCGAGAGAGCCGGGAGAAGCCGTGTTGTCTCAGTACCTGATCGGTGGGAATGCCGAGCTCAGCTTGCAGGCGTCTCTGTGCGGCGCAACGGACCCCGATGGCATCCTGCTCCTCCAGTTCACTGGCGGTGTGGAGAGGGTGACTGCAGCAAGTGTTGGTGAAACAGCCTGGAAAAGCATAATAAACAACCTAAACTTAACTTCAGCTTATGATAAAAGAACAACTATAGCTCTAAAATCTGATCGGATGAACCATACTGAATTAATGCTCACCTCACCGTATTCTATATTCTAAAGACCAAATACCTACAACATATTACTTGTTGGACAAATTAGTTATTGTGATAATTATTTATACGTTAAGAAATGTACAACCCGAATTCCGTAAATGTTCGGACGTTTTTTTAAATTTAATAAAATGAAAACTAAAAGAATTTCAAATCACATGAGCCAATATTTTATTCACAATAGAACATAGATAATATAACAAATGTTTAAACTGGGAAATTTTACAATTTTATGCACAAAATGAGCTCATTTCAAATGTAATGCCTGCTACTGGTCTCAAAATATTTGGGATGGGGGCATGTTTAGAATCAGAATCAGAATGAGCTTTATTGGCCAAGTATGTTTACACATACGAGGATTTGTTTTAGTGACAGAAGCTCCACAGTGCAACAGAGACAGCAACAGGACAGGGCAGATAATAAAGAATAATATACAAATATCCAAATAGGCAATGTACATAACAGCAAAAACACAATATATAATATAAGTGGTGTGTGGCCAAGTATAGTGACCCATACTCAGAATTTGTGCTCTGCATTTAACCCATGCAAGTGTACACACAGTAGTGAACAGACACCCGGAGCAGTGGGCAGCCAATGTTGCGGCGCCCAGGGAGCAGTTGGGGGTTCGTCTGACCATAGAACACTTTTCCACTTTGAAACAGTCCATTTTAAATGAGCCTTGGCCCACAGGACATGACGGCACTTCTGGACCATGTTCACATATGGCGTCCTTTTTGCATGATAGAGCTTTAGTTGGCATCTGCAGATGGCACAGCGGATTGTGTTTTTCTGGAAGTATTCCTGGGCCCATTTAGTAATGTCAAAAACAGAATCATGCCGATGAGTGATGCAGTGTCGTCTGAGGGAACGATGACCACGGGCATCCAATAAAGGTCTTCGGCCTTGTCTCTGTACGCACAGAGCTTTCTCCAATTTCTCTGAATCTTTTGATGATGTTATGCACTGTAGATGATGAGATTTGCAAAGCCTTTGCAATTTGACGTTGAGGAACGTTGTATTTAAAGTATTCCACAATCTTTTTTACACACTCTTTCACAGACTGGAGAGTCTCTGCTCATCTTCGGAGAGACTCTGCCTCTCTAAGACATCCCTTTTATAGCTAATCATGTTACAGACCTGATGTCAATTAACTTAATTAGTTGCTAGATGTTCTCCCAGCTGAATTTTTTCAAACTTTCTTGCTTTTTCAGCCCTTTGTTGCCCCCATGCCAACTTTTTTGAGACCTGTAGCAGGCATCAAATTTGAAATAAGCTGATTTAGTGAATAAAAGTGTCAAATTTCTCCATTTAAACATTTGTTTTGTTCTCTATGTTCTGTTGTGAATACAATATTGGCTCATGTGATTTGAAAATCATTTAGTTTTCATTTTATCCAAATTTAAAAAAACGTCCCATCATTTCTGCTTGCGCGTTGGTGTCTTTATCATATCGCCAACATTTTATAATAGAAATATACCAAGGCTTAGGCTATTATGCCATTTTGTGTTATGTCGAAGTGCAAACCAATGGTTTAATGGAACAGAGAGTGAGTACTTAGCGTCAAATTTACTAAATAGGGCAATTTAGCATTAAACCGTAGTCCCATAAAAGTACAGATGGGAGTGGAAACTCCTACAAATGAACATGCAATTAAGCCAGCCACAAAAATAAACTAGCCACATCTTTTCATCACTAAGTGTTACTGTGTGTCTTTAGTAAATCTTGACAGTAGTTTTTTTTAATGCCAAAAGAGGGGTTGTGCTGGTCTAAACTGTTACTAAATCTGACCCTCAGTGTCTTCCTCACCATTTGTGTCACTATTTGCCATGTAATCACACATACAGTATATAAATATTATTAAAATAACAGCGACACACACCTGGAAAAGTGATTTTGGCATTGGATCTCTGCTGAAGGAGCAGCTTTTCCTCACTGTTAAACAGGAAAACACTGAATGCTCGGTGCAATAATCCTGTCAATGAGGAAGCAAGTAAATTAATTTATGACTGGCTATATTCAATACTAAATCAACAAATAGTAAAGTTTGTAAACAAGCACACGTGCATTATAATCAACAGTAAAATATCAAGCACCTTTATCAATATTTGAATTAAGATGACAGTTTTTCTTGCTGTCAGCTCCAATCTTCCTGTCATTGTCGTCGATGAGGATGCACATCTCTGCAAGCAACTGCACCTGCTTCTCATCCAGATTATCCATGTTAATCTCCGGCATCCTTACAGGTGAACTGAGCCGTCTGACCCCACTGCAAACACACAGACACATTCAACCTCACACAAAATAATGCACAAATAATACACACATTTCACATAATAATACAACATGCAGTTTTTGAATGAAGTTTTTTTTATTATGAAGGGAAAACAAAATCCAACTTTATCTTTGATTAATATTATTTTTTTTTTGATGATCTGAAACATTAAAGTGTGACAAACATGCAAAAAAAAAAAAAAAAAAAAAAATCAGGAAGGGGGCCAACACTTTTTCACACCACTATATATATATATATATATATATACAGTGCCCTCCAAAAGTATTGGAACAGTAAGGCCAATTCCTTTATTTTAGCTATAGACTGAAAACATTTGGGTTTGACATCAAAAGATGAATATGAGATGAGAGATTAATATTTCAGCTTTTATTTACAGGCATTTTCATCTGGATCTGATACACAACATAGAAGATAGCACCTTTTGTTTGAACCCACCCATTTTTCATGTTACCAAAAGTATTGGAACAGATATAATTAATATAGATTAAAGTGAAAAAGACTTAATATTTAGTTGCAAATCCTTAATAACTGCATCAATCCTGTGACCCATTGACATCACCAAACTTTTGCATTCTTCTTTTGTGATGCTTTTCCAGGCTTTCACCGCAGCTTCTTTCAGTTTTGGGGGGTTACTCCCTTCAGTCTCTTCTTTAGCCGGTAAAATGCATACTCTACAGGGTTTAAGAGTGGAGATTGACTTCGCCAGTCTAACTTGGCCACCTGTGGTAAACCTTCCACTTCTGCCCCTGATGAACTCCTTTGTTGTTGTGGCACTATGTTTTGGGTCATTATTTTGCTGCATGATGAAGGATCTCTCAATCAGTTTGGCTGCATCTTTCTGTAAATTGTCAGACAAAATATTTCTGTAGACTTGTGAGTTAATTTTGCTGCTGCCATCATGTGTTACATCATTAATGAAGATTAATGAGCCTGTCCCAGAAGAAGCGATGAAAGCCCAAGCCGTTACATTACTTGTGTAATGTGTACTATAATGTACACCTGTGTACACTGTGTTTCAGATGAGCTTGTATGTTTGGGATCATGAGCAGATCCTTTCTTTCTCCAATCTTTAGCCTTTCCATCACTTTGGTCCATAAAATCAGTCCATAGAACCTTGTCCCAGAATTTTTGAGGCGCGTCTCCTATTCTTCTTGCTAATGAGTGGTTTGAATCTTCTGGTGTAGCCTCTGTACTTGTGATCATGAAGTCTTCTGCGAACAGTAGATTGTGATGCCTTCACTCCTGCCCTCTGGAGGTTGTTGCTGATCTCACTAACAGTTGTTTTAGGGTCTTTCTTTACAGCTGTCACAATGTTTCTGTCATCAACTGCAGATGTTTTCCTTGATCTACCCGTTTGAGGTGTTACTTAGTACACCAGTGGTTTCTTTCTTCCTCAGGAGATTCCAAATGGTTGTACTTGCTATTGCCAGTGTTTGTGCAATGGTTTGATTGATTTTTCATCTTCTCTCAGCTTCACAATTGCTCGTTTTTCACCCATAGACACCTCTCTGGTTTTCATGATGGTTATACGTCTAACTAACTATAAATGCAGTCTGCACGGATCTGAAACTGAGCGCAGACATTCAGTGCTATTTATTGTTTGAATAATCAGTTAATAGGACACACCAAGGCAACAAAACACACCTGTCAGTCACATGTTCCAATACTTTTGGTAACATGACAAATGGGTGGGTTCAAACCAAAGGTGCTATCTTCTAAGTTGTGTATCAGATCCAGATGAAAATACCTGTAAATAAAAGCTGAAATGTTAATCTCTCGTCTCAGTCTACAGCAAAAATAATTTTGCTGTAGACTGAGACGACACAATATGACACAAAAATAAATACTGTGTAATATATATATTGAAGTCATTATGGTAAACATTTAGAATATACTAATGAATATACTCAATATTATAGTTAAATATATAAAAAAAACAACAACTATGAAATAAATAAATAACACAAACACATTTACACTTAAAAAGTTTAACATATTTATTAGGAAAATAGCATAGACGCAATAATATAATAATAAAATAATAATAATAAACGACACTTAAATATTTTACAATAATTATCACAAAAAAGAAAACAAATAGTTTAGCATAGTGCTAAATTATAAGGACACGTTATTTAGGCCCTGTAAGAGCAGTAGCTGATCAAGTGAAGTGTATAGATGTTGTATCTGTGTTATAGATGTGTGCAGCACTCACCTGTGGAGCCGTGGAGCAGGTAGATGCAGAGCTTGAGCTCGTGCAGCGGGTTTATTTACTCTGACGAGCAGCGCAGCAGCGGACCTGCGCAACAGCCGCGCCATGAGCGCACTCCGCTCTGACCAATCACAGTCCAGCTCTACCAACACGCCATCACACCACGCGCCGCTGCGCTACAGCTCAACGATAAAGCAGCGCTTCACGCGCGCCGATGCTCGAGTCTTTATAACCCGCGGGACACACTTAAAACACACGCGCAGCGATAAAGGAACTGATCACTGCTCAACTCTGCCGATCACACCATTTCCGCCTACAGATGACGTCTCACGCCAAAGGTTTTGATTGGCTGTTGTGGGTGAAGCAGTCTTCTGATTGGTTAAATATCCATTCAGGCTGTCTTCCGATTTGAGTCGTTGCTGCGTCCGCCATGTTTGTGAGGGCAAGACCGCCTTTAAACAACTGGAGGTAAACGGCGGAGCTGCGGGCTTTTCGGGATAAAATCACGATAACGTTTACATTTATCAACCGATTTCAGTAGTGTGTGATCTACATGGAGTTAAAAATAACTCCGCCTCCAGTTATTTAGTTAGGCTTGGAAAATGATTAATTTTATTAAGAAATTGTGAAAGCTAACACTCGTGTTGATTTTTTCCTGTTAACATTTATAATATTAATGTAGTATAACTGTGATATATACATGTAATGTAATTTTAATGTGCATTAAATTTTTTTTCTTTTTCTTGGGCCTCAGGTCAGAAGCTCATTCTCTTTGAAATACTGGGGAAAAAAATACATAATACATCTTTAAATACTAATAAAACGTACATATACGATATATATATATATATATTTTTTTTATTTTACTAATAAAAAAACTTGACCCTCTAACTCTAGCACTCTCTATTCTAATTTTATTTTATCTATATGTCTTTTTATTTAAAAAAAATAAAATAAATAATAATAATGATCTGTACTGTGTTAGGCTAACCATGACTTGTAATAGCATCTTTTGTTGGTTTTGATTGCTTCTTATGTCCTCATTTGTAAGTCGCTTTGGATAAAAGCGTCTGCTAAATTACTAAATAAATAATAATTTACCATAATAGAGAAAATGGAATAAAATCAGTCTGCTTTTTATTTTCATAGCACTCTATACAGATATAAACTCCACAACAAACATTAACAAATATAACCGATAATCCTTTATGGATCCAGTAAAACTTATATAAATTATCATAAATGATGTAATAGATTTATAATAGCACAAATATATGTGTAATAGCATAATAAATAGTTGAATAATAGCAAGTAGAATATGTAATATCAAGGGTGGAATAATACAGAATAGACAATAATGAAGAATAAATTCATATAAATTTGACCAATTTTAAAAATTAAATAATTGTGAAAAGTACAGTTTTATAATGGTATTAATAAATAAAAATAAATACATGAATAATATTAATAATCATATTATTTAAACGATATTTAAAGATACAGTCGCAATCAGTAATTTAATTGATAAATATTTCACATGCAATTATATTTTCATCTGACATCTCATGTAATCAAATTGTTTTCGCATTTAGTTGATTATTTAATATATTAAAAAATATATATTTATTAGTATGTGACCCAAAATAATTCTGTAAATTTCCGTCTGTTTGTGTATGTTATTATTACATAAAGGCAATGTAAAATTTCACTGCATATAATAATAATAATTTATTTACAAATGTAGTTGCATATGTGTATCTGTAGTGAGAATCTATACGTGTTTAGTATTAATACATACGGGTGAGGGGGAAACAAATTAAAGTCGAGACTTTAATTTTGAAGTGTTGCATCCGGTCGGAGGCCCGTCCGATCTGTTGTCATTTCCTCTCGCTTCACACTCTGCTGACAGTGTCGCGTTTGATAAACAAACATCAAAGTGTGAGACTCAGTGTGTGTTTGTGTGGATCATGCTGGAGGACTCAAACACACACCTTCCCTCCATCAGCGACTGACAAACGCGCTCAGATCTTCATAAATGTGAGTATTATTGAAAGCAGAGGCGCTAGTGTTGGTCATAATGGAGGATTAACTGAATTGGACGCTGAGTTAGTGCTGTTTGTTGTGTTTATGATCGGATCATTTCGCTGGATTCTGCAACTGTGTGATATGTCACCCGTTTTGTATATATATATATATATATATATATATATATATATATGTGTGTGTGTGTGTGTGTGTGTGTGTGTGTGTGTGTGTGTGTGTGTGTGTGTGTGTGTGTGTGTGTGTGTGTCTGTCTCAGGTATTCGACACGTTTTGAGACAAGATTTCCATATTGCCATTTTTGGACAATATACCGTGACATTACAATGGTGTTTATGTGTGTGTGTGTGTGTTTGTTGTGTGTGTTGTGTGTGTGTGTTGTGTACAGCTATGGAAAACTCCGTATCTCTGGATCTACTGGATTTATTTAGAATGATAATATTTGTTTTGTTCAATAAAGGTCATTTCATCAGGGCTATTTCACCAAATACTGATTTCTTAACTCTTCTGAAATTAAAACAGTGGTATTGTGTTGTCTATAAATAAATATAAACACATCTGAAAACATGACATCTTTTTTTTTGTCATTTTGACCAGTTGGTATTTTGTGCAAAAACAATTGCTCTAAAAAATGACACCAGTGGAACAAAAATCACATTCTACTCAAAACACACAACCACAAATCATAAATCCAGAGAAACTGAGAACCCTGGTCTCTCAATTTTTGCATATGTGTGTGTGTGTGTGTGTGTGTGCCTGTATGAAGTTAGTATGATAATCATAACATTATAGTATAATCATTATTCCAGGGTCAATAGTTGAAGTGGACAAAATTTGTAGCGTAATGTGATTTTTAAAAACAAATCTGGGTCACCACAATTTTTATAAAAATACTCATACCCAAAAAATATTACTGCTCACAGAATAATGTAAGTGCTTTTATAAAATTAATATTGGCCCCTTTCAGTTCCATTACGTGTCTTACAGTTTGATTTTTGCATCAGGATTTTTCTACAAATTTGTATTTATTTGTGTGTATACAAGAGTACTATCATAGCACATTAATTTGATTTCGTCTATGTAGTACAACAAACGTTTTTATTTCATAACAGCAACATAAAAAAGTTTGTATTCTCTCTTTCATTAAATATGTAATATTTTATTTTTCCGTTGACATCACAAAGTCCAAAAACTGCAATTGCGTGAATTCCCAGTGGATAAACTTGCAACGTTACAGAGGTAAAATTGAACGGGCCACGCTAAGTGTCTTTAATTCACATACTTATGCACTGTTCTGACATTTTGTAGCATAAATAGTGTATTAAAAAATTCTGAAAGAAAAAATCTAGGCCTACTTTAAATTCTCAGATGATGCACTTAACCAAAAAAAGTCTGAGTCCGAGTCGAGTCTCAAGTCATTTAATGGCTCGCTAAAAAATCCCATTCAGAATCCTCATATAGTGAAATCTTCTCATTTATGAAGCTGTTTTATAGGCTATAGACAAAATATATGATCAGCTTTGTAAAAAAAAAAAGATGTGTTACTTATGTTTTAATCCATTTCCATGTTCAAAGCAGTTTTTCTGTAATCAAATTCTATAAAAAGAGTCTGATCTACCATGACACTTAAGGAAATAGCCTGTGACACAGATATTACAAAACCACACAAATACAGTTTTTCTCTATGATAGAAGTCAGAGGCATTCCATTAAACTTCCAAGAGGCGCAGCCTCTATATTTTCTTCCAAGCAGAGGTCTGGACAAAAATAAATAAAATAAAAAAGTACATTTTTACATGTATTTATACATTTAGATACACGTGAAGCCATGTGACCGAAAAAATACTGTTCAGGGTTTTCCTGCTGAAATCTATACTATTTTAATATTTTACTTAAAAGCATGATCTACTAAAAACAATGTAGCTACAATAATCAAAACGTTCTCATTTTCAGTTTCAAAGTTTAAGTTCTATCCTAGCCATCTAACAACAGTTTTCTAATTATAATTACATGATTCTTTTGAAATGTTCTTAGCCTACAGATTAATCAGAAACATCTGGTTTGAACAGCGCATCCAGAGAGAGAGAGAAAGCGCACGGAGCTGAAAGGGCTTGAACTAAGCGTGTTTGGCTTTAGATGAAAATACTAGAGGATATAATGCTGAAAGATATTTGCCTTACACGTCCCTGAGCGCTTGTTATGTGATCAGTGACGCGCTGCTCACTTAAAACAGTGCTGCTGTTACGGCTCGCGGTCCGGATGGATTTTCTTTTCCTCGAGTCTGAGTCAAGTCTGAAGTCTGTAAAAATGCGACTTGAGTCCGAGTCACTAACTCGAGTGCCCATCTCTGTACTGTATAGTGCATCGTTTGGGATGCAACTAATGATCCAACACAACAGTTTGCATGATAGAACTGCATAAAGCCCAGAGCATGATGCTGCAGGTGCATATACTTCATGCATGTTTTTTTCTTTCAGTTGTTCGTACCCACTAACCCCATCAGCTCAAACTTGTCTGTTTTACCTGCTCCATCCATCCGTCCACCACCACCTCTCTGTTATGTTAGGTTGTGAGAATGCTGTCACTCCATGCCTGAAGCTTTTCCTCTCTTCGTTGTCATGTTTGTGAACCGATAGATGGTGTTGTTTTGTGTTCAGTGCTGGAGTGCGGCCCTGGGCTTCCTGTTGAGATCTTCTTCATCACTTTAAGCGGTCGTCTGAGGATGTGTCTGCTTTGTTTATCATTCACTGCTCTCCATGGCTGGTATTTGTATTTTTATTTTGCATGCCTTTTTATTTAGTATTATGTTTTTATAATTATTTATTTTTTATGACTTAAGATGCTCAGGCTGACATTAACATTTCTGTTGTATGTTATTGTGGATAACGGCCTGCTTGCCCGAGTTTAACTTTTAATTTAACACTTCATTTTACAATAAAATAACACCCATTGCTTCAGCTGAAAATGCATACATGATGGGATGTCAAGAGGAATGTCCGAGTCATATTTTACTCCAAAAAGAAAAAAATGCAGTATAAGAAGATCCCATTCTTAATATTGTAAGGAAATAATAGTAACAAATTTCGCTACAGCAGTGTGAGGAAAAATACTGTGAAGCAAAAATCTGTTTCAGAAATGCGAAAAAAAAAAAAAAAAATTTCAAACATTTATAAACTTTTTTTTTTTTTACAATATAGAAGCCTATATATACTGTAAAAAATGTCCAGGACGTATTTCACTGTGAAAAAATCTCCTGGACATTTTATTAGATTCATCTTGACATTTAGAGTCATATTCACCTGCTCTGTCAAAACGTCTATTCGAGTTTTACAACCGCTTCTTTTGAACGTTTCAATTTTATGATGTATACTTAACTAGCATTAAACCAACCTACACCTCCAACAAAGGATACATTATACTCCTCCATTGCTGGCGTTTGATTGCTCAGTTTCAGGTAGGAAGTGCGTAGTGGGACGTCACTGAGGAGTGATGCCTGTTGAAAGTGGAAACAGCGCAGCCGCCCGTCAAGTCAAACAGAAGCGCAAGTCGCACAGTCTCTCCATTAGGAGGACCAACAGCACCGAGCAGGACAGACCAGGCATGCAGAGAGACATGCTGGAGGGACAGGTACGTTGTTTTTTGTCTTTGTTTCTGAAACTCGCATGAGCATGTATAGATCCCGGTTTGGAGTTCATGGTTTTCATGTGTGAGCGTGCTGTCATGCCCAGGTCAAGAATGTCACAAAGCCAGTTCTGTGACATTGTTTGTAAAATGTTTTTATGGGAACGTCATGACAGCTGGAATATGGAAGTATCCATGTAAACACATGTCATGTTGTTTTGAATAATTTGCTCTTATTTTAGAATTTAGTTGAATTTTAAAAAATAAAAATATTTCAGGACATAATGTATTATTTGACATATTCCATTTCCAGGAAGACAAAGTTGACTGATTAATTAAGTGTTGTTATGGAAAAATCAAAAAAGGAAATGAAAACTGAAAAAAGGAAAAGATTAATGATTTTATATATATATATATGAAAAAAAGAAGAGGAATTCCAAAAGTAAAATAAAATGCATTTGTTTTCTCCAAAACTAAGTAATGAAATAAAATTAAAATGGCCATGAATTCATTGAAATTTTAGGTTTTCTTTCTGGGTGTCTTATAAAGTTGGAAATGCCTGCAACCCAGTTACATTAAAAATGCAAAAATGCCACTAGATTACATATATAAATATATAATATATATAAATTGAAAAGACAAATTTTAAATAAAATAGTAATATTTTTATTTGTATTATTTTTAACTGTTTCAGGAGACAGTGTATCAGACATGTTCAGTGTTACAGGAAGCCAATGTTGATTGATTGATTAAGTGTTATTATGGAAGCAACAAAAAAAAAAAAAAAAAAAAAAAAAAATATATATATATATATATATATATATATATATATATATATATATATATATATATATATAGCAAACGTAAAATGAAAGTATTGACATAAAATTCAAATGACCGCAAGTTAACTTAAATTTTAAGTTTTCATTCTGTGTGTATTATAACATTGGAAACATAAAAAAGCAGTTAAACATATTTAAATTATATCAGAAAATCCATTAAATTTGACGTCCCTAGAATACTGAAATCCAAAAGTAAAACTAACAAAGAACAAAATATAAACTAAATTGAAAGACAAATTGTAAATAAAATAGAAATAATAACACTGGATCAATGTTTTTTTGAGATTGATTCTGGTTTGGAAAAATGGAAAGGGGTTTGAATACTGGTGTCATGTCACAGTCAAAGTCCATGTTTTACCCGATGAAAAAAATGACACGAGTTAAGTATTTCTGTCAATGAGTAGTTTTGTCATTGTTTGGTACTGTAACGTATTCCAGGAATTTACATCCTCTAACACACAATGTTTGTCTTAAATGAGTCTGTTATTGACACACATTCCTTACACAAACATTACTGGAGTACGTCAGTGATAAGAGCGGCCTGTACTCATGTCAATTACAATTGTCAGTTTTCCCATTCAAATTAAGTTCTTTATCGGTTTAAGTTAAAAAATTTACATGTTCTTAAAGTTTTCATACATTATTTTGAACAAAATGTTAAAATTAAAGTCTTAAAAGGGTTCTATGATGTTGCTAAAAAGAACATTATTTTGTGTATTTTGTGTAATGCAATGTGTTTACGCGGTTTAAGGTTCAAAAACCATATTTTCCGCACACCGTACATTATTTTTGCTCCTCTCTGTCCTGCCTTTCTGAAACGTTTCGATTTGAACAAAGCTCATCGTTCTGAAAAGCACGGTGTGCTCTGATTGGCCAGCTATCCAGTGCATTGTGATTGGCCGAATACCTCGAGCATATGACGGAAATGTTACGTCATATTTATACCATAATTGGAAACACACAGCGTCTCCACGACATGGTGGTGACGGCAACAATACTACAGCGAGAATAAAAGTTACACCTTCTTTCTTCGTGTATACATTTTGGAGACTTCCCACACAGTGATGTAGATTTGTTGGGGCGTGTTTAAATCAGGCGTTTTAGGAAGGCTTGGATGAGTCTTAACTTTTATAAAGAATAGAGATCGACTGATGTATCGATTTTCCGATATTTAAGCATTTTACCATAATCGGATATCGGTTTTGTAATATCGGATTCAACGATAAATTCCGCCATCTTGTGGTTCTTATGAGAATTGCTCGCAGGAACGCCATTGCAGCGCGTCTGATGGGAGACTAGACAACAACAACGGCGTGCACGGGTACTTGATTTGCTGTAGTTAGTAAACTTTATTTAACGTAACAGGCATTAAATCACAAATTGGATGTATTACACAAATGCCTGATATGCAGTTTATGCAACTTGGCTCTAAGAAATAGAGAGGAACTCACAGAGTCGCGTAAGATAATCCGTCAAGTCCTCTCCCAATAAAGACGTAACTTTGCATAAATTAAATAATACAGCCATGAATGAGCGCATGTTGGAAATAAAAGCGCTGAATTTAATTATCTCTGTGTTGTATAATTGCTCATCATTAGTCTCGTGAAGCTGCTTTGATATTGCTGTTCACTCAGCGGGGTGATGCTCAGGAAATGCTCCAGCACGGCCACCGCATGTAACTTTTAACAAGATTCACTTGTTTGAAACACGTTAAATTATATTAACACTTACTATATAACCATTATTTCGCCAATAAACATCTAAATAAATACATACATGGAAATTATTGATTATCTCCACGAGCGATCGCAGTTTGAGTATAGTTCTGTGTAACATTAAATTCATAGATAAACCGCTTGTCAGCAGACATTTCATAATCTAGAATGACAAAAGCACTTGAATAATTCTGATATAACGTACCAGTTGAGAAATGTAATAAAATAGATGTTTTGTTTGTTATAGCCTATTTCAATATTCCAGAGAATATTATTCCGTGAATTAACATTATCCAGTGAATTATTCTTCACTCTTTAGCCTATTAAACAGCTTCTAAACCTAAAACTGTAGTTTAAAATGTTGATATGACTCCTGTCCTTTATTTTCTCCATTTGAAAACATTAGACATTCTTTTGCTCATTGTAATATGAAAATTAAATTTAACATGAAAGACTGTTAATTTTCAACCTTTTTTTTGTTGACTGAAAGGAGGAAAACCTTAAGTGTAGTATGGACTTCACTCAGTTATTTATTTACTTTATAACAGTAAATACATATCGGTTTTGCATATCGATTATCGGGTACCTAAACATGCAAATAATTGGTATCGGTTATAAAAAGTCAATATCTTATAAATGCACAAACAGCTTGTAACACTCCAAAGACAAAAGAAAACATGAAATCGCACCATATGACCCCTTTAATGTAGACTAAAGGCCATTGGACACAGAGTCCGAAATTTTCGCGTGCAATTTTTTTCGTATTAATCATTCTTTCCTATCAAAATGCATGCGGATGCGAAAACGCAGAAAATCAAACCTGATCCGAATTTTTTTATGACGGACGAAAGTTTCAGAGGCAGTGTGCAATGACCTTAACTCATGTCAGACTTGAGACATGATGCCATTTGGTCATCTGTTTTATTGATACTCCTTGGAGGGTATCTATGGTTTGTACTCTTCTATGGTCTATAGGCTCATCCATTTTTAAAGAGCGGCCCACGCTGGGGTTTGATTGTTCTGTCTATTCCTCTGTAGGGTCATTTCTGATTGGCAGTCCCTACTGTAAACCGTTCACTGGATTTAGACTATACCGCCTTTCACCCTCTCAATGCTGTCATTATGTCCAGTTGCTATGGTGACCACAAGTTTTAGGATTGAGCAGGTTTATAAGAATAGACGACAAGCTGTTGTTTGTTAATTGCCATCTCTCTCTCTCTCTCTCTCTCTCTCTGACACATAAGTACATGTGGTAATGACAGAATGGAGAGCAGTTGACTTCGCTTTTACACTGTTCTCATTGGTAAACTCTTGTCTTTTTGGCCTGGAGTAGTTAATATGGGCATATCTAGTCTGAACGACACAACAGCAATGTTTGTTTGTGGATTGCTTTTCTTAGTGTAGTTTTAATCAGGCTGAAAGACTTTACTTGGAACTTCTTATCTTTGATAATGGAGGTAAGTTGATTTGGTAGATTAGTTATGGTTTTGAATAGAGATCTCTTTACTTTTTGTACTTTTTCCGATTTTGTTGTGATTCTCTTCTGTCAGTTCTTTTCTATCTTAGTAATATTTGGTTACTCTCTGTCTCAAAAAGAAATTATGCATTTAGGACAGAAATGATCTGTACTGAGGCTTAAAAGCTGGTAGAACAGCAAGATATTTTACATAATGTTTAGGTAAACATTGATATTAACCTAACCTTTAGGTTGTTTTTTGTCAAGGTTTTATGGCAGCATGATATTTTACATGAATGTTTCCATGTAAAGTTTAAGAACAGCATAATATTTCATGTAAACTTTTAGAATTGAAGTATATTTTATCTTAAGTTTTAGAACCAGCAGCATATATTTTACATAAATATTTAGATATTTGACACATTTCTGCATATTTTGTGTAAAGCTTTAGAACAGAGAGATATTTTACGCAACCTTTTAGATGTATTGTTTTACAACAGAAATACAAGTTATATATTTTATTTGTAGATTTCTGGTGTTTGTTATATTTTCTCTAAAAAATAAAATTTTAACAAGATCACTTCAGCATTCCTTATGTTTTAGTAGTTTATTTTTATGTGTTCATATTATTTTTTAAATAGTTAGAATGTACAAAGTAAAACAAAGTTTCTCATTTGTTGTATGTGTAACATGGATTATTTGGTTCAATATCTAGGACTCCAAGTTGCCGATGTCCTTAAGGAGTAACTTACTGGACCTGTTTGGACAGATTGAACGGGAGTTTGAAAATCTCTACATTGAAAACTTAGAATGTGAGTAGTACCAATTAGCTTCAGTCATATTTAACATCTTTTTGCACGTCTGGTCTCTGTTTACATGACTTAATATATTTAATTAAATGATGACAACAAAGCCTTTGCACACGAAGAAGAACTGGTTTTAATTGAGCAATCATCTTCAGTAGCATTCTCAAGATCTTAATCAATTGTAATGCCAAAAACAATTAAGTATTATGTATTTATTGATGAGTTTATAATTTAAATTGTAAGTTGTGATGTAACAAGCAGATTAAAGTACAGTCAGTATCGAGGTATAAATTCCTTCTGGTTGACGTGGGTCCTCATCAAACTCTTGGGTTTATTTACGTTATCCCTTTCATAGTTTGTAGATGTGACAAAATCAGTGATTTGATCAGTTTATCAGCGACCGCTATATCATACGCTTTGTTCTTGTGCAGTGCGGAGAGAGATTGAATCACTAAACGAACGTTTGGCTGGAGAAGGACAGACTGTCGATGGCGGCGATCTGAGCAAAGGAGCCCTGAAAACAAAAGGTACATGCAAACAAAACTGACATTTTAGCTTTTGTTTAATTGAACAAGCTTTTGAATAAATAATGATGTTTTTGTGATGATTCAGAGAGAATAATTTGTTAACGTTGTGCCTAAAGCGATGTCCTCGCATGACATGATGCTGTTTTAAAGGGATGGTTTACCCCAAAATTGAAATTCTGTCATTTACTCACCCTAAAGAAGTTCCAAACCTGTATGAATGTATTTGTTCTGCTGAACACAAAGGAAGATATTTTGAAGAAAGTTTGTAACCGGGCTGTTTTGGGGCACCATTGACTTCCGTAGTGCCCCAGTACTGCCCTCTTTCCCACATTCTTCAGAATATCTTCCTTTGTGTTCAGCAGAACAAAGACATTCATACAGGTTTGGAATGACTTGAGGCTGAGTAAATGATGACAGAATTTTCATGTTTGGGTGAACTATCCCTTTAAGTGCAGTTTACTATTGATTTATCAGTAGCTCTGCATGGCCAGATGTTTGTTGACACTACTTCTTTAATTAAGAGGTTTGACTATTTCAGCTACACCTATGTCTAACAGGAAGGTAAAATCATATCGCCATATAATCTCCTTAGACAAACATTTACAGTAGAATGGGGCCCTTTTTTGTTTCAGCTTGACAGTGCTCTTGTAAAATAAAAAAAGTGATGTCCATAAAAATGTTTTTTTTTTTTTTTTTCTAATCTGGTCTAGTTTGGAAGAATTTAAAAACCTGGTGTGGATGAAATTGAAAACTTAACAATGTATAATTTATTGTATTTTTCACTTATAATTGTATCATTTCTTGTGTACAGCTAGTCACAGCACAAGCCAACTTTCCCAAAAGCTGAAGACGACATACAAGGCCTCCACTAGCAAGGTATGATTGTATCTATGGGTTATTTGCTGGCATTTCACTCGAAGTAAAACTCTGTTACTGTTGTTTAAGCTCAGAATAATTCTCTCAGAATCACTAATCGCTATAAAAAAAAGTAAAAACATATGATGCATGTGATATCTCAGTGCAAAGTCCTGTTCTTTGTAGTCTGCTTACAGACTTTGCTGCTTAACATATGTAGATAATTTAGAAATTAATAAGCTAGGGTTGTCACAATACCGAAATGTTACCAATACCAGTGAAATTTGATGATTAAAACCAATGAAGTTCCATTATTGGCACTCCTTTGTTAAAATTATCATGCTTTCATCATTTTCTGACCTTCATTACTCATTTTGGCTACTTAGACTTTCAAAGGAGGGACATACATCTCTCAAGTTTCATTAATATCTAAATTTGTGTTTCGAAATTAACCAAGGTGAACTTGGGTTTGGAATTAAATGAGTAAATAATGACAGAATCTTCATTTTTTTGGTTAAACTATCTCTGTAAGAAATTGAATTCAAATAATGGCATGTACTATAATGGCATGCAGCTGGCATGGAAATTATGTGGAATTGACACTATTGAATAACTGGTAAAATAGTATCTTTTCAGTTTTGTTATTGACTTGTGACATCTCTAGAGCAAGCTGTTTTAGGTGGTTATGTAAGCGTCTATGCGTTGTCTCAGTTTCGTAGTGCTGAGTTGTCTGCTCTGTTTGTTCAGTTTCTTTCAATTATACAAACTATCTCCAGTTTCACATACACATTTCATGGAATTACATACCGATTTATCATCAGTAGGGGTGTAAAATGTGTCAGTGTTATGCCATGCATTGATCTGACAATGACAGTTCAATGCATCAGTTATGGAATTTCACAGTCTATTATATTATTATATGCAATATCCAGTTTATTACACATTCCTTTATTACCTAAAATTAATTTTGTGACTTTTCAGTTTTCACCAAATCCATATTCTACCACTTCTGACACATTTTTTATTTTACTTCATTACATTTGTATGATTTAATATTTGTGTATTGTACCAAAATATTTGAATTGTACTCAAATATTCACAGCAGTGCATCATGTAATTTAGTTCAAAATCATAATCAGGTTAAATACACTGCAAAAATAATTAAATAGTATTTATGTACACTGTTAGCAGCTTAGCAGCAGCTTATTTATTTCTTTATTTTTGCTGTGTAGCTACCATATTACATGTTTGCACCCCTAATTTTTAGTCCTTACCCAATGAAACAAAGCTAGGCATTTAGAAGGATGATTAGGGATGCACGATATTGGATTTTTGCCGATATCCGAAATGCTGTTTTTTTGCATCTAATTTTGGCCGATACCGATATGTTTCCTTTTGTTTGGAAAAAACACCAAGTCTCTCCTGTGCAGAAATTATAAGAAAATCATTTCTAATTTTGGTTAGTTAACAATAACTTATTTATTACAATTAAATAAATAATGAAGGTGTTTTTGTCAGTACATTGAAGCTTTGAAAATAACTATAAATAAACTCAATTGCTGCATTTCCTCCCCCCCCCCCCCCCCCTCCAGAAATATGCAGTGTTTACCATAACATTTTATTTTAGAATTTAACATTTGTAGATAGTCTAAAACAAAAGAGTTGTAAAAATTCTGAAAATCTCTTAGAGCTCATGATTTAAAAAATAAAACACATTACACATGAATGAATAAATCAGTATAAAATTATTTAATTTACAAGTGTCATCTTTGTTTTTTTTTTTTTTCATTTAAGCTATAGCTTCTGACCATTAAATCAAAACATACTCATTATTTTATGACATCAATTACTGCTTTATTTAATCAGAAACAGTCTAAATGTTATTTGTGTAGGCTATTTTACTTTTAATTGAAAATCTCCTTACCGGACGGGCGTTAGGACCTGGGGGAGGGTGTCACTGCTGATGCCGCTGCACGTGCTGTTACAGTTTACTCTATCACACACCGAACGCGTCATTCTGTACGTGCTTTCACAGATTAAGTTCAGCGATCTAAATCAGTGAATCTAATCACTGATTTAGAAAAAACTTGGCTTCGAGAATGAGCCACACTGCTGACGTGATCTAATCACTAGCACACCCTGAGCACATGTGAGTTAATGTATTCCTCTTATCAGCAAGACGTATCGGCATAATTTTCATATCAGGCCGATGCCGATATTTACATTTAAAGCCATTATCGGTCGATTCCGATAATATCGTGCATCCCTAACGCTGATGTTTTCAAATGTCATAATTTCTCTCAACTTTCCGCATCTCTCCATTACTGGACCCAGACACCTGGTGCTAATGGTGCTAATTTAAATTAAAATAGTCTTCTTAATGTTTTGGTCCTCATGGATTACAATTGTTCTTTTTTCTCGGTTTCACTGATGTAGCGCTCAAATTCTTTCCCGGGGAAAGTAGGTGGACCTCGCAACTTCAATGTGGGGAACTGGGAGTTATGGGGTGGAGACTCATGGGTAATTAACTCCTCAGTGTGCCAAAATGCATGAACTATCCAACAGTTGGGGGTCATAACCCAGTAGTGATGTGCTTGGTGACAAGCCATCAATCTGTGCTTATCTGGCTAACGCTAAAACTAATTCAGCATTATACAACATTAACAAAGACGTTAAGGCAGTGTTTTGTAAATATCAAGAATTTTTTACCGGTTTAATTGGCATTGATTTTTCTTCTGCCTGCAAATCTTGCCCCATTCAAGCAATTTGGCCAGAGCAAATTAAAATTTGAATACGTTCATGATTCTAAAGAACTCTACGATGAAAGGCCAAACAGAGCATACTAGTTCTTCAACTCAGCAAACTCTAAACCTGTAAGAATCTTGTGCGCAAAAAATATGCCATGGTCAAATATCTTGATGGTGAGCAGGGCCAGATGTGCAGGCTGGAAGACAACCAGGAAAGATTACGAAATCTAACTATAATATTACCGTATTCTGGTTTAGAAGAGATTATTGACAGCTCAATTGGACACAAATGAATCTTTCCCCTTTTTGTGGAATTTTTGTTCTAACAAACTCTGTTTGTAATTAAATTCACACTTTACAACATTAAAAAGTTGATCCCCCTGCTGAGTAGTTCTGTAATGTGGTATCCCTCATACAACCCTCCCCTTCAAAACACAATATATGACAGAAGAGAAAAAACGAATTGCTCTTTCCCCCGTTCCAGTGAACATTAGCTGATGTTTCTCGTGTAGTCAGTGTTGAAAATGCTCCCTTGTTTTTAGCCTGTAAATCATGTATTTTCCTTTTCTATATTGGGCCTATTGCATTTTGCTTTTTAACGCCATAAATAGTATTGCAGATGTTGAATGTTCAATATTATAATTTGCTTAAAATGAGTACTGTCTTTTATAAATATAAATCTTTTGTGAATCAGTTGTATGGTGGAGCTGAGATCTATGCATAAGAACAAGAAAATCTGAAGTAGCAATATTTATTTTTACTACATGGTTATTACATGTTTATTACATACTTGTTAATCATTTATAAAGCGTAATACTTTGTGTTTTTAAATAAATAATAGTCGGTTAGAAATGTTATTTTGTTTTTTATTTATTAAACTGTAATCGTTAACTATTAATAATAAACAACAAATCACAGCCTTACAACAGTACTGTGTTTACATAGTTCAGAGAATATTCAATGTTATGGTAACGGACACTGGAACTACTTTTAGTGGGGTGTTTTTAAAAAAAATAATAATTTTGCAGTTGCATGTATTAAATATGTATACTGCCATTCAAAAACTTGGGATCAGTAAGATTTTTAATGCCTTGATGAGCGTAAGAAACTTCTTTAAAAACATTAAAAATCGTACTTTTGAACGGCAGTGTAGTTCTAAGTGAAAGCCTTCTTGTGGATTTGGTTCTATGTAACTTTGAAGGATACAGTTCAAGGAATTTCATGATTGTCTTCGGATGTTTGATTGAACTCTACAGTATGTGTCAGTTCTATATAATATTGTGTTCTAATATTCCAGAGCATCTTCAGAGTGCTGAGATGAGGGCTCATTGTGCTTGCTGTGTTTGCTGTTACCTCCAGTGACACGTCAGGCTCAGCAGTGCTTTAGTAGTGGTTAGGCTGCATATTGACATTCCTGCACACCTCCCTCAGTCCATTGCTTTATAGAAGTCATTTGCTTCCTGTGATGCCAAAACTTTTAGAAGTTAGGACAATGTACCTCAATACTTCTTTATTCTGAGCATTTGCTTTTACAGACGACGCTAGGGATGCACAGATATAGAAATGTTGGCCGATATGCCAATTTTCATGATATTATATTCTAACTGCCACTATTATAAGTCTGTGCTGTATAATTTGGATCTGTTTAAAGACTATTACAGTTTTAGAACATGACATGCTTCACATTATAAAAACAAAACTATGAAATGGTCACTGATATATTGTGCATCCCTAAATACTTTTTGTCGACTTTTGTTGGTGTCATCACTGTAGGTCGTAAGTGTAAATTACTGTACAGTATTTTTTCACTTACCAAATCATATGCACAGCATTTTATAATTTACAGTTGTCTAAGATTTGATGTTTTCAGAGGGAGCAGTTGAATGTTAAGTCAAGTGTTGAAAGTATTAAAATATCTAAATGCCAAATGATCTGCAAAATTGAAATACGTGATATACGGTACTCTTCTTTTGAAATACTGTAAATGTTTTTATGGTAACTTTTTTAAATCAATTTAATGCATCGCTGTTACATAAAAGTATTCATTTATTTCAAATACTTGCTGTTCTTTCTATTCAAGAATTCTGGTAAAAGTATCATACTTTCCACAAAAATATTAAGCAGCACAACTTTTTAAAATTGATGATAATAATCAGAAATGTTTCGTGTGGAGCAAATGAGCGTATTATTGTAAATTATGTTTCAGAACACTACTTTTAGACCTGTATTTTTAATCAAATAAATGCACCCTTAGTGAATTTCTTTAAAAACATATACAGACCCCAAACTTTTAATAATTTCTAACTTGTGCTTTTTAACATGCATCCATATCAGTGGAGTAAAGTTAGTTTGCCAGGAAAGGTTGCGTTACATTGATATATATAACAGAAAATGTGCATTACAGAATGGATCTGTGGTATTTTTAAACAAATATTGTGCACTTTTGTGAATGTCATTTACTGCCATTAAATGATATAGTAATACATATCTACTCTATGCATCGACTGCATAACAGCCATTGGTCACCTTGCTCCCTCAGCTCAGCTTCTTTCCTTTTCCAGAGATGATCCATGCACAATGTTTCCGATTTACAAACTATTTTGTCATTCATTTGTTTCTTAGTGAATTCGGTCATGATGATTTTTCAGCTTTTATATATTTTAACGGTGTTTGAATGCTGTTTTTGTTTTATTGCTTATTTTTGTTTGTTAGGATGTTTTAATTTAATCGTTCTCATTTCAGAAGTATTGACTACGCTCTCCTTTCATACACCTTGATCGTAGACTGTATGACTGTGTTCATACAGTCCAGCAGTGTAGAGGTGTTACAGTCATGTATGGTTTGAGTATTGAGTCCCCATGCTTCTGCGCTGCTTACTGTCGCTCTGTAGTTAGATCTGTGTGTGTGTGTGTGAACCTCTGACCCAATGCTCACTCTCCTGTCCGCTCCTCAGATCGTGTCCAGTTTCAAAGCCACCACTTCTCGTGCAGTGTGTCAGCTGGTCAAGGAGTATGTGGGACACCGGGATGGGATATGGGACCTGGCTGTGACTCGGGTTCAGCCGCTGGTTTTAGGCACAGCTTCAGCCGGTAAATCAGCCACACTCACCTTACCCATTATTTTTCAGTTGAGCAAATCAGAATATTAGAATGATTTCTGAAGGATCATGTGACTGTAGTAATGATGCTAAAAATTCCGCTTTGAAATCATAGGAATAAATTGCATTTTAAAATATATTCAAATTGAAAACGGTTATTTTAAATAGTACAAAATATTTCAAGATTATACTGTGTTGCTGTACTTTGGCTTGGTGAGCAGAAGAGACTTCTCTTATTTCTTTACATTTTGCAAATTGCTGTGCTTTGAATATAGATTCAAACTAGCTGGATTAATATGGATTAATAATATTTTAACAGGGCTGCTCATTTAGCAAACGACAGCCTAATATACTGCTGTATACACTGCTGCTCAAAATTCTCTTTATTTTCACTTTTAGTTATCTGTCATGTTCATTATGCTCTCCAAGGCTGAATGTATTTGTAAAAACAGATGTCAGTTATTCCTGTGATGGTAAAGCTGAATTTTCAGGAGTCTTTCTGTCATTCTTTATTCTTTAGATCACTGTTCCATGCTGTGGAGTATTGAGACTGGGAAGTGTCTGCTAAAATATGCCGGCCACGCTGGATCAGGTACGAAGCTCTTTTCACATTATGTTTGTGTTAATTTTATGAACTTTCATTTGGAGTTTGGTTTCGTCAGATTTGACATGCTGTGGTTTGCATAGTTTCTAACGCACATTTGTTATTTTGTATTCTTGCAGTCAACTCCATTAAGTTCCACCCCACAGAGCAGATGGCACTGACAGGTAAACCACAGCACATTCAATGGGTTTGACGTATTTCCATGTGAAACATAACAATAGAAATCCAATATGGATAAACAGAAAAATGTATTACAGCCACCGTGAATGTTTTTTTTTTCCCAACCTCTAATTCAAGTAGAAACAATTAAATAATATAAAATATTGCAAAAAAGTAAAAAAAAGTTTTTATGCAACTCAGTTTTTGCAACTCCGTTTTAAATTTGATTAAATAATTGATTATTGAATACATTTAATCACTAATTTTGAGAATGTTATGCATCAATTAATCATACACCTCAGGGACATTTATTATGAAAGCAAACAGAGTAATTTTCACTAAATAACTTGTCGGCGCTGTCCAGTGGTTATAACCTTCTGTCTCAAATTAAAGACTGCATGGATGTGAGCATTAGCTAATGCAACAGTCACATCTCTTACTATGGAGCTGTTAATGATGATTCATTTATCCCGTGGCTGGAACGCTATGTTGCCTTTTTATTATTTATTTTTCCATATGACTGAAAAATAGATATTGTTTTCATATCTCTATTTGTATCTCTCCCCCCTCCTGTCAGATGCTTTTAAATGTGATTTGATAGATGACTGTCCTTTTTTATATAATGCTCCATCTGTGTTTGTTTTGTCTGTTTCCTGACAGCATCCGGGGACCAGACGGCACACATCTGGCGTTACATGGTACAGCTGCCGCTTCCCCAGCCCCCAGCAGACATCAGCGTGAGTGTTAAAACACACACACCTTCATATTTCTGAACTTTTTATGTAATGATGCTTCTCTGAAGGTGACTTGCTAATGCAAAAAGTCAACATGAATATTGAAATCAATATAATTTATTTGCATTTTTTGTGCAAAATTTAGAAGTGCATGTTATTTGAAAGAAAAACGCTTTAATAGTTCATGAAAACATAATTGCTCCACTTCTGAAAACATCTATCCTGCAGTTTTCCCTACACTGAATATTCTGCTTTACTTTGAAGTATGCCACATTAAGGAAGTAAAATGAATTTATTTGTTCAAGAATTGCCATAATTATTGTCAATTCAGTAATTATAATCTTCAATAATTCAATAATCTTTTTTTCCCTCATTGCGTTCCCATTTTTGTGTACTTAAAGCTGCAAGATGTTACTTTTTTTTTGTTTGTTATCAAAAAGAGTTACGAGTGCAGAAAATACTAATACTTTAACCAAATATATTCTGTTAAACCTTTAATCTGTTTGAATTTTTAAGTTTTAGTATATTTTTGAATTTTCCTTTTTAATTTTAAGGTTTAGTTTCAAGTTTGGTTTATTTCTAGAGCACATTTAAAAACAACAGAAGTTGACCAAAGTGCTGTACATAAAGGGTCATAAAACAAACAACAACGTACTGTACATAATAATTATACATTACACACACCCACACACACACACACACACACAAATAGTAAGTTTAGTAATTTTGTTGTGCATTTATTTTATGGTTTATTTATTTATTATTTTAGATTTATAGTAGTATAACTCTTCAGTTTTAGTTATTTTAGCACAAGTTAGACTGTATTCAAATGAGAAATGTTGCTTTGGCAGCTAGCTGAGAAAATATTTTATACATATTAGTAACAAACATGTTTTATAAATGGTGCAAATCTGAACATTTAACCCCCCCCCCCCCCCCCCCCCCCCAAAAAAAAAAAGAGCATGGATCGTACAAAATGGCAAACCTCTGGGGAATCACTGGTTGTAGAAACAAAATAAATGCATTTTTTTTTGTCCATATGCTCTGGTAAGATGTCCTGTATCCATGTGTATTCATTTGCAGAGTGGAGCAGAGCTGACACATAAGACACGTACAGGTTTTTTTTATTTTTGTAAACTGCTATGTTCAGTAAATGACTGTAAACATGATTTTATTTATTCATTCATTCATTTATTAATTTTAGTTAAACTCTGAATTAGCTTTCCAATCTTTTTTAACATTCATTTCCTCTGTGATTCAGGCCTCGCTGGACGATGACGTGGACTTCTCTGATAAAGACGAGGCCGACGGCGAGGCAGATGGGCCCAATGAATGCCCCACTATCCGTGTGGCCACCACGACCTTGAAGAGCCACCAGGGGGTGGTGATAGCAGCTGATTGGCTGGTGGGAGGAAAGCAGGTGGTCACTGCATCCTGGGATAGAGCCGCCAACCTGTATGATGTAGAAACCTCTGAGCTGGTGCACACCCTCACAGGTGAACAAGCCACCGCTCTTCCTGACTGCTTTGGTGGCTTTGTTGGGCTCCTTTGCCAGGGTTCCAGGGTCACGTAGCTCTCTTTCACACGTGTTTGCAGGTCACGATCAAGAGCTGACCCACTGCTGTACTCATCCCACCCAGCGTCTGGTGGTCACCTCATCCAGGGACACCACCTTCCGCCTGTGGGACTTCAGAGATCCCTCCATCCACTCAGTGAACGTCTTCCAGGGCCACACTGAGTAAGTCACATGATCTCTACTCACACATGCCACTGTCTACATAAAATATGATGAAACAAAAACACTTGCCTAGTGCCAAATGGAAGTAAAAACCGGTGCCAAGTAAAAATGAAATCTAAGCGATACAAAAGCTCTTCTAAAGTCAAGATCAGTGACTGTTGGCCATCTGCTAACAACAACCGGACACTTTGCTAGCAAGCCAAAAGACTTTAATGTCATAACTCCAGAACTCGGTGTGGCAAGACATTTTTGACAGGAATATAAGGGACAAAATCTGTAAGGATCTGCACAGTTTTATGCCTGGCAATTTTTTAGTGAGAGGCTGTCGCCTTTGATTTTGAAAGCGACTTTAACAAATCCATATTAAATATGAATTATCTAGCACAGACAACAAAATGTATTCTTAATCAAATATTGCAAAATATGAAAATCCTTTATCAAGACTGGGAAGTAGTAATTAGAGCTGATAAATATCAGTGGTATTGTTACTTAGAACTAATAAAAATGAGAAAACAGAAATAAAATTAAACATTAGATGAAAAACTGAAAATAAATAAATACAATTAATAATAATAATCATCTTATAAATGAAAATGTTCTAAATGTTGCCTTGACAGCTAACTGAAATAAAAAGTAGAAGAACTAAAATTATTACTAAAACCGAAATATTAAATGCAAGCTAAATAGAAATATAAACCAAAAACTATTAAACTGACTGTATTTCTTACTACAACGATTACAAATGGTTGGAATAAAGCTGAAATAAAATTAAATATGAGATAAAAAAACTTGAATTAAAAGCATAAATGAATCAAATTAGAAATGTTGCCTTGGCAGCTTAAAATAAAATAAGTTTTTAATATACTAAAACTAAACTGAAAAAAATCTAATAAAAGCTATATATATGTAAACAAACAGAAATGACAAAAACACATTAAAATTGAAAAAGAATATGAAAACTGAAAATATAAATATATAATAAAAGCTAATGCAGAATATGAATAAATATTATAATTGTATCTAAATAATACCCAAAATAACGTGTTCAAAAAACTATACATTTTAGAAATTGATTTAGTTGATGAATAACGTGGGCATTATTTGAACTGTTTGGCGTCTCTCTTGTTGTTGTTTTATTCACTCTGACCACAAGATGGCAGTGCATTGACAGCAGTTACAGAAACTGCTCATTTCTCAACACTTTGGCCTATTTCTCACCTCGCTTTCATTTCATTCACATACATTTCTTCAAGCCAAGTTAAAGCGAAGCCTTTGCTGTATGGCTGTGTTTCATGTATTTCCAGCCTTCTGTCTGTCTGGGGTTTTCTCGTGTCACGGGCTGCAGTGTGAGCTGTGTTTTGGTGGCGTGTGAAATCAGTCGCGTGGTGGTTATTGCTGGTTAAAGCAGGAACGAGGAGGCGCTGCAGTCTTTGATTACCAGGGATTACACGCCGCTCATTATGTTCAAGCCCAGCATGTATAATTCCGTCAGATCCCAGCGTAATGCTCTCAAATAGACAATCAGCGTAATGAGATTAGCCGCCGTACTGCCGCACGCTTCCCAAAGTCAATTACTGTCCTTCACTCTCATTCAGACTGACACAGGCTCTCTGATATCTCCACTCGCCCATTTCTGGCGAAGATCGCTGCGGATCATCTGCAGCCACACACAATTCATTCAGTTCATTAATCACTCAAAGCGCTCATATATAAGCAATAGTGTACCGTAATTAAGAAATTATATTACTCCACAAACACCCCCAAATATTTAACAGTGTCATACCTGAATCCATTTTAGAGTTATTTTCATGGCGAGTAATAAGTTAAATTAATAATAAAAAAAAGATAAGGAAGCTGGCATGGCTTTTAAACACCAACCAAACAACTAACTTTTATAAAATGGTTATTACATGATATTAAATTAAATGTTTTTTTAACATTTATAATTTTTTTTTAAGATCACATGGATTTATTAAAACAAATAGATTTCTCCTAAACACTTTCATTTTTTTATTTATTTACTTATCAAATAATTATAATCTGCATTAAAAAAATCCATCTATTTTTATGAATACATTTTAAAAACTTAAAAGATCTAAACACAGAACAATAAACTATTTTAATATTTAAAAAAAAAAAAAAAAAAAAAGAGAAAAATACATAAAAGAATGACTAAAACCTAAACCTATTAACTTAAAATAAAAACTAATATAATTGATATGTAAATGAGCCTTGCGCATGATTTCATTCTCTTTTTTTCTTGTTTTTTGTAAACATTTAAGACGATTTAAACATTTCAACTTTTTTAAAGGACATTTTTTGACTACTTTTTACTGTTTTGAACTTGAAATGGGTGTTACCTGACAATTAAACACAAAAATCAAACACTTTTCTGCAGACTTGTAAATTTGAAGAGCTTGTATATGTGAGTGGAGTATCATATTGATTTCAGTGCTGTCAGGTTATGAGACGCAGAGTTGATGAGCTGCTGAATTCAGTCGTCACTGAGCCCTGAGCAACGCTCAACACCAGACACCTGTGTAATAGATTTTCCCAGGTTCTTTTTCTTGTTGGAGAGGCAAAATGACGAAATGTCTGAAAAAGTCGCTTTAGGAAATTATTGAGCTTAGTAGCATCTTTATTCCATCATTTAGTACTTCAGGCATAGATTATACCTCAAATCTTGCGGCTTATTGAGGACAAGTGTGCTGTTACTTTTCAAAGGGATCAGGTTTGCAACTTTTGCTTGGAGGATGATGAAGCCAAAAAATCCATTACACAAAGCTGAAAATACAAATGAAATTGCAGAATCAAAAAATGGAACATGATAAAGGAGTTTACTCTATAATGTAAATTGTCACAGAATCTGGCAAAATTTGGATGCTATTAATATAATAATATGCTATTGCTATTTAAATATGAAGTCTGCATGTTCTACGTGTCTCAGAATAGGCAACACAGTTTTGTCTTTGGTTTAATTTAGAGAAATTATTACAGAAATGTAATGTACTTCTCAAAGTAATAATAACATTAATATTCCAGGTTATTAAAAAGTATGTAAGGATATTACACTCTTTAAATTTGAATGTAAACAGTAAACCTCTGTTGTGACAGAAATGACAGGGATTGTTTGATTTTTTTTTTTTTGCTTGATTTGCATTTTAAAAGACCACCGTTTTTCATAACAAAACTGTTTAAATTCATAAAATGTAAAGTTCAGAAAAAAATAAGACAAAACAAAATTTGTGGAAAAAAGTTAACCCTTCGTGGGGCCCTATTCTTAACATTCCAAAATGTTTGTGTGCTTTTTGTGTAGTTATACAGAAAGTATGTAGTTAATAACAGTATAGTTCACTTAAGATGAAAATGGTCATTCCAAACCCACCATGCATTCAATAATATTAAATTGTTAAAGTTTATGAATTCAATTGATTAGCCATCCTTCTTGATTATTAAAATGTAATTAAACTATTAAAACGTAATCCAGAAAAAAATAAAATGTTGTATCTGGGGAAAAAAATATAACCGATTTCACAGGGCCCTAAATATCCCACTAAAATACCAGAATATCAGACTTCAGGAAGCACTCTTTTGACTTTTGCCTAATATCCCATTCTAACAACTGCATAGCAACATGATGAAACACTCCGAACACCTTAGCAACCCTGATAACCACCCACAACACCCTGGAATGATGGCGGTGAGTTTTGCATTGGCAAACGCAACATTTTCTTCAGACACCTGACACAGAAAGTCTGACTTCGAAATGCACCGAAAGGCTTAATGAATGAGAAGTGTGTATAAGCGTTACTGCATGCAGATGTGTGTGTGTGGGCTGTAGAGACAGCTGTTGGTTGTAATGAGTGGCGTACAGTGCGGTGTGTGTGTGGGTTGATTGAATCATGCATGAGAGACAGAGAGAGGGGGTTGTGCTGTCAGTGGGACTGAATGCTTTGCTGCACTGGGACCGTAAGATGAATGAGCTCTGCAGCGCTCCTGGCAGGAGCTGAGGACCTCCTAAAGACCAGACACACACACTTACACACCTTCACACAGGCTGGGTTTTTTATTCATTCATGCTGAGCGTGTCTGTGGGTCCAGCATACAGGAGTCATGCTAGACTACCTCTCTCTCTCTCACATACAAACCCGGGACTTCCTGTCATTCAGACTTCCTATCGCTCTGATTTCCTGTCTCCCGCACTTTCCTTAATTTCCTCCACTGGTGTTGATTCCACATGACACCATGCACATATACACACACACTTCTCATTTATATCAGATAGGGTAACTCTGCCCACAGTGGAATCTCATTGGTCCAGAACATCCAGCTCCACACACAGCTGTATAATAAGCAATGAATATGTTCAGATTGGCTGTGATTGTACGGTGTGCCACAATGCTGGAATATTGTCACGTTGAACATAGGAAAAGGTTCAACTTTTTGTGTTTTTGGTAGTGAATAAAAATGAAATATTTAGCTGTTTTTCAAACATTTGTTGATGAATCTTTTTTTTTTTTGGATGTTTGGTCTTTTTTCAACATCTAGGCATATTGATAAAACTGGAACCTTGCTGCAATTAGTATTAATGGGTCAATGTGATCAAATATGACAAATAAAAATGTAAATTTGGTGTAATGATAAATGCAAAAGTCTTTTGGTTATTAACATTTTCTAGATAATTGGCATTTCTGTTTAAGCTGTACACATCACTAAAAATGTCATTTGTTAAAGTATTACGTCTTTTGTCTAGTCTTTGTCTATTTAAGGGATACAGTGTAAAAAAGGTGGATGATATACATGAAACAATTTCCATTCAGAAATCAATACATTTCTCAGATAACCACAAAGATGAGTAATATTAGTTAACTACACACACTTACTATATGGTTAGCCTAACCAGGTTAGGGTTAGGATAAGGGTTTGGCTTAGGGTTACTTGCATGTAATTATGCATAATTACTTTTTATTATAATGGTAAATACATGTAACGTGTAACAAAGACACATTAAAATAGTGTTACTTATAGTGTTGTTGTTTTTTTACAGTGTTTAATTAATTACTGATCCTCATGTCATTCCAAACCCATAAGACTTTCATTCTTTTATAAACGCATATGAAGATATTTTAATGAAACCTGAGAGATTTCTGTCCGTAAATTGATGCACCCAAAACTGTTCAAAAAGTTTATGAATCTAAATTTTCTAAAGGTGTATGATTACTATATTTGATGGAAACATTTAATTTGGGCTTTTATTCAACATTGATTCAAGTACAAACATGGATCACATCAAATATGGTAGACGGAATCTCAAAATATTGAATTGTTTGCGTTACACACAAAAGCATACCTCATTCATTCTCATGCATGTTTTTTATGTGAATTAAAAGCAGTTCATATGGATTTCTTCAATCTCTGAACTTTTTGAAGTGTCAAAGTTTTGGGTGACTGGAATGTGTCAGATTTCATTAATATGTATTAATTTGTGTTTTGAAGATGAAAAAATTCTTATAGGTTTGAAGCCATAAGATGGTGTGTATATGATGATAGAGTTTTCATTTTTAGGTGAACTAACCCTTCAGTGAATTTCAACTCAAATATCTGTGTTTTATTATGATGAATATATACCTATAGTTTTCATGGGGTGTATATACTTTTTCACAGCATTGTAGCTAGATTCAGAACCCATCTGAATAGTCTTTCATGGACACAATCCTAACAGATGTTTTACTGTTAGAATACGTAACAACAGGATGTATGTCCATTTTATCAGAATCAGAATTAGCTTTATTGCCAGGTATATTTGCACATACGAGGAATTTGTTTTAGTGACAGTAGCTCCACAGTGCGACAGAATGACAGCGACAGGACACAGATAATAAAAAATAAAAATAATGTACAAATATACAAAATGGACAATATGAAAAATAGCACAAACACAATATACAAAATAGACAATTCAGTATGTACAGGTGTTGGGTGCAAATTTGAAATGTAATAAATATTACATTAATAAATGTTAAATAAAAAAAATGAAGCGCACAACACTATCATACTTTTTTTATGTTTATTGTTAAGAGATCAAATGTTCATGAGATGGATTGCCTGAGGGAAGAAACTGTTCCTGTGTCTGCTCGTTCTGGTGCTCAGAGCTCTGTAGCGTCGACCAGACGGTAACAGTTCAAAGAGGGAGCGTGCTGGATGTGAGGGGTGTTAAAGGCCGAGCTGAAGTCCACAAACAGGATCCTCACATACGTCCCTGGTCTGTCCAGGTGTTGCAGTGTGTAATGCAGTCCCATGTTGACTGCATCATCCACAGACCTGTTTGCTCTGTAGGCAAACTGCAGGGGGTCCAGTAAGGGTCCAGTGATGTCCTTCAGATGAGCCAAAACCAGTTTTTCAAATGACTTCATGACCACAGACGTTAGAGCCACAGGTCTGTAGTCGTTAAGTCCTGTTATCTTGGGTTTCTTTGGGATGGGGATGATAGTGGAGCGTTTGAAGCATGAGGGGACTTCACACACCTCCAGTGATCTGTTGAAGATCTGTGTGAAGATGGGGGCCAGCTGCTCAGCACAGGATTTCAGACAGGCTGGTGTCACACCGTCTGGGCCTGGTGCCTTCCTTCTCTTGTTCTTTTTGAAGACCTGGCACACGTCGTCTTCTCTTATCTGCAGTTCAGGTGTGGGGGAGAGGGGGGTTGCAGGAGGTGTGAATGGTGTTTTTTCAAACCTGCAGTAGAACTCATTCAGATCGTCTGGCAGTTGCTCTCATTGATGTAAAAGCACGTCCTGCCGCTGCGCGATTTCCCCGTCGTGATCTGCTCTGATCAGCGTGAAGTTAGAAAGATGAATCGCACTGTCCGGGATGGCTTCATTCAGCCAGGTTTCCGTGAAACACAGAGCAGCAGAGTTTGAAAAGTCCTTGTTTAACCGGGAAAGCGGAAGGAGTTCGTCCGTTTTGTTGGGTAGAGAGCAGAGATCAGCCAGATGGATGCTAGGAAACGGCATTCGAAATCCACCTGTCTGAGCTTCACGAGCGCGACGGCTCACTTCCCCCGTCTGCGCGTCCTGTGCGTCTAAACAGTGCTGCAGCTCCACCAACTACTATGTTCAGCAAAACATCCAAATAATCGAAAACCGGTTGGAGATTTTGCGGTGTGCTCTGCCGAATGTTCAGCGGTTCTTCCCTGGTGAAACTGATCGTGTTTGACAAACAAAAAACAGTAAAAACTAACAAAAACACTAAAACAACTGGAGAGCCAAGCACAATGGCTACCATGCGTGGCTCCATCTTGAGAATATAATGCATCTTGAGAATATAATATTATGCAGACTGAGGCTCTTAAACTGCTGTACAGTTTCTAATAGTGAGTGAAGTTTAGCTCAGTTGTGCAGTACAGCTGACATATGCCTGTTTCACATCACTAACCCAGAGCATCAGGACACACCATGAGCACAGCATTACGACATACGGACACTTAGATGAAACAATCAAAGCTTTGCCCACTGTTTTTCTGATTTTAGCAGCGTAAGTGTTGAAACTTTAAAGAGTGGCACTTTTAGAGCTAACTAGTGAATATTGGTGCTTATAAACAATGGAGCGTGACCGAAGATGTAAACTTGAGTCTGAAAGCTCTAGTGTTGTGCAACTGAATATATCTTGATGTGCACATGAAGTTTATTCTTTATTTTCAATTTCATGCTGACAATACCCATGACATGCAAATTGTTTGGTGATTAAACTGAATCAACCAAGTCAATGAAAAAACTCTTAAGAACTCTCAGATGAATGTGCCAAGGTGTATATCAAGATTTTCAATCACAATTTCCATCTGGTCCTCATGCAAAGCCATCATATGGCTTCAGAAGATTTTGGTACAGTGCAAAAGTCATATAGACAAATTTTATGATACTCATGTGGTGCTTTTGAGTCATTTTTGGAACTTGTATGCTTTCTGTGCATTGTTCAGAATCAGCATTTATCTTTTGGGGTTCCACGATTTTGCATTTGGGACCAAAAGAGGATTTGAGACTGGACTCTTAACTTAATCTTGTGATTTGATACTTGATACTGAACTTGTATTGAAAAGTGTGAATTTGTGAACTTTTGAACTTGTAATCGTTCGTGTTGGCACTCAAAAGGGCAGTGGGAGGGCCTGAAATGTCGCCTTCTAATCATCTAATGATGGTGCAAATGCTAATGAGTGGCACAGTACAAATGAAACATGACAGGAGTGTCGCTGTACACAAGAGCCCGTGGTGTTCGCTGCCTCATTCCTCTTTGATCTGCAGGGCATTTCCTGTCAGAGCTGCTATCTGTCTGTCAGGATGCTTATGAGAGTATTGCCAGTGTGCTCGATTTCAGACAGACAGAGGGAGACACACCTGCTGTCTTGGGGAATGTGTCAGAATGGGTTTCTCACTGAAGAAAAATCACAGCTGGTGTCTCCTTTGAGACAGATCACGCAAATTCTGGATGACAAGCCCACCTATTCCTGTTTCTCAGACTCAGACAGGCGGTTAAAGATTCAGGCTGGAGGCCAAAAGGCTGTAGGTTTGAACCTAGTAAGGGTTTATTTATGAACCCTTGATCAAAACACTCGACCCAAGGTTAATTCATGGGGACCGATCCTGTAATAAGTGAACTGGTAAATGACTTCTTACTTCTAATTGCTTGATCTTAAAGGGATAGTTCACCCAACAATGAAAATTACCCCATGATTTACACACCCTCAAGTCATCCTGGGTGTATATGACTTTCTTCTTTCAGACAAATACAGTCCGAGGTATATAAAAAAAAAAGTCCTGGCTCTTCCAAGCTTTTTAAAGGTCCCCTGAAATGCTTTGAAACATGCAGCGTTATTCTATGTGTTGACGTCATTTTAACTGAAACAGGAAGACAGGGCGGGACATATCAAGCAGCTCCGCCCCTTTTTAAAATAGCCAATAGCGTTTGTTTATATCACAGCTTGGGCTAAAGCCAGTGTTGCCAACTTAGCTACTTTGTCGCTAGATTTAGTTACTTTTCAGACTCCGCTAGCGACTTTTTTTTTCCCAATAAAGCGACTAGCGACAAATCTAGCGACTTGGACAAACCTTAGCGAGTCTCAGTGATCGCTGGTACTGCCGCAACAGCGCGAGGTCAGCGCACGCACCTCTTTCTCTGTATTTGCTCTGTTTCGCGAGCGTCTGAGAGGAGCAGCCCTTTCAGTTAAAATAGATATTATATTGCTTCTCTAATTTTACATGCAAATATAGCCGAGCACAGGAATTGTCTTTGTCTTGTCTTATCTTGTGTGTATTATTTGATTTCATCAGACGACGGCTCAATTATAAATTAGGAGATTTGTGCAGACTAACTTCTTGGAAGGGAGAGCTGGTTATGTATTGTTAAAGGGCTGTGTTTCAGTCACTATTTCATATTTATCCCGTTGACTGACAACATAAACAGTAAAATATATAAAGGAAAACTGTTTTTTTTTTGTCAGCATTAAAATACAGTATTCGCCCATTCATCATACAGAAAATATAATTCTGTGAACAAGTGACCAAGTGACAAGTGTCACAACTATGAATTTCATACATCTCAAACCATCTTCAACACATTTCCCAGTCTCAGCAAGAGTTTTAACCACATTCAACTACTTCAACCATGTTTTAAAGGGCTTATTATACTCCAGCACTGGATCTCTATTAAATGCACATGCAGGTCTTCCTCTAATGAGTCTCGACCTTGCTTGTCAGTGGTCCCAGGGGAATCAGAACATTCCCAAAATATAATTTGAGTTGTAATAGGATTTTAATCAAGCTTTTAATCTATTATCGGCCCCACCACCGCCCCCACCCTTGCTTTCCGTTGGCAACCCACGATGTCAGAAAGCATTTCCACGCTTCTCTTTGGATGTGAACTGTGCCGGAGAGAGCCGAGCTAAGCTGTTAAATACAGCCAAACCCAACTCCAAATCTTTAATGCAGCGGAATTTAGCCCCTAATTAAACCTTAATATCATGTCAATTCAAATTAGCACGGCTAGAGGCGAGCGGAGCACCACTCCGGCCCTTTTCTTTCTTTTTTTTTTTATTTTTCTCTCCCTCGCTCTCCCGACAGAAGGGGATACAAAGAGGAGAGAAATGTCAGCAGGGAATGACGTGATAGATTAGAAATATTAAGGTCCATTAAATGGAAGTGTGTGTGCTGAGCGGAGCAGTTAAGTGTGCGCTGTGACCCTGAGGGTTGCTGACATTCCTGCTGTTCACCCAGACTGTATCACACACACTCTCTCTGCCTCATTTTACCCCAGCTGCTGGTGCTCTCATGCCCTGTACAGGAGCAGAGGGTGGTCCTTCCAACCAGGGAAAGATGAGTTTAATTGCATCATCGCAATAATATAATTTGTTGGGAAGATTCAATTCCAGTAGCAACTCAAGCCTCATTACAGAAGTCACATGTAGGCCCACATTACCAGACGTACGACTACCAGCATAAAGTCTGGTCCACGTCTTATTCTGGCCAAGAATTGGCCACTTAAATTGACTGCAAGCTAGGACTTGTGCTTTGAGAATTCTGCCACAAATTGACTTCCAAACTGGATATAGAGGAAAAGCACAAGGCTTTGGAAAAGTGATACTACCTCATGCATCCAAAAGTTTAGATATTTTAACTTGTTGTAACATACGTTGATAAAGGAAACTGTTCACCAGTGACAATTTCCTCTTTCCATGCCCTCAATTCTGATAGACGATTTTGACTTTTGGGTCGCTAGGCCTTCAGGCCCCCCTATGTGGTAGTAAGTTCCACCTTTCCCTTCACTGGCGACATCCCTGCTTCAGTCGCTTTTAAAACTTTTTGACATATGCCATTTTAAAGTGAAATAATAGACGGCAATCATTTACAATTCAACTAAGTTCAGAATTTAACTTGCTAATATACATCTTCACAATGCGGTGGAGCTCACATATTCTGTCTAATGATTGGCTGGATAAGTGGTTCCCAACCATGTTTCTGGATCCCCCCCCCCAACACTGCACATTTTGCAGATCTCTTTTGTCTGGAACACCCATTTCAGATCTTGTAGTCTCTACTAATGAGCTGACGAGTTGAATCAATTGTCTTTGATTAAGGAGAAATGCAAAATGAGCAGTTTTAGGGGTTCTCCAGGAACGGAGTGGTTGGGAAGCACTGATCTTAATAATCCAACAAATAGGAACGCTTCCTAGCAGTCAGCAACGCAGCTACTTGGCGACCTGCTTTCAGTGTAAATGCATCTGAAGTCGCTTAGTATAATCCAAATCTGTCCACCTTGAATCCCCTACATGATTTTATGAAGTAAATGTACCTTTGGGAACTTTTTTGCAAGATGTGAAATGTGTACCAATAAGTACACATCACTGCAGTTTCCAACAGAAGTGAACACTAAAGGCAGTAAAACAGCAGGCACTTGTAATCGTTTCCGTATACAGTTATGATTACAGGTCCATATGTTTCACTTTCCAGACGTAACAAGCTTGCTTGGTAGCTCAGCTAGCATGGAATTGGACTTAGTATGCGGAATCCTTGGGTACGAATCGCATTTAAAAAAAAAAAGATTCAAAAGAAATGAAAGAGATGAAAATTGAGACATTGAAAAAATCCTAAAACCGATTGCTTGCGACTGCATTTTTACGTCACATTTGCTTTTGTTTATACTATCGGGCAGGTTTAGGTGTTGTGTAGATGGTACGTTATATTAAAACATCACAGAGCATTAGAGTATAGCGCCACTCAATGGACATTTCAAGTCAGAACTGCGGTGATGCGTACAAAACCAACATCACACAAAATTGTTCCAGGGGAAAAAAAAACTAACACACTTTCAGCGCCACCCAGTGGACATTTCACATCGAATATGTCACCAAACATACATGGCGCTACATATTTTGCATCTTGCGAAAAAGTTCCTACAGGTATGTTTTCGTCATGAGATAAGGTTGTGAATCCCTAAATTTGCGTAGAAGTGAACCAGTAAGATTGGAGCTGGTGAATTCTGCAAGATCGTGCTATTTTGTGCACACTATACATCATGCGGTGAACATGTCCGCTTAAGCCTAGACTATATACTACCTGGCCAACAATGTTCAGCATACCCACCAAATCCTCCTGAACATTCGCTTAGTAGGGTTGGACTCGGGTACTTAAGGCCAGTTCACCTCGTACCGACAGATGCAGACCAAACGCCAATTCAACATGTTCAGTCGCCAAAAACAAGTGTTGACCAACAACTAGACACCACAGGGTTGACTCACCGATCAGACAAAACTATATGAACGTGTCTGTTTGACGGCGTCTGCTGGTGCATTGTGAATTGGCCTTTAGAAGTGACACTGATGATCGTCAGTCATAACTATTTGTTGATGATAAAATAGACTACCAATGGGAAGGCAGAAAGTGGAGATCACGTGATCTGCTTCCTGATCTGTTGGGTACTGCAAAGAATAAGACTGTGGAGATAACCAAATCACCTTGAGCACTCTCTAGTCACTCTGTACAGTAATTTGTCATGCCAGTAATTGAGAGAGTCTATCTTGCTTTCAAAGAATACTTGAGTGCTGAGCTAGTTACTTTTAGGGGACTTGCCATTTTGCTGATGTATTTCATTCAAAGTCCCTTATGCCACACTTAATTCAGGGACAATCCCTGCTGGAGCTTTCTGGAGTTAAGAATCTCGTTCAAGAACGCAATTATTACACAGCAAGATCGTGATCTCTGTAATTCAACGTCCCACAACCCGGTTTCAGCAGTTACTCATGATCAGGATTAAATGGGTGTCCTTCACATTAGCAGCCGAGATCCTTGAGCTTCTGCAACTTCCGCTTTCTACAGAGCGATATGTACTGGTATCTTGCGTATACTTCATGAAAACCATGAGCGTTTGTTCAGGATGATATTTTTGGCCTTGAGGTGTTAAAGAGTGATTGGAGCATGTTTGATGCGAGTGTTTTTGTTGACAAGCCGTTTGTTTCTTGCAGCACCGTGACGTCAGCTGTGTTCACCGTGGGAGACAACGTGGTGTCGGGAAGTGACGATCGCACCGTCAAGGTGTGGGACTTGAAGAACATGAGATCTCCGATTGCCACCATCCGCACAGACTCAGCCGTTAATAGGTAAGAGCAGCAGGTCGGTGAGGTGTAAGACTGCTTCCTGAGACTGTTGTTTCTGAACAAGCAGAGACAGTGCCCGTCTTAGAAAGTTCTTGGATATTGAGAAACTTTATTCTTCTATATCAAGATGTTCTGAACGAATGAAGTCAAGTCAGGCTTCTGAACTAGGAATAGTACAGAAGATTTGTGTATATATATATATATATGTATGTATGTATGTATATGTATATATGTATATACATATGAAGTGAAGTGCAACATCTTGTTTACATCAAGTGCAATAGATGCTGTTCGCACAAAGTGTTATTTTGTAAATTGTTTAACCGATGGGAGTGAAAGCAGCCTTTATCAACGAGGTAAGCTTTCTGCATTTGGTGTAAATCGATGCTGCTTATTTCTTTACATTTAATTGAGTTTATTGATTGATTTTCTGTCTGTAACCTGCAGGATAAGTGTCTCAGCGAACCAAAGAATCATCGCTCTGCCACACGACAACAGACAGGTCAGGCTATTTGACATGAATGGAGTCCGTCTGGCCCGTCTCCCACGGAGCAACAGACAGGTACGAGGTTTTATTACGTTTTGTTTGGTCTTTCAGGTTGTCTTGCACTCTTTAACCACTAGGCAGCAAGGTTATTTTGGTAAACGAAAACTAAGATGAAAGCGATTGATGAAAAAAAACATTTCATAAACTGGAAAGTCAAAATATTTGAAAAACTAAAACGAAACAAAACTAACAACAGTTATTGAAAAACTAACTGAAATAAAATAAATTAACAAATAAATAATTGTTTTTGTAATTATTATGTTCTCTCCCCTTGGCGGAAAAATATATGAGCTGTGCGACAGTTTAGGGAAATACCTTTAAATGGCGCATCACGCACATGGTGTTATCTGACAGAGAGACGCAAAGCAGTTTAAAGCAGAGTCCTGCACGGGTCCTGTTTGTTTAACGTGCACCAGCAGTACTTAACAGAACACCCGACCCATTATCCCACAGCAGCACTCATTTATTTCTGTACCAGACCAGAACCGTTTGACATAGACCGCGAGTCGCGACCCGAACTGCGCACGCATTAATCTACAACATCAGGCAGGCAAACTTATTTATTTTCTCATGTAACACAAGCAATCAAACCAACATTAGGTATTCTAAGTTGATGCTATGAAGAAAAACAGACACGCAGAGCAACATGATAATTAACAGAAAAAAAGATGAGAACGCGTATCCTTTCTGTAAACAGTAGGCTACAAAACTTTGGCCTAGCATCATGTGATCACTCTGCCAACAAATCCATCAAATGTGCACAGGCTATATCACATCATGCACATGCTAATAATTCTTCATAAATAAAGAAAAGAACATATTCAAATATGAGCCTTTACTGTTAAATACAATTGCCGTTATTATTGAATTTCATTAGTCCCAGTTATGATTTATGCACAGCTGTTCACGAAAAGTGAGCAAGACACGACAGTTACAATATAATGTTTATGGTTAAATAAGAAAAAAGACATCTAATATATTTCAACACACCATCAGAAATGATATTAAGCGCAACTTGTGTAGATTTATTCAGTAAAAAGGCTTGACTGCTTCCTTTGGGGTGTATATTTGTATACTTTTTACCATATCATATTTACCATATTTTTACTAATCAATCTCAGCATATTATCATTGTTGAAAACAGTTGTGCAGCTTCATATTTTTATGTTTTGTAAATATTTTTAAAACATTAATAGGTTCACAAGGACAATTGTTTTTTTAAATAGACATCTTTTGTCATTTTAAAAACTGTTAGGTATTCGGCCTTCATCCCAATGTTTCATTTTGTTGGCTTCGGCCAAGAATTTTCATTACGGTGCATCCCTATTAATTTCTTTAAAAAACAATAAATAAAACGATAAAAACGTACAAATCTTAAACTTTTGAATCAATAGTAGTAGATTTAGGAATATGTTTTCCTATTTACAGTTATAGCAGAATTTTTATTTTAGAATTTAAAGTTAATTTTTGTAATACATATTTACATTAATACTATATTGATTTCAGTTCTTATACATTTAAAAGTAGATACATTTATAAACTATTTAAACCAGTAAACAAATGACTTTAATACAATTTCCTGTTTAAACCCCCTGTAATAATGTATGTTTTAAATCTTTAGCTTAGCTACATGCTGAATCACCAGAGAACATTAGTCGAGTCCCACACGTGATTCTCTTGAGATGTGTTATTTCCTTGCAGCACATGAGTGGCTGTTAGCAAAGTCGCTGCCCATGACGAGCGTCTCAAATCAGTCTCTAACAAGGGTCCATTTTAGAATCGAACCATGAGGCAGAAAGGAAGCTTACTAGGTTTTGTGCCACATCCCTTTAACTATTGCATTAGCAGGTTTTGTACCTTTTTATGTCTCCTGACAACCAAATTGCATTTGGCACGCAGGGCCATCGGCGCATGGTGTGCTGCTCTTCCTGGAACGAGGAGAACCAAGCTTGCAATCTGTTCACCTGTGGCTTCGACCGCCAGGCCATCGGCTGGAACATCAACATCCCTGCCCTGCTGCAAGAGAAGTGACGCACTTCACACGTACACAAGCTTAACACGGCCCAATCACGACTGAACACATTCGTCAGTGCCACACCTGCAGTAGATTTTAAATAGCACATTCACGTTTTTCATCCCAGTTGGCGTCTATTGTCACTGTCCCACGGTCATCATCCCGCCACGTCTTCTGACGTCTGTGGAAAACTTAATTTCCTGGATATTCTGCATATCTAGCCCTGCACTGTCTGCCCTGAGGTCATATAGTGTGGTGAACTTCCTCCCAGTGTTGTTACCCCAATTCTACATGTTTGCATGAAACTGCGACTCGTGAATCCCGCGAGACCGGGACATTGCCGAAACGTCCGTTCACAGCCTGCCGCTGTTACGCTCAAGTAATTTTTCACTTAAGTGGTATTTTTGTTGCGCAATGTTCTTTGTACAGATGACTTTTTATTTTACGATAGCATTTTAGATTTTTATTTTGTTTTGAATAGAGTTCTGCTTTGCTTTTTATAGAGATGAGATGTGCAAAAGAAACTTAAAGCACTCTGCCTTTGTGAACGGAAATCGGCAATCGCATTTACGGATCCGCACCTTCGTGATGTTCTGATTGCCGTTCAAGCAGCCAATCAGCTTCTGGCAGTATTGCCGCAGTCCATTTGCATGACAAACCCACCTCGCTTGTCAAATATGTGAAGCAAAATGCTGTATAATTGCTGTGTAATCTTGTTCACCCTATGAAAACGAAAAAAAAAAAAAAAACCGTATTGACTGTTTATGGAGCCCTACGTTTGATGTTCACTTCCATTTCAAGGGCTTTCAAGTCATGTAGATAGTAAATATTTGAATCAACGCATCTGAATTCAGAATAAGTTTGCGTGTTGCTCGCTGCTGTAGTTTTTACATTGAAGAGTTGTTTGCGGCAGCGAGTTTTCGATATTGTAATATTCGTCAATAATCATCGGACCAAATGTCAAAGCCTGTCTCAGTGTGATCTGCTGATGCTTGAAAGGCTTCCTCATGTACTTTGGACTTCTTGTGATGTGTGAACCACTGTGCATAACTGTATCTACAGAAACCTCGCTTGAATGACGTGCGACATTCGTCAATAATCCTTAAATGGAAGCTCTTCCATCGTGTTACAATTGGTATCGTTACTGCATTACTGGGCTTTAACCAGAACTGCTTTGGACTGTGCTAGAAGTCTTGGTGGAAAGTGCCAGTTCTTTTCACGTAGACAGTCTGTTAAATCTGTTAGGTCTAACAAAAAGATGTTTATTATGCGATGTATATTTGTGTGATGTCCATGTTTAATGGACTGTATTTGGCTTTAGAGTTGAAATGTACGCAAAGACGCATAGAAAACGCTCATCTTTTATCCAGCTGTCTAACAACACATATGACCCATCAGAACGTCCTTTAAAAATGAGTCTGATCTCCAACATTTTAGGTGTCTTTAACTTGATAGAATGTTCTGTGGGGTATTCTGTATTGAGCCATTTCACTTTGTTATTTGAGAGCAACATAATTTTCTGTACTGGAGAAGCATATTGCATCATATAATAAAGTGAAGATGTCTTTCAACGATCACGTTGTCTACAAAGTTAATATTCTGTGAACACCAACTTACTATATGTTACCCTGGACCACAAAAGCAGTCTTAAGTAGGTATATTTATAGCAATAGGCAAAAAAACATTGTATGGGTCAAAATTATTGATATTTTTTTCATGCCAAAATTCGTATTCCATGAAGATATTTTGTAAATTTCCTACTGTAAATATATCGAAACTTAATTTTTGATTGGTAATATGCATTGGTAAGAACTTAATTTGGACAACTTTAAAGGCAATTTTCTGAATATTTAGATTTTTTCGCACCCTCAGATTCCAGATTTTCAAATAGTTGTATCTCGACCAAATATTGTCCGATCATAACAAACCATACATCAATGGAAAGATTATTTATTATTTATATATGTATAAATCTCAATTTCCAAAAATTGACCCTTATGACTGGTTTTGCGGTCCAGGGTGCACGCACGCACACACACAAAATCTATATTGCCAAAAGTATTGGCACCCCCTTCTAATGAACATGTTTGACTACTTTAGTAATTTCCATGAGTACAAATCTTAATGTTTAAGCATATAATGCTATTCTAGGGAACTGTGTGCTTCTAATTTTATAGCAACAGTTTGGACAGCACCCTTTTCTATTCTAACATGACAGTGCCTCTGTGTATAAGACAAGGTTCAAAAAGAAATGATTGACTCAGTCAGTGTGGAAGAACTTGACTGGTCTGCAGAAAGCCAAGTCCTGATCTCAGCTGAACACCTCTGGTGTGACTTTAAATGCAGACCTTGAGCCGAAAACGCATCACCAAACACCAGTAACTTGTATATGGGTACAGTCATTTTAGACACGTCCAAAACTGTTGCAACAGAGATGGAAATACAGTTTTTAAATACGTGAATTATGCTTCCATCTTTGTTGCCACAGTTTTGGAAGTGCCGCCTTCTGTTCTAAAGCTCTACTTTTGTCCATATAGTGTATATACATATATAGGTAACACTTAGTGTAAATGTATAATGCATTTTAAAGGGTTCTTAGAGGGTATAATGCATTATAATTATGTGCATTGTAATGCATTATATATTGTAAATAATTACAACCGAATTTAAAATGCATAGTGTAACAGTGAACTGATAAAATATACATTACGTGTTATGATGTATTAACTGTGGTTACAATTATTCATGAGATTGTACAATGCATTACGATGCATTAAAACTACTTTTATAATGCATTATACATACAGGCTTTAAGTAAAGTGTTACTTTTTTTTTTTTTTTTTTTTTACAGCAACAACAAACAGAATCAAGTCAAAGTATAACACAACATTTTTGTTTTTATTCACATAAACATTCACTTTTAACTCAAGTGCAATGTACATACCTTAGCAGCATATGCTTTTAGGCTAAAATTTACTCTATTGAGAGATATCTGTAAGGTACCTATTTTTTTTTTTTTTCTTTTTTTTTTACAAATTTTTACAAAATATACAGTCATTAGTACAATATTGCCATTCAATCATGCCTTACGACTGAATTACTTGAAATGTAGTTTTGTCTGGGGCTTTTAATGTTTTTGTTGTAATGAAGAAAAAGTTAAACTCAAACACAAATGTTGCCCAATAAAAAGTGAAACAAGTACATATAAGACACACGTGCATTAACAGTCTTTCCAATTATGTCAATTTCAAACTGGGTTGTCAGTGTGGTGGAAATAACTATGAAACCGATCATTCCGTTCAATATCAAGTTGAACCTTTTAGAAATTTTTTTTGGAAAAAAAAAAAATCCAGATAACGGAAAGCCAAAGGTAGGTAATGCTGGGTTACATATTTCGATCTGTCATCTTTCTATTGATGTTCTATTTCTATTAGTAGACAAAAATGATCACATTAAGATGGGATGGAGTCATTATTTAAAATATATATAACATCAGACATTAAACAGAGGGCAGAGAAAACCTTAAATATATTTGCCACCACTAGGTGTCCCTGTAACATCTTGAGCTGTTTGTAAAGGGGTGGATACATGACATCTCGGCATAGGTTGACAAAGTGGCATTTGAAAATACATACTGAAAGTTTATGAAAAACAAAAACACGTGCTGTGATGATATACTCAAAGCAATAATGAACTATGCAAAGAAAGGAATCGACCTATAAATGTTGCGAGTCAATTAAAATATAATAATCATGGAGTAATATGATTGTATTTGTATACAACAATAAACATCTTCACAGACAAATAGTGATAACTTGACGAAATAATTCAAGGTTGAAGCACGCATACTAAACCACAGAATAGCGTACATCTAAATCAAAAAGACATGAATGAGATGCATCTGTAAATTAAATAAACGAATGCATGAGAATCATTGGTTAAACCTCGGTTAAAGTGGCATGCATTTCAAAGGTTGGGTTGAGCTTTACGAAGCAATTTGTAATGTGCTCGGTTTGTAAATGAATCCATTAACTACAAATTACTTCATAATCACGGATCTCTACTCGCACCCTTAACTCCATTTTCTTTTCGTCCTTTGTGCCTACATCAAAGCGTCGACGTTTCCCTTTCTTTTCACGCAGGTCTCTGCCCGGAACACCCTGTGTAAAGATACAGCACTGACACACAAAGAGAAACCAGCTGAGAAATGACACGTCACCGGTGAGCAGGATTGAGGTATTAAAGCAGCAAGCTGTCCCTGCTCAAAAAACGGGGTGTCGTAATGGCACCATTTACATTAGCTTGTCACCATTACCTCTAACCTGCACACCCGAAATGGAGCTGAATTAACCTGTCTTTGCAATGTCAACCCCTACTGTTTTTTCGGTCCCTCTTTTTTCCCATTTTGAAGCTGTACCAATGAACCAAAGGCAAAGGAGAGAGAGGAAGATGAGGGACGCATCACTCTGACAGGACCTCTAATTGGACAGCGTGTCGGAGCTCTTCAGGGGCAGACCATCCGGAAACGGGCAGATAATGACAAGACGGCGGCTGCCTTTCACTTTGGCGAAGGTTAACACACATACACACGTTTGAATGACGGCTACAGGAGAGCCATCAGTGGAGAGAGAGAGGTGACCATCTTGTTGTGAGAAAATAGTCCCCGTTTCTCACATTTCCCCTGGTTGTCGATTCCGTAGCTGGTAACCCTTGTTCTGCCAGAAGTCTCGCGAAAGCTACATACATTGCTTCCCAGAACAAAGCACCCCCTAAGGGTAACCTTAACCTTCCATGTTTTTTGGTTTTTAAATACTTATGGACAAATCTAAATTATTTTGCAATAATTGGCATGTCATAATAGACTGTGCACGATCGCTTCTGCATTTGGCCTCAATGGCCACTGCAACTTCCAGAATGCAGAGAAAATTAAATCTTGGGAGCGTTACACAATAGGACAAAGCAATTTTGATATGATCTTTCACACTAAAGGTATTCTGGAAGCTTCTGGAACTCATCACAAGAATGTTATAGTTTAATGCTATGTTGAACTGTGTACTGTGATATTACATGCATACAAAACTTGAAAGCATATCAACTGAACATCTATGAAATGTTAGTCAAAGCATTTTTTTTTTTAAACAATGGCGCTTAAAATCTTGAACTAAAATGTTATTGCAACCATGTAGCCTGAGTGAATGAAAATGAATAATTTTCAACTTAGAAAGTGTGGGCTGCTTTTGGTGCTTGAATTTGTGCACTGAGGTCCAAGTTAAGACACGCTAGAAGTTAAAATGATTAAAAAAATATATATTTTTTGCTCTATTTAACAATATTAATAATGAAAGAAATCTTCCCTCAGGTAAGGCCGTTTCACACTGGACGCGATGCGAAAAAGCGAGGCGAATCGCAGACGAGCGCGAAACGAATGTTCGCCTCCTGCTTATTCATGCCTGCACGCTGGGTGGCGCTGACCAACAATGCATTTTTCCTCAGATATGTATCTCATATATGGATTTAACCTCGTCTGCTGCTCAATATATATAGCATTAAATTAATATAGCTAAATTAAGTTTGGTTCTACACCTGAAAAACAAACTATCTATAATGCTTTACAATAAAACATCTTGAAATATAAATAGAAGTACAATTAGCATCGAGCCACATTTAAAAATGCATTTGATTATTAATGTTTTTGCTTAAAAACCCCCTTAAACCATCATCGAGTGCTTGTAATAACTTCTGATTGTGATCTATAGTTGATTTTGATTCTATAATAGGCAGACATGCACTCTTTGTATGTTTTATAATGCCACACAGCTTATAGTCATAAACATCCTTTATTGTTATAAAAATACCATGAGCTTCATACAAAACGCATACAGAAAATATAGTGTCAATGTCTGTTTGCTTTCATATTTCATGTGTAGAAAAATGCTTCACTCGATTTTTTTATTACGGAAGATCTAACATTAGCGAGTAAGCGCGCTCTGACTCATAACATGTGCACATGTGGGAGAAAACGGGCACTCCAGATCACATAATTCAGTGGAGAATTAATAGAAATTATATTAAGAACATGTGAGAATAAACCCAAAGATAACAAGAACTCGGCATCCACTCTTCTGTGTTTGTTTTCACTGGTTTTCGAAACAGCGCCACCACTCCTGCCTTTTTGTGCAACAGCAGCTGCTCTAGGCATGTGATCTTAGCTGAAATCTGATTGGACAGCCCGTTTCTTCGGAGCGACGGGGGGAAAAATCGACACAGGACAAAAAAAAAAAATCCTCGCTTTTTCATGCTTTGAATGATCGCGCCTGTTTTAATAGCTCCAAAGGGATCTATTGTTTTGATTCAAAAGCATCATCGCGCCGAATTTTCGCGTTCAGTGTGAAAAGCCCTGTAGACCGCATGTTTTCTTCCCTAGCTGGATGTTGTGCTTATGATAAAGGCTTGTGACTGTCCCACTGACTGCCAAGTAAATAACACTGTCAGAATACTACAGTTGAACCACTGATGGCAGATGGAGTATTCTGACGATGTTTTTCATACTTTTCTGGACCTTGACAGTGTTATTTACTTGGCAGTCAATGGGACAGTCACAAGCCTCCTGGTTTTCATCTAAAATATCTTAATTTGTGTTCTGAAGACAAACAAAGCTTTTACAGGATTGGAACGACATGGTGGTAAGTGATTAATGACAAAATTTTCACTTTAGGGTGGAGTATCCCTTTAGCACACATCCGTCCCCTCGGTCTATGCCATTGGTCAACCCTATCACAAAGTCAACCTGACTAAAAGTCCAGAATTTTGGCAGGGAATTAATTACAACAAATAGCTTTGGAAGCGCATCCCCAATAGATAGCATTACTAAGTTCCTCAGGTTCAGGTTAGGGGTTAGTATTCAGCATTGTTACTGGTTTGTGCTTTACTGGTCTGGTAAAAAACACTAACTGTACCCTTCCCCTACAGAAGACATGAAAAGCAAGGTACAAAATTCTTCCATGTCTCATCCTTACCTTGGTAGCAACATTTTGCGAGAGTTTGACAGAACAAGGTTTACCACCTAGTCGTGACTCCTGTCATCTCCCTGTGGAGATTTTTTTTGGCAGTGGGATGTTGTTGACTTTAGGGGTGAGAGAGGGCTTCTGTGGCGACTGGTTGCAAGGTGAAGGTGGTTTTGGTGACGAGGTCAGGCTTCCGCACTCATACAGTCAGAGTGAAGTTTTCCTGCTCAGGAGGTTTTCTGACCCAGATGCCTAATCCTGCTTCCTGTAGACCCTTCAACCACTGCAGCTTCACAGTCTGGTAGGTGCCGGCCGCCTGCTTCGCTTCACAGTACAGCGGTGTACCACTCGTCCCACGGACCACCAGCTATAGGGAGAGGAAACAAAAGGAAAAATGAAGGAGAGAGGGATGGGACAGACCGAAGAGATGGTGAGAGTGCAAAACAAAACGAATGAGCCGTCACAAACGTGGCGTTTGAGCAGCTGTGTAATCTCTCCATTTAAATTTCACAAGCAATTGAACATTCTCCGTGCTTTTGTGCATTTCTTTGTTGCATACTCGCACACACGAAAAAAACTGTGTGAGCAAAAAGAGGGAGCGGTGAACGGAGGGGCTCGGAGAAAAGAAAAGTTTCTTTGGAGATTAGCGTGTGTGCTCTTGCGTCCCTGACTGCGAGCGCTGAGCGTTTGCCATGGGAGGCCGCTCAAGTGCTTTTCAAGATGATTACCATTTCCACAGTCATTAGACTTTAACTGCCAGCATTTGGTACAGCAGCCGGAATCTCTCCCATACATTTACATGATGAGGGCCTAATTCTGCCCTACGCTTTTTTTTCCCATCTCATAACAAATGGGAGCTGTCTGTTGTGGTTAATAAAAACAGAATTATTCATCTTCAACTAGTTTTTTATATTGACCTGAGAAAATGCCACTGGAACTGGGTTGGTAATTGAAAGGTCCTAGGTTTCAACTCTGCAAGGGTCCATTGACTGTGACCTTGATCGAGATCCCTAACTTCAAACTGCTTGCAGTAAGTGAACTCTAAAGATACATTTTTCCCATGTTATGCATCCCTGGTGACCAGGCAGTACATCAAAAGCACAGTGACTTCTGATTTATTGTGTATCAAGTGTGAATATCTTAGTCACCATGAATTTAATATTGATGATTAACTTCACTTCCCCCTCGCAATGAACTCTTCTCTGATGACGTGTACACTGGGGTGAGGACGGGACAATAATCCCTGCCCTCCAGCAACCTGTCACTCACATAAGATTGCGACAATTAGCAAACAATAAAGACGCAATCAACTCCCAATGGACAAAATGAAGCCCACCCTAGACTTTTTCATTTGTAAAGCCGATTCATACATCACAATAGGGGATCTTGTAAATACTCCAAAAGACACAAGATCACAACTTACATTTCTTTCCAAATTTAAGGCTATGTTCGTAACAGTATGTACTGAACACTGCATACTTTTAAGAGGGCACACAGTACATGATGAACGTTTGACTGTAGTATGGTACATTGTGTTAACATAATTTGGTTAGTGGCATTCAGGTAGCATCTTGAAGGGCTTTCGTAACGAAGAAACCTTAGAACTATTGGTGGAAGTACCTGCTTTGTGGCTGGTTCGCACCACAGGAACTAGTAATGGTTTTAGTTCTAGGAACTCCATTTTGTGGAACTAAATTAGCTCCTACTTCAGAGTATGGTCTAAAGCGGTTCTCTAGGAACTACCAGTGGCGCAAGTGTATGCTGATTGGCCAAACGCATACGAAACACCGGCTAACCGGCATTTTTAAAAAGCCATGTAAAAATATTTGCTCCACGAGCATGGGAAACAGTGATAACGACATTTATCTACCTGTTATCTGTAGCGTTGTGTTCTTTTCTCAGCCTTGATGATTTATAACACTCCAAGTTGCCATCGGAGATTTAGTCAGATTTTCACGCTCTTTCAATCGCGTAATTTGTGCATTTACATTCCATCTCCTTTATCACGAAATCCATGACACAAAACAAAAACATCTCCGATCACTGCGTCCATTCACCAGTTGTTGACATTTGAAAATGCCACAAATAAAGATGTCTCTGTCGGCCGCTTCAGAGTTCCTGCTGCCGGTTTGAATGCAACCAGGAAAACGGCCTGAGGGGGAAATTGGTTTTCTAGGAAACACCATGCCGGGGTGCGTTTCCCAAAAGCAACTATGGTCGCAAGTTCTGTCGTTACAAATAGAGTTCAATGGAACTAACGACCATAGTTAGCTAACAATGCTTTTGGGAAATGCACCCCTGGCTAGTTCCTAGAACTATGCGGTGCGAAAGCCCCTTTGGAAATAAATCTGGTTATTTCTTCAGTTTACACTAATGTTAGCTATAGTGCCCCTGCATGCAACACTGAGAATGCAATGCCTACTTTATTTTATGAATTTTCACACGAAATGTAGTTTGTGTAATGTATCTGTCAAGTCATTTAACAATTTAAGATGTAAACACTATCTGTGAGTACGAAAATGGTTATTGTCCGGATAGTTAGTTACTAAATTTGAATTTGAACTTTTTGACCATTAAAAGTATGTTCTATATCAGGGGTTCCAAAACACGTTCCTGGAACCTCCCCAACACTGTACATTTTAAATGTCTCCTTTGTCTGACACCCATTTCAGGTCTTGGAGTTTCTACTAATGAGCTGATGAGTTGAATCAGGTGTGATTGATAAAGGAGACATGCAATATGTGGAGTGTTGGGGAGGCTCCAGGAACGAGTTTGGGAACCCCTTTTCTATATAGTGCAAATATGGGTTGCATGAATGAAATTCGGACACACTACATCCACATTTCGTTACTGTCATGTGACCTTCAGTACCAGTGTCAGCTGTGTCACTTCACTGCCTTTCATAAATAAATTCCCTTGGTCTCATGGGATAGAAAAGTGTCCAATATCAACTGCACATTCCAGAATCTCAGCACGGAAGTGGTAGGTCATCCAGGTATATGTTTTTGAATACTATGTATATATATATATATATATATATATATATTTCGGACATTTTTGTTTACTGTTTTTCACCTGCTTTATTGTATGGAAGTATTCGAATTGTAATGCAGCATGCAAAGATGAGCTCACCTTGCGATAGAGTCTGATCCAACGTGCAAAAAGTGCATGTTTGCAAAGTCTGGACGGAGCCCCGGAGTCTCTTCTCTTCCCAGTAGACGCGTTGAGGACCTCCAGTTGGGTGTCACCTGCCGTCCAATTGACACTGTAACACACGGACTTCCCCTGCTGCCTGCAGTCGCTGTTGCTCAGGCCTGTGTATAGGAGAAAAGAGAGGGAGCGAAATAAAGCAAGACGGGTAAGAAAGAGCACTTGAGGGAGGTTCTATTTAGTATGTGATTGCTGGAGTGTTTCATTAGCAGGCGAGCATGTCTGTGTGTCATCTGTGCCATCTTTGAGGTAAACACTGGTTCCAGGCACAAAGGATCTCTCGGGCTCCTCAATCATTGCCGCATCACTACACCTATTAGAATGGCATTCTTTCTTTCTTAAAGTGGAGAGTATCATAGCATGCCCATGTACTGTACTGCTGACTTATGAATGCTATATGTGAGACACATATGCTATATGTGAGAGGCGTTTTAGTGCGGTAGCACATTTGCTAAACTGCAGAGAGTGTTGATATAGGAGAGAAATTTGATATGGAAGACAACTCTGCTAATGTTTACTGCAAAGTCTTAATGAATATTCACAAAATGAATTTAACAAAACTTGCTAGCAGAGGACTCACATTTAAGCAGCCTTAAAGGAATAGGTTACCCAAAAATGATGAATGTGACCCCCCCCCCCCCCCCCCCCCAATAATAAATATTGAAATATTGTTTAGAGTTCATATCCTGAAAAAGAGCAACCTGGACATTGTGTAATACATCTCTTTTTGTTTTCCACAGTAGAAAGAAAGTCATACACATTTGATTAAGTAACAGCATTTTAATTTTTGGTTGAACTATTCCTTTAACCCTCCAGCAAATCTCGGATTCTCTATTCAGTGCATCTAAACAGGTGGAATAAATTGTCTGCTATAATAATGTCCATATCCTTTTATGCTGTAACGCAGCTGCTTTCTCTCTGCATTCGGTTTATCCCTACATGCCTGTAATAGAGCATTTAATTTGTATTTTACCTCAAGCAGGCTTAATCATTTACTGTCAGTCACAATGTTGTCGACTATCCATCATTTTACACAATGCTGCTAAATGTGATCACTGTGTTTGACATACGGCTACTCTTAAGTGCCACTTCATATCTTCTAAAAGTGATGTGCTAAAGTATGTGACCTGTATTTAAAGGACATCCTCCGTAAAGTCATACACAGTCTCATGTTTGCTAACAAAGAGCAGGTTCGAGAGAATCATGCAAGAGTTTCGCAGTACAACGTTTACCATCTTGACACGTCACTTTTACTTGCATGAGTCTCCAGTCTGGAACATTTGTCCAATTGCTAGTTAAGTCTGGTTTATACTGGTGAATTCTTTGTTGCTGGAGAAGCAGGTGAACCAGCACAACTGAGCTGGTGAAGCATATTGACTAGCATGATTACATTTATGCATTTAGCAGACGCTTTTATCCAAAGCGACTTACATTGCATTCAAGTTACAGTTTTTACAGTTTTATCAGCTCTTGCTTTCTCTGGGAATCAAACCCATGACTTTGGCGTTGCTAGCGCCATGCTCTACTATTTGAGCTACAGGAAAGCATTATACTAGTAAAAGCTTGTTGATAATTAAAGTCTTACTGCTTAAGATAGTTATGTAATTTGGTTAAGCTAATTAAAGGTGTGCTCAATAAGTTCCGTTGTTTAGTAATCTTTTACTAGCGGAGTAGTTCTCTATCTACTGCCACCTACTGGCCTGGATGTATTAAGTTTGTTTACTAACCTCTCCTGCTTCACAAAGCAGTTTGTCTTTTGTTTTATTCTTTTACTTTCTTGTAAATAAACAATACATTGATAGATTCAGTCTAAAAGTATTTACATGCATTGTTGAAGCTGGCTGTAGCATAGCTTGCACCAGACTTTATTTTTCACTCATACTCATTCTGTTTGGACCAGTAGATTGCAACATCCATCACGTAGAATAACATTTTTTGTTATAGTTTTCATCTCATGAACTGTGTATATAATTTGAATGGTATTTCTCAACCTTCGTATTCACACATTTATTAAATATACCTTATTTGTCTGGAGCTTTAATCTAACATTTGCATTATAAAATGCAACCTGCATTTAGTAAAACACAATTTAATGACCTCCCCTGTGCATAAGTGACTCTAAATAACGAGTCAATAATATACAAATAATGAGAAAAGATTGAAGGAAACAGCAGTCATTTTTATTTTCCCTCAAGCTGTCTTCATTTACTGTCACTAATGATGTTGTCTATACATCATGCAGAGTATTTTACACAAGAATGCTGCTAAAACACTAAATGTGATGTATTTAAGATAATATGTCTGCTGTGCTAAAGCATCTTGAGCGTTAAGCGCAGGTATGACCACTGAGGACAGCCTCACTTTAGCTTCCTGACTGTCATTTGCTTCTCTTACGATAAGAGATCTCGACTGCTTCTTGGGAACTCTGCGCCCTTTATGATGGCGCTGCCTAAAATAACCAGCCCGTTTCCTCCAACAAGAGAATCCAGACAAAGAAAGAGAAGCTCATCAATGGTGGTGAAAGGGGCCTTGCCGGAGACGTGCGGCCCACTGGGTGTGAGAGGAAGAGTGAATGGATCGCTCTCCTCTTCAATGGCAGTGAGAAGATGTTTGATTAAATTGATTTGGAGGATGGGTAGATCCAATAGGCAGTCCGTTTGCCATACTGAGGCTCAGGAGAGCAGTTTAATAAAGTGATAGAGCGAGACAGAGTGTCCTCCATGCGCATAAGGTCACATCTGCTAAAGCATTGGCAAGCTCTTAGGTTTAACAGTGCATTCAAGCCATACATTTTATTAATATGCATGTTCCCTTGGAATTAAACCCACAACCTTGAGTTTGTTAGTGTAACTAGTCTTACTTGCACAGCTCAGAGTGGGATTCAAACCGGAGTCAACTAGCATGGTGTGCCAACAATTCGCTAGTGAGCATCTTAAGGCTAGGGGAGTGAGGTTTACAAGCACAGCTCTTTCTACTTGGCCTCTAATACTCTCACACCATCTTTAGCTTCCCATGCCGATTGATGATGGTTAGAATCCCGCTTGGAGAGGTGCGAGTGAGACCACGCTTGTATCCTGCTCTACAGGGATCTACAGCTCAGCAGGGACCTTCAAACTTTATAATGCCAACTGACCAAAAAAAAAGCACGGCTGTTAACTCTGTTGTTCAGAGTCTAGCTAACATTTAGAAGACGAATAAGGAAAAGGTTTAAAGGACATACCACTCAGTAGAGGCTGGTTACGGTGGTAGCAGGTGGGCAGAGGACCGACTCTCTCCAACCTGTGGTTCATCATCCTGGAGAAGTGACCTGTGTGTCTCAGGCTGCCCACCGTCAGGCTGTACAGATACATCGGCTCCACAAAATGACTAAGTAGCGCCCCCTGTAGGCCGAGCACATTCCACCTGTAGAGAGTGCAGAGGGGTTAGGAAAGGTGTAGTCTCGTCCCAGACTTTTGAAAATGGGCAATATTCTGTCCATGAACAGCCTATTTAAGGTTCGGTCACAGAGATATTTCAGCAGAATTTCACGTACAAGGAAATGTCCATGGTCTGTTTTTCAGTCGTGTGGCGATGTATGAAGCACAGCTCACACAGAATGTGTGTTAATGGCAAGATTCTGACCATGAAACGCCCATTTAAAGTGCCCCTATTATGCCATTTCGAATATTGCCTTTCATGCAGTGTGTAATGTAGCTGTATATGAATGTAAACGTTCTGAAAATTTGTAAAGACGAAAGTGCATGATAAAGTTATTGTCTCCCAAAAGAAAGAATCAACTCTGCCTAAACGAGTCACCAGTAATTTGAATCCCACTTCCGTGATGGCTACACGACACAGGGCAACACATTTGCATAATGCCCACCTATGTTCTACATTGGCTAGCCGCAAACAACTTGAACACTGCAGCTTGTTCATGTGGATAACCTCATGTCAAGAAGACGCTTTGTCCTACAATGTGAAAGTAAATTTTTATTTTCACTTCTGAATGATGAGGCTGCAAAGAACCAGTGGTTAAAATGCATTTTTTACACAGTACCACAGCAGTACAACCCCAATCTTTTTTGTGCTCCTGTCAACTGGTGAGACTGCTTCTCTAATCTTGCGGAGTTCAATGTGGGATTCACAAAACACTTGCTCCAGAAAGATGGCTCAGTACCCAGTTTATTTGGACCAGCTGGCTCCACTGAATCAAAACCTGTAAGTATTATAAATTATAGATGTTTATATTTTCTATCGAGCATTCAAAATACGGATGGCAAAATATGGCAATGGGCGTATCCTTTCCGACACGTGCTCTACGCAGTAGACCAATCACAGCAGACTAAGCCATCTGACCAATCAGAGCAGAGTAGGCTCACGGAACGGATGGGTTTAGTGAGAGGGAATCATTGGAAAATTAGGTGATATCAAATGCATATTTTGATAAAACTAAAGTATTTTGTGGCCTCGCATGCATGTAAACCTATTACATGAGACTCCCAAAACAATATTAGGAACCTTAAAAATGGCAAAATAGAGGCACTTTAAGATTCGGACACCTTAGCGAAATTTCAGCTAAATTTAGTGGGCAAAGATAATTCCATTACCTATTTTTAATCATGTTACGATGAACAACTCACACAGAAGTCACTTTCAACCCAAACAGCTTTCTGTTGGTCAGTGTCAAGAATGATGGTGCTATGATAATGACTAATTTTTGCCCACACATATTTGTGAACTGCAACTTTAACCAGGAAGACGCCTTGTGATCGACAGCGGTAACCCACGTTTCCCTAAATAAATTTGTGATTGCTTGTGACTATTCTTTAAAAGTGCTCTTTGTATTAACCCAACCAATGTGGAAATTATGTTAAGACAGCCAGTCAGATTGAAGCCTGTGATTTCAGCCAGTTTGTACCCGTTTTGTGTGCAATATGCACCAGATGGCATGGTTTTAAAATGGACAATACATTTTAAATAACTAAATAATTTAGTATCTACACAGCATTAAAAGTTAAGATAGATATTATTGCATTTGATAACAGGCTAAATTCAGAAGGCACAATCTCACCAGACAGAATAAACATTTTGTTTTTAACCTCAGACTGTAAGCTAATGTATTTATGAAAAGCGCAATCATTTACAAATATTAAGCAGCTAATTTTTACATCATTGTTCTTTTGCTTAATTAATGCCTCTTTATCATGCCGGTAATGATTGCAGGCTCCTCTCTCTCTCTGTTCATGACTATTAAGCCATTATAGTTTTTGCTTTCCCAAGCAGTCAATTAACATGGGCCGCTCTTCAAGAGCTGCCGCCCAGCATCTCAAATATGGATCCGTTTACCTGAGCAACAATCTGCTTGTGGAATCTCCTGCTTATCCAGACAAAATTATTTTTTATTCTCTCCCTTTCTGTCTCGGATTCTACCAAAACAGAAACGATTCGGCCTTGCAATATTAATTTACCCAGGAGGCAACGCTGTGAATTAGAAACATCTTTTAATTCTCTTGCAAGAAAAGCCATCTGGCTGCTGTAGAAATGTAACGGTGAGAGCCTCCCTCGTACCCTCCTCCTAACCTCCCTCACCCCCCGTCCCGCTCTCTCACAGCACCCCCTCCAGTGCTGTAAAACGGCAGGCCATTAGAGTAATGTGTTCATCTGCATAAAACTCAAATGGAATATGACGGATCATATTCACAGGCATGCCATTTATGCCTTCAATTAAAGCACTCATCAACTTAATTAAACATCCACTCCACTCAATCAGCTCGGCATACCTTACTGCCTCTGAACAATAACAACACCTATCATAACTCTGCAAAAGATTTCTGTATCAAGTCCAGGCTCAGAAATCAATCAGGGGAATCACCTAATCTTATAGAAACACCATTGTAACACGACTTTAGGGAACAATTCTAGTTGCTTATTAGCATGCATATTACTAGCATATTAGCTGTTTATTAGTACTTATACAGCGCATATTAATTCCACATATTTTAGATCACTTAATGCTACCTAATACAAACTTAACTATTAATAAGCAGCAAATTATGATTTTATTAAGGCAAATGTCATAGTGAGAATTAGTTCCCAAGCTAAAGAGTTTTTATTTTTATTGGCAATACTTTATAATAAAGTTCCATAACAACAATTAACGACATTAGTTATCATGAACTAACAATAACGGTAACACTTTACTTAAAGCCGTTATGCCTAATGCATTATAAGAGTAGTTTTAATGCATTTATTATGCATTGTAATGCACCTTATAATGATCTTAAGAATAATTATAACCACAGTTATAATACTAATCTAGTCACTGTTACACCTGTAGAATATTCAAATATTGTAATGCATTTTAACTTTGGTTGTTACCAAATAATCTTTTACCAAATAAAGTGTTACCAAATAATATTTTACAACATTTATAATCTTACATAATATCATTTTCAACATTTACTAACATATTATTAAAATCAAAAGCTGTATCTGGTAATTTTATTTAATGGATTCGAACTAACAATGAACAGCTGTATTTTTTTAAGAAAAATTATTATTATTTTTTTTTTTGCAGTAGGGTTTCATTATCACATAATAGCTTTTCTGTGGCCGAACGGAGGGGAGGCAGTGGAGGAGCGCAGGAGGGTGAGATGGAGGATAATGATGTGAGGTCAGGGAAGATGATGAAGGGATGAAAAAAATGAGTGCGACTAAGGATGAAAAAGAGGGTGAGCTGGTTGAGGGCAGTGGAGATGAATGGAGTTGGTCTATAAGGGACTATAAGGACTCTAAACCTCTTTTCCAGCCTGCTCTTGATGGTGACCTTGATCAACGGCCCCTCTGAGTTGTGGGCTCAACAAAAGAGTGGGATAACTCAACGGGATAGAAAATGGAAAAGGAGTGGCACTCTGAAAAAAAGACCTGGATGCTCTATTTTGTCTTATTCTGTGTGTTTAGAAAAAAAGTAATTACTTTTACCCTGCACCATGACCTAGCCAGATAGACCCTTGTGCTCCTGGCCGATGCAATCTGATTGGTCAAATGAATGGCCCAGGGGATAGAGCTTCACCTTAATGTGACTCTGTGTCCCTGTGCCCAGTCTAACATACACCCATTACATGCAGGTCTGGGGGATTCACGGGTTTAAAAGATACTGGTAGGAATTTGTCAACTGGTATACATTTGAGTATTGTGTCTGTTGTAATTGTGTAAAAGGCTCCCAATTGAAAGCAAATGAAGAACAGCTTGCTAAAAATAAAAAACAAAATGTCTCTTTGGGTATTGAAATGAACATCTGCTAAGCCCCATCCCTCAGATACGGTTATATGCACGCTTCTCAGTATGGTGAATCTCACGAAAATATGCACAGGTCACAAAGTAAAACAATAAGAAATTGTATTTTGCGGGAAGAAAATAGGGATTTTTAAAGAAGATCTTATTTATTTGCGATGTGAATTTTTAATGACAATTTTCCAAAAATGTCACCGGTGGTTGTCTACCTTAGTCAACGTAGATGCAAACATTTATGAATATTTATAGCAAGTCGTCTCATTTTTGCTGCTTATTTTATTATTCTAAAAAATATATTTTTTTTAATTTTTTTTTACAATATATTTCTTACTCTTAACATCTTATGGCATATATTTACTGAAAGTGGTTGTCTTCTTTAATCAGCATAAATTAAATGCAAAAATTGATTTACAATTATAACAATTCTCATTGTAATAGCGGGAAAAAAAAACTGCTGCATCATTTATATTCTAATCAATTGATACTGGACAGCATGTTTTTGTTGAACTGCCTTTAAGTTATGCTGTTTGGAGAAAAATCTAAAATCAGTTTTTTTACAGTATTTTTTTAACGATTAATTGCCACTTAAATTACAAAATAAATTCAAATTTAAGTGGACAATGCTTATTGTCATACAAATAATGCAACAAAGTAAAAAATAAATAAAACTTTCTTTATGCAAACCAATTTCTTGTTTTAATCATTGTCCAAATTACATTTTTGGAATATTAACACCGTATTAAGCCTAAATCCATAACATTAACTGATCACAGCCTTGACTTCTGTTTAAATGTGTGTAACAGTACTAGTAATCAGAAACGTTCACAATCACGCTTCTCAGGTTGTCAAAGCTCACATAAACAAACACGAGTCAACTGATGGTGGTAATTAAAGCAAGCATATGGCAGCCAGCTCAAACACAGCTGTGTGTGTTTTGGAGACGAGTAAGTGTGTGTGTGTGATCTCTGGGCAGTGCGATTCACAAATTTATAGAAGGTGTGGACTTTTAGTGTCAACAAGACAGAAGTGTGAAAGCATCACTGCAGTAATCGTACTCTCGAAGCGAAATATCCATCCGCTCACATCACCTGTTACACTAACCGCAGTGTCATTCTGACGTCCAGAAAAGCTCTGAGGTCCTTAAAATCATGTAGAGTGAGACTTCATTAAAACATGACTAAACGTCTCAGGAGAGAGACAGAATTAAACTACTCTAAAGTTGAATAATCCCTGCCAGTTTTAGTCTGAATGTGACATTTTCCAGCATATATATTTATATACTGTATATATAGTGAAAACAAAGCTGCAGTGTACATATAAAAATAGAGAACGCCCATGAGGACACAGATTAACAGTGTGACGTGTCCCATACAGAAGCTAATTATTGAAGGATTATCAAAGCACAGGAATCATCATAAAACAATAAAGGTGATCATTCCAGTCCCAAACACCATCGGTTTGGATAAGTCCCTTCCTCAAGGCAAATATCACACCAACCTTCCCCTCAGCCATTATAATAGCGTATAAAAGTCGGCCTATTTAAACAAAGCTATTTCTTCCTCATAAAAACTAATCCTCTAATAAAGGTAAACCTTAAATCAATACACTGTCCAGCACTTCACAAATCACGCTTTAGGGATGGTCAACCTACTCTCAGAGGGGGTAAAAAAGGTCAAAAAACACAAATCAGATATATATGCAAATGTATGTAACGTAGAAAACATTTAAATGCAGATTTTGCATTCAATTTTGACTATATAATGAATGCAAAATCTGCATTTAAATGTTTTCTTCGTTACATACATTTGCTGCATGTTTGCTACAAGGTAAAATCAGATCCAAATATCAGTAAAAATAGGAACTTGCATAAATGTGGACTTTAATTCAAAACACTTCGGATCAGATGGTACATTTACTGTCTTCTCAGAGCGGGAACGTCCAGAAACAAAGCTGAGACCCGTGTTTGATTACGGTCTTTTCTTTGTACAGGAGTTCAAGAGTGAATGTTGAGCTGTGATACTTTGAAACACTGACCTGGAAATCTTGTCAGTGCATGACATGGTGATGAGACGTTCTCCTTGAAGGACTCCGTCCCACGTCTGCACGGGACCCGTGGACTTCACGGGCAGCGTACCCTCCCCTGATTCAATCTTTGTCCGTAGGTGGCTGCGAAACTTCTTCACCAAGTGTCTGTTGCTGTGCACTTGCGAAAAAATACAAAAGGTGTTGGCGTCATTTATTAAAAAATAAAAATAGAAAACTCTCTTAAAAGATTTTTTTTTTCTTCCTGACAAGGCAAAGATAGTTTATACTGTAAAATATTGTGTGGTTCAATCATCCAAAAAATTATATGAATTGAAATTATATTTGTGAAAGAAGCCTATATCAATAAATTCAACTTCCTCTTAAATGTAATGCATTTTAAAATAATATTTACCTTGCTAAGGAATTTCTAAGATTTATATGGATTCAAACGCTTACCATATCTGTAAAAAAATTCATTAAATGTTGTTTTTTTTATTTAACATAGGATTAAGGTATATAATTGGAAAATATAAAATATAATTGGACTCCCAATTTAATAGTTAAAGAGTTAAATAGTTCACCAAATTTAAATATATTTGGATAGAGGACGAGTATTTTGGCCAGAAGCAGTGGTGTGAAGTTAAAAACGTCTTAATTTTTTCTTACAAACACACAGTGTTTGACTTCACAAGACGTTAACTGATGGACTGGAGTGGTGCGGATCATTGTGATGTTTTTATCATCTGTTTGGACTCTCATTCTGACGGCACCCATTCACTGCAGAGCATCCATTGGAGAGCAAGAGATGAAATGCTTAATTACTCCAAACCTAAAAACAAACATCTATATATTGGATGGCTTGAGGTTGAGTACATTTTCAGCAAATTTTCAAAGAACTATTCCTTTACTGTTATCAACAATGATCTAGAGGCCTTAAAATGATGAAAAGTTCAAATATAACACTAAGAAATTATATGATTTCTTTAACCATTGTGGTTCTATTTAACTCCTAATGTATCCAAATTATGACTTAGTACCATATGATTGATATTTTCCACATATTTTAGCCTACAATGTTCTGTTAAAGTTTAAATGCAACAAAAACTGAATGAATGAATAGATACATTTTCCTTAAAGTTTGGATGAAGTTTTAAAACCCCCTGAATCCAAGGAAACGTGACATAGTATGTAGCATCTTAACACTTTAAAAAGTCTGCATTAGATACATGATATGGAAGCAAGCAGAAGAGATGATACAGACAAGCGAAGACTCTTACAATCGGAGGTGATTTCATACGGTGAGTTGACACGGCCGTCCCCGCAGGGCGATGTACTGATGTACATGTGGAAGAGGACGTTCTCTCGGAGTCTCAAACAGGAATCTTTGTGCCGTACGAAGATCGATTGCTCCCAGTCCTCTTTCCTTTTGCTTCAGAGTGATCACAGACCGCAGGCGGGAGGAGAGAACAGAAAAGGGAGACATGAGAAACAACCACGTCTGAAAGTGTTCGCCGCTCACATTCCCGGCTAATAATGGGCCGAAGACACAAAGGAGACAAATATTGGCCTTGCCGTGACCAAGGCTAGTTCCGTCACTGTCACATTCCCCTCTCGCGCGCTCTTTCTCTCTCTGGTACACAATCTCAAATCATTACGCTGTCAGAACAAGGCGAATACAAATGACCGAGGCAACAGCGAGCTGTAATTCTTTAACCCAGAAGATCTGTAGCCAGTCAGCTGTAGGGAGGACACGGCGTTTCCTGCAGAGCTGCCCCACTTTTACACATATCATCATAATTAGCATTAACGCCTCACTGTGACATCTTACAAAGGATGTTTTGGAATAGCGCACGAGGTGAACTGTGCACGGGGAGTGCATTACATACACAAACATCAACGTCGCTAATTGCCACCTAAGCTGTGCTAATTAGGCAAACGACCTGCGGTGTCAAGGGTGGAGTCGCGCTGCTCCAGATCTGTCTACTGAGGAAGGTGCTGATGGCCGACGTGGTATTTTATTTGCCAACCAAACTAGACTCCAGACTCAGCCAAACAGGCCCATTTAGTGGCAGATAATGCAGTCTGGGAAGACGCATATGCAAATATGACATTACAGGATTTTCTATGCAGCAATCTGCTATATCGAGGAAGACATTTAGAGTCTTTGCTGCCGCACAATTATACCTCCAACACCAGACCAGACTCAAATGATAATGTGTTTTTTTTTTTAAAGATTTGAAGTACACTACAAGTGCACATTCAATACAGTTAAACACTTCTTTTTCACAAGGGTTGACAAAGTGTCTATGAAACAGCTGTTTACTGTGCTCATCTACCCAGAAATAGTTGCATCTCAGAAGACAATACATACATCTTTACAGCTCAGATTACACTCTGTTTTTTTAATGCAGACAAAAATAAGTGCTCTAACAAAAATACACACTGCATATTTCTACATGACTTCCAATGTAAGTGCATTAAATGATCTGAGATGACCGAACACCTGAGAAAAGATGATGCCAACCCCTCAGAGGATGCCAATGCTCAGACAACATACAGAATTACCAAATTTTGCCATAAGTCAAACATATAAATATATTGTGGAAACATAATTTCCTGTAGAGCTGCTTTGCAACGATTTATATCGTAAAAAGCGCTATACACAAACTTGAACTGAACTGCATTACCATAAATTAGATTTCACTTCTTTTTACAAACCGATAGACAAGTTGAAGTCATTGTCTGTGGTATTTGAACATGCTTCACATGCTTACAGAGTTTAACTTGTTTTGAACCCGGAATATCCCTTTAATGTTTTAGGGAAACTTAATGCATATCATAATAAATCACTTCATTTGTGCATCTATACATCATGCTGAGAATCTAGTATGCAGTTATGTTTCAATCCTCATGTCGTTTTAAAAGCTGTTTCTATTTTGCATCATAACATCGCAATTTGCACAGTGAAGTTACTGCATTGTGTGTGTGTGTGTGTGTGTGTGTGTGTGTGTGAGTTTGGGTTTATTCATCTTACACTGGGTACAAGTTGTCTTCAGAAGTTAGCTAAATTTGACAAACCCTCCCACTGGGAGTGTCCTCACAAGGTAAAATGATTCATAAATAAAATAAGTGTTTTCTTTCCAGCATAAGGGTAGGGTTTGGGTTAGTGCTCATAATTATAAGCTTTCTGTATAAATCATAAAATGTAAATGTGTGTCATTTACCTGAGGTGTAACTCCAGTTGGGAGTACAGGAACCGCAGCAGGGCTCGTCGGGTGGTGATTTCAGCGTGGCAGTCGTTGACCACCAGGCCCTGGTCACTGATATACTCTCCATTAATGCATTTAGTGCCGGTCGATAGCGCCACCACCTGGGCCTGTCTCAGATCCAGACCTGATGAGCACAAACACACAAACACATCTAGTCAACATGTGACAGCTTCATAATATTGGATCCGACAGCAAACATACTGCGAATAAAGGCCCGTTCCAAGAAAGATAACCACAGCGATAATTATATTGCCGTCCAGAATTCTGATTGGCTGTCAATATTTTTATCGTTTATCAGCTATAAAAAATATTCTGAAAGTGATTCCATCTATATCATTCCTCTGCATTATGTGTGTTATATTTAGTTGTAGTGTAGACTTTGGGAATTATTTTTTATTTATCATTATCATCTTTGGTGTGAACAGGCCTTAAGTATTGTCAAGTGAAGAGGCTTCGGCTAATCATAACAAAGGTCATTTATATGCCTTAACGGTACACTGTAAAAAAGACGACAAAAATTGTTTTGCAAATAAAGCAAAGATTATTGGAGAAAGTTTTACAATTTAACTCGTTCTATTGGAAAATGTAATGTTTAATTCAATGCGTTAATTGCTATTTCTTTGTAATTATGTTTTTCCCCCACTGTACAGTAACCTGTTTAATTCAAAGACAGGCACTAATGCACAACTTTTTCCAGCAAG